>NC_090298.1:150927500-151543333 GCF_039906515.1 Pseudorca crassidens | reverse complement strand
GAGGTTTATTTTTTTTACAGATGCAATTGTTCTAGAACAATTTCTTATAAAGATTTTTTTATCGTCGTTCTCCTCCATTGGATTGCTTTGGCATTTTTGTCAAAAAATCATATGACAGGGAGGTTCTGTTTTTGAACTCTTCATTTTATGTCATTGATATATTTGTCAAAATTTATTCCAGTTTCACATTGTCTTAATTACTATAGCATTATAAGAAGTCTTGAAATCAAGTACTGTAAATCCTCAAACTTTGTTACTTTAAATATTACTTTGGATGGTTTAGTTTCTTTGCATTTGCATATAAATTTTAGAGTAAGATTGTCGATTTCTAAAATAAAAATAAAATAAAATAAAGCCTGAGGGATTTTAGTTAGAGTTGCATCAAATCTATACATCAGGGCTTCCCTGGTGTCTCAGTGGTTGAGAGTCCGCCTGCTGATGGAGGGGACGCGGGTTCGTGTTCCGGTCCGGGAGGATCCCACATGCCGCAGAGCGGCTGGGCCCGTGAGCCATGGCCGCTGAGCCTGCGCATCCGGAGCCTGTGCTCCGCAACGGGAGAGGCCACAACAGTGAGAGGCCTGCGTACTGCAAAAAAAAAAAAAAAAAAAAAAAATCTATACATCATTTTGGGGATATATGACATCGTAACAATATTGAGTTATCTAATCCATGAAAGAGCTATATTTATTTATTTAAATCTTCTTTAACAACTCTCAGGAATGCTTTGTAGTTTCTATTGTAGAAATCTTGCATGCCTTTCATGAAATTTCTTTCTTATTCTTTTATTTATTTATTGGCTTTTGTGACTAACACCATTTTAAAATTTAATTTTCCAAATTTTTGCTACTTCTATATAAAAATACATTTCATCTTGCACACTAAACTTGTATCCTGCAATCTTGCTAAATTTAGGTGGTAGCTAGTTTTCCTAGTTATTTTGTACATCACTTAGGATTCTTAACCAGTGCAGTCTTAGACAAATAATGACACCTTTATTTCTTCCTTTCCAAACTGATGACTTTTTTTTTTATCTTGTTCTAATTTATTGTCTGTCACTTCCAACAATGATGAATCAAAATAATTAAGGTGGGGATTCTGTTTCTAATTTTAGGAGAAAACTGTATGACATTATAAGGACTTGGGTGTCTACCTTTATGAGACGTATTACAGGGTAAGTTTTTTTAATGCCTTTTTTGTCAGGATTTGGTATTTGGATAATACTAGCTCAAGAATGAAATGTCTTGCACAGTGTAAGGTTGGTGTCATTTCTTCTTTAAATATTTGAAAGAATTCACCAGTTAAGCCAAAAGGACCTGAAATTTTTCTTTTGTGATTTTTTTGTTAGTTGTACTTTTGGAGGAATTTTTACCTAATATTTGTTGTCAAATTTATTGGTATAAAATCCCTTATTACTTCCTTAGGAAGTAAGGTTTGTAATAAGAATATTCTTTTCATTCCTGACATTGATAATCTCTATATTTTTTTTCTTGATCAATATGGAGATTTATCAATTTTGTTGATTTTTTTCCAAATAAATTTTCACTTTTTATTTTCATATTTCTTTTCTGTTCAGTATTTCATTGATCTAGTGTTATCTTTCTCCTATTGTGCATTTACTTTGCTGTTTCCTTTCTAGCTTATTACGATAGAATCTTAGGTGATTGATTCTAGATCTTTCATTTCTAATAAAAGTATGTAAAGCTATATATTTTCCCTGTCACCACCTTACATTATCCCCCAATTTTTTATATGTTACATGTTCTTATTATTCAGTTGAAAATGTTTTCCAGTTTCCCTTGAGATTGACTTCATAGTTTTTATATTTAGGAATTTGTTGCTTTATTTCTAAATATTTGGGCTTTTTCTAAATATCTTATTGTTTTTTATTTCTAATTTTGTTCTGTTTTGAACCTTAGGATATACTCCCCTTGAATTTATTTTTTAACAGTCTTGTTAAAGTATAATAGATATTCAATAATTTATACATATTGAAAGTATACAGTTTGATATGTGTTTGACATAGGTGTATACCTGTGAAACCATCGATAAAATTAAGATAGCATATTTGTTTCCTTCAAAAGTTTTCTCATTCCCCTTTGTAATGTATTCTACCTATCCTTCTGTGTTCTCAGCCCCTAACCTCAGCCCATCCATAATCCAAGATAAACATTCACCTAGTTTCTGTCACTGTAGATCAATTTACATTTTGAAAAAAACTTATATAAAGACTATACAGTACATACTTTTAAAAATCTTCTTTGGTGAAATATCTACTTTACACATATTTTATTGGGTTTTTTCTAATTATTGAATTTTACAAGTTTCTTGTATATTATGGATAAAAGTCCTTTATCAGCTATACGATACAAATATTTTCTCCTAGCCTTTGGCTCTTAACAGTATCTTTCAAAAAACAAAATTCGTGTGTTACTAATTTTAGTAAAGTCCAATTAATCAATTCTTGTTTTAGATTGTGCTTGGGTATTACATTTGAGTTATATTTGCCTAATCCAAATTCACAAGTTTTTTCTCCTATTTATATTATATTATATTAATCACAATGTTATATCATAGACATTTTGTAGTTTTAGGTTTTCCATGCTCAGTTCCACTGTTTAATTTTGAGTCAATTTCTGTATGTGGTATGGAGAATAGATCAAAGTTTATACATTTGCATATGGATATCAATTATCCTAGACTATTTGTTGAAAAGACTATATTTTCTATCTTGATAGGACTAAAGGTATATTAGGTAGATGCAGATGCAGATATAGATATGCACATAGATATATATAGACAGATGGAAGATAGATCCATCTACCAAAGAGATATAGGAAAGCATTGTATCAACAAGGTAAATATTTTTTGGTGGTGGGATTATGGTTGAATTTTCTTTCCTTTATATTTTCTTCTATTTTATAAATGTTTTCTAGTGAATGGAGACTATGTTTATAATCAGAAAGAAAAGATAAACATTCATTGTCAAGAATGTGTTTTTTTCCCCAAGTGGTGGCTCAAATACAATTATATTTGCATTTAGTTCAGGCTCCATTAAGATTAATTCAGTTTGTGCCATAATTTGGGTCTTTTTATTTTCTTCCAGTTTTATTGAGATATAATTGGCATACAGCACTGTATGTCTTTTTGTCATTCTTTTTTCTGGTATATCCTTTCAAAAGTATTTGTGTTATCACACTTTTTTCCTGACTATGTTAACTTTGCTCTATTTATATGACATTTTAAAAAAGAACAAGCTTTTTAAACTTATTTATTCTTTATTATTTCTGCTTTTATCTTTATTGTTTCCTTTCCTCTGTTTTTTTCTGTTTACTTTGCCCTTCTTTCCAACTTTTTGAGATGAAAAATTTTTTAGCATTAAACATTTTTCATAACATATTGATATTTTAAGGATCTGAATTTTCCTATGATTTTTGCTTGACTTATTGAATATATCCTACAGATTCTGATATAGTTTTATTTTAATTATCATTAGTTTTAATAAATATTTAATTTTGTTCTACACTTCATGGATGAGTTATTTAACAGAGCATTTGAAAATTTCCAGGTAGAATGTTGTTTATAAAAATTTTAATTCCCTTCTAGTTTTACTACATTGTCATCAGAGAATCTTATTCATATTATTCCAATGTTATGGGACTTATTATGATTTTTAGAGTTACATAATGTTTGGTTAGCTTTTAAAAAATTACTCATGTATCCTTGAAAAGAAGTTGTATTATCTATTATTGCTGTTCCCAAATCTCTCCCTATATGATTATCTTCTTAGCTCTCTCTCTCAATATATCCATACATACCCATAATATCTATGCTGTCTAGTTTTTCTGTATGTTCTCAATTAAATTTGTCCTATTGATTAATCAATTTAAAGAGTGAATCTAACTCTGTCCTGACATGATATTCATATATTCTGCTTGTTATACTTTTATTGGTTTATTCCACAACATTTATTCAGCACTCACTATGTTCTCAGTACTGTGCCAGCATCTATGAACATAATTATTAAAAAGACCGTCATTTTCCCTTCTTTTATGGGACTTTTCTGGGACATGAATCTTGTGATTCTATGGCATTTGCATCTTCACAGAGATGGTGACTTCTTTGTCTTATAAAAATCTGTCAGAATATGGATCTTAAACCAAAGTCTTCCATCTAGAAACTATTGCAATCTCCATGAACTATGACCACAGAAAAATGGAAAACATTCTCCATTCTAACCAAACTTCAAAACTTGTCCCACAGAAGACATATGAGCAGTTTTGAAAAATGTTAATTATTAAACAGTTTTATAACATTTTATAAGCTGAAAATGGTTTTTGGACAATCTTTTGGAAAAATAGTAGGCTTTAAAAAATTCTGATCTCTTTGACATAATTTATCTCTCCTATTTATTTGTTGTGTTCTGATTTTATGAATGTTATACATCTACCATTGAAAGCAGAGACTTTATCCCAAAACGCTGTAATGAGAGATGCTTAAACATGAAACATAATTGGGCATGTCATTGTCATTTAATCATTGAATTAAATTCCAGGTCATAGTTCATTTTTGAAATTCATTTGATGACATCATGATGTTCTTGTTATATTAGAGCATCATAACATCTAATTAAATTAAAGAAAAACATGTAGAACATTTCCTTCACTTTTAAATATCAGCAACACAAGATGACCTACTAGTTTTCTAGAAAATTTGATGGGTTTTCATAATTAAAGCCCACAAGGAAATATAGATGTTGAACACAATGACTCTGTTTTGTTAATTGATAATAAATTTCCATTTCAAAACGAGTTTGCCTTATGATGTGGCCCATAATGTTAGAACATCTCACAGTTGTCATCAAAGAGGGGAGAAAGTCAAATATCATTGATAAAAATGACTTTGGAATTTACATTAAGAAAAAATTTAAAACAATTTTTGAAGAGGTGTGTGCATGAGTGTGTGTGTGTGTGTGTGTGTGTGTGTGTGTGATGTTAGATATTTCTACTTGGAATATATAGAAATACAATACTAACAATACTACAAGCGGTCAGTCCATAGATTTGTCATTGAAGCCTCTTTAATCTGGATAAGAGCAGCCATGTAGCATACCCAGATAATGTGAGTCTCTAATGATAATTTCTGACTTTGTAATTGTTCTATGAATTTCCGTTTGGTGACAACCTTTCTGAGATAATTACACATCATCAATGTTCTAATGAACTATGAGACACTTAATGCCTGGACATGAGGCAAAATAGCTAAGAAACATGTGTCACAGACAGTTTTGCAGGAACTAACATACAAAAATGTAGGCTTCATTAACAGTGTTCAGAAAGACAGATGAGTCTCCATCCTGCCTAACCCAGTGGTTAATTTATTGACTGACTTTAACAGCGACGTCCCTTTGGAGGGTTTTTAATAGTTTCTAAGTTGCTTGCTGAGGTTTTAGTAGACATTTGCCTCACTGAGCTCAATAAATATAGAGTGCAGTTTGAAATCTTACAACCTAAAATGTAAGCAACTGACTGAATGAGGTTAGAAAGGATTTATATTTCTTCTAAATATACTTCTGAGCTGAAGTTCCAGTGAAAATGATTTCCAAAATGTCTACCTACTTTTTTGAAAACTTTCTCCTATTTTATGTTAAGACCTTTGGTACTGTAAAACAGAGAGAAAAATGTATCAGGGATAGAAAAAAAAAAAAAAAAATGACTAAGCAATTCCTTGTGGTTTGCTCCAGAACAGATTTTGGAAAGCTGTGTAGGAATTCAAGACAGGTTGTAACCATTCAGGTTAAGTCAAAGTAAGTGGTAAATAATTCATTTCCCAGTTTCCAATTACTTGGAATCAGAGGCTTCCTATTATATAAGGACACTGTATCATTTATGCAATGCTATAGTTTACCTATTTGGTCATTTAAAAACTGGTTTTGCCTACAATATTTTTTAAATACATGCAAAATAATAATAGTTAATATGTATCAAATACTTGCTCTGCTAGACACACTGTGGTGTTTACATGATTATAAACTCACTGATACCTTAGAAGAATCCTACAGGGAAGTTTAGGTACATTTTCCAAAATCATACAGCTAATAAATTTCAAAATTTAGAGTTGAAACTACATAGTTTATCTTTAGGAGCAGAACTCTAAAACATCAAATTGCTATGTGGAAATATCTCCTTTTCAGGAAAAGAGGGGTTTTTTGTTTGGTTGGTTTACTAAATGCAATCAATTTTGCTTAGTTATCAGGCAACTTTCAATAATAAACTGGATTTGCCAGTTATAAGTGAACTTGAAGAACTATAAACCTAAGATCTAATTTTTTCATTGACTTATAATTTTAATATGTTGTGTTTTTTAAAATCTTTATTTCCAATCATGTTTATTGTTCATTTTACTGCTGCAATATATAAAGTCAAGACTTTAGCAAATTAAAACAATAATAACTTTAAATAATAAATACCTCTAATGTTTTATATTCTCAATTTTTATTATTAATTTCCATAACTTAAATTGACATAGCCATTTGTATATCATTTCACCTCGGGATTTCATGATAAAAATCTTAAAAACATCATTGTCAGGTTTTACTTTACTATTATGGAGAAATAGACTATGAGTTATAATTTTAAAATAACCAAAAATAATGTATGTCAATGAAATGATTAATTTTGAGGTGATTGGCCTACTGCCTTCTGAAAATAGGAAAAAAAGATGTGATTACCCTAATACTGTTATGTTACAATGATATCCTTTAGACTGAAAATTATAAATCAAGTCTGTTTTTAAATAGCAGCATCTATCTCATATGAGAATCAGATCATAAAGATTATCATTTTGATATTCATGGTTATAACTGCCCTTCGAAATTTGTACACACTGTTTTCAAGCTTAAGGCTTCAGAAGAAAGGCTGTGGTTTGGTCTATATCCTGGAACTTCAGGTTATTAATACAGTGACTATATAAACTATCACTTTCTAGGAAAATACTTTAGAAATCTTTTTGGTGCTATTGTTCCCAGTTATACTGGATACTTTTTGGATATTTTCTTGGAAAATGTCTTTATAGTGTAGTGGAGAAATTAAGACCACACACAGCAACTGGAGATTTTGGAGCCCATTTCTTCAGAGGTTTCTCTAAAATGCTATGTGTCTTTTGGTCAAGCTACCTAATCTAATTGAACTATTGTGAAGAGTCAGTGACTTAATCCATGTAAACCTGTTGTCCCCGTTCCTGGCACACGCTGGACACTCAGTAATTGTTATGTATGAGGGTGAGATTACGAAGTGTTGCTTCTTCTCTCCCTCATTCCTTTGCTCCGCTTACCAAGCATTCCCTAGTCTCCAAAAGTTTAAGAAAAGCCGTCTCCTCCTCAAGCCTATTTAAGTAGTATTTCTTACAAATAACAAATATTATCACATATTTATGTTGTATGTAACTTAAAGATAGAAGATTATCCCTTCCTCTCAAACTAAATGAGAAATGTGCCTTGCCAGTACTCTGAGCTTTTCTCTGAGAATATATCTAAAAATTATCACAATTGGTGGTTACGTTCAAATTCTCAGATCCTGGAAGTATGGACAGGGTCTTTTTCCTCTTTATTTCTCTAGGGAATCTAGCACATGTTAAAATAGGATGTGGGGAGAACACAGGTGTTTAATCCTTCTCATTTTTTATTAAATATTTTCATGTATATTGCCTTTTGTATTCTTTATAGCAACCCTAAAGCAATTCCTATAGCAACCCTATCATCATCCCCCCTTTGCAGGAGTGACTAAACAAAGAAGAAAGGGCGGTTCAGAGAGATGAGGTAACATACAAGTCACACAACTGAAAATGGTAACAGGGTATTTTCTCTACATCACAACATTTAAAACAATGCTTGGCACATAGAAGTTACTCATAAAATGCTTATTAAACTAAACTGAACATCTAATGAAAGAGAATACTTATGCTATTAGATATACCTAGACAAATATATATCTAGGTTTACAAAAATTCTGTATTACTACTATATGTGAACATATAGTAATAATATACTGAGTGCTTATACAAAGATTTACAAACTTCTAAAAACTAATGAAGAAACAACAATCAGCTTACCAATGCAGTCCATAAAATTAGCCTTTCAACCTAAACTACGTCTCAGTTTTCAGAGCCAACAATTTGTGGCAACATTAACAAAATTATCCCTGGGCAGTACTTGCAGGGTGCTTGAAGTTTGCTATGCTATGAAACTATATATTTCTGAGTGCTTATCCTCAGATCCTTTCCTTCTGTGCCATGTGGTGATATCACTAGGCAGCCTCTCCACACTATACAGTCCTTGCATAATTTGTCACTTTCTTCTAAATGCTAATATGCATACACCCACTGCTGACACAAATCCTCTATATATCTTTCTCATTATCTCGCATTGTCTATTCGCACTCCTGTGCTTAATATCCACACCATGTTTTGTGATATGCTATAACAAAGAAAGTGCATGGGACAAAGTCTCTTGCTCTCTAATAGCGGATTTTCTTTGTTCTCCCTCATACTTAACTCTGTGGATTAAAGTATCATACACAATAGCAACCATCACAAATATATAGTGTTGCAAATTGTTTGAGTTCATTTCTTTCGAACAAAACTGGAGGATTTCATCTCAACCTTGGCCTCCAAGGGTAAGTCTCTTGAAAGTTATAGCTGCAGCGTGCACTAGTGACCACATTCACCAATAATAGGAAAGTACTCATTCTTCCTTACCAAATGGTACACATAATCAGGTTGCCAAAGGAGAACAATTATCTTTTATACTAATTGGCAACTTGTGTTTAACCTTTAATTATCTGTGAATTTTTAATGGCTCTACATGGCCTTTTTCTTTTCTTGTAGAAGGTCATAGGTCATAGAAGCGCTCTCTGTTCTCTTTCTCTGCTCTCGCTCTCACCCTCCCAAGATATTATAATAACAGTTTAAATGGAAAATAGAGGCCCTGCAGCTATAGGTTGTTGTCCTTGTGCATGCTCTGAGCTGCTACATGCATGACAAACTTAAATTGTTGAAAGGCAGGAATCCCTTTTTACTGCTGGCTTCAAAGGGAAATTCAAATAGATTTTTCTTTTTCTTTTTCCATTTGTTTTTCTTGGCACAGTTTGATGCAATCAGTTTTTTTTTTTTTTTTTTTCCTTCCACTTGAAAGGTGTAGGACTGATTAGCATAGAGCCTGTGTCTTCTTTGAGGGTCATTCTGTTCTTGGTTTGGCAAAGATTACTCTAGTTGAAAGAAGCAGGACAGCATTTCCTCCTTCTGTGATGAACACTTCAAATATTGTGTAGGGTATGCTACTTTCATTTGGGGTGAATAATTTATCTTTTGATGTCCTGGGTCCTATAAAAAAGGAACTTAGTAGTGATGACTGCACTACTTTTTCCTTGTTAAAACGTTTATGAGTAGGAAGACACTTTGACTCTTATAGAGAAAACCACCAAAAATCCTCAAAGGAAGGAGATATTTTTCAACCTGTTTGCGGTAGTGACCCTGCAAGATATTACTTGCCATTGTATGATTGAAGACTGTTTTTTTTCCTGGATTGATTTTTACACTGGTTAAACCACTGTGTGATTGAATAATTGAATGATATAAAAAGTAGAAGGAATTAGGAAACATATATAGCTTAAAAAATCATAAATCAAATCAACATAGAAAATAATAATAAATAGAAGTGGCTGAGTTAATATTTTCCCTGGAGAGCATTAGTTCTATTCTCAGAATATAGTGAAAGTATTGCTATTTACAAAGACAAGCCATCCTTCTAGTGGAATTTATAAACAGTCCTAAGATAGTCTTACAGTTCCAATCTTCCTTTATTTTCCTCTTGTGGCCCATCCCTTCAGTTCCAGCTGACTTCTGCTACAAATAGTTTACCTCTGTTCCTCTAAAGCCATCCACTCTGAGTTGTGGTAATATACAAAGATCTGTATAACAAGCATGGGTGATGCCCTTCTGTATCTCCAGCCCTTAGCACTTAAGAACTTACTAGCCAGGTATCTCGCTACCAGTGCCTGAATTTCCTTGATACAGGATTCTTTCTTGCTGCTGGAGGCTACTTTGTCACTTGCATTGTAAGCCCAAAATTGCAGGAAATTAACATGACAGCCTCCAAGGAGCAGCCCTCAACCAATGACATGTGGGGAACTGAGGTTTAAATACTCTAGATCCTCACCCCTTGGGTAAGAGCACTCTTGGGTCTGAGTTTTACAGTGATTCCCAGATTATCTCCAACGAAACAGCATTATTTGCTCATTGTTATATCTGCCTTGATAACACATATCTTGGTTGTCTTCTTGTTCTTGTTTTACCCCCTCATTCAACTAGCTGTAGTTTCTTCACCTTCCAAATAAACCACTTGAATTGGAATCCTTTTTCAGGGCATGCTCTTATGGAAACCCAAACTAAGTTGTTCTCCTACTCATCTTTATTATAATTTCTCTATTAGGGTTGAGGGGCAGAATTATGAACTATTTATATAACACTTAAAACTATGGGACACAATTACTTTGAATGCTAACTTTGAGCTGTGTAACCTTGGGCAAGTTACTTTTCCTTTCTGGATCTCAGTTTCTCTTCTATAAAAAGATTATCATATGGTCAAACCTCCCTTTTAACAGGAGTTTGTGAGAATTAAATGAGATAACGTATAAATGCCTAGTATATTGTGAAAAATCAAGAACTAGTAAGCCGATAAAGTTTGTAACTTGATGAGCTAGGAACCATTACGGCAGGCTACGTGCTTTTTGCTTCATCACCCAAGTACATAGTGGGAACCTCACAGAAGGGTGAGGACATCTGCTTAAATCCTCTGTGCCCTATTCAAAAGTATACAAAATGCACTTGCGGAAGAAAAATTTATAATGCCATCAGCTATTACAGCTTTTAAGGGGATCAACTTTCTTGGTCCTTTTTGTGGCCACATGAACACATTGTCAGCAAATGCAGAGGTGGAGAGTTATGCTCATTTAAAAATGTATGTTATAGGTTTCTAGGATGCTATTGATGCCAAAAGTTCAGATTCTCTGTGCACTGGTGCTGAATCAAATCTCCAAGACAGAGT
The DNA here is from genome assembly GCF_039906515.1 of Pseudorca crassidens. Classification (NCBI taxonomy): domain Eukaryota; kingdom Metazoa; phylum Chordata; class Mammalia; order Artiodactyla; family Delphinidae; genus Pseudorca; species Pseudorca crassidens. Next base: position 151,532,235 of record NC_090298.1, on the reverse strand, counting down.
TTTGGGTCAAATAGAAAAGGATAGCTTTATTACTTTGCCAGGCAAAGGGGACACAACAGGTTCCTGCCTCAAAAAACTTTGTGTCCCAAGCCAGGAGGATTTGATAAGGAGTTTCATAAAACAATACTTCCCAAGGGTGGGGTCTCTGACAAGATTAGGGTGTGTGCAGGGCCTGGGTGGTGACATCTCTTAATCTTGATGAGCTTCTCCAGGTCCCTTTAATCTCGCCTCAGGTGGTTTCTTGACTGCTCCTCCCTTGATTAGCAACTGTTCAAATCTGCCCTTTGGAACTCAGGGAAGGTCATGGAGGCTGGAATCTTGCCTACAAGAAATGGGGGACAGAAAAAAGAGGCCTCCATGCCTGGGAGCCTCACAGGGCCCCACTCAGTTTCACTATCACATGTTTTAGATTCCAGTTCAAGATGGTGACATAGGAGGCTCCTGAGCTCACTTCTCTTGGACACACCAAATCTACACTTACACATGGAACAATTCCCTCTCAACTAAATCCCAAAATTAGCTGAGTGACTCCTACACATCTGGAAGAAAAAAAAAAACTCATGAAAACAGGCAGGAGAAGTGGAGATACAATCTCACCATAAACCCCACCCCACCCCACCCTGGCATGGTGACATAAGATCAGGAGTAATAAATCCCAGCTTCTCCCTGAGGAATAAAGAGTTTGGACCTAAAATCTAGAGCCTGAACTTTTTAAACTTCTATCTGAAAGGTGAGCCCCCAAAACTTCTAGCTCTGAAACCCAACAGGGCTTGTGTCCATGAGCCCCCCAAGACTCAAGCAAACAAAGGAATAGTTCTTAATAGGCTAAAGAGGACTCACCAGGACTATATGACTATTACCTCTTCGGTGAAGAGGCAGATGGAAAGGCCTATCTCCCAGTCTCCCCTGGAAAGAGTTCTATTTGCGAATCTTAAAAGCTGCAGCTTGAGAGTGAGGCTCCTAATTTAACACAAAGCTAGAGGCTAATTGCAGGCCTCACTAGATATTGGGAAGGCTGTGAGCAACATCACTGCACTCTCTATCTGCTGTGCTCCCATTCACTGGTTTCTCACTGACAGAAACTTGTGTACACATCAGGCACCCTAGCTTTTGCACCCACTACCCAGAGGATACATCCCTTGATTGCCTGTGGGGCTTGCATTCTCAGTTCCACCAGGATGGTAGCAAACAAAGAATGAGTTTTTAATAGTCTTTCCCCTCAGAGCACAACACAGAGGAAGCAGACAGAAACACCTATCTCCCAGTATTTCCCAGAAAGAGGCTGATTTGCATATCTTAATAGCTGCAGCATGACGGCCAGGCTTCTAATTTAACACATATTTAGGAGCTGACTCCATTCCTCTCTGTGCCCAGGGAAGTTAGTGGGCACAGTCTCCATGTTCTCCCGCTGGCCCACTCTGAGTCAGTTTTCTCCCTGGAAGGAGGTTTTGCAAATGTCTGGCACCCTGGCTTTTGTGGCTGCCACTCAGGGGACGCACCATTTGATCACCTGGCTCTGGTAGCCGGGGAGTGCTAGTACTTATGAGTCCCACAGGATTATAGCAAATGAAGAAACAGTTCTTAACCAGTGATCTCTGCTAGGCTTAGCACACAGTGAGCAGATAGAAACACCAATCACCCAGCATTTCCCTGAAGGAGGTGTATTTGCATACTTGAAAAGCTGCCCTCTGAGGGTCTGACTTCTAAGCGTCCTGAATCTAGGTGCTAGCTGAGATCCTCCCTTTTGGGACACTAACAGGTCTTGGCATACCGACAACTGCTGGGAACCATGAAGAAAACTCCCAACTAAGAATACTCTATCCAGCGAAGTTGTCATTCACAACTGAAGGGGAGATTAAAGAGTTTCAGTCAAGCAAACACTGAAGTAGTTTATCACCATTGGACCAGCCTTAAGAAATGTTAAAGGGACTTCCTTAAGTTGAAATGAAAGAGCACTAATTAGTAACAGGACAACATATGAAAGTGTAAATCTCTGTTAAAGGTAAATATATAGTTACATTCAGAATATTCCAGTGTTGTAATGATGGTGGGTTACTCACTTGGTTACTCACCTTTTAAGAAGGTTAAAAGGCAAAGTGATAAAAGTAACTATAAATATAATAATTTTGTAAGTGACATACAATTTAACAATGTAAATTGTGACATCACAAACATAAAAGGGGGGAGAAGTTATGTAGAGATTTAGAATCCATTCAAACTTAAGTTGTTATCAATAAAAATAAACTGTAAAAACTCTAAGATGGTTTACGTAAGCCTCATGGTAACCGCAAAGCAAAAAGCTATAGTAGATGCACAAAAGATAAAGAGAAAGGAATCACGCATACCACTGCAGAAAATCATTAAATCACAGAAGAAGGGAGCAAGTAAAGAAGAAAGGAACAAAGGAATTACAAAACAGCCAGAAAACAGTGAACAAAATGACGAAAGTAAGTTTAATCTTATCAATAATTAAATGTAAGTGGACCAAATTCTCCAATCAACAAAAATAGAGTGGCTGAATGGATTATAAAACAAAACTAAACAATATGCTGCCCACAAGAAACTTATTTCAGCTTTAAGGACACACACAGACTGAAAGTAAAGGCCTGGGAAAAGATAGTCCGTAAAACTGAAAACCCAAATAAAACTGCAGTAGCTATACTTATATCAGATCAAATAGGCTCTAAGACAGAGAAAAAGGGGTCAATCCAATAAGAGTATGTAATATTTCTAATTACTTATGCACCCAATATAGAAGCACCTAAATATATGAAGCAAATATTAACAGACATAAAGGGAGAAATAGACAACAATACAATAATAGTAGGGGACATCAGTACCCCACTTCTATCAATGGATAGAAGATACAGACAGAAAATCAATAAGAAACTTTGGACTTAAATGACAATAAACTGGTTGGACTTAGCAGACATTTATAGAACATTCCATCCAGAAGCAGCAGAAAGCATATTCCTCTCAGGTGCACATGGAACATTCTCCAGGATATATCATGTGTTAGGCCACAAAACAAAATAATTTTAAGAAGATGAATATCATATGAAGCATCTTTTCTGACTGTAGTGGTATGAAACTAGAAATCACTTACAAGAGGAAAACTGGATAATTCACAAATATGTGAAGATTAAACTACAAACTTGTGCACAGCCAGTAGGTCAAAGAGGAAATCAAAAGAGAAATCAAATAATATTTTGAGACAAGTGAAAATGGAGTTACAATGAACTAAAACTTATGGGATGCTGCAAAATCTGGGTTTTTTTTTTTTGTTTTCTGTGTTTTTAAGTTTATTTACTTAATTTATTTATTTTTGGCTAAGTTGGGTCTTCACTGCTGCACACGGCCTTTCTCTAGTTTTGGTGAGCAGGGACTACTCTTTGTTGTGGTGTGTGGGTTTCTTATTATAGTGGCTTCTCTTGTTGCGGAGCATGGGCTCTAGGCACACAGGCTTCAGTAGTTGTGGCACACAAGCTCAGTAGTTGTGGCATGCGGGCTCTAGAGTGCAGACTCAGTAGTTGTGGTGCATGGACTCAGTAGTTGTGGCTTGTGGGCTGTAGAGCATAGGCTCAGTAGTTGCAGCACACGGGCTCAGTAGTTGTGGCACATGGTCTTAGTTGCTCCACGGCATGTGAGATCTTCCTGGACCAGGGATCAAACCCGTGTCCCCTGCTTTGGCAGGCGGACTCTTAACCACTGCGCCACCAGGGAAGCCCCAAAAGCTGTTCTAAGAGGGAAATTCATAGCAGTGTTACAGAATCAATATACAGAATTCTATTGCATATCTATATGCTAACAACAAATTATCTGAAAAGGAAATTAAGAAAACAGTTTCACTTACAATTGCATCAATAAGAATAAAATGTCTAGGAATAAATTCAGTCCAGGAAGTAAAAGATTTGTACAATGAAAACTGTAAGACGTTAACAAAAAAGAAAAAGAAAAAGAAATAAATAAACTGAAAGATATTCCATGTTCATGGATTGAAAGAATTAAAATTGTGGGCTTCCCTGGTGACACAGTGGTTGGGAGTCCGCCTGCTAGTGCAGGGGACACGGGTTCATGTCCCGGTCCGGGAGGGTCCCACATGCCGCGGAGTGGCTGGGCCCATGGGCCATGGCCGCTGGGCCTGCGCGTCCAGAGCCTTGCTCCGCGGCGGGAGAGGCCGCGGTGGTGAGAGGCCCGCGTACCGCAAAAAAAAGAAAATTGTTAAAAAGCTCGTCCTACCCAAAGCAATATATAAATTCAATATAATCCCTGATAAAATTCTAATGGCATTTTTTTACAGAAATAGAAAAAAATTCTAAAATTTATGTAGAACCACAAAAGACCACAAATAGTCAAAGCAATCTTGATAAAGATGAACAAAACTGGAGTCATTACACTTTCAGATTTCGAACTATTAAACAGCTATAGTAATGAAAATAGTATGGTATTGGCATAAAGACAGACACATAGATCAATGGAATAGAATAGAGAGCACAGAAATAAACCGACACATATATCGTCAGTTAATTTGTGACAGAGGAGCCAAGAATATACAATGATGAAAGGATTGTCTCTTCATTGTACTGGCAAATGGCATTGGGAAAACTGGACAGCTACATGTAAAATAATGAAACTGGATGCCCATTTTATACCATTCACAAAAATCAATTTGGACTGTATTAAAAACTTGAAAGGAAGACCTGAACATAAAACTCCTAGAAGAAAACAGAGGATATAAGCTCCTTGAAATCAGTCTCGGCAATTATTTTTTTGGATTTGACAAGAAAGCATAGGCAGCATCAGCCAAAATAAACAAGTGGAGCTATATCAAACTAAAAAAGTTTCTGTATAGAGAAAAGAACCATCAACAAAATAAAAAGGCAACCTACATAATGGGAGAAAACGTTTGCAAAGCATATATCTGATAAGGGGTTAATATCCAAAATATATAAAGTGAACATACAACTCGGTAGAAAAAATAACAATCTTATTATTATTAAATAATAAATTAAAATAGCAATCTTATTATTAGTGGTAAATGGGCAGAAGGAATGAATAGGCATTTTTTTCAGGGAAGACATTCAAATAGCCAACAGGTACATGAAAAAATATTAATCATCAGGGAAATGTAAATTAGAAAAACAATGAGCTGTTAGAATAGCTATTATCAAAAAGAATCGATAATAAGTGTTGGCAAGGTTGTAGAGAAAAGGGAACACTTGTGCACTGTTGGTGGGAATGTAAATTGGCAAAGCTTTTATGAAAATCAGTATAAAGATTCCTCAAAAAATTAAAAATAGAATTAGCATATAATCTAGCAATTCCACTTCTTGGTATATATTCAAAGGAAATGAAGTCACGGTCTCAAAAAGCTATCTGCATTACTATATTCATTTCAGCATTGTTTATAACAGCTAGGTCATGGAAACAACCTAAGCATCCACTGATGGGTGAATGGATAAAGAAAATATGGGATATCTGTAGATAGAGATATAGATACGGATAAAGATATAGATATAGTGGAATATTTTTGAGTGATAAAAAAGAAGGAAATCCTGCTGTTTGTGACAACATGGATGGACCTTGAGGACATTATGCTAAATGAAATACGTCAGACAAAGAAAGACAAATACTGTGTTATCTCACTTATATGTGGAATCAAGAAAAAAGAAAATGAACTCTTAGGAGCAAAAAATAGATAGGTGGTTACAAGAGGTGGGGTAGGGTGACAGTTGGGCAAAATGAGTAAAAGTGGTCAGAAGGTACAAACTTCCAGTTTTCAGATAAATAAGTCCTGGGGATGTATGAACATCATGGTGACTATAGTTAGCAATACTGTATTGTATATTTGAAAGTTGCTAAGAGAATAAATCTTAAAAACTCATCACAAGAAAAAAAAAATTGTAACTATATGAAGTGATGAATGTTAACTAAAATTATTGTGGTAATCATTTTGCAGTATATGCATGTATCAAATCATTATGTTGTACATTTTAAACTAACACAACAATATACATCATTTATATCTCAATAAAACTCGGAAACAAACAAACAGGATGCTTTCAAGTATTTTAAAAAGGTGTTCTTGGCTAAAATGTTCAGATAAACGTAAGAATTCTGAACTGATTAAGAGAGAATGTTTCGTATCAATTTTTTTTTTCTTTTTCTCCTCCCCATCCCCCAACCCCCGTTTCATTCGTTCTTGGTAAGGCTGTTTAAACAATAATACTAATAATATAGTAAGTCAGCACTTGAATTGCATATTTTTATTGAAGAAAAACATAGGTATAAGATGGGTGTGAATAAATCACTTGGTTTAAACTATGCAATTACAAAGCTCCTTTGCTTTAAAATGTGTGGAATCAAATTAAGAACAAAGACAAAGGAAATTTCTGATTGCATGAGAATTGTGTTAGAATATATATTTTAGACAAATATATTGTAGAGTATAAAAACCCCTGAATTTTATTTGTAAAAATTGTCTAAGACACTGATTGTTTCTTCTGAGTTATCTAAGAAGACATTTATCAAACTTTTTTAGACTCCATCACAGGAAGACTTTCTAGTCCTTTAAGATGGAATGGAGAGATGTGACAGTTACCAAATGAATAAGCAATGAACTCATGGGATTACTGTTTCTATCAGGACTCACCAGAGAAACAAAACTGATAGGATAGGATATTGAAGGAGACTTATTTTAAGGAATTGGCTCACATGCTTGTGGGGCTGGCAAGTCCAAAATGCACAGTTTTTGGCATGTTAGAGACTCTGTCAGAAGTTATTGCTGCAGTCTTCAGATTTTATTCCCCAAAAGGCACCCTAATCCTATTGGATTTAGGGCCCACCCTGATCCAGCATATCCTCAACTTGATTACATTTACAAAGACTGTATTTCAAATACACGTTTCAGGTAGACATGAATTTGTCAGGGTGACATTATTCAGCCAAGCACAATCATTTTGTCATTGTGTGATGATTATTGTTGATTTAAGACAAAGAGAAAGAAAATAGAATAATGAAAAGATCAAGGAATTTTGTCACAGAGATACCTGGGCCAAAATTCCAGTACTGCCACTGTTTAGCTATGTGGCCTTTTATTTAATCACTCTTAGAATATATTTTTTATTCTGTAAAATTTGAACATTAACACCTGCATTACATGGCTATTATCATATCAAATTCAATTATGTATATGAAGTACCTAGAACATAGCCAAGAATATAGCTGTATTCAGATGATGGCAGATATAGTTATTTATTAAAATTAGGAAAAAAGATAAATTCATATTAAAGAATATTCTGTCAATATAGACATGATAGCATTCCTATAAAAGACGGAAAAAAATTCAACGGAAGCTTACAGAATTCTGTATGTTTCTTATGGAATATATTGTGGCTTCCCTGGAAGAAAATGAGGAAAGTCAGTTCAAGCAGGTATCTAGCTACTTCTTAAATGTGGATATTTAGAAATGGTGGTATGTTCTACATGTCTAAGAAAGAGAGAGGGACAGAGACAGAGAGAGAGAGAGGTGTGAAGGAGAGGGAGATGGAGAAGAATAATGATCATTTATTGAATTATGAGTGCTAATTATGTGTCAGGCACAATGTCATATTATCTTCACAGTTAATATTCATGACAGTACTATGAAATAAATATACTTATGGAAAATCTCTAGAGAGAAAACAACAAAGAGAACAGGTAGCCATTTCCCTCCAGGATATTTTTTAAAAATCTGATATAAGACAGATTATGGAAACAAGGTTGAAGAATAACATATACGTTGAGAGCCTGTTACAAAATAGCAATTTTTGAAAACATGAATGGATTTGGGGGGGTGGTACTGAGGACATTGGAGAAAATTTCTTCCAGAATGTGACCATTACGTGTTGAATTGTGTCCCACCAAAAATCATGATTGAAGTCTTAATCCACAGTACCTCAGAATGTGACTGTATTTTGAGATAGAGTATTTATACAGGTAATTAAGTTTAAAATAAGGCCATTGCATGAACCCCAATCTAATATAACTGGTGTCCTTATAAAAAGAGGAAATTAGGACACAGAGAGAAGACCATGTAAAGACACTGGACATCCATCTACAAGCCAAGGAGAGAAAGAAGCCTTGGAAAAAACCAATCCTGCCAACACCCTTGATCTTGGGCTACTAGACTCCAAAATTGTGAGCAAATAATTTTCAGTTATTTAAGCCACCCAGTCTGTCATACTTTTTTGTAGGAGCCCTGGCAAACTAATACTGTGACCTTCAAAGATGGTTGTCTAAGCACAGGGGACAATTTATAATGATTCTGAATAGAAACATTTCTTTAGATTAATTTAAGTACTAGGAGAATTTATACAATTTATCAAAGTTAGTTAAATGATGACAATTTCCAGTGTCATCTATAAAGCTACAGAGGTACTTTTGCTTCAGTCTATAATTCATAGCTTTGAATCAATTTTCTGAAACCTAGGGATGACTAAGAAAAGGTAGTAAGCCATTTTGTAATAGAAATATAAAGATAGCTCTTTAATTTTCTCATAATTCCTTTCAGATAACCCATAGACACTCTAGATCTGTACTATTTGAATCAGAATCTAGGAATCTAGGGGTGTAGCCTGTATTGAAGCCCTATATTTTCACTAGATCCTATGTCTCTTATGTATATCCTTATGTGGCTTAGGAGTCAAATGTCAAATATTAACCAACAGAATAAATTGAGGGCCTCAAACCCATTTTTAACCTTTATTTTAAGAGTAATAGTGTTAATCATAATCATTTTCTTAGTGTGTCACAATAAAGATAATATAATCTAGCAACTTGATAGATTTTTATTCTACTCCACCGTCATGCAAATTTTTTAATCCAGGGTAACTATGTTTCTTCCTATTGCAGTTTTCCATGCATTTTTCATGATGCTTCAGTTTAATGTGGGTTTATCTTTTGAGGACTGGTCTTACGCAGCTTACTACAATTGTTATAAGCATAGTGTATTTACAATTATAATTTTATTCATACAAATGTGTTCAGTTTATTAAAAATTTAAAGTTATTTATAATTTATAAAACAAATATAACAATTTTGCAGAAAAAATAAAAAGAGAAATATGTGACTTTTTTAGTGCTCTCAAAAAAGTACATTTAGATATCGCTGAATATCTGGATGACTAACAATAAATCTTAGGGGGCAGGAATGAATGCTTCTTGGCCCAATACTCAATAACATTCTTTATGTTAATGTGTTTGGGGAATTAACAGAAAGATACAACTTTCCCTCAAGATATGTAACAAACCAATTAAGAAAACTTTATAAATATACTTCTTTTAATACAAGTGACAGAGAAAAACACATTAATTTATAACTATTTAGAAACAAAGCATTGAGTAAATAAAAATGTCAGAAAACAGAATAATAAATTTTATTCAGTCACCAAGCATTTATTAAATGTCTCCACAATGTAGAAAACATTAGAATAGGCAACAGGGGATACATCAGACATGAATTTTGCACTTGAGGAACTTCTGATCCTGTAGAGGAGGTAAGTATACAGTCACACTGACACACACACACACACACACACACACACACACACACACACACACACCACAATTTCCAATGAAGAAAGTGCCAAGTGCAATAAAAAGAGGACCAGATTAAGAAGAATGGTCATTTATGTTACCAAAATTATATTGGGTTAGCCAAAATGTTCATTTGGGTTTTTCTGTTAACATCTTACGGAAAAACCTGAATGAACTTTTCGGCCAACCCAGTAGTATTAAATCTTTATGGAATTTATAGTTGGATATCCTCATTGTGAATCATTTTTGTTTTACAAAAGGAAGGAGGGTCAGATCATGAAGGGAGAAGCAGTAACCTGTTAGTAATCTCTTTATGATGATGAAGCCTTGATCATTGATGAACCTCTTTTAAGTTTGTCCTCCTAAACATCATGTGTGTGTGTGTGTGTGTGTGTGTTGTGAGGGGAGAGGAGTGGGGTGGGTCTTCAGTTCTGCTTCAACAACTGAAACAATTCACGGAAATAATCCTCATCAGTCAAGAGTTTTAAAATGTGCTTCAGGTGATGAACCTAGAGTCTGTCACACAGAGTGAAGTAAGTCAGAGAGAGGACAAATACCGTTTGTTAACACACATATATGGAATCTAAAAAAAAAAAAAAAAAAAAAAAAAAGGTTCTGATGAGCCGAGGGGCAGGACAGGAATAAAGACACAGACATAGAGAATGGACTTGAGGACACAGGGAGTGGGAAGGGAAAGCTGGAACGAAGTGAGAGAGTAGCACTGACGTATGTACACTACCAAATATAAAATAGATAGCTAGTGGGAAGCAGCCACATAGCACAGGGAGATCAGTGCTTTGTGACCACCTGGAGGGGTAGAATAGAGAGGGTGGGAGGGAGGTGCAAGAGGGAGGGGTTATGGGGTTATATGTATACATATAGCTGATTCACTTTGTTATACAGCAGAAACTAACACAACATTGTAAAGCAATTATACTCCAATAAAGATGTTTAAAAAAAATGTGGGTAATATCTGATTATTAATGCCAAGTTTAAAATATTTTTAATTGCCAAACTCATTAACTGCTCATTGTCTTTTGGATTTGTGAACCTTTTATTCACTGACTTATCAAGGAAACTTACTTTGTAAACTGAGTGCAGCTAAGGATATCAGTGTCTATTTTGATGTTTCACTAAGGATTTCCCTAAAACAGTATTTCTGGCATCACCATTATTGGTTTCACTATAATGGAAGTCATAGCTAATGTAATAAGAAAAGAAAAATAAAAATTGATGCATATGATAGAAAGAAGATCAAAATTATCATCTTTTAATTACAAAAGTTAGATAAGATTATGAAAATAAGATTGTTCTGTGTGGTGGCTGGATATAAAATTAATAACTTAATAAAACACTAGACAACATATAGGAAGAAATATACAAGACTTTTATGACGAGAACTCCACATATTACTAAAAGGCTAAGAGAAGACTTGAAGAAATAAAAAGATTCATCATTAACTGATAGACATACTCAATATTCTAAAGACATCATTCTTGCAAAATTAGTTTTTGAAGTAATTCAATTATAAAAATTTCTCATTACTATTGTTTTTCAGATCTTGATCACCTAATTAAAAACTGTATCTCATCTACAAATGCTTGGAAGAGTCAGTATTTTTTTTTTTTTTTTTTAAGAAAGTAAGTAAGGGGGACTGCATCAGTAATATTTTTAAAAATGTGATAGAGTAACTCCCTAACAGAGTAAAAACTTGAGAGACATATATAATTGTATATAACAATTTATTACATGATTTTAATTCCTTAATGAAAAACATCATATATTAAGAAAGTTTCAAAATTGTGATCAAGGAGGAAAACTAGATTTTTTTCTCTTATATTAATTTTCTAGGGCTGCCATACAAGTACCTTAGACTAGGTGGCTTAAATAGAAGAAATTTGTTTTCTCACAGTTCTGGAGGCTAGAAGTCCAAACTCATGGTGTCAGCAGTGTTGGTTTCTTCTGCGACCAATCTCCTTGGCTTGTAGATGGCTGTCTTATTCCAGTGCGTTCACATGGTCTTCTTATAAGGACACCAGTCATATCAGATTAGGGCCCACCCATATGACCTCATTTTAACATAATTACCTTTTTTAAGCCCTGTCTCCAAATACAGTCACATTCTGAGGTACTGGGGATAAAGACCTCAAAATATGAATTTTGAGAGGGTCACAATTTGTCCCATAACATATATCATGAACTAAAAAAATAAAGAATAAAAGTAAAATGTAAAATACTAAAAAATAAGTATGAAACTATTAAATAACTAGGGATAAAATATTGGTAAATATTAATCCAATCTTGAAGTATAACAATTTTTATAAATATAAATTCAAAGGCATAAAACATACATGAAAAGATTTAAATATATAAATACATGAAAATTTGAATTTCTGGACATCAATACCATAGCAAAGCAAAACTAGTGAAAACACTTGCAATACATTCTGTTATTTTTATCTATGAGTGGCTCTTAAGAAGATTTGAGAAAAAGATCATGGTCTAAGATGACAATATTGGACACAAAGATATAAAAAGACAGTTTTTAAGTAAAGAAATGAAAATGACAATGGTAAATTTCTTAGCTTCACTAATAACCAAAGAAATGAAATTTGAAACAACTTGGGGAAATATTTTCAATTATTAATTTGGCAAAGATTTTAATTATGAAAGATTTAAATACAGAAACATTTTAATACACTTTCCAGTGGTGGCACATATGTGAGAATATAGGCATCATTAGACACCAGTGATGGAGTATAAATGAATACACCATTTTGAGGTCAGTTTGTCAATGTGTAACAGACGTTTTTGAGTTTTTTAAATGTTTCTACCTAGAAATTTAATTCTGTGTATATATTCTAAAATAATCAGAGGAACAGATGTAGAAAAAAATACCATCTATTGTGCATCGTACTCCTCTAGAGGCATGCAGCTCTGCATACTAATAGTGCCCTTCAGTTGTAAAACTATACATGATGTAAATTTATTATATGCTCTATGTACTTTTCAAATTAACTACAGTGCATTTTATTATAGGAAAATGATATTACCTTGAAATTTGAAAATTGAGAGGAGAATTAGATTGCTCAACACTAAGGAGATCTGGAAATTCTTTACAAAGAAGATAGCATTTGCCTTTTTTTTTTTTAATTTATGTATTTATTTATTTATTTTTGGCTGTGTTGGGTCTTCGCTTCTGCGCGCAGGCTTTCTCTAGTTGTGGCGAGTCGGGGCTACCCTTCATTGCACTGCGCAAACTTCTCATTGTGGTGCACAGGCTTCTCATTGCAGTGGCTTCTCTTTGTTGCAGAGCACGGGCTCTAGGCTCACGGGCTTCAGTAGTTGCATCACGTGGGCTCAGTAGTTGTGGCTCGCAGGCTCTAGAGTGCAGGCTCAGTAGTTGTGGCTCACAGGCTTAGTTGCTCCGTGGCATGTGGGATCTTCCCGGACCAGGGCTCAAACCCGTGTCCCCTGCATTGGCAGGCGGACACTTAACTATGGCACCACAAGGGAAGTCCCCGGCATTTGCCTTTGAGTTGAGTGATATTTGCAGCCATGTAAGTAGCACAGCATTTGAGACAAACAACTTAGAACAGAGTTTTGTGGGACGTAATTAATGTGAAGTTTTCTGAGTATAACACATATGACAGAATTTAAAAGGGCTCAATCAGAATAGCTGGTTGGGATAAGACTGAGAAAAGCAGGTGCTTGAAGAAGGTTAGATTAAAAGGCTGGTGCAGCAGTTCCGTTGAAAGGATTGGTGGCAATGAGATTGGTGAAGAGTAAATAAATTTGCAGAGGGTTGGTGTGCGTAGCATAGATATAGAACAAAGGATGAAGCAGGGGTCCAAGATGACAAGATTTAGGAACAGAGAAATAGAAAATGCAGACATAAGTGTAAACGTAGCAGCCACTGACCAACTACTCCACATCGGGGGCTGTGATTCATGCCCTCATATATCACTCTAGAGACGTTTTGTATTGTTTTGTTTTGTTTTTCTGGTCCATATTATGCTAGTGTTCAGAGTCACAGCTAGTAACAAGAGGAGAGAGGATTCAAACCCAAGTCTTTTCTTCTTACTCCATCATACAAAATCTTTGTACTTTATGATTTAGAGATAAAATAATCTGAAATAATTTTGACTTACTTCACTCTGAATCTGTTATTTCCCTTTCTGCATTCTGATGCATGTTACTTCAAAATTATATTTAAAAATGCATAGATTGAAGTTCAAGGGCATTACTTGAAGTTTCAGATGTTTTAAACCACCCAGTTCTTAACTGTGTCCTTGCAATACAGATCATCTGGTCTGTTTTTGTCTATTCCCTTCCACATGATAAATGTGAAGCAGAATGCTAACATCCTTAGTCAAGGTCTTACTTTAAAAATGTATGTGGAAGTTGTTGCTGATAGAAGCTTTTGATGAGGCCAGAAAATAGGATTGACAGAAAACATAATATACAGGACTAGTGACATAAAGTGGGGAGCTTTATTAACCTTGCTGTTTTATGTTTGAATTACTATTGGTTCCTAAAAGAAGAATTGTGTACATATAATTATTATTATATGTGAAAGTAATCTGGAACACTTTCTGATGTTGTGTGTGGGTTTTCTTTGTTTTTTTTTTTTTCTTTACAATTAGAGAACTATAATATAAAAGCCAGTGGGCTATTAAGACAGACCTAATTGTTTTCTTTTCCTTTGATTTAAAAAAGAGGTACATAACCTAAAAATTATGTCTCAGTAATACTGTAATTGCTCATTATAAAGAATTGCAACAAAATAACATAAAAGCAAAGTCCATCTTAGTAATTGGGATATACAGTTGAAGGTTGCATTTCCACTTAAAAGTTGATTAGTGTCACATGAATAGAGAAAAAAATACTTCTGCAACACCCTATTTCTAGTGGCTTTTTCATATGATAATATGTCTATTATTAATGTTTTGCAGAGGGTTATGCAGTTCTTAGAGGACAGAGGGTTATGCAGTTCTTAGAAAATAAAAAACAATTTTAGTATAATATGAAACATATTAACAATTGTAATAATAATAATTTTTAACAAATTACCCAGCTAGATCTTGCCTTTCTTGTGATTCATCTAGTATGCACAAATGGCTGAGTAAATCTCTATCTAGAAGTTAACCAATATTTGTCATGAAAATTTTGCCTTGCTCCCTTTGTGATATGCTTTGGCCCTTGGGAAATTGACATCTAAAATGAAAGAAAACAAAAGTAAAACCTGGTTTTTATTTTGAATCTTTCCTCTAAAATGGAGTTTTAAGAAATTAGTTTTAATATTTTTCTATTACAAGAATTTAAAAATTATATAACTAAATAATCAGGTGCTAAGGCTGTGGGCATGGTTTCTAAATTCCTTCTAGTTTCAGACTCTCCATTTTTAAGGTATAAACAGAGCATAATTAAACTTAGAAGACTTTAACTTAGATGAATTTCAAAATTTAAATCTCCCTGTCTTAGTCCCTATAAGAGATAACATTACGTGGTCCTGGAAAGATATTTGAAATTCTCTCTATACGGGTTTGTAACCTAGGCTTTATCAATTACTTGCTATATAAAGTTTTCCCCTTTTAATTGACATCTCAGCCTTTAATTTCCTTATTTGTAAAATGGTATTATTAATGTCCACCTTGCAGGGTTGTTGTGAGGATTAAGTGAGATAGTATGTATATAAGCTCAGCATTTATAATTGCCCATTAAATGGCAGTTTTTGTTCCACCTATTAATCTGATGATGGTTAATATAGAAAGCCACACTATGCAACAGAATTTATGGTTCATGTGATTTATGAATTTCCTCTTAATTTAACTTTATCTAGCCCTGTTATATTCAGTGACTTGCAGATCTTTCTATTTTCACGGATATGGTCTTCTTTCCTTCTTCTTTGGCTATTTTCCTTAACTCTTAAACTGATTCATGGACTATGGTGTCAACATGAAGCTGTGTTAAAGACACTTTTATTTTGGGTTTTGATTTATATGCAGTGTAAGTATGATGAGTTCCCCTTTTGTTGAATATTTAGAATTGTCTATGGACAGTAGAAACTCCAGGTGAATTCTCAGAAGGTCATCAACTATGACACAAAAGTGCCATAGAACATCACCCTCCAGGTTGAGAGTTACTTGCTTTATATGTCACAAAAACAAATTAAATGTAAAGATAAACCATATAAAGGGTATGATTCTCCACGATATCACAAGTTGTGTATAGAATTTAAAACTGAAATTTCTATTAATTAGCTAATTTTCTCATAATCAACCACAAGTCAATTGGCTGACATTTGAGAGAATGATTTTAAAACCACTGTGTGCAAATTTTCAACTGAATGTGGCTGTCAACCTAATGGAGGGACTGTTTCTCCTCCTACTGGTAATATTACAGTGTGTTGTCCAAATCCCTTTCTCCCCAGGTACCCATTTCACCAGCCAATCTTATAGCAATTTTTCCCCAATACTTCCTCATCACTGTTGCTGTTGACACTTAAGAAGATTGGAGATGTGCTATTGGGCTTCTACAAGTTTAGAACATGAGTTTTTTAAAATGTTTTGTCAAAAAAATATTTACAATGAGCTTCCCTGGTGGCGCAGTGGTTGAGAGTCCGCCTGCCGATGCAGGGGACACAGGTTCATGCCCCGGTCCGGGAAGATCCCACATGCCGCAGAGTGGCTGGGCCGGTGGGCCATGGCCGCTGAGCCCGCACGTCCGGAGCCTGTGCTCTGCAACGGGAGAGGCCACAACAGTGAGAGGCCGCGTACCACAAAAAAAAAAAAAAAAAAAATTACAAAATCCACATATTTGAAAAGAATGTTTATTAAGTTTCTTAGAGCACCTAGGCAAAGGCAATAAAGATGTGTAAATAAATTGTAATCAGTGTTAGTATAACCTAAATGTTTAGCAAACTTGGACATCTAATTAATATTTAACATGTTAGTATTTCCTATTATATATGGCTTATACACAGGGGAGTTTTTGACAAGTACATGTTGCCCTTCTTGGGAGCCCCATTAGCATTAGTCTTTACCATGTGACTTGCTCTGGCCAGTGAATGTGAGTGGAGATGACTCATACCACTTATGAGCAGCCGCTTTAAGAGCCGTTCCTCGGCCCTAACAATTTCCTTTTCCCTGTACACCTAACCATTCCCTTAGTAAGGAATCTACTTTAAATCTTAGTCCCAGAATAAATAAGATGTGGGGCAAAGTTACAGCCACTCTGCAAAGTATATGTCTTAAGACTGAGAAATCAATTTTTGTAATTGCAGCTACTAAGATTTTGAAATCATTTGTTACTGTAGTATAACTTAGAGCTAATTCAAAAGTCTTATTAAAGGTTCTCTATGAGACTGGCCTATAGCCAATAAATTAAAAAAAAATATTTCAAAATGCCTAAACAACAAAATATGTTTTACATGTAGTTGGTAAGAATATTTATATTCTCTTTATTCCTCATGTTCATTTATTAGTCATCCTTTATAACCTACCTCAAAAGCCATTATTTCCACCAAACCTTATTGATTCTCCTATATAATTGATTTCTTTCCTATTCCAAATATTCATAACACTTCCTGTATATATTTTTAACATACTTAAGAGGTTTATCTCATTGATTTTTATTTGTGTCCCTCACTAAAAGGAGAAGCATGTACCCCACCTTGGGCCTTAGCATAGTACTTTACATGCACTGATTGCTCAGTGAATAACTGAAAGAAGATTGAATGAAACTCTTGATGAAAAGATCTGAGTCTTTGCATTCTGTGTGCTTAATAATCACAAATTACAATATAAATTTTCAGCAATTTAAAATGTCCCATTAATGCTCTACTAATTGTGCCAATGGCAAAGAAAAATCATTCAAGATGGCCAGACTGTATCTGCTCTTTTTAAGACTGTTCACTTTTTGTTTGTTTGTTTACTGGTGAAAGATTTCAGTGTCTTCTGAAGTTGATTGTGATCTGGGAGAATAATTGTCAAGGCAAAATTTAGGAGAAATAGAAAGGGGAGAGAAAATAGCTTCAAAAATAAATTAATAAATGGAAATATTTTTGACGTTTAGTTTATGAGGTTAATTAACACTACGTATGAAGAATATAAGAAGTAAGGAGGAACGATGAGAGAGAGAGGGATGAAGGGGTAGGAGGGAAAGGAAGAAGACTGATGGACAAGGATGGGATATCTGGTCCTAAAGGTAAAGGTAGATGGTCTATTAAATTAAGAATAAAAGGGTTAATGTATTTACAGAATGTATTAATCACAAAATCTAAGGCTGTCATTATGTATAAAGAGGGTGTGTTATGCAAACATGTGCAGGGGGTTTGGTTTTAGTATTAATGGGAATTCAAAAGGCCATTCAGAGATGACTTCCTTTGTTTATTTGTTGGTTTTCTAAAAGAATATTATCACAGGACTGCACTCCACTAGAATAGGATCATTTCATAAGAGTATTATCAGTAGAACTAAAAAGAATAACTATCAGTTATTGATGACTTAGGCTGTGTCAAGTATGTAGCTGTATACTCTGTGAGCATTATTTTATTTAATGCACACAGTAGTCCTTTTGAGGTAGATACTATTACTTGAGACAAATTGGATATACTTATTTTTAAAGAATATTAAAGTGTTTATTTAGCAGATTTTTTGTGCCAAAAGCACCGCTAAGTGATTAGTAAGTATTGCTGAAGGAACCAGACAAGGTCCTTGCCCTCAAGTAGCTTGCAGAATTAAGAGAGATGCTGAAAACAAGGTATGAAGAAATGTATAATTACAAGTTGTGGTTTTGGGGCAAGTGGAGTAGAGAATCTATCCAGATAGGTAGGGAGGAAGGCCTCTCTGAAGACATGCCATCTAAGGTGAGAGCTGAAAAAGTCAGGGAAATAATGAGCAAAGTCTTTGAGACAAGAAAAAAAGGTGTGTTGGAAGAATTGACATAAAGTCAGTGCGGCTGGAACATCGTATGAGTTGGAGACAATGGTATGAAATACAGTGATAGAGATAACAGCCAGCAGAGTTATGCTTTTTCAAAGCACATAGGACACAGCAAAGAGTTTATTTTTTATTCATGGTGTGTTAGGGAAAAACTAATTAAAGTAGGGTTGCCAGATAATGCAGGATAGCAGTTAAATTTGAATTTCAGATAATCAGTAAATACTTTCTTTTTAGTATAAGTATGTCCCAAATACTGCATGGAATGTACTTATACTAAAAAAGTATTCATTGTTCATCTGAAATTCAGATTTAACTGAGTGTACTGTATCTTTATGTGCTAAATCTGTCATTCCTATATTAAAGCTTTTAGGCAAGAGAGTAATGTAACTAGATTTATGTTTGGAAAGGTTAAAAAGTTCACAAAACTAAGAAATGTTAGAATCAGTATTTGACCCTTTGGACTTCAGAATATATTCAAATAATATTATCCTAATTACTCTGTTATACTGTTGTCCATAAATATTTTCTAGGATGTAAATGATACTGTGGTTATGGAGGTAGAGCTTCTCTGGAAGGCAGACAGGAGTGCTTAAATTGCGATCATTCATTGAGCTGTATACTTATGATGTGTGTACTTTTTTGTATATATATTTCAACTTTAAAAGATTTAATGATCTCACCTTGGAAGCAAGGCATATAGAATACATTTATCCCACTACTTTTGCAAAACAAAAACAAAAAGAAGGTCAAAAGGGCACACATATACCTGGAAAGTAAAGGATAAATGACAAAAGTAAAGTTTTAGAAACGAGAGCAATGTTTGAGTACTTCATTACTTAGCAGAAAGCTAAAATGAGGAGTTCAGAAGCAACCAGATTTCTTAGTTCAAAACACAAAAAGTCTCAGGAATGTTTACTTCCAGAAGATGGTGAACAGATGAGACAGAAACTAGGGACAGCAGATTGAGAACTGCAGTCAGACCACTATCTTCTCCCCACACCCTTTGGAAAACTTTAAAATGCTGTATCAGAGGCACTTTGGATTTGGAGATACCAGGCACAGGTGAGGGAAGACTGATGTGCACGTAAAACAAGCAAAGAAACAAAACCCCTACTATAAACAAATTAAAAACCAAAAGACACATGGGAAAAAATGTATTTGTTTCTCAGATAACACTGAATTACTTTAAATGTGTTCTAAAATCTCAACAGCTATTAAAAACCTTTTTTCTAAATGATATAATTCGGGCAGATGTGAATTTAAATCAGTATAGGTAGGATTCACATTTGGTAAAAATGGATTAAGATCATGCCAGAGTATCTCTTATTCTTTGGAGCGGGAAAACTCTGAGTTTGAATCCCAGCTTTCCTACTTACTAGTCACATGACAGTGTGCAAATACTTCTCAGAGCTTCACTTTCCTTACTTGTAAAATAGAAATACCTCCCTTGTAGACTGGCCATGATAAAATTTCTAGCCAAGTGCTCATATTAAGTACTTCATAAATGGAACATTTTATTTTGTATTATCATAAGGCCTTTTCTCCCCTTTGCTAACACCTATCAGTGACCATTGAGCAAATGGTAGATGCAGAATTGAGATCCTTTGAGATATAGCCTGATTTACTCTTTCTAAAGATACTCCCCAAATACTCCAAAATTTGGGGTTATCAGAAAAAAATATATATTTAACGCATTTACTATAACTTTGGGAATAACAGATTAGCACACTGAACAATTTTTAATGCAAGCTATTTTTCTAGATCATTCTGGGAATATATTCCTGATTGACTTTACCTGAAAGGGTAGAATCAGGCTGGCTTTGTTAAAATTTTAAGTGGGAACGTTTTGTCTTTTGGTATTTTCTCACCTTCACATCTATATTCTGCAAATCTCTACCTCTCTTCAAAGAATTCCCCTCTGAACAATAGGTCAAACATTTACAGGTGGCTGGTTTTGTTTTCTGGGTTTGGAGCCTGAATGTTATGAATTTGGATAGAGCTCATTAAAGCTTCCTTTCTGCCTTTCATTATAAAAAGCCCAAGTGACAGTACTTGAAAAACAGCCTCTGGCTAAGTATTATTGAAATCCAAAGGCCAGTAAGTGAAGAATCATTTGCTGGTCAAATCTATATTAATCTAACTTGTTATATTGTCTTAACAACATTCTCAAGGGTGTTTTTTCTGCTTCTGAAAAGATTCATTTCAATAAACCAAACATACTCTATCTACTTAAATTAGTGTACTTATGCTGGGCCAATTTCATAATTGTTCTAGAGAAGATAATCTCTCAATAGTCCATCTTGGCCAGACTGCTGTTTATCAAACAGAGTAGTAGAGTCAATTTAACTCTGAATATTACTTGATTTGAAAATCACAGCCTTTCCATTAATTAACATTGACTGGATGGCAGAGGCGACAGTGATTTAATATGGGTCAAAATCTCATTATATGAAGATAAATTATAATGAAATCTCCAAATTACAGGACACTCTCTAAATTCCACTTGAATTCAGACTATTATCATTTGTTATAACCAAAATCCAATGACAGCCAAGGAGTCTTTTTGAATCTGATGACATTTACTGCCAGTCATGGGCACCAATCATGGAATTGGTGCCATGAAATTTCTCGAGTTAGTGAAGCCATGCATCATTTCCTCTTCAATGTACCCCCCACCCACAGCGGCTTCACTGCAGCCTAGTTAGCCTTTTTCTCATTTTCCATGTCCCAGCTTCAATCATACCTCTCTGAACATGCCGATTATACTTAAAAGTGCCTTGCCCTCTCATGTTCTCTTAATTCTCTGAAATTCTCCTCTCTAATTCTCACTACAGGAAAAATTAAATATGTCTTACGTAATTATTTAAATCTTTCCCTCCTACTGGATTTTAAGCTCTTTGAAGGAACTTTTGTCCTGAATTCTTTGATAAAACCTTTCCATGTGAATCTGATGAGATTTTGGAACCAAAGCCTTTCAAATGAGTAGTTTGTTTGTTTGTTTTTAATAATGAAAGATTGTCCTTTTCTTGATGTCGGTCACACTGACTGTGTGAGACATTCTGGGACTGTTCTCATATTAGGTCACATGGTTACTCAGTTTTCAAGGTAAAAAAGAGAAGACACCTAATATGTACCTTTCTAACCTCTTCTTACCATGATGATTTCTATTTCTGGAAAGGAAAGATCCTGTGATTTTTGTCCTTCTCTTCTACCAGACCTGACACATTGAGTCTTTCTACTCAGTCCCATGATCCAATATGATCACAACTTAAAGCTGAACTGCACCAAGAGCTCTTGAAATAATGAAATTTTAGATTAGGAAAGAACTATCCATACATCCACATGTCCTTCCATCCATCCATATGCCTATCCATCCATTTGTTCATTCACTGAATGAAGATTTGAAGATAACCTATTATATATCAAAGCAATATAAGTGGTCATAATACTGATAAAAACTAGAGATGAAGAATAAAATACACAAAGTGAAGTGGAGTGTTATGTTGTTATAATGCTGTGTACTACATATAGCCCAAGAGACATGGGTCTACATGGTAGATCAGCAAATGTTGTGGACTAAACAATGGATACATATAAGCTAGTTCAACAAGAGGAGAATGACATTCTAGGAAGAGAAAACGGTGTAAACAAAGGAGGTAAATCACTCAGTGAACCACCAGTTTAGATAAAGAGTTCAAGTTAAGGGGAAGATTGAATAAGAAGTAAGAAGACTGGAGTTACTTAGAGAAAAGTTGATGGTGATATGATGATCGGTAATCATCATAATTTGATTAATAATTAATTTTGAATTATCCTACAGACAGTAGATCGTCCATTGAAGGTTTTAAGTAAATTTATATTGCAGGAATATGGCTTTGGAAGTAGTGTGGCAAATCACTGGAAAAATGGTAGACTGGAAAGCAGGATACTAAATTAGAGATCACCATTGTGGGTAAATTGAGAGGTGATCTGGATGGCTTAGGGATGGAGCGAAAGAGGCAGATGCCTGAAATCTCAAGTAAATAGAATGCACAGGATGTGGCTAGGCCTGCCAAGTTTCCATCTTGGGCAACACAGAGTCTGGTTGTACCATTCATTAAGATAAAGAACATGGAAGGAAGTATACTTTTGGGGGAACGATATATTGAGTTTAATTTTGAAGATGTTGCATTTGAGATACTTCTAGAGACATTTATTTCAAACTACCAGTCCCTGCAGAAAACATCTTTTCAGTACTCTAATACTTGATGCATATCCAGGATGTCTGCCATACCCTGTTTGTCTGCTCTTTGGTTTTATTTGTCTTGCTGATTAACTCTGTGTTCTATGTACCTAACCATCTTGACTATGCTCATTGAAGTTCCTTTGTCATGCAGTCTTATCTTAAAGGCATTTCTCCATCAATGATGATGTAAAACAGCATCATAGATTGAAACGTGACATAAAAAAGCAGTGCAATTTCCCAAGTGATTTCTCCAAAGAAGCCATTAATTATAGGGCTTGGAAAAGAGGTATGTCTTAATGAAATTGGTTATTTTAGAAAGATATCTTTGCTAGTGGGACTGAATAGATTGAAGCCAAGAAAGTCTGAAATCAGAAGTATGTTGAAGTAATTTGGGCATGAAGTAGCTCAGGGATTGGGGGTTGTGGGAATGAAGGAAAAGGAATAAACTCAGAGGTATTCAAGAAGGAAGAAACAACAGTACGTTGCTAAATTGGATATAAAGGAGAAAGGTATAGAACTTCCTGTGACATTCATAATTTATGACTTTGCCAAATGATAGAATCATATTATAGATTGTTGGAAAGTTCCTGATCTGTAGGTTGCCCATTATAGTAGTGTGTGTGTGTGTGT
This sequence comes from Pseudorca crassidens, assembly GCF_039906515.1. NCBI lineage: Eukaryota > Metazoa > Chordata > Mammalia > Artiodactyla > Delphinidae > Pseudorca > Pseudorca crassidens. The sequence continues at coordinate 151,508,860 of NC_090298.1, read as the reverse complement.
GTGTGTGTGTGTGAGTGTGTGTTGCATGTGTGTGTGTGCACATGCATGTGTCTGCTGTAGCTATGCATGTGTGTAAACTTTAAAAGAAAAAAAGGTAATGTTCATTTGCTTATCCTCAAATCTTGATGAATGAGCTCATCTTTCATTTTGTTTCCAGTTTTTAATCTTCAGGGACATGTTTTTATAATAAAAGATTTAAAAGGTCTCAGCATTCCTGGTGGGTTTAATTTGGTATTAGGGAATTAATTGCCGGCTCCTTCAGGTTTCATATACTCTGTATGTTTATCAAAACAGATATCACAATCTTGTTTATTATTCTAACCTGCATCCTTTATCCCTAGTGTACCCTCCCTGTCTTCTGCTGGCAGACAGGAACAGATTGAAAGGAACTCACTTTGGCAGACCACAACGATACATTGCAGTGATTTCCGTGATACTCTAATAAATAGCAACTACTACAAGAAGGCAATGATCCTAATGTGGGTATCACTAGCAGACCCTGTTCAAAACACTATTAAAGCCATTTTTCAGGGTAAAAAATAAGGGTAATCACATTTCACTCAAAGCAGGATTTATGGTTTAAAATATTCATTCATTAATTACCTGATGAACCTGGAGATTTTATTTTCTCCAGAAAACATTTATGGGAATTTAGATGCTAAAAGTTAGAGGCCATAATTGCATCCCTCTCAGAATTTATCTCATGGATTTCTTTTCCAGACTTTTGCTGATGTAGTAGAATTGTATTTTGCACCAAGTAAAATTTTCCTGTTGTATGGGAAATGGCTAAAAATATGTAGCCTAACCTTGTGAGAGTCTAGAAGTGACACAGGAAAGAGGTTTCTGAAATCCTTCAACCCATACCTTCCCTTCCTCTCACCCAAGTCACTGAGCTGCTGCTCGAGAGTTCTAAGGGTGAAGAAAAAGAGCTTTGAATTAAATGTAAGATTAAAGTTTTAATGAAGATAACACTACTTTCTATAACAAACACTAAAATCTCATTGTCTCAACTTGACAGACTTTCTTCTCTCTTTCATAAACTCCTATCAGCCTGGGTTAGGGACTGTAGAGGGTGAATTGCTCCAACTGTTGTTCAGGAAACAAGGCTGGCAGAGGCTTTGGCATCTATACCACTTGGCAATCTAGATCACCATGAACATTGATATTACTGGTGTGAAGGATTCTGCATGGGTGTCTTCTAAAGGCTTATCCTGTAAGTGGAACGCATCAGTTCCATTAGCCAGAAATGTCACATTCATTCACACCTAACTGCAAGGGAATAAATAAGTAAATATTTATTCTACCCACATGCCCTAGGAAACAGTGAATGGGTTTCATGAAGAAGTAGGTAGCCTATGCTACGAAGACTGATTCTTCAATATTAGAATAAGATCATTCTAATAACTGAACTTGGATGAAGAGTTATAGAATTGGGACAAAATGACAGTAAGAAACCACTTGCCGTCAAGAAAATGGACTTTAGGAAATTAGGAGGTAATTATTGAAAGACATAAAATCATTTCATATTTATATCCGTACATTGAGATTCCTTTAAAAAATCAGTTCTTCTCCATCATGTTTTACTATTTTCCTTTGTTAGATATTTTCATTTACACAAAAATTTGCATTTCTTTTTTTTTGAGGGTTTGCTGATGAAAAATTATGTCAGCTATTTTTTTATTGTTTTAATAAATAGTTTTTTTCTATTTTTTTTTAATATACAGCAGGTTCTTATTAGTCATCCATTTTATACAAATCAGTGTATACATGTCAATCCCATTCTCCCAATTCATCCCACCACCACCACCACCCCCCCGCCGCTTTCCCCCCTTGGTGTCCATACGTTTATTCTCTATTTCTGTGTCTCAATTTCTGCCCTGCAAACCGGTTCGTCTGTACCTTTTTTCTAGGTTCCACATACATGCGTTAATATACGATATTTGTTTTTCTCTTTCTGACTTACTTCACTCTGTATGACAGTGTCTAGATCCATCCACGACGCTACAAATGACCCACTTTCATTCCTTTTCATGGATGAGTAATATTCCATTGTATATATGTACCACCACTTCTTTATCCATTTGTCTGTCAATGGGCATGTAGGTTGCTTCCATGACCTGGCTATTGTAAATAGGGCTGCAATGAACATTGGGATGCATGTGTCTTTTTGAATTATGGTTTTCTCTGGGTATATGCCCAGTAGTGGGATTGCTGGATCATATGGTAATTCTAGTTGTAGTTTTTTAAGGAATCTTCATACTGTTCTCCATAGGGACTGTATCCGTTTACATTCCCACCAACAGTGCAAGAGGGTTCCCTTTGCTCCACACCCTCTCCAGCATTTGCTGTTTGTAGATTTTCTGATAATGCCCATTCTAACTGGTGTGAGGTGATACCTCATTGTAGTTTTGATTTGCATTTCTCTAATAATTAGTGATGTTGAGCAGATTTTCATGTGCTTCCTGGCCATCTGTATGTCTTCTTTGGAGAAACGTCTATTTAAGTCTTTTGCCCATTTTTGGATTGGGTTGTTTGTTCTTTTGGTATTGAGCTGCATGAGCTGTTTATATATTTTGGAGATTAATCCTTTTTCCATTGATTTGTTTGAAAGTATTTTCTCCCATTCTGCGGGTTGTCTTTTCGTCTCGTTTATGGTTTCCTTTTCTGGGCAAAAGCTTTCAAGTTTCATTAGGTCCCATTTGTTTATGTGTGTTTTTATTTCCATTACTCTAGGAGGTGGATCAAAAAAGATCTTGCTGTGATTTATGTCAAAGAGTGTTCTTCTTATGTTTTCCTCTAAGAGTTTTATACTGTCCGGTCTTACATTTAGGTCTCTAATCCATTTTGAGATTATTTTTGTGTATGGTGTTAGGGAGTGTTCTAATTTCATTCTTTTACATGTAGCTGTCCAGTTTTCCCGGCACCACTTATTGAAGAGACTGTCTTTTCTCCATTGTATATCCTTGCCTCCTTTGTCATAGATTAGTTGACCATAGGTGCATGGGTTTACCTCTGGGCTTTCTATCTTGTTCCATTGATCTATGTTTCTGTTTTTGTGCCAGTACTATATTGTCTTGATTACTGTAGCTTTGTAGTATAGTCTGAAGTCAGGGAGTCTGATTCCTCCAGCTCCGTTTTTTTCCCTCAAGACTGCTTTGGCTATTCGGGGTCTTTTGTGTCTCCATACAAATTTTAAGATTTTTTGTTGTAGTTCTGTAAAAAATGTCATTGGTAATTTGATAGGGGTTGCATTGAATCTGTAGATGGCTTTGGGTATTATAATCATTTTCACAATATTGATTCTTCCAATCCAAGAACATGGTATATCTCTCAATCTGTTTGTATCATCTTTAATTTCTTTCATCAGTGTCTTATAGTTTTCTGCATACAAGTCTTTCGTCTCCCTAGGTAGGTTTATCCTTAAGTATTTTATTCTTTCTGTTGCAGTGGTAAATGGGAGTGTTTCCTTAATTTCTCTTTCAGATTTTTCATTATTAGTGTATAGGAATGCAAGAGAGTTCTGTGCATTAATTTTGTATCCTGCAACTTTACCAAATTCATTGATTAGCTCTAGTAGTTTTCTGGTGGCATCTTTAGGATTCTCTATGTATAGTATCATGTCATCTGCAAAACAGTGACAGTTTCATTTCTTCTTTTCCAATTTGGATTCTTTTTATTTCTTTTTCTTCTCTGATGCCATACCTAGGACTTGCAAAACTACATTGAATAAAATGGTGAGAGTGGACATACTGGTTCCTGATCTTAGAGGGAATGCTTTCAGGTTTTGACCATTGAGTATGGTGTTAGGTGTACATTTGTCATATTTGGCCTTTATTATGTTGAGGTAGGTTCCCTCTATGCCCACTTTCTGGAGAGTTTTTATCATAAATAGGCGTTGAATTTTGTCAAAAGCTTTTTTTGCATCCATTGAGATGACCATATGGTTTTTATTCTTCAATTTGTTAATATGGTGTATCAGATTGATTGATTTGTGTATATTGAAGAATCCTTGCATCCCTGGGATAAATACCACTTGATCGTGGTGTATGATCCTTTAATGTGTTGTTGGATTCTGTTTGCTAGTATTTTGTTGAGGATTTTTCATCTATATTCATCAGTGATATTGGTCTGTAATTTTCTTTTTTTGTAGTATCTTTGTCTGGTTTTGGTATCAGGGTGATGGTGGCTTCATTGAATGAGTTTGGGAGTGTTCCTTCCTCTGCAATTTTGGAAGACGTTGAGAAGGATGGGTGTTAGCTCTTCTCTAAATGTTTGATAGAATTCACCTGTGAAGCCATCTGGTCCTGGACTTTTGTTTGTTGGAAGATTTTTTATCACAGTTTCAATTTCATTACTTGTGATTGGTCTGTTCATATTTTCTGTTTCTTCCTGGTTCAGTCTTGGAAGGTTATACCTTTCGAAGAATTTGTCCATTTCTTCCAGGTTGTCCATTTTATTGGCTTAGAGTTGCTTGTAGTAGTCTCTCAGGATGCTTTGTATTTCTGTGCTGTCTGTTGTAACTTCTCTTTTTTCATTTCTAATTTTATTGATTTGAGTCCTCTCCCTCTTTTTCTTGATGAGTTTGGCTAATGGTTTTTGTGTATTTTTGTGTATCTGCTCCAAGAAACAGCTTTTAGTTATATTGATCTTTGCTATTGTTTTCTTTGTTTCTATTTCATTTATTTCTGCTCTGATCTTTATGATTTCTTTCCTTCTGCTAACTTTGGGTTTTTTGTTTTTTTTTTTTCTTCTTCATTCTCTAGTTCCTTTAGGTGTAAGGTTAGATTATTTATTTGAGATTTTTCTTATTTCTTGAGGTAGGCTTGTATAGCTATAAACTTCCCTCTTAGAACTGCTTTTGCTGCATCCCATAGGTTTTGGATTGTTGTGTTTTCATTGTCATTTCTCTCCTGGTATTTTTTGATTTCCTCTTTGATTTCTTCAGTGATCTCTTGGTTATTTAGTAACTTAGTGTTTAACCTCCATGTGTTTGTGTTTTTTATGTTTTTTTCCCCTAATCTCGTAGTGTTGTGGTCAGAAAAGATGCTTGAAATGTTTTCAATTTTCTTTTTTTTTTTTTTCTGCCTCTTAGTTTGCCATTTAATGCTGCTGAATGCACTTACGGTTCATTAACATCGTCTTCATTGTCATCAATATCATGCTCACCACGTTTCAGAAACGGAAGGTTCTGAGCACCCTTATAGTTGAATCTGTTGTTTCACAGATGAAGGAACTGAGGTTCAGAAAGGAGGAATGATTTGCTCAAGATCAAATTGTGAAACTGGGGCAGGGGCTAAAAACCAGATCTTTTGTTTTGTTTTGTTTTTTCTTTTTTGCGGTATGCGGGCCTCTCACTGTTGTGGCCTCTCCCGTTGCGGAGCACAGGCTCCGGACGCGCAGGCTCAGCGGCCACGGCTCACGGGCGCAGCCGCCTCGTGGCATGCGGGATCTTCCCGGACCGGGGCACGGACCCGCGTACCCTGCATCAGCAGGCGGACTCTCAACCACTGCGCCACCAGGGAAGCCCTGTTTTCAATTTTCTTAAATTTACTGAAGTTTGATTTGAGACCCAAGATGTGATCTATCCTGGAGAATGTTCCCTGCACACTTGAGAAGAGAGTGTAATCTGCTGTGTTTGGATGGAATGTCCTATAAATATCAATTAAATCTATCTGGTTTTTTGTGTCTTATGTATTGAGGTGCTCCTATGTTGGGTGCATATATATTTAAAATTGTTATATCTTCTTCTTGGATTAATCCCTTGATCATTATGTAGTGTCCTTCCTTGTGTCTTATAATATTCTTTATTTTAAAGTCTATTTTATCTGATATGAGTATTGCTACTCCAGCTTTCTTTTGATTTCCATTTGCATGGAATATCTTTTTCCATCCCTTCACTTTCACTCTGTATGTGTCCCTAGGTCTGAAGTGGGTCTTTTGTAGACAGCATATATATGGGTCTTGTTTTTTTATCCATTCAGCAAGCCTGTGTCTTTTGGTAGGAGCATTTAAAACATTCACACTTAAGGTAATTATTGATATGTATGTTCCTAGGACCACTTTCTTAATTGTTTGGGGTTTGTTCTTGTAGGTCCTTTTCTTCTCTTGTGTTTCACACTTAGAGAAATTCCTTTAGCATTTGTTGTAGAGCTGGTTTGGTGGTGCTGACTTCTCTTAGCTTTTGCTTGTCTGTAAAGCTTTTGATTTTTCCATCAAATCTGAATGAGATCCTTGCTGGGTAGAGTAATCTTGGTTGTAGGTTCTTCCCTTTCATCACTCTAAGTATATCATGCCACTCCCTTCTGTCTTGTAGAGTTTCTGCTGAGAAATCAGCTGTTAACCTTATGGGAGTTCCCTTGTATGTTATTTGTCGTTTTTCCCTTTCTGCTTTCAATATTTTTTCTTTGTCTTTACTTTTTGCCAGTTTGGTTACTATGTGTCTTGGCATGTTTCTCCTTGGGTTTTTCCTGTATGGGACTCACTGTGGTTCCTGGACTTGGGTGGCTATTTCCTTTCCCATCTTAGGGAAGTTTTCAACTATAGTCTCTTCAAATATTTTCTCAGGTACCTTCTCTCTCTGTTCTCTTCATGGGACCCCTATAATGCAAATGTTGTTGCGTTTAATGTTGTCCCAGAGGTCTCTTAGGCTGTCTTCATTTCTTTTCATTCTTTTTTCTTTATTCTGTTCCGCAGCAGTGAGTTCCACCATTCTGTCTTCCAGGTCACTTATCCGTTCTTCTGCCTCAGTTATTCTGCTATTGATTCCTTCTAGTATATTTTTCATTTCAGTTATTGTATTGTTCATCTCTATTTGTTTGTTCTTTAATTTTTCTAGGTCTTTGTTATACATTTCTTGCATCTTTTCGATCTTTGCCTCCATTCTTTCTCTGAGGTCCTGGGTCACCTTCACTATCATTATTCTGAATTCTTTTTCTGGAAGGTTGCCTATCTCCACTTCATTTAGTTGTTTTTCTGGGGTTTTATCTTGTTCCTTCATCTGGTACATAGCCTTCTGCCTTTTCATCCTGTCTATCTATGAATGTGGTTTTTGTTCCATAGGCTGTAGGATTGTAGTTCTTCTTGCTTCTGTTGTCTGCCCTCTGGTGGATGAGGCTATCTAAGTGGCTTGTGCAGGTTTCCTGATGGGAGGGACTGGTGGTGGGTAGAGCTGGGTGTTGCTCTGGTGGAAAAAAAATTTGCCTTTCTTGAGTGAATCAAATATAGATGATATGACATTGAATTGTACAGAAATGTCTTATTATTATTTGGTCTTTTCGGCATCAAGTATAACACCAGTAGAGAAAAACATGCAAAACATAAATGTAAATTTCAGTGAAATGTTACAAGAGCACTTGTGTGTGTGTGTGTGTGTGTGTGTGTGTGTGTGTGTGTGTGTGTGTGTGGTACATGGGCCTCTCACTGTTGTGGCCTCTTCCGGACCAGGGCACGAACCCATGTCCCCTGCATCGGCAGGCGGACTCAACCACTGTGCCACCAGGGAAGCCCACAAGAACACTTTTGTGATCATCATGGACGTTAAGAAATAAGATATTTGTAGACTCCTGAAGCTTCCCTTTTTTCCTCTTAATATACCTTTCCTTTCCCCACAAAGCAGTCACTCTCCTAACTTTTATGGTAGTCCTTTCTAGTTTTTTTATTATAGTTTAGCCACTTAAGCATGTATCTCCAAACAGTGCAATTTAGTACCCTCAGCTTTTTCTTTACACTTACAGAAACAAAACTATATATATTCTTTTGTGACTGATATCAGCTACTCAGAATTATGTTACTAGATTCATATTATAACATATAGTTGTATAGTTTGTATCCATTGCTATATAATATTTTCTTTTATAAATGTATCACAGGTTATTTTTGTAATTTACTACTGATGGATATTAGGGTTGTTTCCAATTTTGCTCTATTGTTAGTTAATATTGCTGTTACAAGCATATTTGTACATATCTCTCGATACACAGGTATACACATTTTTAGGGACTGGATATACTTGCACAGAGGTTTACATATTTCCACCTTTCATAGGTTATGCTAAAATACTTTTCATGGCAATTATTCAACTTTAATACTTCTATGAACAGTTGTATGTGTATCCCACTTATTTCATACCCTCATCAACTCTTGTTCTTGGTCATTTGATTAATTTTAGGTTTTCTAATTTAAATGTACCGTTTTATTTTGGTTTTCATTTGTATTCCTTAATTAGTAATGATGTTAAAAAAAACACCTTCTTATTTGTTTAATGGACATTTGTATGTACTCTTTGGTAAATTGTTCAGTGCTTTTGTAGACTTTTCTATTGAGTTGCCTTTTTCTTTTTTTAAATAAAGTTTCATATGTATGTATTTTAGATAAATGACTTTTGTCAGTTATATGTTACACATACATTGTCCTATGCTGTGTTCAGCCTGTAATACTCTTAATGTATTACAAAAGGGTTTTCTCTAAAATATCTTCTGGGAGCTTATTTATCTCAGCTTTGAAGTTTAGAGCTACAACAGATTTTTGTGTAAAGTGGTGTCACATATTTTGTCATATGAATATTCAGTTGATGAGCCAATTAATTGAAATGAGTGTCTTTCCGAGTGATATGCTATGCCTCCTTTTCAGAAATCAGTAATCCATATTTGTGTGGATTGTTTCTAAGCTGTTTATTCTATTCCAGTGGACAATTTGCCTGTCCTGTGCTGTTACTACAATGCCTTTTTACAACTGTAGCATTATAATAAGGCTTGTTCTTTGGAAACCTATTTCTTCCAACACTGATCTTCTTTGTGAAAAGCATCTTACTTGTACTTGGTCCTTTGGATTGAGCTTACAGATCAACTTGAAATGAAAAATACATCTTTTAAATATTGAGTTTCCTACAGTATATTCTTATTTAGTGTCTTTCATTAGTGTAATGGTTGTCTTTATAAAAGCTTAACATATTTGTTGTTAGATTTATTCATACACATTAATTTTTGATAGTCTAATTATCTTTGTATTTATTTTTTATTATTTTTTTACTTTAAAAAATTATAGATTTACATGTGATTGTGAGAAATAATAGACTGCATGTACCCTTTGCCCAGGTTCCCCCAGTGGTAACATCTTGCAAAACTACAGTACAAGGTTACAGCCAGGATATTGACATTGGTACAATTCACATAAATATCTTTTCTTGAAGACATTTTCTAAATGTCTATTACTAGTATTAGAAATTCATTTATTTTTGTACATAGAACCTATATTCGACAACCTTACTTATTAAATCTAAAAATTTAGATATTAAATCTTATGGGGTTTCAACCTACAAAGTATATAATCTGTAAAAGATGGGAGTTTTGTTTGTTCCTTTCAAATATTTATGCATTTAGTTCCTTTTTCTTACTTTACTCTTGTTTAGACATCCAGGACAATGGCAAATAGAAATGGAGATAGTGCACATCCTATTTCGCCTTCTCATGGGGTAAATGTTTAGTATAACATCATTAAGAATAATATTTGTTGTAGGATTTTAGATACTCTTGATCAAATTAAAGATATTCTTTTCTACTATTGTATGTGAAGGGTTTTTTGCATGACTTAATTTTGAATTTTAACAAATGTTTTCCTCTTTATATTGAGATAATCATATGACATTTTTTCTGTTCCCATAATGTTGGGAATTAAATGCATTGATTTATAAATGTAAAGCCAAACTTGCATTCCTGGTCAGAGCCCATATGTTTATGATTTTAGTGATTTGAAATACATTGAGCCTCATTTTATGGCCAAGCATATACTCTCTTTTGGTAAATGTCCAAAATACACCTGTAACTTATATGTATTTTATGTTTTTTGTGTATACTGTTCTACATATGTCAATTAGGTCACATTATTTAAATGTGATGTTCAGTTTCTTTTAATCTTACTGATTTTTGTCTGCTTTTTATATTATTTAGAGAGATTAACATTTTCCTGTAGAATTATGGATTTGTCTGTCTCAGTTATGTTGATTTTTGATTTAGTCCTTTCAAAGCTATGTTATCAGGTGCACAAATATATAAGATTATTATGTCTTCCTTTCCAGTTGTCATTTTAACATTTTAAAATTTCCCTCCTTATGATTCTAAATTTACTATTTGACTTAAAGTCTACTTTGTCTATGTTAATATTGCTATACTTTCTTTTGGTTAATATTTGCAAAGATATACTACTCTCTTTCAACTTAATGTTTTCAACCTCTGTCATTATATTTCAGGTATGTTTCTTAAAAGCAAGATATAATTATTGTTTTTAAATCCAATCTAACAGTATCTGTCTCAATTTAAGTGCATTTATATTTAATGTAATTATTTATATAATTGACTTTTTCTATATATTCTGTTCTGTGTTCCTTTATATCTCCTTTGCTTGCCTCCTTTTTATATTGATCAAATGTCTTTTATTATTCCATTTTATATGTTCCATTAGCATGCTGTTACATATTTTCTATTATTTTGTTATTGATTACCCTAGAAATTACCAGATGCATTTTTACCTATTAAAATCTTTTGTAAGTTTTTGATGTCTTATTTCCACACAATGTAAGAATGTTACAACAGTTTAACTGCTTTTATTCACCTTCTTTCATTTCTCCCATCAGATTATGTTACTGCTGCACATACTATAGCCCCACAGAGAACCGCTATTATTACTGTTTTATTTTATTTTTTTAACATCTTTATTGGAATATAATTGCTTCACAATGGTGTGCTAGTTTGTGCTCTATAACAAAGTGAATCAGCTCTACATACACATATATCCCCATATCTCCTCCCTCTTGTGCCTCCCTCCCACCCTTCCTATCCCACCCTTCTAGGTGGTCACAAAGCACCGAGCTGATCTCCCTGTGCTATGTGGCTGCTTCCCACTAGCTATCTGTTTTACATTTGGTAGTGTATATATGTCCATGCCACTCTCTCACTTCGTCCCAGCTTACCCTTCCCACTCCCCGTGTCCTCAAGTCCATTCTCTATGTTTGCGTGTTGATTCCTGTCCTGCCCCTAGGTTCTTCAGAACCATTTTTTTTTTTAGACTCCATATATATAATAGTAATTATTTATAAGTGTTTCTACAGTTTTACCTTTCCCAGTACTCCTTGTTTTTATCTTGAAGTTTCATGCTCTGATGTGCCATCATTTTGCTTCAATCTGGAGAACTTTATTGTTTTCTTGTATTGTGTAGGTTTGTTGGTGACAAATTCTCTCAGATTATTTTAACCATAATATGTTTTTCTGTTGCTTTCACTTTTGAAGAATGATTTAACGTAAGATAGAATTCTAAGTTTGCATTCATTTTTTTCTTTCTTTCTTCACTTTATAGATTCTACTATTGTTTCTGATAACTACAGTCACAGTTGAAAAGCAACCATGAGTCTTATTATTGCTCCTTTGAACAAAAATGTCTTTTTTTCTCTAGCTGCTAATATTTCACTTTGCCTTTGGTTTTCAGCAGTTTGACTAAGATGTGCATAAATACAGTTTTCTATTTATTTTTCCTGCTTGAGGTTTGCTACACTTCTTGAATCTCTATTTATCAGTTTATCAAATAATTCCTTAGCCATTATCTTTTCAAGTTATGCTTCAATCACATTCTCCTTCTCATCTCTTTTTGTGGTTCCAGTTACATGTATGATAGATAATTATGTCTACATTTTCTTTACAATCTATTCTTTTATTTACAATCTTTTATTTTTTCTGTCTATGCGTCTGCTTGGATACATTTTTTTTTTTTCCCTTGAGGTCACTAGTCATACTTTCTGATGTAAAACTAATTCTCTTTTCAATTCTAGAGTTCCATTTTCATTCTATTTTAAAGAATCCAGTTTCCTGTTGAAATTCTCACTATTTTTATCCATTCTGTTCTCCTTTTACTTGTGCTCTTAAACAAATTTATAATAGATATTTTAAAGTCCTTGAGTGAAGATTCCAAGACCTGGAATATCTGTGAGTCTTACTATTGTTTTGCATTAAAAAAAACAACAACAACAAAAAAAACACAAAATGTTGGTCACATTTTTGCCCCTCTTTGAATGCCTTGTAATTTTTATTGCAATCTGGAAATTGTGTAGGAGACCATAGAATTTGCAGATGATTTTTCCCCTTCAGAGTTTTTCCTTTCCTCTGTTAGGTAGGTGATGTGAACGTCTAATCACTCCAGACAGTCAGGTAGGGGTTGGGTCTGAGGAACAATTTTAATAAGACTTAATTCATTTGTAGTGTGTCTCTCATTCCTCAAACATATCTCTCAACACACTCTTGATTGAGAGGCTCACAGTTCTTTGTTTCTTCAGCTCTGAAAGATGGAGAGTAATACAGTTCTCCTCTTCAGAGGTTTTGAATCAAGATCCTTAGACTCCTGCCCAGTGAAGCTTATATTGTGACATTTGTGGAGAGAGAGATCTAGCCTGAGGCAGACAGCATCTTTCTAGTAGGACTTTGTCTCCTAAGTACCATGATAAAGGTGGAGATTACTCTCTGCCTTTTACTAGTTTCTGGATAAGCCTCCTAATTCCCCACATTGCCTCAGAACTCAGACAGTTTCAATTAGGGAAAACTGACCATGCTTAGGGGCTTTTCTAGATTTCAGTCTGTTATGCCAGGCTGTCAGACAATCAGTAATTAGCTAGTTCTTCTTTCCCTTAGTTTAGTTGTTCTGCTCAGCCAGCCTAATCTTTAGCTTAAAACTGGAATTAACAAAGGCCCACAATAATTATCAGCTCTTTCCTAGCAGGGGCTATTTGTTCTCTCAAATCTTTAATCCATCAAGTATTTGTTTTCACTTAGCAATATGATCTACTTAAAATTGTGATTACAGATTATCCAGTTTCTGATTCTTAAGGTGGAAATGTTAACCTACTATCTGCTAGCCAGAGGACAAATCTCAGAATGATCACTTTTTCAAAGTGCATTATCTCGTTTTCTTGATCTTCAATTGTCAGTTTACCAAGTATTTTGATTTATTTTTAAAAAAGCTTATTCTTGTCTAGATGTAGTTTGTTTTTTTTAAACCATATAGAAGCATAATCCTTTTTCTTATGATATTCACTCCTGATTTTCTGTTCTATCATGCCCAGAAAACACATTCCATTTTGTGTAAAATATAATTTCTAGAAAGACTAGCACTCATTTGATTATCCTTTATGAGAGTCATCTGAAGTTTTAGAGGAACAAAAGTCCATGAAAAGATCAGAGAAAATGCCTAGTGAAAAGAGGCCTGGTGACATCAACTTTAAATGTGCAATTGTTCTGATGCCAGATTTCCTCCCAAGCAGTGCCAACTGGCAGACACAGAAATCCTCACCTCCTCCTAGTGTTAAACTCAGCAGTCAAAAACTAGATGGAGTGGGAAGTGTTGATTTAACACCAGGGAAGAAACATGGTCTGATGCTAGCTTTAGTAAACATTTAAAAGAAGGTTTTTAAGAGTGTTAACTTAAAAGGCAGACAGAGGGACAGAGAATAAGAGCTGAAGAGCAAAGATGAGGGAATTGCAGGAGTGTGCAGGGAGGGTCCCTGACTGAGGGAGGGGAAGAATGAGGCTTGTCTTATCTAGAGTAGAATTCCGTTTTAATTTTTTTATTAGATTGGGTCAAATGAGATTATCTGTGTATCCACATAAATGTGTACAGATACACATATATGTGCGTAAATGTTTGCTTAATGTATTAGGTAAATATATATGTATATACACATATATAATATATATACACATATGTACGTATACGTATATAATACATATATTCAAAGGTATCTAAAAAACTATTTCTGGGTCTATAAACATCTTTGTTGTTTTTTCTCATTCTTAGAAATACAGAGAAGAAGGTCATGCTTAATTCCCTAGAAGAATGACCTCTATGTCCATAGCTGTGTTTGTTTCCATAAAATATACAGCATTAGATGCTTTGATAAATACAGATTCCTTTGATGAATTTGGTGATATAAATATTAATATGACATAGATCTTGCTTTGAACAAACTCTGTTAAGAGAGAAAGATAAGTGAAAACATAATTAAAATATATAAACTACAATAACAGGTTTGGGTTAAATGGTGGCAAAGAGTAGGAAGTATTGAAATCTACTGAGAGAAGTAGAGTCCACCTTTGGTATCCCCAGGGGGATGGGTTCCAGGACCCACAGTGGATACCAAAATCCAGGATGCTCAAGTTCCTTGTATAAAATGGAATAGTACAGTTGTCCCTCCATAACCCCGGGTTCTGCATCCTCAGATTCAACCAATTTCGATCCAGGAGGCTGACTGTGTATGAATGCTTAAAAGAGGAGGTAACATCCAGATTAGGCTTGAATGACAAAAAATAATTCTGTGTATCTGTAATCCCTCCCTTCCTTCCTTCTAAAATGGTCATTTCTAACATATGTAGGTATTTAATACTTTGCCTGTAAATATATGAGAAACTTGTAACAGAGTCCACATGAGTACATTTTTTTATCGTGACATTAGAATTAGACTGCAAGCCCTACATAGTAAACTTTTGTATCTGGTCATGTGAATCACACACTTCGTTCTTTTTCAAAATTTTCTGGGTTAATTTTGAGTGTTTCTATGTTATATTATCTTCAGGAAATTTTGGGGTACTCTGAAAATTTCTGAGGAAAGTTTCAGTGAAATTGTTTGAATTTACTAGATTGATGTGTAAAAAGTGGACATCTATGTGATTTTTAATCATACCAAACAAGAAAATGGACTATATTTCCGTTTATCTAACCGCACATTTTTATTACATTTATTCTCTAAGTACATTGTTTGGGGGGGTTGATTATTATAAAAATATTTCCTTGTTGGTGCAAAAAATAATTGCATTGGCTTTTCAAAATATTGAATATATATCCAGAATTCTCAATGAAAATTATTATTAGTAACATTTTATGTGAAATTTTCTCTGGATATCTATAGATGTAATCATGAATTATTATCTATGAATAATGACAGTTTTGTTTCTTTGTTTCAATCATTATACCCATTTTACTTTTCATACTTTTTTTAGACTGATGTTGAAAATGAATAGAGATAGTGATATCTTTGTCTTATTAATTTTCAAGGAAGGAAATTCATTATTATAAATTCAGTACATTATTATAAATTGTAATATCATAAATATAGAACATTATCGTGTAAGATGTTTGCTGTAGCTTTATTGTAGATATCCTTTATCAACTTTGATATAGTTGCTCTATTTCTAATTTTTATTTAGGAATTGTGTTCATCTTAAATGATTAACATTTATCAAGGTAGTTTTTTGTTTCTTTATCTTTAACATCTATGTAACTAATTATTAGTCTTTTTCCTGAGCAGATCTTTCTATCTACACATGAGTATAATGTGAAACAGTTATAAATCACTTAACTCTCACCTCCAAATGAAGAGGAAATGGTTATGATGACTTAAATCATAACATACAACATTCCAGTGTTAGCAAACATTGGCCAGGAGTTGAATGCTCTACTTGAACTGAACTCACAACAAAAAAAGTTTTAAGCTTTATAACAAATTTACTAATTAACAGTATACAGTATCTATTTATTTTTTGGCAGTATGAAGAGCTATTTCAATAGAAGAAAAAATAAAATGTTATTCTGTTAACTATGTCACATAAAGTCAGAGAGTTGAAATTTAAATTGGTGTATTTTACTATGGATTTTATTTCAGTCCATATCATTGAGGAAGTCGTGGTTGAACATCAATGTCAATGCTCCCCAGATTAAGAGGACTTTTTATCTCTACTAAAAGAAGTTATTCACAAACCAGAGGGCAGGGCTTTTCTTCCTTGTAAAATTTGTTTTGTAATGCCTTAGTACCTTTACAGTTTAACAAGTTGGACTCTTTGAAAGGATGTTTTAGTCCTTTGGTGGATTCCATGTTAGGGTTCAAATGTGATCTTTGAGAGCTTTTGCAATTTGGAATCTCTTTATGAATAGAATTCCACCTGGGAATTTGGTGAAAATATCTCTGCAGTATTCTATCGTGCTACTGTTTTCATCCCTTTAAGTGGCTGCAATTCAGAAGGACTGAGGTTTTGTTGAGAATCACTTGGAATGATAAAAAATATAAAATGTAAGGTATCTGTATAAAGCAAATGGTTAAAAACCTTACCATCTCTGAAACCCCTTAGCCAAAATTTCCCCATCCCCTATTTTGTGAGACTCTAAAGGCAACTTGCTTAAAGGGTATAGTAAAAATCGGTTTTTGGTATCTCTAAATAGGATTTCAGATAGTCGCTGGGAAAATCAAAAGAACAGCGATAGTATAAATAGTCTGTTGACAAAAATATTTTGAAGTTTTAGGCCATTTGGTTTAATACCATAGCATATTAAAAATGCATATTACATATACAGAATGTAAACTCCCTGGGCACAATGATCTTGTCTATCTTTCTTCGTCGTAGCCTTCCCCTCGGCCTCAAAAACAGTGCTGGGCATATAAGGGGACTTCATTAAACATGTTCTGAATAAATGAAATAATGAATTACATTCTCTTTTTGTCCATGTTACCTGCTAGATTTTAAGTTTATTTAGAGTTTGTGTGATGCTTAGTGTCTTACTTACCTGAGACATTCACCATAGTATGAGCATAGTTTTTTTCCAGGATATCACCACAAAGATTGGGTACTTGCTATGTGATAGGCTCTGCAGGTGAGTGCTCAACATACATTATCTCTTTAATCCCCACAACAGTATGCTAAGTACTACTGTTGTCTCCATTTTACAGGTAGTTGAGACTAAGAGAAGTTAGTCTCCGTGCTCTGCTGTCTCCTCTGACCCTGATAATCTATCTACCGTCATCCCTCAGTGTCAGGGAAGAGAATTAAGCTTCCGGAATTGAAAATGCTCATGGTATTTTTCGTATAGCAACATTTATTTTGGAATGTTTAGCTGCTTCTAAAAGCATCCATGAAAGTTTGCCAGTTACCCAGAAGATAACAGCACCAACAGCAAAATACATTTTAAATTCTGAGGAGTAAAATTTTTTCTTCACTTTCACTACAGGCAGTAACCTGGACAATGATATAAATTTCCATTTAAAGATTATTGTCTCTAAATTCATCTCTAATGCATCCCCATGTTTCATTATTCATTCTTCAATTGTAAAATTGTAGGCAGTTTAGGAAAGTGTTGAAGATGATTTCAAGATAACAGACATGATTCACTGAAAGTGATATAACAAAGGGTCAGGAATTGGACATGGGAGAGAATGACATTGCTCTTTTATTGCATTACATCATTTACTGCTGGCAAAAAGTTGGTGATTAATTAAGACCTTGGTCGTTTTGATCTTGAGAAGATCACACAATCTCAAACCCATCCCTACACGTGATATAGCATGTGCTTTGCCGCTCTGCTCTTTTGGATTGCAGTTTCTTTTATGGAATTTCTGTTGAGCAGTAACTGAACTGTGATATTTTATTCTCTTTTTAAATCAAAGTTTAAATTCTGGGCAGGTGGCTGTTCTTGGCAAGGAGAGGAAGGAGGTATCCCTTAGTTGTTGCAGCCTTTCTCTGAATGTCCTAATTGACAAGGGAACTCTTTACAGGTGACTGAAGGAGTTCCCTTTGTACGGGAAATCTGTAATATCTCTGTCGCTTTCTGCATGCAGATGACAAGCTTCTGCCACCTTCAGAGCTTTATATCCCCCAGCTTCAGGGACTTTTGTGATTTCCATCCATTCAAATTGGTCCAAGCCAGTGAAGTGTTCCCATCCCCAACATTTCTTCAGCCAGATCAATCTGCCCTTATCACAACAGAGGTGCAGGAAGCTTTGTGAATTACAAGCTGTTCTCATGTTTATTGATGCACTGATATTTGGGAAAGGACTAAAAAAAAAAATTTTTTTAATGTTCAGCTCATTTCTGTTGAAACTGAATCACCCCTCCCCAGTTCTCCTTTCCACACAGAGCTCAGTTTCTGAGTGTGAAGCCTCTGGGAGAGGGAACCAAAGTAATTGAATCGGATTAGACAAGCCAGCAGAACAAAGTCACATTCCAGGAGGTGTTTCCAGCATTGAGTAGATGAATTGTAATTATTTAAGGATTAGTGCAAGCTTGAGATGAGGTCCATTCTGAATACTCTTCACTGTGTATAAACAAAAGAAAGAAGTAGTAATATAGGCTGTTTAAGCTTCTTTTTATCTTTAATAGATTTCTGTTAGAGCTGTGTGAACTTGAAAAACTGCTGCCATAGTGAGCAAACTCACTCATTGTTTTTCGATAAAAAGTTAGGCCAAGCTAAGCCCTCAAGTCTAGGGAGAGAGCTTAATTAAGGCTACTTCCTTTACTGTAATTTACTGGGACAGCGCTTTGCTCTGTGCCGTGGGCAAGGGGAATTGGGCCTATCTTTTGTAAATAAACTTTTTATTTCAGAAGAGTTTTAGATTTACAGAAAATTTGCAAACATAGTATAGAGATTTCCAATACACGTGCCATATAATTTCCCTTCCTGTTATATATTATAGTACTGTGGCACATTTGTTACAATTAATGGACAAATATTGATTTATTGATATTAAACTCCATACATTATTCAGATTTTCATTTTTCCTTAATGTCTCTTGTCTATTCCAGGATCCTATCCAAGATACTACATTTAATCATCATGTTTCCTTAGGCTCCTTTTGACTGGGATAGTTTTTCATACTTTTCTTGTTTTTTCATTATCTTGACAGTATACTCATTAGGTATTTTATAGGATGTCCCTCAATCTGAGCTTGGTTAATATTTTTATATGGTTAGACTGGGATTATGGGTTATTAGGAGGAAGACCAGAGAGGTAGAGTGCCGTTCTCAACACAGCGTTTCATGCATACTATCGTATGTATCTTATCAAAGTGACTTGTTATTGGTGATACTAACCTTGTCCACCTGGCTATGGTAGTCTTTGCAAGGATTCTCCACACTAAATTTCCCTTTTTATTTTCCTTTTTCTATACCGTACTCTTTGAAAGCAAATTATTAAGTGTAGCCCACAGTTAAGGTGTAGAGATCTACATTCCACTTTCTTGAGTGAGCAATATCTACATAGATTGGAATTTTACACTGGAAATGTGTCACTTCCCATATTCATTAATTGATCGATTCAGTGTTTTTGTTTTGTATCAGTATGGATTAATGGATATTTACTTTATATTTTGGGTTATAATCCAGTACTGTGTTACTTATTTTGTTGTAACTTTGCCATTGAGAGTTATTTCAGTTGGCTCTGGTGTCCCTTTGACATACTCTTGTTTTTTTATTTGTTTTATCATTTAATTACTTTCTGGCGCTAATAGATGCTTCAGGCTCATATTGTATATTCCTTGTCCCTGCTCCAGAAATGAGCCATTTCTTAAAGAATCTCAGGTTCCTTTTATTGGAGAATTGTATTAGGTACAAAGAGCTGGACACTAGGTGTGCTTACCGCTACTAGGGAACCACTGCTTCCAGAGCTTCTCAGTGGACAAACTAAGGAGATATATGTATGTATATCAGTATCTGTATTAAGCTAAATCTGAGTTTATACTGATGTCTCTGATTCTAAACCAGTATCACAGTTTACCTTGGTTCATTCTAGCCTCCCCCCCTTGCCTATCTTCTATTCCAACATTGAGAAATATGGTTTCCTCCAACTGTCATTTGTTTACATGTTTGTTCAACCCTGGTATGCATTTATAGCAGTTTCAGAATTGTTAATCCACACTCCCATGAAAAATAACTTTACCAAATAGAGTATAGTGCTTATGTTCAGCTCCTTTTTGTCTTTAGTCTAACTGTATTCATTCATTTCCACAGCAGCTTAGGTCAGCATAGCTTTTCCCCCACTAATTCCCTTCAGTAAGGTTATGTCATATATTTGTAATATAGTTGGATTCTTTTCTCATAGTCTACATTCCATCTGGTGATCTCTGTCTATCCTCTAGTTGATTTTATTTTCTATTTTTTGCATACATTAAACTTTTGTATAATTCTGTGGGTTATGACAAGTGGTCAGTGTCATGTATCCTTAATGACAGTACTGTACAGAATAGCTTCATAGTTCTAAAATATCTCCTGTGCTCCCTGCATTTAATAATCTTCCAGACCCCTGTCAACTAATGATCCATTTGCCATCTCTACAGTTTTATCTTTTCCAGGCTGCCACAGAAATGGAACCATTCTCCATTGGTCTTACTCCATCAAGCTCTCTCAAACTGGCTTCCTTTACATAGAAATATGCATTTCAGATTCGTTCATGTTTTAGTGTGGATTAAAAGCTTATTCCTTTTCATTGCTGCAAAGTTTGGACACATCACAATTAGCTTGTCCATTCACCTAGCAAAGGGCATCTTGGTGGTTTCCAGTTTTTGTGGTTCTAAATAAAGCTGTGAGGGTTTTTGTATAGACACACATTTTCAAATCATATTGGTAAATATCTAGGATGGCAAT
Organism: Pseudorca crassidens; assembly: GCF_039906515.1. Classification (NCBI taxonomy): domain Eukaryota; kingdom Metazoa; phylum Chordata; class Mammalia; order Artiodactyla; family Delphinidae; genus Pseudorca; species Pseudorca crassidens. The sequence goes on along the minus strand of NC_090298.1, from coordinate 151,488,425 downwards.
TACTAGGTTGCGTGTTAAGTCTATGTTTAGCTTTGTAAGAAACAACCAAACCAGCTTTCAAAGTGGCTGTACCACTTTTCATTCTCTTCAGTAAAGAATGAGAGTTCATGTTGCTCCACATCCTTGTCAGCACTTGCTGTTACCAGTTGTTTTTGTTTTTTTTTTTTTTAATTTTAGCTATTTCTAATAAGTGTATAGTGGTATTTATTGTTGTTTTAAGTTGTATTTCTTTACTGACATGTTGAGTAAAGTTTATTTGCCTTCTGTACATCTTTTTTGGTGAGGTGTCTGTACAGATACTTTGCCCATTTTTAAGTTGGAGTGTTTTTGCTTATTGTTGAGTTTTAAGTGGTCTTACTGATGAGCTTACTGGTCTTTTTTGTGTAGGTCAGTGTTTTAGATTATATGTCCCACACCCATGAAAAAATCCTCTAAGATGTTTCTTAATTACAGTATTTGGGGCCCAATTCCAGACCTAATGAATTGAGATCTCTTGGAGGCATGACTCAAAATGCTATATATTTCACAAATTCTGTAAGTGATTCTCACGCACCCTAACATTTGTGAACTACTGGTGTATAATTTGGTAAAACATTTCAGAGTTGTAATTAGATATTGATGAAGCTCTTCTAAGTCACTGGTTTTCAAAAATAGCTGCACATTTGAATCATCTTGGGATTTTTTTTTTTTTTTTTTGGCAGTACGCAGGCCTCTCACTGTTGTGGCCTCTCCTGTTGCGGAGCACAGGCTCCGGACGTGCAGGCTCAGCGGCCGTGGCTCACGGGCCCAGCCGCTCTGCGGAATGAGGAATCTTCCCGGACCGGGGCATGAACCCGTATCCCCTGCATCGGTAGGCGGACACTCAACCACTGGGCCACCAGGGAAGCCCATCTTGGGAAATTTTTAAGGTCCAAATGCCCAAGCCTCTCCTTAACCTAATGAATCAGATCCTGTAAGAGTGGGATCCAGTCATCATTCTTGCTTAAACTTCCCCAAGCAATTCTATCTGCAGCCAGTATTGAGAACCACATTCCAAATTTATGTAAGTATTCAACAAGTGCATTCAATTGCATATTTATTTTTACTAAGTACATTAAAAAATCCGTACATTTTTCATTTTACTCATTGTGTTTTAGTGATGTGAAATTAAATAATCATTCATAATTTACAACATGACACACATGAGAGAACTGCAACTCACATATCAAGTTATGGAAATACTTAATTTTAATGTTATTTAACAATAAGATCTTAAGAAGTTTTACTGGAGGCCATATACAGGCAAAATTCAATCTATTTTATTTTAAGAAGCATTGGGAGCTGCAGCAGTATCCTTCAGGTAGTCTACAGTTGTGTTTAATACTATTATTAGGAAAGTCACCCTTTAAATAATAAACATCCTTTGGTCTCAAACTTTTGTCCATTTCTATAAATGTACGGTCTCATAACTCTTCCTCTATCCCTCTACGTACAATAATATTTAGCTATTACTAAAAGGACTATAAAAGGGATATACTGCACTATTTAAGTGTTATTTAAAGGATGTGTATTAGTTATCTATTGCTGCAATAAAAATTGCCCCCCAAATTTAGTGGGATAAAATAACAAAGATTTATTACCTCAGTTTCAGGGGATGAAAAATCAGGAGCCACTTATTTGTGTAGCACTAGTCTCTCATGAGTTTGCCTGCAGGATGTCAGCAGGCCTGCTGTTATCTGAAGGTTAGATTGGGGCTGGAGCATTCACTTCCAAGATGGCTCACTCACATGGCTGTTGGCAGGAAGCCTCAGGTTCCTTGCTACATGGGTCCCTCCATAGACTGCTGAGTATTCTCATGACATGGCAGGTAGCTTCCCTCAGAACAGGTGATCCAAGACAGAGAACTAAGAAGGAAACCAGAATGCCTATCTACATGATCTAATCTTGGAAGTTACACATTGCCATTTCATCATCTGCTATTCATCTGAAGCAAGTCATTAAGTCCAGCTCACACTCAGGGGGAGAGGAATTAAACTCCACTTCTTAAAAGGAATAGTATCAAATAATTTGTAGACATACCTTAAAAACCATCATAGCATCCTGTCAATCTTCATAGGAATTATTTTAAAAATTTGTTGAAACATTAATAACCACATAAAATTTTATGCATTGAAAAGTAAACAATCATTAACAAATGCTAAATATTATTTTAAATAACTTTAAAAGCCTCATATATCAATTTAACAATATTTATTGAGTGTCTCCTGTATGTCAGATATTGTGCTAGATTTGACAACAAATGGGAGAAATAAATAAGATCCAGAAGTTTAAATTTAGCTAGAGTCAGATAGGTGATAGAGACAAAAGCTATACCTATACTTCTGTGCCACAAATTCTGTGAGTGATAGAAGTATATATGGGGCATACTTTAAGAACAGGAAGAGGACATAATCATGTCAGAGGAGCTGGTTGAGGGTTTGGTCAGGAGAGGCTTCCAAAGGCAATGATGGCTGATATGTCTTGAGAGATGATTTAATAATAGTTCATCAGGATCATGAAAGGAGAAGAAAGGTTTTCTTGCTGATGAAATGGCAAGTGAAAAGGCACAGTACTTCGGGGAATACCAAATTATTTCATTTAATCAAAGATTTTATATTGAAGCGTGGAAGGAGATGAGTCTAGAAGTAAAAGTAAGGTGAGGTCTGTAAATAGGCCGTGCTAAAGATCTCTACTCTTATTATAAAGTAGTAAATAATTTACTAATTGCAACATTATTGCTACCATAAGCAAAAAGCACCACAAGGAACTCTAATCATTATGGCAAAGTAATACTATTCTCATAGTAAGAATTACTTAGAACTAACTACACTGATCAAATGGTTAATTAAATGAATATATTCTACCCAGAGTATGCTAATAATGATAATCTATTAGATTAATGATTTCTACTTTCATTTTATTCGTCTAGATACAGACTTTCCTACTTACCACAATTTCAAATATATGGAAGTCTAAACTATTAAAGCAAACATTATGCCAATAAGAATCTACTTTGAATTTTCAATAATTGCCCCCACTGAGTTTGTTCACCTTTCTGTGTTCAGAATATGGAACACATTTAAAAGTATTGAATAACTTATTGTTCTATCATACATTTGCCTAGATGGTTAGGGAAGTGTGGTGGGGATGAGATGTAAACCCATCCAGCAGGCTGGCACAGGGAAGGGTACCAAGGACCAGGGCTTCCATCAAGTGAGCTGCTTCTTAGAGCGTTCAGACTAAGGAAGAGCCTGAGTGTGAATTCAAGGGGGAAAGATAGGGAAGCCAAAGTCAAGGAAATTTAAGCCAAGATCAAAAACCAGGTATATACAGGATGTGGAGAGGGCATTCAAGATAATGATGGAGCTGACCAAGGTGGTTCAAAAACTAATTTCAAGAAATAGAGCCATGCACCTGAAGTGCACAGGCAGGCACCCACATACTGTGTTAATGAAGGGGGCAGGTGTAATGATACAGCACCCACAATTTCTGTAGTATCTTTTGCAAATCCTTAGAAAACATATTTTTTATATGTCCCTTCGTTTAATTCTGGGAATCATGACCTGTGATACCTGAATGCCAATATCCAAAGAAAACTATGCTTTTCTTTTCTTTTGCCCTCTTTTTCATTTGTTTTCATCGCCTTAACGCCATTAATTTAAGCAATAACTCAGAAAGAACAGAGAAGAAAAAACTCATTTAAAAAGGTGATGATAAAAATTAAAAATTAAATTGGAGATGTGGAGGAACTTGTTAAGAAGGATAAATTAGTGCCTTTTTCTTTTCCACTTATTTTCTTTAAGTGCATGGGGGTTGTTTCATTTTTCTTGCCAGATAGTGCCTCTTTGTAATAAAAATAGGAAACTATGTTCCAGCACCATAAGCAGAGAATAGTTGTGATTCATTTCCAACGAAAAGGGAAGTATGTTGCTTTTTCCAAGGCTCCTCAGAAATTGGTTGAGCATCAGGTGCATCTGTCTGACTCTTCCAATCACAGATGCACCCTCTTGCTTAGTTTTGTGGAAGCTTTTCTCCTTCCAATATATCCTGAATCTCTATGTGGATTTTAAAATAGATACCATATTTTCTGTCCAGTGTTTAAATTAGGCAAGAGTTGTTTTTGGGGTGTTTTTTTTTGTTTTTTTGACTGAGAGAATATGAAATATGTTCTCAGTTGAATATAGGGGCAAGAAACGTTCAGAGCCATTTTTCTGAAAATGGCTACCATTCTCCCAAGCTTCTGGGCACTGATATCTTTGACTCTCACAGTGCTACTCTCCAGGTTGTGGTCTTCAACATCATCAACACCAAGTGTTTTCCAAAATCATAATTGGAACAGACTCAATATTCTCATTAAAACAGGATCTGAGCCAACTCACTTTGATTTGAAATATGTGTCTACTTACCAAAAAGCTATAGACTTCAAGACCCCTGGTGACAGATCCGTAGAGTTAGTCTGGCTAGGATATAAAGGCAACTGCAAAAGAAAAGAAGCAGAGCTGGCAGGGCTTTTTGCTGTTAGATGGATAGCACCGCTTTCTTTGTTTTCTACTGGAAGACCTTTCTTAAAGTACACATCTCCTTTTTTCAAACTACAACTCTACCTCCATGTAGTTTAAACTTACTGATATGTTTCAGTTTCTACCATGTTATACAGGAGGTTCTACATGTCCCATAAAATACATAAGTTGTTGCTACAGTTCATTCTGTTCTTAGCATTGATAGTCTTAATAGTGATGTTATACAGAACTATCTAATATGAGATCTCAATTCCCAATGTACTCCACTGGAAAATAAGATACTTTGACCATTGACTGCTTCTCTGTTGCTTACTTTTTTGTGTATCAGAGTTAATCACATGGTAATTGCTCAACAAATATTGTTGATTGATTGAGAATATTTTAAAAAATTAATTGCTTAACCCTCATTGTTTATATATACCTGCTTTCATGAATTGGGATCCTAAGGTAAAAAGATCTCTTGTACTGCAACAATTGTAAAACACACCTCAAAATTCTTGGCAGAATAAGAAAAACATTAATTTTCTTTCTTTTGAATGTGTCCTTTTGAAGGTACAGAAATAAATGTAATTGAATTTTATTCCTCCTTCTAAACAGAGAATTTATGAATTTTTTTCAAAGATACTTCACATTCTTACACTTATATCACTAACATTGTTCATGCAGAGTCAGGGGAACCACACATGAGAGATTAGATTAGGAAGCTTTAAGGGCCTTTTAAATTATAAAAGTCTGTGATTATCCTCTTGAGGAATTAATTGTTCATTTTTGAAAGTGAACAAAATTCAAATCTAACTCAGTATATTAATGTTACAGATTATTCACATGGCAATAAATTCATTTCTAATGTTTTCTATTTTGCTCATTTCAATATGAATTCACTGATGATATCTGCATCTAAGTAAAATGAATTTATTGGAAGTGTTATGGAGGCTCATTCAGTCAATAGGAAACTGGAGGACCAAACTTTGAAATTAGCAGAAACAAAGAACAAAGATGCCAGTGATGATCTTATAACTGAAATGTTGTAAGATGTTGGATGGATGACTTACTCTGCTGACTGACCTGTGCATATCACCTCCTCTTTGCTTCCTAGCACCTTAGAGATTAACAGTGTTTAAATCACAAACTGGTCCCCTAGATCTCCTCAGACAGGAGAGGATTAAAGGATCTCTGAATTACTACTTCAGTCCTTTTATCTTCCAATCTGGGAAGGTAGCAACAGATATAACCTTCCCAGCAAACCTACACACAGGGATGAAGAGGTAATCCCCCAAAAAGAAAATGGAGGAGGTAAAAGGAGAGACTGAACCTGAGTGACCCCAAATGAGAAATCTTCACAACATTATGAAATAGTTCTACAAGGGATATGTGCAATACTTTAGAGCTACACATACTTATATTTTCCTCTTTGCATCTATACGTGAAGTACATCTTGTTTGAAAAACTAATCAGGTATCTGTCAAACTTTTAAGTTAAGTCTCTCAGTTTGAGTCACATTCCATTTCATTCTGCCCTAATCCCTAGGTATGTGCTGACTGTGCAGGCAGGACTCCAGTTTCTCCTTGGCTAATGGAAGGTAGGTGAACCTCTGTGTCACCAATTAACTCTTGTAGAGGCTAAACTCCTGGTAGAATAAGATGGCTTGTTGCAACAGTGATTTGAAATGGACTAAGCAGCATTCCCTGTAGTCAACATTCAAAATCCCATTATCATCTGGTCTCCAAGGAGTCCTGTTTGATAAATACTCTTGAAATAACCATTTTGTCATTACTTGTAAAGTGGCAGGATTCCTAAGTATGAATAGTGTGTTTTTAAGCACGGTTGCACTATTTGAACTTTGGCAAAGATGATTGTGTTTGAAAGAATACTCTCATTAATCTTTACAAACAAGTTTTAGGTTTATTTTTTAATACCATTTGATATAAAAAGAGAATAAGAAGTTGGTTTTGTTAGCATTTTACCGTGAATGCCAATAGTTATTTTTCTTGTCTAACTCAATAGTTCATGCCCTGAATCCACAAGAACATTGAAAGCACAAGCAGTTTCAATGTGCTAATCTCCATTTTGATGGTGCTGTGATTGCCTCTGGAAGAAGTGCTTAGTTCTTTAGAACTCTCTTAATATTATCCTACTCGTTAAACAGGTGGAATAAGTGTTCCACCTTCTGAATAGATGCGCTGTGTGTTTTCCATGCACTTCATGTGTTCTCTTTTTCTTTCTCATTTCCTTTCTGTTTTGTTTTTATTAACTCATTTATTTTCTCACTTTCTAATTGACTCCATATGCGATATAATCATCTAGTTGTATTTCACTTCTTATTAATTCAGAACATTTATGTTCATTTTAAAAACTCCTATGAAACCCATTTGCACTAAATAACCTTTTAAAGATATATGTCTTTATGAATGAGGAAACAATAGTAGGAACTCTTAAATATGCAACCTCTAATTCAGAATGACTGACACATTAAATCATATCATCCAGCTATACTGTTGTGCTTTAAGAAATCCTTATTCTCAGAAGTAACATAATTAATAGTTGAGAGAAATAAGACTATAATATTTAGTTAGGTTGAAACAGAAAAGCACATTTGGGAAACATTTACTGGAATTCAAAGAAGATGGATAAAAATCAATTTTGCCTGTTGTCTACATTGCTGTTTCATTTTCCAGTTGCCAACACACCATAAATTGGTACTAGAATTAGAATTTTGACATATCATTAATCAGAAAAATAAATATGAAACAGCTTGATGAACCCTGGTATAAGAAATAAAAAGTCATCCCATATGTGTCATTTCTTGCAGGAGCTTAATATCATTTAGTAAATCATAGTATAAATTTCTGCAAAGGACACAAGCTCACTCTTCCTTATTTTTGATGGATTTTTTTGAAGAAAAATCATTAGTTCAATATCATAAAATATGTTTTCACCTATCTTCGATACCATTTCTCATGATATTCACATCTAAATTCTAATTAATTTTAATTTTAGGATAGTAGTTTATATCTGAATTGGAAAATTTTCTTTTGCTTTATGTAGAGAATTCTTGTTAAACTGTTTGGGAAAGATAACCACTCTAGTTTATTAAGCTGTACCACATACATTGAACTTTTACTATATCAGTAAAGAATAGACTATGTCTCATGTTGAATGCTTGTTAGTAGGCTTAAAATTATCCTGGTGAGAAATATTCTTAGCATAGTAAAGACAGTGTAGCTGATAAATGGATTTGAGAGCTGTTTAAGGGCTAAAATCATCATTCCTGGGGGATGGATTGGATATGGAGATGGAGAGAGAGGAAGATGCAAAGTATGACTCCCATACTTCTTTTTCAAGAAATGGATAGATGTTGGTGCCATTAGCAAAGATAGGAAACACTGGTTTCACTTTCCAGACTATTTCTTTCCACTTTTGTTCTCCTACTCCCTTTCACTTTCTTTTTCCTGCCCTCATCCTCTACCTTTATTCTAAATAAGGCTCCAGAAGGTACTTTCTAGAGTCTCAAAGATTATACCCAGCCGTTAAAGCTATTCTATTTTCCAGAATTGTTTATTTTACCTTGTTTTTCTGTCTCTTATTTTGGAGTAATGTCATTAAGTTTGCCTGGCTAGATTTGTGGAGTATTCCCAAATAGGATGCTGTTTTTGGATATTCCCAAATCCCATGCTCGCAACCTTACTCAGTTAGGTATGAAGTTCTGGGCTAAGGCTTCTAGAAAGGAAATCCAGGTCCATCTTCCCTATTCTTCTTGGGGAATTTGTTAAAACCCCCTTTGTTAAGTTTATCTATTATTTCCCAATCTAGTCTCTCTACCAAGCACAGGATAAGAATAACTTCACCAATCATTAGGCTTAGTTTCTAACTAACTGAAGAAAAATGATTGTCATTAGTGTCATTAGAGTCTTAAATTAGATATGCATAAGCATATGAGAGAAAGTATTGTGTGGTAGGCTGAATAATGTCCATAAAGATATGAGGTCCTAACCCCTGGAACCAGTGAATGTTACCTTATGTGGAAAAAGGGTCTTTGCAGATATAATTAAGTTAATAATTTTGAGATGGAGAGATTATCCTGGATGATCTGGTAGGCTCTAAGTATAATCACAAATGTTCACATAGGAGGGAGGCAGGGGGAGGTTTCATAAACACAACTGGAAAAGGTAACGTGATTATGCAGGCAGAGATATGACCAGTGCAGCCACACGCCAAGGAATGCCCTCAACCACTGGAAGCCAGAGGAGGCAAGGAGTGGATTCTTGTCTAGAACCTCCGGAGGGAGTACAGCTCTGCTGACACCTTGATTTCAGCCCAGTGGAACTAATTTCAGATTTCTGGCCTCCAGAACTGTGAGAGAATAAATATCTGTTGTTTTAAACCACCATGTTTGTAGTAACGTGTTAACAACAGTCACTGAAAACTAATTCATGTAGGGTAATATTTATGCGAACAAGCTTAGAGTCAAACTGTTTGTGTTTGAAAACTGACTACTGTTTGTAACTATGATAATAGGGCAAATTATGCCTTTCTCTGTATTTCAGAGTTTTCTTTTTAATATGAGTTTATTAATAGTAATACCCATCTCATAGAATTGTATTAGAATTTAAAAGAATGATTCCTATAAAGTGCTAGCACATCACATACAGAGGTTAACTATTATTATTTATTTCACATTGTAATGTTCTGTATTACCAAGGATAGTTAAGGAATTTCCATTTCTCAAAGTCTTATCGAAGTTAGTTTATTTTCTTATGACTAGAAGTAGACAGATTTTCCTTCTGAGTTATATCAATGTCAAAGATTTTATAATTGTATAAACAGAATGTAGTAGATAGACAAAGTGATTCTGATAGCTGATTCTAAGCTATTTGACCAGGAACAGCTTCCTTGGTGGCAAGAAGGGCAAGGGAGAATATTTAAGGAATGAAGTTGCTCTAATTGCTGATAACTTAAGCCAATTTACCAGAGTCACAGCAGTGGCCAGTTCTGGGGTTTTCTTGTAGACGGGAGATGAAACAACATGGTATAATTAAAATACGTACTTATTTACACTGATGACAGCTACATTAGCAGACATAGGTCTGTAATGCTCAAGAGGCTGGCAAGTTCATAGACTCTGTTAAATTCCTTTATAGACCAAGATATCTCCTTTCCTTTATATGAACCTCTTTCAAGAGCTTCCTGTAAACTTGAACCAGTTAGCTTAGACATATTATCATATTCATTCTTTACTTTATTTGATGTAGCATTTTTACTTCTATTATTACCATCAAGAGGGAGCCTAGTAATTGAGGTAACTGGAAGTGTGTAGGTGAAGACAAATCTTTCTCTACCCATCTTAGGTTCCCTGGCTGGGATCCTATAAATTGGACTGATGAAAGATTAATAAGAGGAAAGCACACAGATTTATTTAATATACATTTTATGTGACATGAGAGCCTTAATGAGGAAGTGAAGGCCTGCAGATATGGTTAAACCTGAACATTTTTCTACTGGCTGTGATAAAGAGTAGAAAGTCATAGAAAAATGTCATAGAACAAAAGAGAATGAGCTAATGGTAGTAAACTGAGGGAAACGTAGTAAGACCTGTTTGAACAGAGTCCTCTTGGTTTCCGTCCATCTTTGGATATAAGGATGCTCTTTTTCTCTAAGCATGGGGAGGACACCTCTCACATGAGGGCCTTTTGACTCGCTTCAGGGGCAAAGAAGAGGAGAGGTCAGAAAATCGTTCCTGCACTTGCTAGTTTTCAAATTCCTTCAGCTTAAAGTATTCAAGCTGCCAAGGTGTCATATTTTGGGGTAGTTTGTCCTGAACCCCATCAAGGACCATATTTGCAATTTTTAGTTGAAATTCCTGCTCTGTTTGGTCCAACTGGAACTCTCACCTTGGATCATTCATTCTTACATTTTAAAGTATGTGAACACACTAGTCTCTTTTCCGTGTTCTTATCTGCCATGATACCTGCCCAGAATTCAAGAACTTAGTACATTTTACTTCCACCAAGTAAATTCAATACCTTACCCTTTTCTGAGAAATAGAATTTGTGTCTAATATAAGATTTATTTATATGCAACTATCTTAGCACTGAGAATAGTAGAGATATTAGTAAAACAAGGTTTCCTAGCCAAGGCATCTGGTGAAATTCATATTTTTTCAAATATAATATCTTATCTAATTAATGGGACATTGAAGCTTTAACCAACATTAAGACTTGTTTAAGTGCCCCTGTAGTTGTGATTGAGGGTATCAACATCCTCATCTATTAATAAGGGCATCATTCTAGTTCAGTGTTCACCAAACAATGGACCACAGAATTAGTTCCACAAGTCGTTATTTGATGTTTCATGAAAAACACATTGTATGATCAAATAGGCTTGGCAAATATTTGGATAAAGTTAAATGTTTGTTTTCTTTAGGACTCCTCAGAAGGCCTTAATATAGTGAGTATATTCTGATTTTCCTAGACTAAATAGAATTCACTGAATCCCAAATCTCTTTGAAAAGAGAAACTTTATTTGGTTTTGTTTTCTTAACACATGAGCTCCACTCAAACTGTAACATTCTTAATTTTTCTTTTTTAGTTAGATAATTAATATATGAAATAGAAACACAGATGTAGAGAACAAACGTATGGACACCAAGGGGGAAAAGCGGGGCAGGGGCTGGTGGTGTGATGAATTGGGAGATTGGGATTGACATATGTACACTAATATGTATAAAATAGATAACTAGTAAGAACCAGCTGTATAAAAAATAAATTTCTAAAAAATACATGAAATAATTTTAAAAAGTTAAACATTGCCAATTAATTTTTATTAATGTATTCCTTGTCTAATTTTTTTCTAGTCAAGTCCTAGATTTGTTTATATCCAATTTCCTATTCTTCCCTATCACCCTTCCCCCTTTTATCACTATTTAACCTGAATTCATTTACTTTAGTAAATTATGTGCAGTCCTTTTTTTTTTTTTTTTAACTTTTACCCTTTTACAAGAATGTACAAAGATGCCTATGGATATGTCTTACATCAAAAATAAATATATTCCTGACCAGGAAGAAAGAGTGTGACTAAGCATTATTTCATGAGTACAAAGTCATAGCAGATTATTTTTGCAATTTTTGGTGAAGAGACTTAAAGAAAATCTGCCTCATACTTCTAAACTTTTGAAAAATGAAAATGGATAATTTTTACTTCTGAGTCTCCAAGAACCCCTAGGGCATGCTCTGTGTTAGGCAGTTGAAAATGTCATTTTTAAGGGTATGAGAATGATAGCTTTTCTTCCATAATTGATCGAACCCAAGGTAGCAATTTTATATATGTAAGTATTTCCTTAGTAGTGGTTTTAGGACTATTTGGGCAGGTAGAAATCACCATGTAAAGGCAATTTCTGGTTTTAAAAAAAGAGTAGGAAGGAAAGGAAAGTATAAAACTCTAACTCACTCCAAATATAGTTTCTCCTAGTTAAGAAGAAAGATTATTCTGTTCCTAAAACCTCTAAGTTACTGTAGAAGGAAGGATGGAAAAGATTGAAGCAGTTTCTTGGTTATATTCAGCATTTTCTCTCCTTTTCTGATATTATAAAGGGGGTCTTTTGATAACACTAGAATTCATGGGTCCAAAATGCTTTTTATCCACAAAATAACTAAGATTACCCAAGATACAAAGGGTTTATTGCAGGAGTTTCAAATGTTCAATGATGCCGATATTAATCTATGATCATATATTTACAGAGAATCCATAGACATAGTGCTTTGGTAAGATGCACAAGGGGGCCAAAAAAATACCAGGTGCAGGTCTTAGCAAAGAGGAAAGCCATGTACTTGTTAGCCACTGTAAAATGCATGCTCTCATGTCTTTTCTTTTTTTTTTTTTTTAATTTATTTTTGGCTGCACTGCGTCTTTGCTGTGTGCGGGCTTTCTCTAGTTGAAGCGAGCGGGGTTTACTCTTTGTTGCAGTGCGCGGGCTTCTCGTTGCAGTGGCTTCTCTTATTGCGCAGTACAGGCTCTAGGCACGCAGGCTCAGTAGTTGTGGCTCTTGGGCTCTAGAGCGCAGGCTCAGTAGTTGTGGCGCACGAGTTTAGTTGCTCCGCAGCGTGTGGGATCTTCCCGGATCAGGGCGCGAACCCGTGTCCCCTGCATTGGCAGGCGGATTCTTAACCACTGCACCACCAGGGAAGCTCAGTCATGTCGTTTCTGAATCTTTGAAGATCCCTAATCTGCTAGGTAAGGTCTTTTGTGACTCCTTGTCACCCACTTCCCATCTATAGTTGCCACTAGCTAGTGACAGAGGGACTTCTTTGCATGAGGCCGCGGAAGTGTTTTTTGATTCTCCTTCAAGTTCAGAAAAAATGTGAGAAGTTAAAGGGAAATCAGCTATTTTAATTGTTTTTCTTTTTGTCTTTGTTAGCTTTGAGACCAATTCTATTCATTACCTCTTTCACACAAAATCAGTGTGGTGAAGGAGAAGGTGGCAGAAAAGCATCAAGGCTACATTTTCTACCTCCTTAAAAATATAATCATTAAACTGTTTTATTTTTTTTAAATAGTAAACGGACAATTGTCTCCTTTTCCCCCCTGCAAATTCATGCTAATTTTAAATATTAAAGTAACAGATTATCATTTGACAGCAGATTTCTTTTATGTAGGATGGTTTCCTTTTTGTTACATGAGTAGATCTCCCAAAATTTAATTTTATGATTGCTTTAGGTGTATCTACTAATATAACGTAATAAAATTTAGAATCAAATCCCTATGTATTCTATAATATAAAATAATAATTTTTATATCAAGTACTGCATACAGAAACCTGAAGAACAGTATTTGGCGAATAGTTAACACTCAAAAATAGTAAACATTTTATTATATTATTATTATTATAATTATCATCATCATCATCATTATTATTATTACTATTTGGCAATTTAAACATCCATAATAGCCAACCACAAGGGATGAATTAATAACATATCTTACATACATTTGGAAGATGATAACACAACCATTATTGAAGACTTTTATAAAATTTATTAAATGAGAAAGTACTTATAGAAATATATTTGAAATATTAATATATAAAATAGCATTCATATGCCAGGCCAGAAAATGTTTCTTCTCTATAATAAAAATGACCCTGAGGAAGTCCTGATAAAAAGATACCAGCATATATATTTGCATGATGTGACTATGAGTAATTTTTATTTTTCTTTAATTCTACATTTTATTTACTAATGTTTTAAACACTAAATGTTACTTAAAGTGGAAAAAATATAAAAATAGGCCCTCTAAGATAAACTGTTAATCCTATTTTTTCAGACAAAGATCCCAGCACAATTTGCCATTATATCTTCATCAGAACAGTTTGAAAAGGTGTAAGTGACACCTTCCCTGAAGTTTAAAATGTATCTTGAGGTTAGAGTTTCAACTTTTAATTGTAACAGTAGCCTTTGTAATTCTTATAATCTTTGTACTTGGCACATCATTTAACATTTCTTTTGGTTCCTTTCTCCAGTTAAGTGACAGAATTTGCAGTCTTGATTTTCTCCTATAAATTAAGTCAGTTAGACAATTAAATGGAGACCAAGCACAGCAGGACACAAGGGCACTTCTCCATGTCTGAGAGAAAGGGGCTTTGGTCCTCCCAAAGCTGTCCTTTCAGGAGCCCACAGTTCTGGTTCAGGTTTGCTACATAGAAAAGGAATATCTTCCCTCGCTCCTTCTCCTCATTGGAATATTCAATTTCTGGTTGATTGCTTATTGCCTAGAGCCTTGAGGAAGCCTGGGGAGGTTAACTCACCTCTCCCTGGAATGCTTTAGTTCAGCCACGCTGTAGGCAAGAAGGCATCTGGTGAGGGACTCCCTTGGAATCCTTCAGGTATAAAGAAAGAAGTTACTGTCTACATTACTCTAAGGCAGTGTTTTGCAAAATGTGGTCCTTGGAACATCTGCAACAGAATAATCTGGGGAAGTTGCTAAAAAGGCAGATGCCTTGGCTCTACCCCAAAACAATTAAAGAAAAAGATATTTGAGTGTGGAGATCAAGTAAAACCATTTTTCTAAATGTCTCAAGGACTTCTTTTGGCATTTAAGGTTTTAGAAACAGTGATGTAAATTTCTATAGTTTCTAAGTAAGAGCCAATCAGACCTTCTGTAGATGGATTAAGCTTTCACAATTGGAATATCCTTGACTCCCTATGTATTCCTTTTCTCCCATAATTATCTACTTTAAATCCAAATTTTGCTTCCCTAGTGGAAGTTTTAATCAGTCTGACACTTTGCTTTCTCTGCTTCTGGGAAATTGATATGAGTAGAGCTATAATCCGAATAATTTCCCATCAGGATGAACCAACCATAAATATATAAATGCATCAGTCTTTTCTTCCTTTGGCTTCTCCCTTTCCCCTAACCCAAGAAAAAATAAAACAAATAATTATTAAGGTCCTTATCAATATTGTACAATTCAATGCCATCCTCCAAACGACTACAGTTTGTGTGGAGTCTTTCAAGAAACTTTCCATTGTAAGTAACAGAAAATTCCACACTTACTGGCTTACACAGTAAATGGAATTGACCAAAAAGTACAGAGGTAGGTAAAATGGACTCCAGGTGAGGCTTGATCCAGTGACACAGTAAAATCTTCAAAGAAACCTGATGTAAGGCAGTCACCTCATCCTAGTATTAGCTCCCTTCCTCTGTAAGACAACATTTAGAAGATTCTAGTGACTATATTCTTCCTTGTTCACATCCAGAGGGAAGGGGATATCAGTCTAGGTATATTTCATTAAATTATGAGAAATTCTTTTCCTCAGAAGCTCCAAGCACATATCTTCTTGCACCTGAGTTGCCTCACAATTTAGTCAACTGCTCATCTCTGAAATAGTCACTGGGTACTGAGGAGAATTTGCTTAAGCCAGTCAGCTTCCTTCCTGGAGTTGGAGGCATAGATGGCTATTCCTAGGGTATATGGAGAGGTGAGTGCCAAAAATGGAAGTCAAAATGAAAATCACTTTATTGCATACAAAAGTAAAAGGTGGGCCAAAGCCAACAATTATTTCCTATAGTGAGGGAGACACAAACATCAGAGGCTACTATTTATGTGCCACATCATGTCAATACTTAGGACCTAAGTCACCAGGATATGCAGATTAAAGATTCTACCCATAAACAAACTAACTTTGACAAAATATATAATTAATGCATTTTTATTGCCCATCTCCCTTCAAAAATATGTATATCACGTTATAAATTAAGCTATGCATTTTTTTTTTTTTGCGGTACGCGGGCCTCTCACTGTTGTGGCCTCTCCCGTTGCAGAGCACAGGCTCTGGACACGCAGGCTCAGCAACCATGGCTCACGGGCCCAGCCACTCCGCGGCATGTGGGATCTTCCCAGACCGGGGCACGAACCCGTGTCCCCTGCATCGGCAGGCGGACTCTGAAACCACTGCACCACCAGGAAGCTATACATTTTTATTATTTGTTTAAAGTCATAAACTTTGGGGAAATCTATATAAAGATAATGTTGAAGAAAAATCATTGAAAGAATAACCAGTACATGTTTTCACATGCTTATTTCATTAGATTATAAGATTTGGGCAATAAAATCACCTCTAACTTTTCTGCTCTTTGGGGTAGGAATGGAAATACTTTTATGTCATTTTGCTTTCTGACAAAAAAAACTATACACACACACACAGAAAACACATTTCTTGATAAATTCAAACATGAATTTGTCTTTTGAGTGACTCTAAAATAATTAGCAGACACATTGGAGGAAAGAAAACACTATTATTATGATTTTATGAGATGATATTGATTGAGCAGCATAGTATGATTATACATAGGAATTAACTAATAAAGTACACTGGAATATTTTATTCTCAATAGTCTCTATATAGCTTTTATAATTTACGTAATCACATGTAAATCAGAACACCATAATGCCCTTTATATCTTATCAAGGAAAAGTGTCATATGATTCTTTCTGTGACTACTAATATTTTGTTTAGCAAAGACTATAAACTCTTTCCCAGCCCCAAGTTGTTAACTTAGAGTGGACTTCAAGTCTGATTTGCTTTTTTCTTCCACTCTCAGAGCATAGGACATCAGGTAGACTGTTCTAAATCAGGCAAACCAAAAGAATGGGTGAAATTTTATGGTGGAGGTAAAAGTATACAGCAGTT
Organism: Pseudorca crassidens; assembly: GCF_039906515.1. NCBI lineage: Eukaryota > Metazoa > Chordata > Mammalia > Artiodactyla > Delphinidae > Pseudorca > Pseudorca crassidens. The sequence continues at coordinate 151,471,705 of NC_090298.1, read as the reverse complement.
TTTCTATTAGCATTAGGGACAGGAGTAGGAAAGGATAAACTGGAAATCATAAGTGTAAAGAATACTACCTAAGGGCTATTTGTAAGGAAAGTTAAGGATCTTTGTGATATAAAGGCAAGGGATTACAGACTGTTCATCTTCTGCCAGCCAACGTCTTGCTTACCAGCAAGAAATAAAGAAACATTAAAGGGGAGATATAATATTTGTTGAGTATCCACTGTGACAGGGCATTCAAAAAGCAAATTAACTGCGTTCAAGTAGTTGTCACTCATAACTTAAAAATTAATTTATCCTCTATTCAAGGGATGTGCAGAGTTGAAATTAGTATAATTTAATTTCATTTCCAAATCCTGAGCAGAAATTCCATTGGCCCAGCTAGGGTTAGATGAACACCCATTAACAATCAGCCTGTAACATCTGCAGAGGTGACTTTAATTTCACTAGTTTAGGCCACGTGCCCATTCATAAAACAATAAACCAGGTCCAGTTTCTCTGTGTCCCACTACAAAAGCATGACTACTCCATATGAACTAAGTAGATGGAAGTGGGAAAAGAGCATTTCTGAGAAATTTGTGGAGAAGATAAGGATGGGTAGATAAAAATTTAGTTGTCTACAGGAGCCATTTTGAAAGTGCATTCTCTGATCATATCTGGGACGATCTGAGCATCAAATAGTGATGAATTTAAAATAATTGAATAAACTAAATATCAATGAGGCCACATTAATATAAAAAATAAAATAAATAGGGTTTCTTTCCTTAAGTAGAGTGCCAGATAATACATCTGGAAAGCATTATGGACTTAGAGAATTACCAATGCTTGCTAATGATTCTCATTAATTACAACGGGGAACGTGGAACTTTAAATGTATTGCATATGTATCCAATCTGGAGTGGGGTGGGAGAGACTCCAGAAAAGTTATAGGATTAGAAAAAAATTGCTAGAAAAAATCTATAAGTTTCTTGCTTGTCATTTAAAAATTGGATACATAAGAAATTAATACTTGAAAATATATTTTTTTCAAATAACAAAAAGTTAACAGTTTTGTTTTAAGAAATTCTGTTATAGCAGAAACTTTGTTATTTCAGGTAATATGTGTTAATAGTTTTAATGTTTTTAATATTCAACATTTTCTGAAATCTTATCTAATAAGTTGGAGCTTGTGAGAATATTAATGGACCTGGGAAACTTGGCATGCAGTTGGGCTATTGCCACTGGTTAAAAAGTCAGATATTATTGAAACATTTTATGGTTTTTTTTTAAGATAAACTGGTTTTAAATTTTTCATTCAACTATAGAACCTTATATTTAATGCAATTATTCAAACACTATTTATGTATTTTAACATGGATTAGAATAGGTAACGTCTGCAATGAAGGATGGTGGAAACTACCTAGTCAAAATAAAAACTGATGCCCAGAGAGGCTAAGGAAATTGACCCAGAAAGAGCTTGTGTTCAGTGTTTCTCTTAAAATATTCTTTCTTCTTCCACTTTCACTATCTTACCCCTTATTAATGGATCTCCTTGAGAATAATAGAAACAGGAAGAAATAGTAATATTTTAAAACAAGGAAAACTTGATAAAATATTAAGCAGAAGAGAAATAGGAATTTTTGGCTGAAGTTAGAGTATGTATTCTGTAACATTTTATTCTATGCTATATCTGAAGTTCCTTTGCATTACTTAGCTGTTTGACTAAAGCAGGAATTTGCTAAATAGTTCCCTTGGGGCTTGAATGAGTTAATAGAGATTTCTGAAGTAAAGAACATAGTACCAATTAGATTATTCTGAAACACAATCTTTAATAAACTGTCTCTCTTGTATAAAACATTTTAGGAAAGCTCTTTTAGACATTTTGTTACAGATGACATTAAAGGAGGAAAAAAGCTCCCTTCTTTCCATACTCCTTGCTCTTCTCTTTATCTGGTTAGTTTCATGGGTGTGAATTCTGCATTTGTTTGTTTATAACAATACTAGCTATAGCTATAAATCTGCATTTAAATCTAAATTTGAGGGGAAGTTGTAGCACATGAGGAAAGAATATTTTCATTTCAGGGCCATCTGCAAAAAAAACCTAAAAATAAAGGAGAGAGAGAAGGAAGGAAGGAAGAAAGGAAGGAAGGAAGGGAGGAAGGAAGGAAGGAAAAGAAGTAGAACATGAAAGAGAGAAAGAGAAAAAAAAACAAGAAAACCATTTTTTTTTTTACTTACAATTTGTAAATGGTAAGGAATCTCCTCTTAAAATGGGTTGTTTGTGGACCCAGAATTCTGTTTTCTTGTACTTTGCTTGTTGTACCAGACCTCTTCTACATAGGATTACCTGTAGATTAAAAGATTCATAAATTGAAATTGATAAAGTATATGTGTGTTTATGTATATATAGTTTGTGTGTATGTGTGTGTATATATACACTTATATGTATATATAATTTTAGAAAAAAATTATCAAATAGTGTTCTAAATTAGAATAGGACCTCATTACCAAAGGAATGCAGATAAGCTGAAGTTTCTAAATGTAACAAAAATTAGGAATAAATATGGTACTATGCACCTTGGACATCAAAGCGTAAAGGAAACCTAATAAATCTCTTAAATGTCATTTCTTACAGGCTGAAGAAAGCGTTTTCTTGGCCTTAAAGAAAATTTTTCCTACTAGGCTTTATAGCTAGAACGCTACAGTAGAGTCAGAAAGAGGACAGTTCTCATTAGTATTAACACAATAAATTAAGTAACAGATTCCTAACGCATTTCATGTTACAGTCTCTCAATGTAAATAGAGTTAACAATGTCAAATGGTAGAGCATGCAAAGCAGTTTTGAAGGAAGCCCCCCAAATTGAGCTCCTTCTCTACAGTTTTCCCTTTGGCAGACATAAAATGTCCCCAAAATAAAAGTTATGCCTCTTAGTAACAAAACTGTTATACTGATCTTTGTGATCCTATGTAAGGCATTATTTAATTTTTTTTCCTGAAAATTGTTCTAAAAAGAAAAAAGAAAACATATTTCATAGACTATCTGTATATGTATATATATGAATATAATATCCTAGAAAATAATGTATTCTGTAGAATATAAATATATGCATAATTTACCTCATTCTATGAAATATCTGTATACATACATATACATATGTATATTCACTGTGAAATATGAGATTTTCCTTTTAGAACATTTTGTATATGTACACACATATATATATTTATATGAATATATAGAGAGAGACAAAGAGAAGATACAGATATATATATATACTTTAAAGTCTATGAAATTGTGATTTTTCTGTCAGTTTGTGGTATACTGAATTTGATAAACTATGGCATTTTTTTTTAACATAATGACCTTTAACCAAAGACCCTATATAATTTAAACAGCCCTGGTGAAAATGTTATATTGATGTGTTGATCTGCAGTTTTCATACAGAAGATAATTAATTGCTCCTGGGAGGTTTGGGTTTGAGAAGAATTTCTGTGAATAAATTAATCTTCTGCACGTTTTACTCTTGCAGAGAAAGGAATGTCTGAGGTCAGGACAAACTGTAGCGTTACAAACAAGATATATTTCCTTGGATATGATTGCTTCCTTCAAGAAAATGATTAGAGAGATTAACATGCAAATAACAGACTAAGCCAGCTCTTATAAGGGGAAAAAAAATAGCTCCAGATACATTTTGAAAATCACTGGGACCAAAATCTATTTCTATAAGCATCACTTAGTTTTATGATAATCAGAATACATTGTTTGGAGAAAAATATTAATTTAGGTAGGTCTAAAGAGTTGTCACCCATTTAATTAATCCCATCTGCTATTTTTACTGTCAGAACTGAAGCAATCTGTTTGCCAGGAATTCAAAACCAGAAAAAAGGCCCCATGAGCCCCACTAACAATCTTTGTCTACAACATCTTTCACCTAATATACATGAATTCAAATTTGAAAGGGTGACAAAGAAAAGAAATTATCAGGATAATCTGCTTTATTTCATTTGTGTTCATGGAAATTTAGAAAATTAACTTTAAATGTCATGACATTCAAGAAAACCAAACTGTGAAATTACAGGAAAAAAAAAGGAGGGTGCAAGAATATGATTTAAAAAATTTACCTTTGTTCCCAAAATAAAATGTGATTTTGCTTGCATTTAAAATATGTACTTTATTACTTATAATATTCTCCTTGATTTCTTGTGTCAAAAATTGTTCATTACTCTTCATTCTGTTATGTTAACTTCGGAGTAGGACCTGAAAGTTGTTTGTTTCATGATTATTTTGCCTAGTCTTCTTCTTTAGCTAACACTGTGTTATGGGAAGCCTAATATTAGACTTGTTATTGAGAAATAATTCACATGTGACAATGTAATGTGAGTAATTATGTGCATTATAAATTTCCCAAATAGACATATGGTATCTTGTTTTCCCCAGTGAGTTTATCACTCAGGTGCTTAAGGAAGTGCATTAACTCTTCAAGACATCCATTTCCCGAGGCGTTTAGATTACGCCAGAGCATAGAATATAAATAAACGGGGATATTTATCAGTAAAGAGAACTGGGTAAGCCTGTTTTATGGAGCCATGTGGCCATTGAACTCCCATATCAGATTTATTATTAGAAATGTCAGTTCTCCTTTCACAGTTCATGTGGTGGAAGGGCTGCCGTAAAAGTCATCAGGAAGTGACCAACCACCAATATGCTATTTTTAATTCTTATTTTATTTCATCCCATAGTCTGACACTATTAATCACTCCTTCATGTATTAAATCTGATTGTAATCTTATCTTTATGTTTTGTTTAGATCTTCTCTTTCATAAACCTTCTCCTTTAACCCTTACATCTTTTGCTTTATGCCTTCTCCTAGAGCAATTTGTGTGTGTGTGTGTGTGTGTGTGTGTGTGTGTGTGTGTGTTGAAACCTGTGTATGAACTCCTAGAGCAGTCTCATTCACAGCATTTTAACCATACCCCACCCCAAATTGATCACACTTTATTTTCCCTCAAACTTGATCTTCTCTCCTATACTATTATTATCATTAAACTAGTGGTGTCCTTATTAGCTGTGTCCAGTTAATTCAAAGCTTCAGTCATTTCCCTCTTTCTTCATTATTCAATACTCATTGTTTAGGAAGTCATGATGCCTGCCCTGAATTCTAAATTCTTTGAGGACAGAAACCAGTAATGCTCACATTGTTTGCTTAATATTAGCTCAGTTCTGAATTTATATTAGGTACATACACAGCAAATGCTTGCTGATGTGCATACAATTCCAAAGAATTATTAACCATAATCCATATTATTTAGTTACATTGGCATTTTATTTTTAGAATTTTGCTTGGTATTTTTGGGTCATAGAAGAATTTAAAATTATTTTTTCATAAGCTCTATTTTTGTGGTCCTAGCTATTGGAATAGGATTTTATCTTCTCCCATTCACCGACTCCACATGTAGGGAAAACCTGTAACCTTAAGGAATATCTGGTGTTTTTATACATACATTTAAGGAAAAGATAGATTATATCCCTATAAACCCTTTAATTCATCTGATTCTAGTCATTCGTCTAATATTCACTGATCTGGCAGTTTGTTGATGATGTGGATCTCCTTACTTGGGTCATAAATGCAATGATGTGATTTTTTAAGAAAGATTTATTCATTTAACACATATCTATTTAGTTCCATTAGGAACTGGCCTAGCCACTTGGGTACATCGATAAACAAAACAGACCCTTGCCCCCAAGAAACTTAAATTCTAGTAGAAAAAATAAAGACAAAATAAAAAAAAAAACCAGACAATACGCAATAATCATAATAAGAAACGTGTGTGTATGTGTGTGTGTGTGTGTATATATATATATATATATATGGTAAGTGCTAAATTACAAAAGAAAAGGATAACAAAGATAGGTGGATGGTGGATCTGGATCTGTGAGGGGTAATGTTAAAGTTTTAAAGAAAAAGGGAGAGAGAAAACAAATGAAAATTTTTGACCTTCCTCCAGAAATTGTGCCTGAGGAAGATAGATTACAGTCCTTTTCTCCTTTTCTCCTTGGGGGCTGTATTTCTTTTTTTTTCTCTTGTTCCCAATCAACTCCCAGCCTAAGTAGTGTGATAGAAAATCTAATGCACTGAAGAAATAAGCTCTGAAATAGCCAATGAAAGAAGCTATTCCTAAAGAGTGAAGAGTTAATGAAGAATTTTTAACAGCCTATCAACTCAGTTTCACTCTGTTACCATTTAAATGGCCTCAAATGGGATGTGAAGCTTAACATATCATGGAATAGCATATAGTTTCTGGTGGCTGCAAACATTTTCTCATTAATCCTCGTTGCCAGATATATCAGCAATACCAAGAAGTTTGGAGAGAGTCTATAGCCTTGCCTCAAATTTCTTTTCCTTTAAAGATGGAATTTAAGAGAATTAAACAAAAAGTAAAATTATGGACATTTATTTTATTACTGTTATTAAAAATAAATTTTAAATAAAATAATTAATATTCTGTTAACATGGGTGGGTACGACTAGACCCAGTGTTCTGCTTCCAACCAAAAAAAAAAAATTTTCAACTCATACGTAACTCACAGACCTGTATCTTGTATTACCTGCTCATGTTATGTCTTAAATGTTCACATTTCCTTAGTTTCGTGTTCTTATCTTAAGTCATCCAGTACATCCAAAGTTCCAAACATGTTATTTTTCTTATGTTATTTTGGCAGTTGTGAGTTTTTTTAAAATTATGAATCTATATTTTATATATCTACATGTCTTACTTATAGAGGGTCTACCATATCTATGACTTCCTTGCAAGATGCCAACTTGGACAAAGGTTTTTTTTTTTTTTTTTTTCTATTGACACAGATATTTATAAAATATCTGTAATAAAATTTACATATATCTTATTTATTAATTCAAAAATGTTCATAGGTAAACAAATCTTCAGTTCCTCAAGATCTTGATTGGACGTTCCTGTACTCTGTGATTAGGGTGAACAAATTCCAGTTTATGCCTTGTATCTCAGAGTACTATTAATAATTCTCCCTGTCACTCAAGAAAGCATCCCTATTTGTATGATAAATTAAATGGTCACCATATCCATGACTGATCTGAAATCTGGCTGTCATTAAGCACATCACTCTTTAATGTGATTTCTAAGACATTATTTGTCTACTCTTCTACCCTTCTGGAACATCCCCAGCTCCTTTGAGAATTATTGCCATCATCTGTTCTCTCTTTATCTCTGTCATGGACATTTCTCTTCATTTGTTGAAGGCTTTTTTGCAAGTGCTCTTACTCTCCATCCCAACCCAGTTATCACCTATCTTATTTTGTACTGCACGCTTTCAAACAGCCAAACATTGTGATGTCTCAGTTCTGTTCCATGTTTGTCTCCGTCAACTCCATCCAGTTTCATATCCGTAATGATTCCCTAGATCTTGTCTGATTTACCATTGAAATCTGATATTCAGACATTCTTTTTTCTGACTAGGCCTCCTATTTTCACCTCCCCTTTGCTTCCTTATTAATTACTTGCCCTAAATCTATTCTTTAACTCCATCAATACGGTAAAGATTTGACCTCTTAATTGTCGTACTTTGTCTTTCATTAATCTCTCTGAGCCTAGTTTCTTCCCTATTTAGAATATTTTCCCCTTTACAGATGCGTTCTTTTTGCCCTATTCCCCCCAAAGAACATCAAATTTGATAGAACAGGAATTTTTGTTTTCTTTACTGCTGTCTCTCTAGTATTTACAAGGGCACCTAGCATACATGCATTAGGCCCTCAATGGATGTTTGAATGAATGTTTGAATCAGTCAGATTTCAATTTAAATTTCAACTCAGCGTTACCTATTTTAATGACCCAAACTGAAAAAGCTTCCACTTGCACTCTGATTCATACTCGAGAAATATCCCTGTTTCATCTTGTTCATAGCAAGGGAACAGCTCCAGAAATTTACTGTTTATTATTCACACTTCTTTTTTTTTCACTTTAAAGGCAGAAACTGACTTTGTGTTGTTCACTACTCTATCCCTAGTACCTAATGTACTGTGTAGTGTATTATAGGCCTTCATTAAATTACTTGTTCTTTTGCTAACCTTTTTATAAAATGTGAGTGGTAACAGCGTCTAGTTCACGGCGCTGTTGTAAGGATCAATGATATCATATATGAGGAGCTTTGTACATTGCTTAGCAGTCAGCACACAATTTTTAGCTCTTTTCATTATGACACACAAAACAGCAGCAAGAGTAGTCTTCTAATAAGCAAATGATCATGTTGTCTACCTACCACTATTTTAAATGGCCAACCACTGTCTCAAAGATGCTGATCAAACTCCTTAACATGGCAGAGAAGGACATTTATTATCTAACCTTGGCTTGTTTCTCTTGCCTCATCTCATGCTATGTTCAAACCACCTGAAAGGCCATGTTCTCACCCTACTGAGTTACATGCAATACCTCATCATATACAGTCTCCTTTCTAGGCTTCTGCCAAGAGCTTTGATGCCACCGTATTTTAACCTGGTTGATGCCTCCGTAGTCTCAAGACCTCAGATGAGATAATTCTTCCTTTATGAAGCCTTCCCTGACTCAGAATGCAGCACTGTGTGAGTTGAAATGGCCTTTTTTCTTGTTGGTCTCCTCTCCTTGGACCACAAACTCTTCAACTGCAGGGTTTATTTCATGTTCATCTTTACATCTTTGGCACCTAATAAAGCAGCTAACTCATGGCAAGTACAGACCTTTCAGAGGCTTCCCTCAACACATCTGCCTCCTCAGCAGTACCCACGCCATTCACTTTTCCTCCCCTCCTTGTACCATCATTGAAACACAGATGTCATATCTAATCCCCATTCTCCACATGCACAGTGGATTCTATCCTTTCATGCCTGTTCAAGGACATCACTACACTAGCTTTCTTTCACTTTCTTCTATTATTACCTTTAATTCTGCAAAGAATAATCTGCTTATAATAGGCAGCTTTTATTCCCAGTTTTGATGAAAATTTCTCTTAACTCTACTTCTTCCTAACAGTTAAAATCCTTTTCCATGCTCTACTGGGCAGGAAAACCTTCTTGAAAGATACGTTTATACTTAAGGTTTCTACATCTTCAGTTTTCATATTTTTAAAGCATACTTCAGTCTGGCTTTCATCCTGCCACACCTTCAAAAATTACCATGACAAAATCATCGCTAACTTCTATGTTGCCAAATGGTTGATGCTTTTTAAGGTTTTTTATTTGGAAATATTTTCAAAACTTAACGAAAGTTCTAACAGTAACAATAGTGCTAAGCATACCATAAAGCTTTTACTTATGTTCACTTATTGCCAACTTTTTATCCCATTTGCTTCCTCTCTCTCTCTCTTTCTCTCTCTCTCTGTCTCTCACACACACACACACACACACACACACACACACACACATTCCCTACCTACTCCACTCCCACTCCCTGACATACATACACATACACACAAACACAGAAACCCTCTGACTTTTTCTCTGAAGCATTAGAAGATGGGTTACATATATCATCGATGGCCTTTTAATCCTAAATACTTCATTGCATATTTCCTAAGAATAGAAATATTTTCTTTTATTACGCCAGCACAGTTATTATCTTCATACATTTATATAATACAATAATTTTATCTAATCTGCCATTCATATTCCAAGTTTTTCAGTTGATCAAATAATGTCTTTATACCTTCCCACCCCCACTGCCAGTGCCAAAGCAAAGGATCTAGCCTAGAGTTAGTTATTCCATGTCATTGTCATATCTCTTTAGCCTACTTATTTGAAACATTTCCACAAGTTTTTATCTTTTATGGCATTGATATTTCTTAAAAATAAAATATATCCCAAGGCACATTATTTTACTTAATGAGAAAAGAACATTCCTTCTTTTGGGCTGAAATAAGTAATATTGTGTCCATCTTGCAGTATCACATCTGGAGGCACACAATTTCCATCTGTCCAACATTGCTAATTTTAATTCCGCTCACATATTCCAAGTGTCATCAGATTTCTCCATTTTATGATTACTGTTATTATTTTTTCTCCCAACAACTAGTAAACAGTCTGTGAAGAGAAACATCAATGAAAATTTCCTGTTCCCTTTCAAAATTTCTCCCCCTAGACTTAGCATCCATGATAATTTTGTCTGATCCAAGCTTTACTATGTTTGTCGCACAACCATGGTTTTCCAACTCCAGCCTTCTTTCCACATTTACCAGCTGTCATTCAGCAATTTACTATAAGCAAAATCTCTTCCTACTCTCTTATTTATTTATTATGTATTATGGACTCAGGATTTCTTACACTTTGTTAGTTTATAATCCATGTCTGTACATCATTTTTGACTAACATTGTCTAGATTTGGCCATTGGGAAGCCCTTCAGTCTGGCTCCTGTGTTTTGTGATATGCCCTCATCATATTTTGAGTACTTCCTTGCTTTCTGGCATAACATGATGTTCCAGGCTCATTTTGTACCTACCCTACACTGCCTATGGAATCAACCATTTCTCTGAGGAGCTCTGGTTCCCTTTAGTGGGTACTGATCATAGCGATCAAGATTTGGGCACAAGATGTGCTCATTGCTACTAAGGTGTCTTTGCTTCTATAGTCCTTTCAGCAATCAGAGCTAGGAAATATATGCATATATGTACATACATACATACATATGCATACAAATATAAATGTTTACACTTACACACACATACATATATACATGTGCACATAAACATTAATTTACACATATATGCATATTTTAGAAACTATGTACTTCATAGCAATACATTTAATTCCAATCCATTCTCGCAGGGTTCTTTCTTCCTTACCCCATTCCTTATTTGTTTTTCTCATTCTTCCTTTAGTGAGAACCCTGGCTCTGTACGACATCAACACATTTACTCTTATGCTCAATCCTATAATACATCTAAAATAGTAGATGTAATTTAGGATTCTAAAACAGTTTTAGAGTTTTTATGTATAAACCGCTATAAGAAGCAAAGCTACTGAAAAAAAATAAAGTTTAGGCTTGCACCTGGACTCACCAGTACAGAGGGTATATAGACAAATACTATGATCCAAATAAATTATTTGAATTAATCCTTCCTTCTTTCCTTCCTCCCTCCCTCCCTCCCTTCCTTCCTTTCTCCTTCCTTCCTTCTTTCCTTTCTTCTATCCTACCTGTCTGTGTGATTATGATATTTTATTTGTAATACAATTCAATTTTTTTGTTTTAGTTTTCTTTCAGTTTTAGAATATTTCATCCTTCCCATTCTTATGGGAAATAAACAATGAAATTTAATTTTAAGGCATAGACTATTAATCTAACTTTCAAAAGAAACTACACAATAATTTTAGTAACAGAAATATTACTCCTGCTCTATCTCTTTCAACACATTCACTCCCTTTTGTAGATAACCAACTACATTGTCTTTTTTGGTTTATTCTTTCTTTGCTGTTTTTTCTAATGAAAAGTAAACATATGGATATCTTCTTTTTTTTACACGAAAGGTAGCATGCTATATGTGTTTTGCACATTTTTCCCACTTAAATTATCTCCTGGAAAGTACTCCATATCATTCATAGAAATCTTTTTTTATTCATTCGTGGTTATAGCTGGAAAGTACTCCATTATATGTACCATAATTTATTAAACCAATCTCCTATATTTGAAGATTTAAGTACTGCTAATATTTTCTGATTACAAAAACTGAAATAAATAACTATTATTTGTGCATATTTATATTTTTAGTGATGAATCTTCAGGATAAATTCCTGGAAATACGACTAATGGATTACAAGTAAATTTAGATGGATATTTTGCTAGATATTGTCAAATTCTTATCTGTAGAAGTTATGTCACTTACATTCCCACCATCAATGTATGAAAGAGCCTACTTACCCAGAGCCCTGCCAACAGAGGTTATTGTAAAGTGTTGAATTTTTGCCACTCTGAAGCGAAAGAAATGGTATCTCATTGTCATTCGAATTTGCCTTTATCTTAATCTAAGTGATATTGAATATCTCTTCATATGTTTAATGGCCATTTTGACATCTCTTTTTGTGATTAGTGTGATAATATATTTTGCTCATTCCAATATAGGGTTGTTGGTCCTATTAGCCGCAAATTTAAAAGCTTTTATAAATTATGAATATTAACCCTTCATTTGTGATAAATATTACAGATAGTTTCATTTGTCTTTCCTAGTGCTTACAGTTTTATTTTTACCATGTTTCTCCTTAATTAATATAGTAAAATTTATTATTTTCTTTCATTTCATATGGATCCTTATAGTTAGAAAGTCTTAACTCTGCAATGAATTTATCCATATTTTTCTAGTCCTTGTGTAGATTCCACATTCTTACATTTAGAATGTTCATATATTAAGAACTTATGCTTGTGTATGGCGTGACAATGGGTCCAGCTATATATTTTACCAAATTGCCGTTCAACTGTTTCAATACCATTTATGAAAAAGTTACCCTCTTGCTTTTCTTTTTGTGTGTTTTGAAAAATAAGATGTTAATCTAACTCTCGAAGTTAAATGATTGCATAGATATTTTAGCCTTGAGTCCCTGAGGATTTTTCTTTATCTTTAAAGGCTAGTAGTTTTTTCAGGATGTTTCAGAGTTGATCATTCTCTATTGATTTTCCCATGTACTCAGTGAGCCCTTTCAATGTGTAGATTAAGATCTTCTCTAATTTCTAGAAATTCTTCTTGATTTATAATTTTAAATATTAGTTCATTTCCATGTTTTTTTAATTGTCTTTCTCAGAGACACCAATAACATGAATGTCTGGCCATCAATCAATTTCTTTTCATCCCTTTTTACTTATTTTTTGATCTCATTTTCATTGTCTTGGTTTTTGTGATTTTCTTCCACATCTTAAGTGTGTATTTAATTGTAGTCTTTCTTGTGCACCTTCCAATTTAGTCTTTATTTCTGATGAGATTTTGTCTTTTTCTACCATTTATGTCATTAGTTCAAGCAAAACTAATTTTAATTCTTCTTATTTTTTTCCATTCCCTCTTTTAGTTTTTTTGTGTTTCTGTATCAAGGTGTTTTTAATACTTCAAAAAATGCTCATTTGAGGATATTTAATTCAAATTGGGGTGCTGTATTTCAATTTTCTTTATATGACGGTTATTCTGGGAGGAAGTCTTTTCATCAGCAGATCTTTTATTTGCATGTCTAGCATTTTACAATAATTTCCTGTATGTGGTCTGCTTTCTTTTATTTTATTTCAGGAGTATGGTACCTAGTTCAGGAATATCTTTGATGTTCAGCTTCTTTACATTTATTGTTTTGCTTTCTATTTCTGAGAGTGATTTTAACTGTGCTTCCTATGACTTCAGTTCCTCTCTGCTATTTTTCATAGTCTTTTCAGCCACTCTTCTTCTGCCCATCCCACACACAGTCTTGTGATGGTGGCCACAGGTAGGGGTTATAGGAATGTGTTCCTTTTTTTCTTCTACTTACAGGAGTTTGAAGATTGCTTCTCTGCCTCCTAGTAATGCTGAAGATGTTTATCCTTTGTGGTTTTATTTGCTCTCCTTATTGATATTTTGGTTGTTTTGACAGAGTGAAAGGGAGTTTCAGAATCTGGCTGCTGTTGTTTTGCAAAACTCCATTGGTCAATCCTCAGTCCTCATTTTATCTGATTTATCAATAGTATTTGGCAGCAACAATTACTCCTTCCTTCCAGATATACTTTCTTCGTTTGATTTTTAGGACATTACACTCTTGGTTTTCCTTATGACTTTGCCACCATTTCTTTAATTTCCTTTGCTGGTTATTCCTCTTCTTCCAGACCACCCCCCACCCCTTAGTTTATACCGACCACCTAGACTACCCTCTGAAGTTCCAGCATCATATATACAGTTGTTACTCAACATTTGCACTTGCATTTCTAATAGACATGTCAAACTCAACACACACACACCCCTTAGGATTTCTCTATCCCAGTTGATGGCAGTTGCATTATTTGTATTGCTAAGGCCCCAAACCATGGCTTCTTTTTTGACTCTTCTCTTTCTCTTAAATCGCATAACCTATTCACTAAGAAATCCTAATGGTTCCAATTAGAAAACATTTCCAACTGGAGCACTTTCCACCACCTCTACTATAGCCATCCTAGTGAGATTCTGCCATCATTTCACATCTGCACCACTTACATAGACTCTTAAATGCTTCTTCCCTTCACTACTTACAGAAGGTAGAGTAATATCTTTAAACTTCAAGTATATATTATTATTCCCATGCTAAAAACTCTCTGATTCTCTTTTTCCATCAGAGTATAAGCTAAATTCGTTATAATAGCCTACAGAGTTTTACAGAATCTGTCACACATCACCTCTCTGACATCATCTCCTACCATTTGATTATTCCATTTCAGTTGCACTGGTAGCCCTGCTCTTTTACAAACAAGCAAGACATTCTCCTGGATTAGGATTTTGTGATAGTAATTCTCCCTGCTTAGAACAGTGCACGCAGTTATCCACATAACTAACTCTCTTGTTTCTCTCAAGTATATGCTCAAATATTACCTTCTCAATGAAGCACAACCTGACCTTCCTATGAATATTATAATTTATCCTACCCACCCTGTGGCACTGTAGACCCACTCACTTTGGTTTACATTTTAATTTTTTATAGCATTTATTATCATCAAACATAAAATCTTAGCTCCATAGAGACTCACCTCTTTTGTTGCTCATGCATTCTAACTGCTTTTAAGAGTGTCTGGCACATAGTAAGTAATAAATTATTGTTAAATAAATGCTGACCATTTGAAATAAATTCTGCAATTTTCTAAATCTTAAAATTTAGACACATGCCTCATTTACATCTCAATTCATTGTCAAGTAATTATAAATGTCTATAATCCCATGTCAGATTTAAAATTCATGTTTTCTAATCCTTTCTACTGAAAGTTTCATACTTACTAAAGACTTTAGAATTGAAGAATATAGACCAATTAAAGCAGCTGCCAGTCTTGATCACTTGAGAATATTTTCAAAATATTTTTTAAAAAATTAATATTATATCAAATGTTGAATTTAGCCTTTTAAGTTTATGGGATGTGCAATATTCAAACTTCCATATTTTAATATATGTATTGTATTTTAATATATGTCTTGTATATCCTTATTATATGAAGAACTTGACCATTGAAACTGTATGTGGCTTTTTAGTTTTTCTATTTTCACTTATAATATTTATCACAGTATTATTGCTATATCAGTCTTTTTCTTTCCCTCCAAATCCATTAAATAAAGCATAGAAGAGCCACAGTGTTAGGCCATTTCATTCATCATTCAATGTTGCAGATTAAAACAGAATCAGAATCATTTGCTCACAAACAGAAAAGGACCTAGAAAATCTATAGTACAAGCTCCTCATTTAACAAAACATTAACTAAGGTAGAAAAATGATGTCATTTACCAATGTTAGTATAGTTAGTTAAGAAGAAAGTAAGGACAAGAATTCAGGTCCCCCAACTGCCAGATCAAAGTCCTTTCTCCTATCCAATGTTGCATTATCATTTACAAACACCTCCAGTATTTTTTGTGAAATACAAGATCATATAGCATACTTTTCTTTTTCTATTACTTTCCATTTCCTCATCCATGTTTTATAAGATTTATAGATATTTGCACCTAAACAAAAATGTTAGGATGTTAGGCCTTTGCGTTTCTTAATCTGAAATCTAGAAAACTATTTATAAATGATTATAGAAAAGTGTGCCATCTAAGACATTTTCTTCTCCAACTAATATGAAAAATCCAACAAATATTCACTAAACTATAAGGGCATTTATGTTTCACAAACCAAAAAGGTCTTAGAAAGTTTCCAGAATTGGTTAATTATATAGCTCAATAACTTCATCAGATTTTCTCCATGTTTCAATTTGTCTTTATTGTGTGGCCTTGCGCTCTTAGGCTGTCACTATGCCTAATCCAGTGATTGTTGACACTTTTCAAGGCATCGTATGTGGATGTCAATACCTACAGAAAGTGAAAGAAGAACGTTCATATCTTATACTCCATTTTTATGAGGGAAAAACAAAACAAAACAAAAACCTTCTTTTAAGCCTTCCAGCTGACATCCTCTCATGTCTCATGGCATGTCTTGTGTCATACTCAGGTCTAAACTAATCACCTGAAAAAAAGGTGAGGCATCCATGAATGAGAAAAAATTAGGTCCAGCACTCTAAGAAAGCTTGGGCTTTCTTTAGCAAGAACAAAGATATTGGGTTGGCCAAAATTTTCCTTCAGGTTTGTCATAAGATGTTACAGAAAAACCCGAACGAACCTTTTTACCAACCCAAGAGAATTCCACAGTTAAATGTAAACAATAGTGCCAGCCACTCTAACGATCTAGAAAATAGAAAAGTGAACATTATGTTGTTTTCATCTGTAATCTGGAGAGATACACCTTTTTTCCTACCAATTTTAGTGAGAGTAGGACCAGCCAACTTCAATCATAATTGAAATCCTTTCACTGAGTTTTCATAATTTTTGACTACTGTGAATATGTTTTTGCACTACAACGCAAGTCCCTCTTTCGAAGTAGCCTTAAAGGTCAACAACCCATCATATAATCCCACAATTCTTTCCTTCTTCTATTATCTGGAAAAGATTATACAGAATTGGTACTATTTATGCTTTAAGTATAAAGTATAAAACCCCAGTACCTGGAGGTTGCTTTTTCAGAAGGTTTCTAACTATAAATTTAATTTTTAAATAGGTATCAGACTCTTCTTATTTTCTATTTCATCTTGACTGAATGTTGGCAGTTTCTGGTTTTCAAGGAATTGGTTCCTTTAATCTTGTTAAATTTTTGCTCATGTAGTTGTTTGCACTACTATTTATTAACCTTTTAATTTCTCTGGATCTGTAGTGATATGCTATTTTTCATTCTTTATACTGGTAATTTGTATTTTCTCTCTTTTTCTTTGTCAGTTTTGTCAGAAGTTTATCTTGTATTGATCTTTTCAAAGACTGAGACTTGTTTAATAAACTTTCTCTTGCTTTTCTCTTTTCAATTTCATTGATTTATGTTCTTGTCTTTATTATTACCATCCTTCTGCTTGCTTTCAGTTCTCTTTTCTCTTCTTTTGCCATTTTTAAGGTAGAAAATAAGATTTTTGATTTGAGACTTTTTAAAATTTTCTAATATAAGCATTTAATTCTATAAATTCTCCTTATATCACCACTTTACCTACATCTTGCTAGTTTTGATTTGTTGAATTTTCATTTTCATTCAGTTTAAAATACTTTCTAACTTCCCTTATGTCTTTCTTTTTAACCTATGGATTATTCGGTGTGTGTTAATTTCCAAATGTTTGGACCTTTTCTGGTTATTTTTTGTTATTGATTCCTGGTTTAATTCCGTAATGCTCACAAAGCATACTTTGTATGATTTCAATTTTTTTCAATTTGTTAAAGTTTTTACTTTTTGTACCCAAGACATGGTCTATCTTGGTGAATATTTCTTGAGTACTCGAATAGAATGTGTACTGTGTTCTTGATTAGTGCAGCATTCTTTAAATGTCAATTAGCTCTTTCCTGTTAATGGTTTTGCTCATTCCTGTACATTGCTGATTTTTTGCCTACCCAATGTATCTTTTACTAAAAGAGGGACATTGAAGTCTCCAACTGTAATTACGAGTTTGTCAACTTCTTCTTGCAGTTTTGTCATTTTTTGCTTCAGGTACTTTAATGATTTTTGTTAGGTATATACACATTTAACATTGTTATGACTTCTTAATTAATTGATCATTTTATTATCATGTCTGCAATTGTCCCTGATAATTTCTTTGCTATGAAATCAACTTTGCCTGATATTAATATAGTCACCCCGGTTTATTTGTTTGTTTTTAAATTAGTGTATGTTATATCTTTTTCATCTTTTTACTTTACCCTACTATATCATTATATGTGAACTGAGTCTCTTATACAGATCATATATATAGTATGTATAATTTTTTAAACCATGCTGACAATACCTGGCTTTTAATTGGTGTGTTTGGGGCATTTGCATTTATGATGATTAATATGTTTTTATTTAGTTGTACCATCACATTATTTGCTTTCTGTTCATTTCCTCTGCTTTTTGTTTTCCCTTTCTTGCTTTATTATAAGTATTTCAAAGTCATAATATCCATTTTAATCTGTATGTTGTTTTTTAAATTAAAATATGTGTATAAGTTTTTTGGTTGTTGTTGCTCTAGGGATTATAGTATACATACTTAACTTTTTTCAGTCTATTTAAAATCAGTATTTTAGCACTCCAAATGGAATGTAGAAATCTCACTACCATATAGGTCCTTTTACTCTCCCTCCTTTATTGTATAGTAACCTTATATATTACATCTATATGCATTGATAATAGCATCAAACAATGTTACAATTTTGCTTTCAATTGTGAAACACAGTTTAAAGAAATCAAGAGGAACAGATTAGTCTATTATATTTACTCAGATATTATCTCTGTTGCTGTCCTCCATTAAATTTGTTCAGCATTTCCTTCCAGTATTATTTCTCTCTGATAAAATTCTTTTAGCAATGCTTTTAGAACAGGTCTGCTGGCTAGGAATGCTCTTAAGTTTTCTTCCTTTAAGAATGCCTTTATTTCACTTTCATTTCTTAAATATGTTGTCACTGGGTATAGCATTTAGGGATGAAAGACTTTTTTCCCATCAAATTAAAAATGCTGTGCCACTTTCTTTGGGCCTTCAGGTTTCTGATGAGATCTACAGTTTTTGTTTAAATTCTTATTTCCTATTGGGACAGTCACAAGTTTGTTTTTTTTTTTTTTTTTCAATTTTTTTGTTGTTTGCTTTAATTTTTAGCAGTTTTATTTTGATTTAGGGCTGGGTGTGAACTTCTTTTAGGTTTATCCTATTTGGCATCTGCTGAGCTTCATGAATCTGTAGGGGGTTGCTGTTGTTGTTGTTGTTGTCATTATTATTATTAGCCAAATATATGTTCTGTGCTGCATTCCTCTCCTTCTCAGACTCCATTTGCACAAATATTCGACCTTTTAATACAATCCTATAAGTTTCTAAGACTCTTTTCATTTTTTCCACTATCTTTCTCTCTATTCTTGATATTGCATAGCTTCTGTCAATCTATCTTCAAGTTCACTGACTTCTCTGTAATCTCTATTCTGCTATCAAGCCCATTCAGCCCATTTTTGTTATTTAATTTTTCAGTCCTAAACTATCCATTTAGTTCTTATTTATATCTTTTATGTCCTTACTGAGAAGTTTTATTTTTTTGTTGAATTCAACAGTGGTCCCAATTACTTGCTGAGCATTTTTATAATAGCTGGTTTAAGTCTTTGTGACATATGTGTTATCTCAGCTTTGGCATCAGTTGATTTTTTAAAATGCAAATTTATTTATTTGTTTGTTTGTTTGTTTGCCATACCATGCGGCTTGTGAGATCTTAGTCCCCTGACCAGGGATTGAACCCGGGCCCTCAGCAGTGAGAGCGCAGAGTCCTAACCACTGGACCACCAGGGGATTCCCTAAAATGCGAATTTAGATTGGTCTGGTTCTTTATATGCTGAGTAATGTTGAACTATATCCTGAACATTATGAGTATTATGTCATAAGACTCTGGGTTTTGTTTAAATCTTATGCAGAATGCTTATATTTTTGGTAAGTCAGTCTAGTTAGGTTCAGGTCACAAGTTCCATACTGCTTTCTGTCAGTTATAATCCCAATATCAGTTCAGTTTTCAAATTGCAGTGACATTCAGGTTTATCCTGTGTGTGCATCATCCAGTGATCATTTGGGGTATGAGAGTTGAGCTATTTGTTAGTTTAGCTCTCACAGCCTTTTCTTGGCTGAATAATGCAAATCCTTGCATGTGCTTCTTGAGTGTAAACTCAGGATTCCATAAACAACTTTACGGGATTGTTTTTCCAAGCTTCTTCCTTTCTGTAATCTCTCCATTACTTTCTAGTTGCCTGGGTCTCCTCTTTTCTATCCTCTGTTTAGAAATATGGGGCTAGTTATTCCACTCTGCCATATGCTTCTGAAACTATGCCCACATCTATGGCCAACCAATGGGAAGCCAGAGAGAAATAATATAGCAAGGATTGGTCCCACTCTCTTGTAGTCACAGCTCTATCAATTGGAGAGGAAGATTGCCTACCTTCAGATGTTTGACTCTTGCAAGCTCCTATTACTGCTGGATGCTGCTGCCACTGTGAGATTGCTTAGATTCTGGGACAAAGAAGAACAGAGAAAAGAAATGAGACAATAGGGGAACTTTTACATTTCCTATGAGAAGTAGATGTTCAATTTCTCACTCCTTTAACCAGAACTAGAGGGCTTTTCTTGGAACTTTCTCTTTCTGTTCCCCAGTACATGGTTCTGGTGAATTAAGTCTAGGCAAGGAGATATAGGAGGGAAACAGTCTAACCTCACCACTAGTTCAGGGTTTTTTTAATTCTGGCCTCCTACTCCAAATTTGCCTGTTACTTTTTGCTTTTCAGAGACCCCAAATATCTGATCCATGCATTTTGTCCAAGTTTTATATCTGTACTCAGTGGCAGAAACAGGATGGAGCATACTCACTCCAATTTATTCAAAATGAAAACCAGAGTATTTTTATGGGAATTAATTTTATTCTTATTCCAGCCAGAGAGCCATCTTTCTTCTCCTATAAGGTCACTATTTCCATTCTAATCTTATAGACATTGCTATTGTGATTTTACACTCAAATTTACACAAAATT
This sequence comes from Pseudorca crassidens, assembly GCF_039906515.1. Lineage (NCBI taxonomy): Eukaryota > Metazoa > Chordata > Mammalia > Artiodactyla > Delphinidae > Pseudorca > Pseudorca crassidens. The sequence goes on along the minus strand of NC_090298.1, from coordinate 151,450,965 downwards.
AAAATTTCTTTAATTTGGATGATCTATTGATTTCTACTTGTAACAACTACCATATTAGGCAAAACTTACATTTTTCTAATCATCACTCACTACACTGTTAGAATTGTTAATTTACCTATTCCAATAGTTTGCAAACCTCTTAAGGTTACACACTGTATATTTTGTACCTATATTTCCAAAGTTAAAATAAAATGACTTGCATGTTTAGTTTAGAAAATATGCATTGGATACATGGATGGATGGTTGGATGGATGGTTGGATGGTGCGTGGGTGGGGTGATAGTAAAGAGTACAATGTTTTTGCTTTTTCCAACTCAAGAATAGTTGTATCATGTATATAGATGTATTTTTATCTCCTTCTTTAGTCCCACAAGGATCGTAAGTATGGTATTATCTGAGGGAAAGAATGTACTGTAAAGGTACCTTAGTTTCTTTAAAGGGAATTTTTAAGTAATAAACACTAGACAAGTTAGTTGTTTGTTTCCCTAGGTCTTTTACTACCTGAAAAATTTCTCTGCAGTACTCAAAATGAAACACTGTTGTGGTAGAGTCCCATGTCTGTTCAGGTAACTCACAGGTGGAATAAGTTAGACACTTAGAAAGGACTGAAAATTCATTTGGCACTAGGAAACAATTCAGAGCATTAGAGCAGAGTGGGCTTGTAGAGGAATTTCCACTAATCCCTTACTTCTTCTAGACAGCATTGGAGCATGCCACATTTTTTACTGAAATTTTGAGGTTTGGGGAAAGGATAAAATGTAATATAATAGGCATTTATCTTTAAATCCCTCCTATTCTTAGTATATCTCTGAGGAACAGCAACCATTCTACAGTTTGGCCTGAGAAATGGTTGGAAGTACAGGAATTTAGAGAATAATTTATTGCGTTGAAACACCCAATTATAAGTCAACCAAGAGGTCTCTTAGAAACTTGATAGAATTATTGGGTCACACAAAATATGATTTGTGCCCAGAAGAAGTTTCAGAATCAGGGAGTACAGCTTCCTGTTTACTAAGTAAATACCTCTGGAAGAGTTAATTAAGGAATGAAAGTTCAATTCTCCTATTCGGAAAATAGTAATAGTAATGTCAGCCTTTGTGAGGCTGATGTGAGGATTAAATGGCAAAATGGTTTTAAGTTGCTGTATTAGTTTTCTATGGCAGCTACGACAAATTACCACAAATTCAGTGGCCTAAAACAACATGTGGTATCTTACATTTCCATAGAATGTAAGTCTGATATGGATCTTACTGGGTAAAATCAAGGTATTGGTGGGATGCTTTCCTTTCTGGAGGCCCTAGGGCAGAATTTATTTCTTTGCCTTCTCCAGCTTCTAGAGACCACCTAGTTTTCTTGGCCTATAGCCTTTTCATCCATCTTAAAATCCAACACTATAAGATTAAGTCCTTCTCATGCTGACATCTCTCTAGTTCAGATTTTTGATTATTTCTTCCACTTTTAAGGATTCCTGTGATTACATTGTAACCACCCAGATGATCCCAGGTAATTTAGCCACTTTAAGGTGATTTGATTAGTACCCGTAATTCCACCTGCAACCAAAATTCTCCTTTGCCACATAAACTAACTTATTGACATGTTCTGGGGATTAGGATATGTATGTCTTTGGGGGGCTATTATCTTGCCTGCCACAAGTGCTAATTATTATTGACAGATTTTTCAGTTTCTGTTTTTAATCTTCTGTGAAGATAACAATATTATCAGTTTCATATTATATTTGTGATGGTTAAATGAGCTAGTAGAAACAAAGCATGAAGCACAGCTTTTAGTAAATAGTAGCTTTTAGTTAGTACTTGGAGTCTAGTTTTTTTTTTTTAAACAGTAAAATAAAAAATAATGTATTAGTACATTTCACATTAGTATGAAAATTAGTGACATAGTATGTAGAGTTCCTAACGATTATTGGTTGTATAAAATCATCAAGTTACTTAATATCTCTAAATTTTACATTACTCATCTCTAAGTTGGGGTCAAAAATTATATATACCTCAGAGGATTCTTGAAAAAGTTAAATTAGAAAATATACATTAAGCATTTAGCACAGTACCTGATACCTGGTAAGGTAGCAATAGCAAGTTAGTCATTATTATATTTTGTAATAATATACATTATTATTATCTCTACATGTTCCATGATCCATAACTCTTTCTAAAATAAGTCCATCTTGAAAGATTTCTCAATTTTCTTGGAATAATCAATGCTCTATGAGAAAACTGGGAAAGTGTTCATCATGGACAGATGGATTCAAGCTCTTTAAGCCAAAGCAGATCACTCCCTGCCTGCAGAATCCCTCCCTTTTCCAGAGATTTATTGAGGTTTAGTGAAAAGCAAAGATAAATGGGCATTCTTGGGTTGACCATAAGCCAAGAGTAGAGGACATATCCTTGCCAAATCCACATGTACTAGACGCACAGCCGGATTGCGCAAGCCGTAGGAGTTGTAACAATCTGCATAAGGTCTTGAGAAGCAACTGGGTACTTGGAGACTCCTGAGGCCATTCTTATTTATTAGACTCCATCTCTGGACTGAGGTTGTTACTTGGGGTACTCTCATTTGGGGCATTTTCCTTAGCAGTGAGCATAGCTTTATCCATATGTCCATTAATTACCTATTATAACGTGCGTCTAAGCTTTTTAGGATGGGATAGGATCTGACCCTGCTCTCCTTCTTTAGCTTTTGATGTTGGCTGACATTTTGTGTTTAAGAGCCATAAAATATCTTTTTGTTTTGTTAGTTACATGTTACTTTCTTAGGCCTCTTTGTTTTTACACCTTCTGTTCCATCTACAAAGCATGGCCTTAGCCTTCTTATTTACCTAGAGAACTTACCTTTACCATTAAAAACCTGTCCCAGGATTACCTCCCTCTCTGAATCTCGAACCAGAATTGTCAATCTGTTCGTTTTCAAAGTGACCTCCAGGTCCTGTATTATCCTTTCATTTTATTATACTTTTTTGCTTTATCATCCATCTTACCAAATACCCAATGATCTACTTGAAGCACAAAAAGTGTCTTTTTTATCTCTATGTCCCATATAGCAGCGAAGTGCCCAGAAGATTGGTGAAAGTTAAGCAAATTTTTGAAAGAGGAAGCAATGGACTTAGGAATATATGAGTTCCAAAAATCAGACACTTACTAAAACTAGCTTAAGCAATTTTTTTTTTAATTATGAAAAAGGTATAGGCGTATTTTATGAAATTGAGGATTAGAAAGTGAAGCCAGGGCTTCCCTGGTGGAGCAGTGGTTGAGAGTCCCCCTGCCGATGCAGGGGACACGGGCTTGTGTCCCGGTCCGGGAAGATCCCACATGCCGCGGAGCAGCTGGGCCCGTGAGCCATGGCCGCTGAGCCTGCGCGTCCGGAGCCTGTGCTCCGCAATGGGAGGGGCCACAATGGTGAGAGGCCCGCGTTCGGCAAAAAAAAAAAAAAAGAAAGTGAAGCCATACCTCAGTTGAGCTGTTGTCAGTACCATGGCTGTTTCAGTCTCTCACCACTGGAAATTTTTTTATCTCTGTTCTTTGTCACTTTGGACACATCTTTCTCTCTCTCTTCAGAGGGGTTTCTTTGCATCTCAAGTCAAAGAGGGAAAAGGATACATACTTCAAGATGACACTTTTGATTAAATACCTTCTCCACTCAGTCATATTACAAAGAATAACTAGGCTTCTTGAATCCTCACAAAAGTTTTGCCAGAGAGATAATTTGATTGGCATTCTTAGCTGAAATGACGTTCATAAATGAATTAGCAATGGTCAGGAATTTGGAGCCTTGAGGTAGAATTACTTCTGAGGTGATGTTATGGGGCTGATAATCATCCTAGACAAGGTGAGGAGGGTGTGTTGGATGGGGCAACAATTGTCTATCACATCTAGATAGGAGAAGTAATTGAATTCTTAACATCTTAAAGTAAATAATTTTACTTGAGAGAAGAGCCTAGGGTATGTGAGTAGACTGATCACCTTGGGGAAAAAGATTCCCCAGACTTAAAGTCATTGGGAAAAACCACACTTAACCTATCATTTCTACCAGACTGAGTCTACTTTTGCCTACCAACCGGAAGCTTCAGGGACTTTGTTGATGTCTTTTACATGCAGAACCACTCTTAAGGGATGCTGTGTATTTATTAAACACCACCAGCACTCATTATGGATGTGTTAAAAATTCAGATCCTTAGAGAACACAGTAGATCGAAGTATTGACTACTGTTTCACTTCGCCCATCTGTCCAAACATCAATAACAACAGTGTATGGGGGTCTGGAAGCACTGGGCTAATGTACCTTACTTCAATCATAATTCCAGAGTTTGCCTTAATTAAGATTCATTTTTGCCCCTGTGCTGTACATCTCTTAACTAACAGAAAAGTCGCAAGGGCACAGTTTAAGCATTAAGAATGTGAGGATCGAGGAAGAGAGAGTGGAATCAGGTCTTATGCTTATGGAGTCTAAAAACTGCATGGCAGGTATGCTTAAAATAAATCTTCAAGCAGATTTCTAAGGCATTGGAGGAGTCACATAATGGCACTGGAGAAATGAATTGCTCTTCTGACTCACTTTCCTCCATGTGCACTGCCTGGGTGCATTATTGTTTATGGGAGGAAGGAAAAGTACTTACTTTAGATTAAGCAAGAGAAGGCCACAGCAGGACAGAGTTGTATGCTTTTTTCTTAGGCATTTTCAGAAACATCACAATCATCAACAAAATTCTGTTGAGTGCCCACAATACTGCAGGCTCCTTCAAAATACTTGTACTCAACAAAGGGGAAGTGCAGCCTTTGCCCTCAAGCAAATTACAGTCTAGAGTAGAAAGTGGACACGGCATTAAGGAAAAGGGAAAGTAAAATCATGTAATACGTGAATAAAAACACTGCACAAAGGGATTTTGATTAGTTGTGACTGCACCTTCATCCATCTGCTGAAAGAGAGAGGCTTCTTTGGGGAAATGACTGTAAGAAAGTTGTTTTTTTTGTTTTTTTAATTTTAAAGAAGAGCCTAAATATTAGACCAGTGGATAGGGAAGAAGAAGAAGGTATTCTAAGTATTGTAAATATTTTATGCTGGAATTTTTAGCTTTCTATTTATTAAAGCATATCACAAGAATAAAAGGTCATGGAACTCTATGGGGTATGTGTGTGTATGCGTGTGTGTGTGTGTGTGTGTGTGTGTCTGTGTACTTTATATAGAATAGTTGCTTGTTTGATTCTAAGAAAGATAGATTCCAATTGTTTTCTTCTTGCAGTGGTGTTACCGTGTCACACAAACAAAATACAACAAATTTCAAATGGTTATTTTTATAAATATTTAAACAAACACTGTAATAATTGCACTTTGCTTGATTTTCTTCCATCTTTTCCTTCAGACCAGCTCTGGAAAACATATCGTACATCTATGTGACTTAAACTTTGGATAGGTATGTGCAACATCTGGAGAATGCTGATAGAGATCATTTGGGGGTTGAGATTAGAAAATCCTCATGCTGATTACAATAGAAAAGGAAGTTATTGAAGGACTCCGTGTCACAGACTCCAGTTGCTAATGAATCTAGGCAAATACTTAGTCAGGGTCTCTCCAAGGTCATCCAGTCTGTTTCTCTCCTCTCCAAATAGCTTCTCTGTTCTCCTCTGTACAGACAACAGTTCCCACGGGAAGAAAGAAGAAAAGTGAATGAGAGAAGACCAAGAGAAAGGCAAATGTGATGTGTATCAAAATAAGCATGGATGTTGTGTGTGTGTACATTTATAAAAACTAATATGGATACATGCATTGACTGTAGCACATTTTAAAATAAGATATTCTGTCTGGGAAAAAAAGCCATATGTGGACCCCTGCTAGGTTGAAAGCACTGAGATTGGGAAGGGAAGGATTATATTAATATCACTTCCTTGGTGAGCAGTAGGTGAAAGCTTATATCTCACACACATTACATGTTTCTTTGGGTTGAGTGTAGGGTCCGTGCTCAAAAACCCAAGCTAGTAATACTCCTTTATCTGGTAGATACACCATCTGGAACACAATGTCCCCGTGATTGCTTTTTTGGCACCGACCAGAGAAAGTGAAAGCTTGAGGGTCACACATTTAGCCTGTAAGTAAAAATCACTTTCTCTCTAAATTCATTGAATGTAAATAGTCATATGAACTCTTCTCCCTCCCTGTATCCAGTTTTGCCATGACATGTAAAATCACCTTGTATATGATCTTAAGCTAAAAGGGCTTATTTCAGGATAATATAGAGTAATTCATAATGAAAATTTAAGTTATATAGTCTAGGCCAGGTTATCTCAGTGTGTGATCCCTGAACCAGTAGCATCAGCATCATCGGGCTATTTGTTAGAAACTCAAAATCCTAGGCCGGCCCCATCCTGGGGTTGGGGCTTAGCAATCTGTTTTAACAAGCTCTCCAGTGTTCCAAATGCTTGCTAGTATTTGAGAAATCTTGTTCTAGTCTGCGGGTGCTATAGAGGTATAGAAAGCTATACAACACAAATAGAATTGTAACCTTAACTTACTCCTTTCTAATGTATTTGTGATACTTTGTTAGCTTGATCTAATAACAATAGAAATAGCTCTAGATACTATGATACTATGCTCGTTGTCTGACATGGTACAATTCTCAAAATAATGATATGACATAGATCCTCTTGTTAGTTCCACTTTATATAATAACCTACCTAAGGGTCAAGAGGATAGATCGGTGAATTTATGAGTAAATAAGCTAGTATATAAATATAAGAAGCACAGTTTTAGAGTAGGGGCCTTAATTGACTCTACCAGGTCAATTTATTTTCCTCACTAAGACTTAACCCAGCCTAAATTTCCATTTTTATTCTTGCATTGTCTTTACATGCAGGGGTTGAGCACCTTCCTCTGCAAAGGTAAACGTCGTTGGTTTTATTCTCCAAGCTTTGTTCCATTTTGCTGTTCTTATTCCCTACAGTTTGCATATTGTATGGACTTCATTAGTACATCTTTCTGCTGATACTGCTGTAAGTCTTCCTTCCTGCTGTTGCCAGGGCCAACCTCTCTGCTGCACTTTGTCAAAATTGTGTGCCCCAATTCTTTAAACCTTGGATCACTGAGAGCATATATTGAGAGGTTCTGATGGTGCATCTCCTAGAAAGCCTATGCTTAGGGAAATCCAAGGATGCTTCTAGGAAGGCAGAACCTACTTCAGTCTTCAGCAATTAAAATGGATTATCTCTGCTCTAGAAGCTGCCTGCATGCCTTGGCTCATCATTCTCTTCTATTTTCAAAGCCAGCAATGGGTGATGTCTCAAATCTCATCACCTGGACACTAATTTTTCTGTGTCTCTCTTCCCTTACGACTACATTGGATGTAACAAATAATCCAGGATAATCTCCTAATTTTAAAACCAGATAATTAGCCACTTTAATTTTATCTGCAACCTTAATCCTCCTGGCCACATAATGTAACATAATCATGGATTCTGGAAATTAGGATGTGGCCATCTTCGGGAAGCCGTCATTCTGCCTACCATCCTGACCAACTCAGAACTTTAAATTTTATCCTTTTACTGACCACAATGTTTGGTTTACAAAAGCAGAAACTATGTGAGTATAGAATTACAAATCAAATGAACTTGCTTATTGATCTCACTCAGCCTACTTCCATAATAAACGTGCCTCCATGTTTCCAGACATCCCCAATATCCTTTGGTCTTTTCTTTACCAGTCTGTGTAACTCTCTTGGCTCCAAAACTGACATCCTATGAGATTTCCTTGACAACTTACTCCCATTCCACTCCATTCATTCCAGATTTCTCTATCATCGGTATCCTCTGCTTAGTGTCCAGGACATATTTGTGGATTTCTTTTTGCCAATATCAACTGTTAATAGATGTCTTAATTTTCTCTGTGATGTGAGCATTTTGCTAGTTTGCTGTGTGATTGACCTTCTTCCTTCACCAACACCATCAACTTCCCAAGGATAAGGTATCGTTTACGCCCCTCCCCTTCAGCTTCTTTTAGTTTCTAATGCAAAGGGTTTTTTTTTTTTTCATATTTGCCTAATAGTTTTCTCAAACTCATGTCAGTTACAAAGGTTTGCTTAAAAAAGTTCTTCAGAGTACTTTATAATTAGTTGAATAATACATAATTCTTGGTCAATTACCTCTGTTCTCATTATTTTTTCAATCCTTTCTAAGTGAAGCCTTTTAATGGAAACCATTCTTGGTCAAAAAATTCAATTTCTCAGTACGGCACAGACAAATTGCCAGGATTTATCAAGCACTTGCTAGACTGCACCTAACACTGTGCTGAGGACTTTACATATCTTTTTCACCATCACCTGACATTTCTGAATTAAGTAGTATTTCTACTCTTTGTAATTTTTAATCAGATAAATTGAGTCACAGAGAGTTTAAGTAATATACTTACAATCACACGGCAAGTAAGGGGCAGACTGGCTTGACCTCAGCTCTCAGTCACAAACCCCAGAATTTTTAGTATGAAGCTACAGGTGCTGGCCCTCTGGGTAGCTCACTTCAGTTGCTCAACCAGCTGCCTCAGGAACCATGTCAAATCAAACCTATTAGACTACAAACTGCCTGTCCATTTCAATTCAAGGAGTATTTATTGAATGTATGCTACATGCCAGGTGTCATTTACCTGTGATTCTGCAATGTTTGTGCAAACTCAGCCTTAGAGCATTATACACTTTCTTCAGAAGGCTGTGTCTCAAATATAGAAATTGTTAATGCTAAGGACATTCTTAAAATTGCTATCGATGCAAAAGCATTCTGAATATGCTATATAGATGTTGATAAAAAGAAAAAAAAAACTTGATTTGAATAAACAAAAATCAGCAGCAGTTGTTTTGTCAGTTCTTCTCAGAAAGCAGTTGTACTTAATGTGGAGCAAAATGTCCCAGAGATGTTCATGCAGAGAGGAAATTAATGCGGTAGAAACTACTTGGCTCCTGGGTAATGAAAACCCAAGATGTACAAAAAGGGTAGAGGGGAGAAGGGGAAGGGACTGATGCTGACATTTATCTTGAAATATTGTAAATTTTTTGTCTGTTCCTCCCATGTACGTGTACACATAACACTTGTGTTCTGGAGATCTTACTCCTCAGAGACAGCGTTGATCTGCCTTTAGGATATCATAGCATATTACTTGTATCCTTTGGTTTCCAGTCATGCCTCTTTAGAAAGACAGCAAATGGCAGGTGGTACATACAAACTAGCGAGGACTCCTCTGAAGCACTGAGCATAGTACTCCTGTTACAAACCTGGGAGGGCAGGTAGGCTAATTATGACCCAGGACTTACCTTTCTATTTAGGCTCTAAGGGATGTTGGAGGGCCAGTCGGATTCCAAAGACTGAGTCATTTGTTTGTGTGCACTTTTCGGAAAATTCTAAGAATTAGTTTTCACTTTTGAGTTCGATTAATTCCATCCTCTGACTTGTCTCTCTTCATACCTAACAGCATTCTCCAGAAGCTATAAAAATCTCTAGAGGTCCTTGAAGTAATGAGAAAGCTGATGGGTTTTTTCCCCTCTCTAATAATTATGCTTTGATTTCTCCATAACAGTCTTTAGTTTACTGCCAGTTGTCAGCACAGCTTTTTGCAGCTTTCACCTCTCGGTGATGAAAGCTCTCCGACCTCTTGCCTGCAGGTTCGTCCTCTGCGGGCCACCTTGCCTTTGCAATTCCCCTCTGTGTGAATTTGTCCACTAGGTGGAGCTGTAACAATTTAGCTCACAGATCACAGTGTGTGACAGATTAAATTCACTGACCACTGCTTAGTACTCTGGGGAAGCATATTGCTGTGGCCCAGAATCGCAAATCAAGTGCAGAGTCAGAAAACAGAACAACAAATCCCATAACAGGAACACAATTGGAGATAACAAATTCCATGGGACAAATGCACGTTGATTCCACAAGCGAGCCCTGTGTTAGGCCTCCTGCATCGCTGGCCTAATTCCTATTTGGTTAGTGGTAGTGAAAAAACAAACAAACAAAAAAACCCTCTGCACGCAGAGTCAGGAAGCCTGGGTTCTGGACCCAACTCAGCCACTCACCAGCTGCAGGCTTCATCTTTCTGAGGCTCTGTGCTCTATCTGTAAAATGAAGGGATTAGAGCAGATGACTTTGAGGGTCTCTTCCAAGTGTAACTCTGGATTTCACTCTAAAATTATAATCAAATTGTAACTTTTTTTTATAAAAAGAGGAAGGTGTGAATTTAAATGTCTGCTCTTCAAGTCTTCCTTCTGAGCTAAAATCCATCTCTATCCATATCTATATCTATACATAGTTGTGAAATAAATATTTGAATGACTTTTCTCACTTTAATTGTAAAAATAGGACAAAGAAGGGGATTTCCAAACCTAAATGAGATTTTGATTGTGTAAATTTAAAGGCAAAAGTTTTGCCTTCTTGAAAGGAATTTATTCACCATCCCTCCGAATAAGCTTGCCCAGCAAATGTAGTCTGTTAAGTGTCTATACCTTTATTTATATAGACCTTTGCCTGTCAATATCCTTTTCTATTGTGGAATTAATGCCACTGGATTTCAGCTCTGATGCAGAGGTTGCTCCTCACTGAGAAAGGTGAATATTCTCTATTTGCAGCTCACTTGGGATTTATATTTTATGCATGTACCTCAGTTTTATATCCTGAAACAAAATCCTTCCATTTTTAAAATACCACTTTTTGGGGGGGGGCGGAGGGAGGGGGGATTTCTCTAAAACTAGAATGAATACATGTTTTTGTCAGAAGATATTAGAAATTGATACCTATCTTCCTTCCTCTCCTGTCTAAAATCCTCTGTTCCTCTCCTCAGCCCACGACAGTGAACCCTGGTTATTTTAATCCATTCTTTGTGAAACATTAATTGGATACGTAGAAGCACAGAAAACCTAATAGGTATTTTTCTTTTTTTTTTAATGATGGAAAGGGCATCAGAGATCATTCAGTTAAACCCTTTTTATTACACCAGTGAGGAACTGAAGACCCAGAGGTTAAGTGGCTTACCCAAAGTTATTCAGTGAATGAGTGAAAATATTGTTTTAGAAGGAAACTCAGACTGAACAAAAGGAGGGCTAAATCCATTCTTTATTTTCTCTACTTGTATAATTCCATATTTTGACCCAAGCATAGCTGTGTCTATAAGATGGGATTCCCTATTCTTTGGTTGGCATGTCATGTCTAATTAATGCTGAGCAATTTGTGGGGTGTGTCTGGTAGTAGCATAAATGGACCATAACCCAAAGAATAGAGTAGGATAGGACAGAGGCTTCCAAAATGTGTTCTGTGGCAACTAGTTCAGTGAAATGACCCACCAAAAGGGCTCTGCATCAAGTAAATTGACGTAGACGCTCTCCTTGAATGATCTTTAGCCAGGCTTTTCTGGGCTCTCTTGTCAACTAGACCTTGACCTTGTTCCCTCCTTTGCCCTCCAACCCCTTCACCCTACCTAGCCCAGTTGAAGCAAAAATCCTGCTAAGTCACTTTAGCGATAATTTCCCACCCTTAATACCTGATTGCCTTTTAAGTCAGTTTAGCTATAATCTTCACCCTTGGTGTTGCCTCTTAGTACTTTTCCATCTATGTACCCCCTCTCTCTGCTCACTGGCTATAAATCTCCAGTTTGGCTATTTTTCCTGTATTAGGAGTTGAGCCTAATCTCTCTCCTCTATTGCAAAGACCCCACTGTAAAAGTCTTGCATAAAGTCTTCCTTACCATTATAACAAGGGTCAGAATACTGTTTTTAAACAAAATACAATAAAATACTACTACACATTATGCTTTACAGGGGATCCATTATACATGTAGCCGCTTTAGTCTCTGAGAAGTTCTACAATAGAGAAGACTGTTTACCACTGTTTAACCTATTATTGCTAAGTCACTTGGCCTTTTTTCTTGAAAGATTATATATTAACATCCATGTGATTTAGTTCCCATATAATTCATTTTGTGATCAGAGGCAGTCTCCACGTCTCCTGTCATTATCATCAGCCTCTTGTTTTCCAAATCTGCATACTTCTGAATGAATCGATGGAGAACACAGACAGGAAGACAGACGGAGGCTGGTCAGGACTTCCTGCCATACTTGTGAGGAAGTCCAGTGCCCTGAGCTGTTTACGTGTTCATACTTAAGCATATGCCTCATGATAGAAAATGAGCTTGTAACCAGGGGTTCATGTATAGAAAGTAAAGAGAGAAATTTTAACTATTGTACTTTATATATATTTATGTTTGTAAGTTTTGCCTTCCTTTCTGACATAGCTACGTTGATTTTCATTTTTTGTTTGTTTTTGTTTTTGTTTTTTTGTGGTACGCGGGCCTCTCCCTATTGTGGCCTCTCCTGTTGCGGAGCACAGGCTCTGGACGCGCAGGCTCAGCGGCCATGGCTCATGGGCCCAGCCACTCCGCGGCATGTGGGATCTTCCCGGACCAGAGCACGAACCCATGTCCCCTGCATTGGCAGGCGGACTCTCAACCACTGTGCCACCAGGGAAGCCCCCTACGTTTATTTTCATAAAATTATGTTTCCTTTCAAAAGGAAAGGAAACATAATTTTATGAAAATTATGATCCAGTGATCCAATGATCTCCTGTATTCTCTGGCATATAGACCCACATATCTTTGAGGAAATGCAGAGAAGGCAGAGGCAAGACAACAGATGTAATTAGAAAATGTGGTATGGTTTCCCACTCTGCTTCCTTTTAGTTGTGTGCTCTTGGTCTGTCTAATCATCTGCCTTATGTGAGGCCACACAGCTCCAGCCAGATGGGGACAATCAGAGCTGCTCTGCCTGCCACACAATGTTGTTATGACCTCAGAGGTGGTAGCATATGGGAAAATTGTATAGAGTACTTTGCAAACATAAGGCTCTGTGATTATTGTGTCAGATAGATGGCAAAACTGGGGTCTCATTCTTTTCCAGATTTGCTTTTAGGAGGACACTTGGCCTTGTGATAGCTGGGCAGAATGATTATTAGTAAAAGTGCTTCCTTGTAATTGAAGCAAATAAAAACAAAGGCTAGAAAAAGTGTTTCCTTGTAATTGAATCAAATAAAACAGTGGGGACAGGAGGCTGTATATCAGACCTGATCCACTAAATTGTAAGAGATGTTTTGAGTGGTATAAAAACACTGTAGACACATCTGGTGATATTATCATCTCATTTTGTGAGTGAAAACTTCATATCATATTGAAAGCTTCTCTAGGACATAAATGTCCTCCAGATGTATTTTCAAAAAAGGCCTTAAGGGCTTCCCTGGTGGCGCAGTGGTTGAGAGTCCGCCTGCCGATGCAGGAAACATGGGTTCGTGCCCCGGTCTGGGAAGATCCCACATGCCGCGGAGCGGCTGGGCCCGTGAGCCATGGCCGCTGAGCCTGCGCATCCGGAGCCTGTGCTCCGCAACGGGAGAGGCTACAACAGTAAGAGGCCCATGTACTGCCAAAAAAACAAAAAACAAAACAAAACAAACAAAAAAAGGCCTTAAAGATTGCATTAAAAAATCGTAGGATTAAATGGCTTCTTTCCATCGAAGTTGCTAATGTTCTTACTGGTACTCTTTCTGAGGAACAAGAACACTCCCTATTGATTCAAAGGAAAAGAAAACTTGTTAGCTAACATCTTGTATAGGTGGGGGTGGGAATGGGTGGGTATAAGGTTATCTTAATATAATCTCATGTATATGTCAAAGGACAACAGCATGTGAAGGGAAAGTGCTAAATGGGAGTCATGATATTGGGGTATTTAATTCAATCAACCCATGTTTATTGAACACTTTCTCTTTACCTGGCTAGCTGTTAGATTAATAATGGGCACCACAGAACATGGAGGCCCTGGCATTATGGAGCTTCTATCAGATAGTAGGGGTGGGGAAGCCATGATTAACTGAGGTGAATTGAATCCGAGGATGGGAGGATATGATTGCTTGAATGGGTCAGGATGTGGAAGAAGAATGCTTGAATAGGATTACCTAGGATTTATCCCAAAGTATGACACTGCACAGCTGCGATCTGGGCAGAAAACAAAAAGCATTTCTGGTTATGAAATTCCCTACATTTTAAAGTAATTCCAGAGCATGCCGGAAAAAGACACTGAAAGAACACTTAAGGCAGAAATTGAATCTAGACTCAATTTTGCTCCTGATGAGGTTGTAGCCTTGCTCAAGTCCCTCAGCTTTAGTATTTGTCATCAAATTTGAACTAGACATTTTCTAAGCTCCTATCCATATCATATATTCCATTATTTGATGATTCTGTGACTATTATAGTTATTCCTGATATTTCACTCGAATTAAGTGTTCACATTTTTCTTCACTAGAATTCATTATGAAAAATGACAAAATTTATTGATTGACAAGCTAGATTAAAAATATCTGGATATTTGTCTTTGGGGAGGGATAAAGTTTTTATTATTATTATTTTTAAAACATAATCACTTCTGTGCTAAACAGGACACCCTCCTGCTATTCCCACACAAATTTTATATCATGCACTGAGGTTACCACTATGTAATAGCCTGCAAATTACAGTTAATGAGTGGTGCTGAACAATTGCCTATAGGGCCAGGAGATCTGCTCTGACATTGCTTTTCTCTGCATGGGAACAGATTTGATTTTTTTTTTTTTTTCTTCATCCACACAAGTGACTCAGCTTGCTTGGGGAAAAATAATCCAAAACACAATATTGTCTTAGGCTCAAATAATGAATGACTTGTGTACTGCTTACTATAATTATTGTATTGATATTCTAAACTAAGCTTGTCAAGCTCCCTTAATTACAGCTAAGGCACGGAGGTGTGGAGTTTGATCTGTAACTATAGAGAAGTGGATGATATCTGTTAAAGAAAGCCAGCTAGTGTGTGGAGGGGACGTTTGGGGCTAACTGGAGATGCATAGTACTATTGACAACTAAGAAAGACAAGCTTTTAGTGTTTACAATGTATAATGATTACTAAGCAGTCCACCAGTAGAGTAATCTTTAATCCATAGATCTCCAAGCATCTTAAACACATTGATTTATTAAATGTGGCCTCTGCAACAGTAATGTCTTCAAAATTAAATCACTTAACCTCTCATTTCAACATTGTTACTGTTATCTGCTGCAATATCTACATGACACTGAAACAAGAAGCCAAGGCAGTCAATTCATTAAAAATAAATAAATAAATAAGTCAAACTTGTTAATTGCACTATGTCAAATTAGTTAATTGGCACTGTGTCCATCAAACAAGGGACTTTCTGGATGTATTATTCTTTTCTCAGCTTGATTTGGTCTGATTCAGAATCTGAGAGGGTCTTGTTGTAATCTTTTGTTTTTGTAAATTTTGGAACTAGGACAGGTTCTTTTACTTTTATTATCTATGTTTTACAATAATTAGTAAAAATGGTGTTTTATACATCTTTGATGGATGATAATTAATGCTAAAAATGTTGAATTTTATAATGCATTTAGTTAAAATGTTAGACCTAATTTAAGTTCTCAGATGTCTAAATGATAAAAGAGGTTATGTTCCTTAAACCTGCATTTTATTGTGTTATTTTACTGAGTTTTAAATGAAGCAAGCAAAAACTTTCAAGCAAACTCCTGTTACTGAGTTTTCAGAAGGTGCTACGATTTCCCAATAGATCTAAGTAAAGTTCTCTTATTGGGTTGTAGTGGAAATCATTACATAAAAATTAAGGAAATATCACACTTCTGATATTTTAAGTCACCAGTATTCCTTCTATATATATATACCTAATTTCAATGAATGTATCAAATCTTAATAGAAACAAAAAAATAATCTGTGGCAACATAGCTTTGACTAGGTAGAAGGGTACCCTCTAGGAAGAATCTGTTTTTAATCAAGTAAAAGCAAAAATGACATATACTGGGCTTCTGACAAGTTTCTAGGATCCCTGGGATGAAATTACTTGCATTAACTTAATATTAGTGAGGGGCTTTGCTATTGCCACTACCAATGATTCTTATAATGGAAGCTATGAACATACACCCATGCATCATGAGCTGACAGCATTCAAAGGTTGATTTTACTAAAACTTGCTTAATAGAACTAAAAGGGATCTCAGGATACATGCAATTATACATCTTCCTTTTAGGATCAGGAAACGGAGGTCCATAGAAGTTATGATTCGGGGCTCTTTACTGTATATAGTAGAGAATAGTGGTTAAAAATGCAAGTCCTAGAGTCAGGCTACCTAAGTTCAAATCCCAGGTTTACCATGACCTAGCAAAGCATCAACTATCTTACCTGTAGATGGGAGCTAGACAAAGTGCATACCTCATTTGATCAGAGGCTTAAATACTGTAATGCATGTGAAGTTTTGGCAGTGTATTATATAGAGAGCACTCAATAAAACATTAACAATTATTTTGTGCCAGATTTATCAATGACTGTACAAAGTGGTCATTATTATTCTCATTTTACAGTTAAGGAAACTGAGTCTCAGAGATTTTTAATTATTTGGCCCAGGGGACATAGCTAGTAAATGATAGCCTGATTGTTATCCCAAACAGAAGAAGGCGATTATAGAGATTCTTACAGCCTCATTCTTAACATCTTTAATATAATTACTAATGCTTTGATGAAAAGAAATTTCTTGAGGTCCTTCCAGGGAACACAATGAGCAGTGGGTGAAAAGAATGTACAGATTAATCCAACATTCCTGTTCTCCTAAGCCTTTGGATTCTTTTCTCTACACTGCAATGTAAGTCAACAATGAGTCCGTGTTAGTCTACCAACTAGGGAAACTGTGAGAACCATGGCCAGCTGTTTATGTTAACACCTCAAATTCAGAATCTCTGGTATATGTACAGTTATTCATGGATTCAGATAAATCCAAGGTAATCTTCCTTCTTCCCTATCCTAGCACTCTTGGAATATATGTATATATATATATATATATATATATGTATATATATATATATCAGTATAGAGATACAACCTCATGTTTATAAATTGCTGAAACCCATCTTATGTATATGTATACTAGCTCTTTCTGTGTAGGTCTTTGAAATCCTTTCCTTAAATTATTCTGGAATCTGATTCTAGTCAAGGGTCTGGAAGTAATGTTACGTACTGGCATTGGATACTGAAAGCATTAGCATCCCCTTGAAAGAGCATTGCCTTGAATTAGCTCATTAAAGGTATTCAAGCAAAGTATGTTGTCTCTTCAGATGCAGGAGTCCTGTAAAGGATGTCAGTGAGATTTAGAGTGTCAAGGTACTCATATTCATCTACATCTACCCAATATCCCCATGCCTTCCTCAAGGTACTACTACCCTTTTCCAAACTGTGGCCGAGCTTTCATATGTGACCTGGTAGGTCTATGAATTCATTTGGTTTTCCAACCTGCAGAATCAAAAGTTGACTTCTCTTTTTCAGATAGATCAACCCTAAAACCTGTAAAAGGCAATATTTCTTTAGGGCAGTCGTAGAAGTTCTATATGGTTTTCTGACCATATCGTGAGCTGCAAATTGAAAGTACTGGTCTTGACATTTTCTTCTTGAATGCTCTCCAGTGCAATCAGAATTAGCCATGCTACTTTACGACCCTTGAGTGCCTTGCAACCTACATTATACTGTTGCAGAAGCTACTTGATCTGTTTCATTTAAGGTTTCTACAGGTAATAATTTAAATAGCTATTTAACACTGAGTGATTTGGAACATCACTATGCTATTTTCTGCTCTACAGTATTGTGGGCACTTCCTTGAACCCTAACCATTAAAGATTAACTATCCTACCTCACCACCATTGAAGGTTTCTTTTCTGGAATTAATTCTGGTAACAAATATTGTATTTGAGATTGATCAGAACAAAATCATACACCCCTCTAGGTATTCCTAGAGGAATAGATGGGATATAATACAGGAAATTGGGTACTTATAGGGCAGTTGGCAAGAGTGGAGGATCAAAGTTCAGGGAAACTACCAATATCTCACATTTGCTGTGAATTTTTATTTTTATTCAGAATGGCAAGAAATTTTAGAAACTTTTAGAAAAGGAATAATCACTATAGCTTACAGCCTAGAATCAGATGATTTGCTAAAGGGTTCCTGTAAATTTGCACATTTGAATCTACCCACCTGCTCATTGTTGCTGGAGTAGCAACAATATTGCTTCTGCCTGCCTTTCACCTTTCAGTCTAATTTGCATGACTTTCATTGCTAGACGATAAGCTAGACACGTGCTGGCAAAATATTTTCATATAGGTTATAAGTGGGGGGTTAGTTACATATTGCATATAGCTTTTAGCTCTTAATTCACGACCTGACGATTGATAAAAATGCTTACTAATTACTAGCTGTTGCTATTGTAACTCTTCTTCAGCAATATCACGTATAATTAACTACCTCTTTAACTGTTGTAAGTACATATAACTACTGTAGTATAAAGACTATCAAGATATACAGTAGCAGATTGGTTAATTAAAGCCCCCTTCTCTTGTATTAATAGAGTCCTAAGCCCTCTTAATTGAAGAATGCTTTTTGTCTGAGGTTTCATTCTAAGGTAATGCAATATTCTTCTTTAACTTCTGAAGACATAGGAAGGAGAGTCTTTTAAAACTTGTTTTCCAAAGGTACAATCATAGAATAACTGCTACTTTACACACAGGATCACATTTAATTCTTCCCAAGTATATCATGAGGCAAATACTTCTGTGTTTTGCAGGTAGATAAATTGTGGACCACTTGAACTGAGTAGCAGGTACAAACTTACAGAGTTATTAAGCAATACAACTGCAGCATCTAAGCTCCCAACTGCTACATGATTTTACTTCTCAGAGTACAGATAAAAATTACATTTCCAGACCCCTACCATTAAATCTTGTTTTCTCCCAGAACCTAAAATAACTCTCTTTCTCTCCCTCCCTCCCTCCCTCTCTCTCTCTCTGTCTACCTCTATCTCTATCTCTCTCTTAAAGAATCCTTTCCTAGTCTTATCCTTAACTTTGTAAACTTTTCCCACTTTTCCTCTGGGAATTGCAATCTTTTTCCTCCTCTCAACAGTTTCTCAGTTTTTATTAGATTCCTTAGGCATTCCTCTCCTGGCAAAACAGTACAACTACAACATTACTACTTATGTATTTCAGTTGTCCTCAAACACAACTGTTGACTACACAAAATGGCAACACTTAAATAATTAAGAACTCTTCATCACTTAGGAGAAAATGCTCTCTTATCGGACTTCTTTTGCACATTATAAAGAAATGCAACTGGGAGTTGCAAGTTAGTTATATCTACTCATAAGACAGGATCTAAACTTGAAAGTAGTAAAATGTAATTTTTAAAGTGTATTTCATAACTCAGTCTTGCCCATTAATTTAGACTGACTTTTCCCTAATTGATACAAATTAATCAAGTCATACTTAACTCTTCCCATAGGTATGTACACACACACACACACACACACAAACACACACACACACACTAGCAAATAGATTTCATACAGATATAATTGCAATAGTTTTCTATTTTTTAATCTTTCTTCTGGCAATATTGCTCCATCCATCCATTAAAAATATAACGAAAGTACACCAGCTCCTTTTAACTATGCCGTGTTGATTGCATTCAATTAATTAAATAGAGAAAGAAAATGGTGCCCAATCACTTATTGAAATTATTGCTCAAGAGCTATATTTTTTTCTCTGGCTACCCCTAGAAATTCTTCCCAGAGGATGTAATACAAATTAGTCAGCTCCAAAGGGTTAATACAAACACCAACAAGCCACTCCTTTACCTGGCAAATTATATCACTCTTCAGCATGTGTCACTTGCACAACTTTTCAGCTCTTTCCTTCCTAAGATAATAGGCCCAGAAGCTGGATGCTGCTGCGCTTCGGCACCTGTCATTTTGACATTTCATGCTTTCTTTAGAAAAGAGAAGTTGGTAGAATGTGAGAAAAGTGGAACTTTGACAGGTTGTCAGAATATCTTGCAGCACAAACCAGCCTGCCAGCCAGCCTGTTTTCTGGTATATTTCAAAGTCTCCTAGCAAACGAACTGCAGTTACTGACTGAAGAACTTCTTAAGTAGGAAGATTCTTTACTTTTTACAGATTGAAATTAAATAATTTCACTTGAAATTGGTTTAAATTTTAGGTGGCTTACTTACAGTTGCATATCAACTAAAATATAACTTGGACAAGCCAAAACTGATAAAAGTATCTTAACTGTTTCTTTTATTTGAATTTAATAGTCTTTGATTGAGGACGGGCATCTATAAGTCCAAAACAGTCCATGAAATGACCTTGAGCTTGCAACCAGTGAATAGTTAGTGTCTCGTTCAAACTAAAAGGGTCTGGCATGCAGGCACAAGCAAGGCAGCAGGGAAAAATAGGTCAGGAACTATGCCTTTAAAAATACTACCAACAAAAGGAATAAGAATGTAGGTTAGCTGTGATAAGCTATGGGAAATGGTCATGCAGACAAATGGTCTGTATAAAATATGTTAGTGAGGGCAGGATCTCCTATCAGCTACACTTCAGCTGGGAATGTTTCCAGCTGCACAAACTGCCTCAGAAGGAAAAACAAATAGTACAATATAGTAGAGTCAAATTATTGATGCAAAAAGTATTTTATTTCTTTTATCTGAACTTGATACTAAGAAAAGTAAAAAGGAATGAAGAAAATGTTATGTAACTCTCCTAGAATTCCTGGTATCATTATTTAGAGATAATTCTGACTTTCCTAATATCAATGTTTTCAGATCGCCCTCCCCATCACAAGATAGTAACTGTAAACCAGTATGTAGTTCACTCTCGTATAATTTGTATGTCTTTCTATGCATATCTTTTTTTTTTTTTTTTTTTGGCTGTGTTGGGTCTTTGTTGCTGTGCATGGCTCTCTCGAGTTGCAGCGAGCAGGGGTTACTCTTTGTTTTGGTGCATGGGCTTCTCATTGCGGTGGCTTCTCTTGTTGGGGAGCACTGGCTCTAGGCGCACAGGCTTCAATAGTTGTGGCATGTGGGCTCAGTAGTTGTGGCACACGGACTTAGTTGCTCCACGGCATGTGGGATATTCCTGGACCAGGGATCAAACCCATGTCCTCTGCATTGGTAGGTGGATTTCTAACTACTGTGCCACCAGTGAAGTCCCTCTATGTATATCTTTGAAACTACTTTTAAAAAGGAAAATTATTTGGGTTTTATTTAATTGTGACTTTATGGCATCTAGGGAATAAATGCCAACAGTTAATGTTCATCTAACTTCTTCAATAAACCTTACATCTGTGACTCTTTTTTGTGACTATTTTTAATAATACACATTGCTAAAATCACTGTATTATATGTAATAGTCTTCATCTATATGACATAGTGCACTCCTCTAGATGTTATATCCCCCTTTTCTATCTGACACAGGATTTAAAGATATGATAACCTGCCCCATATACACTGTCTTCTAAGGGAATCTTCCTGAAACACAGTTGTTACTGTATAAATGACTCTGTTTTACACTGTGACTCCCCTGACACATTCAAACATTGTTTAAAAAAAAGGATGGGGCTTCCCTGGTGGCGCAGTGGTTGAGAGTCCGCCTGCCGATGCAGGGGACACGGGTTCGTGCCCCGGTCCAGGAAGATACCACATGCCGCGGAACGGCTGAGCCTGTGAGCCATGGCCGCTGAGCCTGCACGTCCAGAGCCTGTGCTCCACAACGGGAGAGGCCACAGCAGTGAGAGGGCCGCGTACCGCAAAAAAAGAAAAAAAAAAAAAAAAAAAAAAAGGATGATTGCTGGCAAAGGCTAGCCCCAAATCTCCTTGATAACAAACAAATAAACAAAACGGTTAGCTGCAACAAAGCATTTACCAGGTAGAAATGGAGCATAATCAATAAGAATGCCTCGAATTTGAGTGTGTCTGGTCTGGCAAATCAGCTCTCCATATGAAAGATCAGTGATGGCATAGGAGGTAAGGTAATCAATGGTTAGCTAAATCAGTTGGCAGATAGAGGATATGTGCAAGGAAAAGCAGAGGCCATGACAGAAAAAGGCTGCTCTCCAAGGTCCTGACAAGTTTTAAGTAATGTCCATTCTTATTATAAGCATTTCTCCTGAAGCAACTTGAGTGGACTTGTTCCTTAATACCAATAAACAACTGATTATAACAGACCTATCTAAGCAAATTTGAGCCTATCCATAAAAATCATTATCCTTTATATTTGAAGATTATATTTCTGAACATTCTAGTGTTCACCTGATGGCAAAATATGATGCATTTGCCTAAGTCCTTTCAATCCTATTCATATATATTAACCTCTTACCTGAAGGACCTTGTTTTCTTTTTTATTTCCTTTTTTAATTTTTGCATTAACTCTCTCTTCTGCAACTCAGCCTCTTTTTGTTGGTGGGCATGCACTCTGTTTTCTATCTTAGGATGATTCACTCCCTCTCTTATATAGAGACCTTTACCTATTTTGTATGGTAAAAAAAAAAAAAAAAAAAACATATATTGTGTTGCTTGTTTGTTATTTTTTTTTTAATATGCAATAGGTTTATTATTGTTTGTTTTTAACATCTTTATTGGGGTATAATTGCTTTACAATGGTGTTTTAGTTTCTGCTTTATAACAAAGTGAATCAGTTATACATATACATATGTTCCCATATCTCTTCCCTCTTGCATCTCCCTCCCTCCCACTCTCCCTATGCCACCCCTCCAGGCGGTCACAAAGCACTGAGCCGATATCCCTGTGCTATGCGGCTGCTTCCCACTAGCTATCTACCTTACGTTTGTTAGTGTATATATGTCCATGCCTCTCTCTCGCTTTGTCACAGCTCACCCTTCCCCCTCCCCATATCCTCAAGTCCGTTCTCCAGTAGGTCTGTGTCTTTATTCCTGTCTTACCCCTAGGTTCTTCATGACATTTTTTTCCTTAAATTCCATATGTATGTGTTAGCATACAGTATTTGCCTCTCTCTTTCTGACTTACTTCACTCTGTATGACAGACTCTAGGTCTATCCACCTCATTACATATAGCTCAATTTCATTTCTTTTTATGGCTGAGTAATATTCCATTGTATATATGTGCCACATCTTCTTTATCCATTCATCCGATGATGGGCACTTAGGTTGTTTCCATTTCTGGGCTATTGTAAACAGAGCTGCAATGAACATTTTGGTACATGACTCTTTTTGAATTTTGGTTTTCTCAGGGTATATGCCCAGTAGTGGGATTGCTGGGTCATATGGTAGTTCTATTTGTAGTTTTTTAAGGAATCTCCATACTGAGTGGCTGAACCAATTCACATTCCCACCAGCAGTGCAAGAGTGTTCTCTTTTCTCCACACGCTCTCCAGCACTTATTGTTTGTAGATTTTTTGATGATGGCCATTCTGACTGGTGTGAGATGATGTCTCATTGTAGTTTTGATTTGCATTTCTCTAATGATTAATGATGTTGAGCATTCTTTCATGTGTTTGTTGTCAGTCTGTATATCTTCTTTGGAGAAATGTCTATTTAGGTCTTCTGCCCATTTTTGGATTGGGTTGTTTGTTTTTTTGTTATTAAGCTGCCTGAGCTGCTTATAAATTTTGGAGATTAATCCTTTGTCAGTTGCTTCATTTGCAAATATTTTCTCCCATTCTGAGGGTTGTCTTTTGGTCTTGTTTATGGTTTTCTTTGCTGTGCAAAAGCTTTGAACTTTCATTAGGTCCCATTTGTTTATTTTTGTTTTTATTTCCATTTCTCTAGGAAGTGGGTCAAAAAGGATCTTGCTGTGATTTATGTCATAGAGTGTTCTGCCTATGTTTTCCTCTAAGAGTTTAATAGTTTCTGGCCTTACATTTAGGTCTTTAATTCATTTTGAGCTTATTTTTGTGTATGGTGTTAGGGAGTGATCTAATCTCATACTTTTACATGTAGCTGTCCAGTTTTCCCAGCACCACTTATTGAAGAGGCTGTCCTATCTCCACTGTACATTCCTGTATCCTTTATCAAAGATAAGGTGTCCATATGTGCGTGGGTTTATCTCTGGGCTTTCTATCCTGTTCCATTGATCTATCTTTCTGTTTTTGTGCCAGTATCATACTGTCTTGATTACTGTAGATTTGTAATATAATCTGAAGTCAGGGAGCCTGATTCCTCCAGCTCCGTTTTTCGTTCTCAAGACTGCTTTGGCTATTCGGGGTCTTTTGTGTTTCCATACAAATTGTGAAATTCTTTGTTCTAGTTCTGTGAAAAATGCCGGTGGTAGTTTGATAGGGATTGCATTGAATCTGTAGATTGCTTTGGGTAGTATACTCATTTTCACAATGTTGATTCTTCCAATCCAAGAACATGGTATATCTCTCCATCTATTTGTATCATCTTTAATTTCTTTCATCAGTGTCTTATAATTTTTTGCATACAGGTCTTTTGTCTCCTTAGGTAGGTTTATTCCTAGGTATTTTATTCTTTTTGTTGCAGTGGTATATGGGAGTGTTTTCTTGATTTCATTTTCAGATTTTTCATCATTAGTGTATAGGAATGCCAGAGATTTCTGTGCATTAATTTTGTATCCTACTACTTTACCAAATTCATTGATTATCTCTAGTAGTTTTCTGGTAGCATCTTTAGGATTCTCTATGTATAGTATCATGTCATCTGCAAACAGTGACAGCTTTACTACTTCTTTTCTGATTTGAATTCCTTTTATTTCCTTTTCTTCTCTGATTGCTGTGGCTAAAACTTCCAAAACTATGTTGAATAAGAGTGGTGAGAGTGGGCAACCTTGTCTTTTTCCTGATCTTAGTGGAAATGCTTTATTTTTTCACCATTGAGGATGATGTTGGCTGTGGGCTTGTCATATATGGCCTTTATTATGTTGAGGAAAGTTCCCTCTGTGCCTACTTTCTGCAGGGTTTTTATCATAAATAGGTATTGAATTTTGTCAAAAGCTTTCTCTGCATCAATTGAGACGATCATATGGTTTTTCTCCTTCAATTTGTTAATATGGTTTATCACATTGATAGATTTGCATATATTGAAGAATCCTTGCATTCCTGGGGTAAACCCCCCTTGATCATGTTATATGATCCTTTTAATGTGCTGTTGGATTCTGTTTGCTAGTATTTTGTTGAGGATTTTTGCATCTATGTTCATCAGTGATATTGGCCTATACTTTTCTTTCTTTGTGACATCCTTGTCTGGTTTTGGTATCAAGGTGACGGTGGCCTCGTAGAAGGAATTTGGGAGTGTTCCTCCCTCTGCTATATTTTGGAAGACTTTGAGAAGGGTAGGTGTTAGCTCTTCTCTAAATATTTGATAGAATTTGCCTGTGAAGCCATCTGGTCCTGGGCTTTTGTTTGTTGGAAGATTTTTTTATCACAGTTTCAATTTCAGTACTTGTGATTGGTCTGTTCATATTTTCTATTTCTTCCTGATTCAGTCTTGGCATGTTGTGCATTTCTAAGAATTTGTCCATTTCTTCCAGGTTGTCCATTTTATTGGCATAGAGTTGCTTGTAGTAATCTCTCATGATCTTTTGTATTTCTGCAGTGTCAGTTGTTACTTCTTCTTTTTCATTTCTAATTCTATTGATTTGAGTCTTCTCCCTTTTTTTCTTGATGAGTCTGGCTAATGGTTTTTCTATTTTGTTTATCTCCTCAAAGAACCAGCTTTTAGTTTTATTGATCTTTGCTATTGTTTCCTTCATTTCTTTTTCATTTATTTGTGATCTGATATTTTTGATTTCTTTCCTTCTCCTAACTTTGGGGTTTTTTTGTTCTCCTATCTAATTGCTTTAGGTGCAAGGTTAGGTTGTTTATTTGAGAAGTTTCCTGCTTCTTAAGGTGGGCTTGTATTGTTATAAACTTCCCTCTTAGAACTGCTTTTGCTGCATCCCATAGGTTTTGGGTCATCGTGTCTCCATTGTCATTTGTTTCTAGGTATTTTTTTTTTATTATTGGAGTATAATTGCTTTACAATGGTATGTTAGTTTCAGCTTCACAACAAAATGAATCAGTTATACGTATACATATGTTCCCATATCTCCTCCCTCTTGTGTCTCCCTCCCTCCACCCTCCCTATCCCACCCCTCCAGGCGGTCACAAAGCACCGAGCTGATCTCCCTGTGCTATACGGCTGCTTCGCACTAGCTATCTACCTTTTGTTTGGTAGTGTATATATGTCCATGCCTCTCTCTCGCTTTGTCACAGTTTACCCTTCCCCCTCCCCATATCCTCAAGTCCATTCTCTAGTAAGTCTGTGTCTTTATTCCTGTTTCACCCCTAGGTTCATCATGACATTTTTTTTTCTTAAATTCCATATATATGTGTTAGCATACAGTATTTGCCTCTCTCTTTCTGACTTACTTCACTCTGTATGACAGACTCTAGGTCTATCCACCTCATTACAAATAGCTCAATTTCATTTCTTTTTATGGCTGAGTAATATTCCATTGTATATATGTGCCACATCTTCTTTATCCATTCATCCAATGATGGGCACTTAGGTTGTTTCCATTTCTGGGCTATTGTAAATAGAGCTGCAATGAACATTTTGGTACATGACTCTTTTTGAATTTTGGTTTTCTCAGGGTATATGCCCAGTAGTGGGATTGCTGGGTCATATGGTAGTTCTATTTGTAGTTTTTTAAGGAACCTCCATACTGAGTGGCTGAACCAATTCACATTCCCACCAGCAGTGCAAGAGTGTTCTCTTTTCTCCACACCCTCTCCAGCATTTATTGTTTCTAGATTTTTTCATGATGGCCATTCTGACTGGTGTGAGATGATGTCTCATTGTAGTTTTGATTTGCATTTCTCTAATGATTAATGATGTTGAGCATTCTTTCATGTGTTTGTTGTCAGTCTGTATATCTTCTTTGGAGAAATGTCTATTTAGGTCTTCTGCCCATTTTTGGATTGGGTTGTTTGTTTTTTTGTTATTAAGCTGCCTGAGCTGCTTATAAATTCTGGAGATTAATCCTTTGTCAGTTGCTTCATTTGCAAATATTTTCTCCCATTCTGAGGGTTGTCTTTTGGTCTTGTTTATGGTTTCCTTTTTTGTGCAAAAGCTTTGAAGTTTCATTAGGTCCCATTTGTTTATTTTTGTTTTTATTTCCATTTCTCTAGGAAGTGGGTCAAAAAGGACCTTGCTGTGATTTATGTCATAGAGTGTTCTGCCTATGTTTTCCTCTAAGAGTTTGATAGTTTCTTACATTTAGGTCTTTAATTCATTTTGAGCTTATTTTTGTGTATGGTGTTAGGGAGTGATCTAATCTCATACTTTTACATGTAGCTGTCCAGTTTTCCCAGCACCACTTATTGAAGAGGCTGTCCTATCTCCACTGTACATTCCTGTATCCTTTATCAAAGATAAGGTGTCCATATGTGCGTGGGTTTATCTGTTTTTTTATTTCCTCTTTGATCTCTTCAGTGATCACTTCGTTATTAAGTAATGTATTGTTTAGCCTTCATGTGTTTGTATTTTTTACAGATCTTTTCCTGTAATTAATATCTAGTCTCATGGTGTTGTGGTCAGAAAAGATACGTGATAAAATTTCAATTTTCTTAAATTTACCAAGGCTTGATTTGTGACCCAAGATATGATCTATCTTGGAGAATGTTTCATGAGTACTTGAGAAAAATGTGTATTCTGTTGTTTTTGGATGGAGTGTCCTATAAATATCAGTTAAGTCCATCTTGTTTAATGTATCATTTAAAGCTTGTGTTTCCTTATTTATTTTCATTTTGGATGATCTGTCCATTGGTGAAAGTGGGGTGTTAAAGTCCCCTACTATGAATGTGTTACTGTCGATTTCCCCTTTTATGGGTGTTAGTATTTGCCTCATGTATTGAGGTGCTCCTATGTTGGGTGCATAAATATTTACAATTGTTATATCTTCCTCTTGGATCGATCCCTTGATCATTATGTAGTGTCCTTCTTTGACTCTTCTAATAGTCTTTATTTTATTTTAAAGTCTATTTTGTATGATATGAGAATTGCTACTCCAGCTTTCTTTTGATTTCCATTTGCATGGACTATCTTTTTCCATCCCCTTACTTTCAGTCTGTATGTGTCTCTAGGTCTGAAGTGGGTCTCTTGTAGACAGCATATATTTGGGTCTTGTTTTTGTATCCATTCAGCCAATCTGTGTCTTTTGGTGGGAGCATTTAGTCCATTTACATTTAAGGTAATTATCGATATGTATGTTCCCATTTCCATGTTCTAAATTGTTTTGGGTTCGTTATTATAGGTCTTTTCCTTCTCTTGTGTTTCTTGCCTAGATATGTTCCTTTAGCATTTGTTGTAAAGTCTCTGTTGTTGCTGAAGTCTCTCAGCTTTTGCTTCTCTGTAAAGGTTTTAATTTCTCCATCAAATCTGAATGAGATCCTTGCTGGGTAGAGTAATCTTGGTTTCAGGTTTTTCTCCTTCATCACTTTCAGTATGTCCTGCCACTCCCTTCTGGCTTGCAGAGTTTCTGCTGAGAGATCAGCTGTTAACCTTTTGGGGATTCCCTTGTGTGTTATTTGTTGTTTTTCCCTTGCTGCTTTTAATATGCTTTCTTTGTATTTAGTTTTTGACAGTTTGATTAATATGTGTCTTGGCATTTTTCTCCTTGGATTTATCCTGTATGGGACTCTCTGTGCTTCCTGGACTTGATTAACTATTTCCTTTCCCATATTAGGGAAGTTTTCAACTATAATCTCTTCAAATATTTTCTCAGTCCCTTTATTTTTCTCTTCTTCTTCTGGAACCCCTATAATTCGAATGTTGGTGCGTTTAATGTTGTCCCAGAGGTCTCTGAGACTGTCCTCAGTTCTTTTCATTCTTTTTAATTTATTCTGCTCTGCATTAGTTATTTCCACTATTTTATCTTCCAGGTCACGTATCCGTTCTTCTGCCTCAGTTATTCTGCTATTGATCCCATCTAGAGTATTTTTAATTTCATTTATTGTGTTGATCATCATTGTTTGTTTCATCTTTAGTTCTTCTAGGTCCTTGTTAAATGTTTCTTGCAGTTTGTCCATTCTATTTCCAAGATTTTGGATCATCTTTACTATCATTATTCTGAATTCTTTTTCAGGTAGACTGCCTATTTCCTCTTCATTTGTTAGGTCTGGTGGGTTTTTATCTTGCTCCTTCATCTGCTGTGTGTTTTTCTGTCTTCTCATTTTGCTTATCTTACTGTGTTTGGGGTCTCCTTTTTGCAGCCTGCAGGTTCGTAGTTCCCGTTGTTTTTGATGTCTGTCCCCAGTGGCTAAGGTTGGTTCAGTGGGTTGTGTAGGCTTCCTGGTGGAGGGGACTAGTGCCTGTGTTCTGGTGGATGAGGCTGGATCTTGTCTCTCTAGTGGGCAGGTCCACGTCTGGTGGTGTATTTTGGGGTGTCTGTGGACTTATTATGATTTTAGGCAGCCTCTCTGCTAATGGGTGGGGTTGTGTTCCTGTTTTGCTAGTTGTTTGGCATAGGGTGTCCAGCACTGTAGCTTGCTGGTCGTTGAGTGAAGCTGAGTGCTGGTGTTAAGATGGAGATCTCTTGGAGATTTTTGCTGTCTGATATTATGTGGAGCTGGGAGGTCTCTTGTTGACCAGTGTCCTGAAGTTGGCTCTCCCACCTAAGAGGCACAGCACTGACTCCTGGCTGCAGCACCAAGAGCCTTTCATCCACACGGCTCAGAATAAAGGGGAGAACAAGTAGAGAGAAAGAATTAGTAGAAGTAGGAAGAAAGAAAGAAAGAAAGAAAGAAAGAAAGAAAGGAGGGAAGGAAGGAAGAAAGAAGGAAAGAAGGAAAGAAAGGGAGGGAGGGAGGAAGGAAGGAAGGAAGGAAGGAAGGAAGGAGGGAAGGAAGGAAAAAAGAAAGAAAGAAAGAGGATACAGTAAAATAAAATAAGGTAATGTATAATAAAATTATTAAATTAAAAAATAATTATTTAGGAAAAAAAAAGGGACGGATAGAACCTTAGGACAAATGGTGGAAGCAAAGCTATATAGACAAAATCTTGCACAGAAGCATACACATACACCCTCACAAAAAGAGGTAAACGGGAAAAAATCATAAATCTTGCTCTCAAAGTCTACCTCCTCAATTTGGGATGATTTGTTGTCTTTTGGGAGGTTTGAGGTCTTCTGCCAGCATTCAGTAAGTGTTCTGTAGGAGTTGCTCCACGTGTAGTGTATTTCTGGTGTATCTCTGTTTGTTATTTTTTTAATGAGGCGTATATGTGTCAAAAAGTCCTAGGCTGTGATTCAGGGGACCCAGATTCTAGTTCTTTTTACAAATATGGGACCTGAAAAGTATCACTTCACTTTTTGATTGCTAGTTTTCTTATCTATAAAATTGTAATAATATTACTGACTCATAGTTTGTTGTGCAGTTTAAATGGAATTGCATGCATGAAATTTCTTACCATGATATCTGAAAATTAGCTGATGTGTAATAACATGTGAGGAATTTAGACCTGAGAGACTTTGTTCAGTGTTTGAGGTATATCATCAGGAAATCTTATACTTTTCTTTATTCCTCCAATTTCTGAGCGTAACCTGTTAATATATATATATATGTATATATATATATATATATATATATATATATATATATATATATATATATATATATATATAAATTCTCCCATTGAGTTTCTGTCCCTTGGAAAGTGTTTATTTAATAGGTAATGACAGTTAACTTACATTAAGTACTCCTTATGTGCTATAAATTTCATTTTCAAATACTGCAAAAACCTGTGGAGGTCTCATCACTCTTATTTCACCACTAAGGAAACTGAGACAATGACTATTTAAGTAAAGGGCCCAACTATGAGTAATTGGAAGAGTCAATGTTCAGATACTTGTAGATTTGATTTATGAGCCTGGACCTTTAACTACTAAGCTTCCTGCCCATTTGCTTCTCCACGTTTTATCCTTCTCCCACTGTCCACATTGTGTCCCACTTTCCAAAGTTTTCTGTTTGTAATTCTAACAGCCACAATCCTATGTATTTTATTATTTGATGTTCGATATGTTTTAGTCATGACACCCTAAATAGACTGTGTAGAAATTCAGGAAAGAGGTCGTGGTTTAAATGTTTATATACCTTTGGGAGTATACCAGTAGCAAGGAGTATAGGTGGTGGAAACCTTCAATCTGTTGTAGGTCAGTCAGAAGCATAGGTGACAATCTGGGCTTGCAACTGACTTCTAAAGTAGGAGAGAGAGAGAGTGTGTGTGTGTGTGTGTGTGTGTGTGTGTGTGTGTATGCACGTGTGTGTGTGTGTGTGTATGCACGTGCATGTGCGTGGTCATGTGGGACTGAAATCTTAACCTGTGGACACTATGTCTTGGTGGATAGTGTCAGGATTGGGCTGAATTCTTAGGTACCAGGAGGCTGTCCAAGAATTGCTTGTTGGTATGGGGAAATTGCACCCCCTCGCCCCAGAACATCCCGGAAATTTGGGTCCCAGAACACCTGCAAAATGCTTAATGTAGTGGTTTGCATTCACATGTGACCCATGAAGTTTCACATGAATTACAGTAAAAAAAAAAATCACATGTTGTCTGTGGCGCTTTAAGAAAGCATAATCTTTCTTAGTGATACACCTTTTATCTGTGTTCCATCATTACACAACGTTTACTTGTTTCTGTTTCTTTTTCTCGGAAAGGGAGCAGTGGTGAGAGATGATTTTATGCTATTTTTGAACATCCAGTTCAAAAGAAGTTCTTTTTTTGGAATAAACAGAATTCTTGTACAGGTGATTTTATGGTGTCTAAAGAGAGACCTTCCAAACAAAGTTTTGTCTCAGAAAACCACAGTCCTCAAATCAGTCATAACCTTCTCAGGCCTCTCAGATGATTTTGTGCTATATTATAATTATATTTGTCTCGCCACTGAAACTTGAATCTCTTCAGAGCTAGTTCTATATCCATATTATTATTGTTATTTTTTTTTTTTGTAAATCCCTTGATACAATGTTTGGTCCCATAACAGGCACCCAATGAAATCTAATAGAATGAATGAATTATGTACTGGCCTTAAAGCCTGATTCAGGTTCTGTGTGACTTTCCATGGCTCACTGAAAAAGATGATGAGATATTTGTGGATACTGGCCTCACTTCTTTCAAATCCTGTTGCATGAAACCCTGGTTTTACTTCTTCCTTATTTTCACTGTATCTCACCTTCTTCTCCCTTCATCAGCTCTGTCAATTTTCCCTAGATGCCAGAGGACAAAAGGACTTGTTCTATCGAAATCAATATTTCTCCAAGTCCTTTTGCTTCACGCTTGAACCTCCTCTTTTGAAACTCAGAACTTAAGAATATGAATCCCCACTTCTTTGGACTCTGTCTGGTAAAGGTATCCACTTGATTAATTTCTTAGAGAGGAATGACTCACTAGGTAATAAGGAATAGAGTCAGGTGGAGGTGGGGAGCTGAGGTATAAATAAATAAATATATATATACACAACCATATATTACTATATATATAATATTATTACTATTGAATGAATGAAAATTTTCTATAATTTTAACAATAAAAATGCATAGTGTACTGTTAAAAGATTTATTTATAAAAGGTCTTAAATCATTAGCTCTTATGGCTAAGTAAGTGACCAAGACTTCATTGTTGAATCCCCAACTGAGACCTACCAGATTCATTGCAGAGTCTGATCATCTGCAAAAGGAAAAAAATAAAAGGTACAGCAGTCTAGTGACTGTGTCTGGGTTCCCTGCCCTTCATTCAATCCCAGTGTCCTCTTCCACATCTCTCAGTACCTTCAGCTGGGTTATCTTCAGGGCAGGGAGACCTCAGTGATGGAACTTCCCCTGGTATCAGAGCATGACTACGGACCTCCTGTAGGAAAGATCAAGCTACCTTTCACCTACAAAATGTGTTTGTTCCAGTCTGAGAGGGCTGGAGTCTCTGTGATGGGGACATCATTAAAAAGTACAGATAAGCTAGAGGCAACTTTGGAGGTCCTCGTAGTAAAGTCAAAACAGTTTTTTTGTTAATAAAACTCATTTCATTCTGAAGGATTCCAAAGAGCCAGGGAAACTGTCTGGATTTTGCAACAGTAAAATATTGATAAGTGAAATCGTTCACTCTACCACATTACAGAAAGGAGGAAATTTAGGTCAAGGACACAGGGGTGGCCCCTGATCTTCTACAGTGCTATGTAGTCTTTAATGTTCACACAGAATTTGCTTTTTAAGGCATTATCTGAAAGATGCACACATTCTAAATTGTGCAACACTCAATTTATCTACCTTGGAAGGATGAATGGTCGAGTGAGTCCTGCTGAGATCTGAGTCTCCGCGCCCAGGGATTGGAAATGTTTGAACCAGCTGCTTAGCCCAATAAGCCAACTTTCCACCCTCCTACAGGACAGCCTCTCTGCAGAGGAGTTCAGCTTCACCAGTCATTTCCCCTTCCACCCTTAAATTTTCCAGAAACTAAACAGTAGTCAAAGGAAAAAGGTAAACAAAGCTACCTCCTCAGAATTTTCTGTGAATCAGAGTGCGATTAAATTTTTGTGCTCTTTGTGGAAACATGACAAAGACCATGGAAGGCAGTTCAAGAATAATTTAATGCCTCTGATTCAATTTCTAGATGAAGGACAGAGGCTCAGGATGTTCATCTCTCAATGCCCAAATACAATTCTCATTGATTCTACCTCAGAAGTGTACACAAATGTATCTACTCTTCTCCATCTCAACTGCCACCAGCATCATGCAAGCCATGGGTGCCTCCAGTGAATTAAACTTCCGAGACAGATTGTATCAGCCCTCTTTTTTAAAACATTGTGATGTTTTTTATTTATTTAGAATAAAACACAAATTCCTTTACACAGCCTCCAAAGTCCTATATGTCCTGGCCTCAGACTATTTTTCTGACCTGATCTTCTACTGCTCCCTCCACTTAGTATACTTGAGGCACCACCACTTTCTTCTATTCCTCAGACACAGCAAGCTCATCCCCACTGTGGAGCCCAGGCACTAGCTATTCGTTCTGCCTCCAAAACTCCCAACCCCAAATTAAATGACTGACTCTTTTTTTGTCAGCATTTTCAAGCTCAAGTCTTACCTTCTCCAAGGACCTTTACCTCACAATCCTACCTAATATTGTCTCCTCCCCTCCCCTGTTACTTTTATCACACAATCTTGTTGTTTTCCTAGTACTATGTATACTATCTGGAATTATTTTGTTTGCTTTGTTAATATAGTTTCACCCACCAAAAATTAATTTTCATATAAAGAGGAACCCTACCTCTCTTGTTCACTGCAGTATCCGTAGTGCACAGGACAATTCCTGGAACCTAGTAAGGTTCAAAAATTTATTGAAGAGAGGCAAAAAGGATGGAAAGAAGGATTAAGAGTCAGTCTTTGCTGTATAGTAAGTTCTGCTGCATAAAAATTACAATGCATTCGGTAATTTTTCATGATAAATTGTTTAGTGAAGAAAAGGGGTTAAAAAACAATTTGATAGTAACAGTGCTTTGGACATTTATTTGTGTGCATGCATTCATGCATGCACAAACATGTTTTCTAAAAAGTGTAGGAAATATACTGAAAGAAAATATACGTCAACAGTTTGACCTCAGTCTAGAGTATTTTCTGTTCCTGTATTGTCTTAATTCTCAAGACAATAAACATATCTTACTCTGTCTTAAAAAGTTATCTTAAGTCTGTATGCCTCCTGCTTTACTCAAAACTGTTGCAAACACAGAAGCTCAACTTGTATTGGCTTAAATAAATCAAAGTTTTTACTAGATTGTGCAACTGTTTTGCCAAAAGGCCAAGGGTGCCACAGCCCTTTTACTCCATTTGGTCTCATACCTTGTGTTTCAGCAAAACTTTCTCCAAAAGAAATGGAGAACATGACTGCTAAAAGCCTCCAGATTCATATTGTCAACTGGAAATTAAAACCGAAATTAAAGTTGACATTAAATTTAAAATTGAGAGGCAGAAGGAAGTGTCTTCTCCACTAGCTTCAACAACAACACTAATCTGAGGAAATGGCCCTGGTGGGGCAGGCCTGTAAACCCAACTCTGAACAAATCATTGGACCTTTGCCAGGGCTGCATGCCCATCCCTAGGTAGGCATGGGAGCCACAATACATTACCAGAAAATGTAAAAAAAAAAAAAAAAAACAGTAGCCATCAAACCCTTTTCACCACTAATTTAAACTACCTCTGCAGCTTTTAAGTCACCTTCTATAAAGAGATTCTCTGGGGGTGGTTTTGTTTTCAGACAAGGACTTTTAACTGAATCCCAAGGTAATCATGTATAGAGTAAGAGGGGGAGATACAGGAAGTTGAAATTAGAAAAATCAGTTCTGGCTCCTGAAGTAGATTTGTACTACTATCTGTATAATTTGGAGAGGGCCCTGAAATCCCTCCGTGCATTCCCTAGGAGGGATTTTATAGGGTCCCTAAACAACACCCTCCTTTCCCTCTTTAGATCAACTAAGAAGTAGGCATACGATTTAGAGACGCAAGGATCAACATATCAACTTTATTACTGATAAAAGTGGAAGGCTAATAAACTGGAGGGTGTGACTTATATGTAAGGTCATTTGGGCTCAATATTTCTCCCCTAAATCAGATATACCCACCCACCCCTTCATAGATTGCAGTGGACAGCCTAACCCCAGTGCTTCTCATATCAGAGCTTGTCCTGCCAAGATTCCTTACAGGTGAGAGAGCAAACCAGAATGTGTGTTCTCTGCATCAGTCGTATCTAAAGAGAGAACTGAGAATGGGCTGAGACTTGCATGACTAATCTCTGCTCTCAAGCTACCAATCAGAAAAGTTCTTTCAAGTTTGAGGTGTGTATGTGTGTGGCAGAAATGAAATCAGGAATTTTACTTTAATGATCGTGTCCCCAAATGGAAACAGAGGTTAGGTCAGAAGGCATTTGCCTTTTTAATACCCTAGATTTTAATTACCAGACTAGATTCCCCTGTTTTTGCTCTATTTCTGGTTATTTGTTCCCTTATACAATTTTGATGTATATTTTCCATTACATACCGTAGTCCTTCCAGAACATCTACTGAATTTTGAATCAGAAACTAAAAATAAATCTGTTTGAAATGTTCAAAGCCATATCCACTGACACCCAGGTAGTTCCACATAATAAATTGAACACAGGAGCAATAGCCCTACTAAGCTGATGAAATCATTGATAACTTTTATGTGTAATGGTCACATTAAAACCTGAGATTTTCAACAGATATAATATTAAGTAATTCAGTGCCTTATCAAATTAACAAAGAGCCTTTTAACCCTCTGACCCTTAGTGGAAATTGTTTATTGAGAAATGGCTATGAATGTAAATATTTTCAAAACATGGTAGCAAGAGAATTCTAAATTGCTAATCAAAATAACATCTCTAGCTTGATTGCACTGTTTGCCTTTCTTGTATGAAAGGGGTAAGAAACAATAATGCAGAAACAATAAGTTGATCAGATGCTTTATTACTTATCCTATTTACCTGTCTAACTCTAAGCTAGAAAGAAATATGCTTAAAACATTCTGCCTTGACCAATAGTTCCCAAACGTTATTTCACACTCCTGCTATATTAAGGCCACTTAGGGTTTTCAAAATGCAGACACTCAAATCCAAGGTCAGATAGGTGGAATCAAAAAGGAAAGCCAGTAATTTTAGCAGGCACTCCTGATGATTTGGATGGGCAAGTAACATTTGGAAACCATTACAATAAAATTGGGCTCTAAGTAAGAGATTGTTCTGGGCTGCTATTGTTTTTTCTTTCTTATATCTTTTTCTCCCTTTGACATGCATTACCTCCCATCATAGTCATGGAATGACTGTGCAGGAAGGGCTTTGTGAAATGATTTAGTCTAATCTCTTCACTGAGAGGGAAACTGATATTCAACAGAATAAAGAGATTCAGCTGGCGTGTACCCAGTATACTTATCTTGATCCTTTCTCTGGAGATATTCTGGTGAACTCAGTTTAACTAAGATATAAACACACACGCAAAATATAACTTTATTTAACCAGAAGTATTTGTTGTTTTGGCAAAATTAATGACATTAAGCTAAAGAAAAAAAACGTAAATTTGTGGAGTTTTAAGATGTGGAAGAAAAGAATAAAAAGAGAAGCCAGAGAGCCTACTGAGGAATAAACTCTTAAAACTCAAGTTGCATATAGCTTATAATCGTCTCTTCCTCAGACCAGCTCTATTTGCAGGATTGCAAGACTGACCAAAATAGCATCGATAGATTCTTAAAAACAATACACCATATTAATGCATATCCTTTAAGTCTTTTTTCCTTCTATGTGTTCTTTTACCAGAATGACATCATGATGTTCATGGTCTTTGGTAATCTCATTTTATTCCATTCAAAAATAAATCAAGAGCATCTTTTCAGTCTTCTATCACATAATTTTAAATATCTGTATTTAAAATTACATAAAAGATACCGTAATATATTTATTTGATCCTCTGGTGTTGGACATTTATTTTTCAACAGTTTGCTAACACAGTGTTGTGTTAGATGTTGTTCTAGAAAATCTTATCATGTATCCATGAGGATTTCGTTAGAATATATTTCTAAAAATAGGAATTACTAGAGACGTGAATGTAGAAAGAATTAATTAATAATAAAAAAATTCTAAGTGATTATTTCTTAGAGAACAGTGAATTTCATATAACTTGGCTATTTTGGAAGGTAAGATAAATTGTTGGAATATATGTCTGTGTGTGTGTCGACAATTGCATTTGGAATGAAAATGAACATGTCAAATGTTTACAGATGGCTAATATTTTAAAATTAAAGAATTAATGGTGGCCCAGTGGTTGAGAGTCCGCCTGCCGATGCAGGGGACACGGGTCCGTGCCCCGGTCCGGGAAGATCCCACATGTCGCGGAGCGGCTGGGCCTATGAGCCGTGGCCGCTGAGCCTGTGCTCCGCAACGGGAGAGGCCAAAACAGTGAGAGGCCCACATACCGCAAAAAAAAAAAAAAAAAGAATTAACGGCAGCAGACTATTCATTAAACACCACAGATTTTTATCCGTCCATCTATCATCTATTTAATTTTCTAATTATCTGTTTCTCAGATATCTTGGAATGAAGTCTATAGATCAGTGGCAATCTTCAGAAAACTCTCATTTTAAAAAAGGAACGTATATGAACTATCACTGAGTAGACAGCTTTTCTCTTCGTGGGAGAATAAAATGTAAATCTA
The DNA here is from genome assembly GCF_039906515.1 of Pseudorca crassidens. NCBI lineage: Eukaryota > Metazoa > Chordata > Mammalia > Artiodactyla > Delphinidae > Pseudorca > Pseudorca crassidens. Next base: position 151,412,848 of record NC_090298.1, on the reverse strand, counting down.
GACAGGGGTATCTAAAGAGCTACAGAAAATGGTTCTTTCTATAACTCCTTTAAAAATATATTTTGTGGAATCTTCTGTTTAAATTTCAGGGCAAAAAAGAAACACAAAACAAAACTGAAGTGATAATAAAGGTTAGGAGGAAAAAATAAAATACTTGAATGAGATATCTTGTTAGAAGGAATACAAGAATTATCCATCACCTACAAGGACGATGATTAGGAAAGGAGACTGAATTGACTGGAAGAGAAGTTGTCATTCTATATAAATGATCCAAGTAATTTTGTGCAAATGTTTTCTCCAAAGACTATGCCTGTTGAAAATGAGGGAAAAAAATGGTAATTGGTTAAGCACTTGGGGAGATTTATAATTCCCCCAGAGAATCTGACAGTACAGCTGAGACATTCAGTCACAATCAAAGCCTCGGTGTTGTATCCTCAGACTTTCTAAAACCTGGACATGGAAATTAGACACTGAGATGTAAGGAGTGTGGTGGAGTTGAAAGGAAATTGGATGGGGAATAAGGAGATTGGTTTCTTCTTGACTGCTGCTCTATTAGTTGAGTGACCTTGGAAAAGTCAATTAAATTTTCAACGTGTAGAGTTCTCATTTGAATGGAAATAGTTAATGGAATTTTAATTTATAATTTAGGAATGCAACATAGTGTTCAGTTGGCACACAGTTAGTGCTCAATATACCTTTTTTCCTGAACCAAAATGATTTTGGTGAACATTTTCACTTCATGATAAGTAAGGAAAGGGTTTTTTTTTCCTCTTTTATGTATTCTTGAGATCCTACCATTTCCCTTTTAATGCTATATTTGCTTAATAAGTTATCAGTTTTGCTGGGTGAAGTGCAGAGCTGACCATGTAAAAATAAAGAGTACCTTCAGAGAGAGCCTGTAGGGTCTAGGAGACACATATGGATCGGTATTCAGGCTGAAACCCAGACATGTTCAAGATTGGAGTTGGTATAGAATATTAAGGACGAAACTGGGAATGAGAGGATCTATACAGAGTTTGTTTGAATGCTAATAAATCATGAAATCACTGCTTCCTGGCTACTGGGATTTGCTGCATAAGAAGCCAGCAATTCAACAAAGAACGGGGTTCTCTACAGAACTCCCATTTCTGACTGAAACAAATACACTCTAGGAGGAAAAAGGCAGAGTAGGTGTTAGGAAAGAAAATTGAGGAGATTTCAGAAATGAGAGGGATCCTTTGTTCCAGAATCTTACATATGTATAACTGTTATTTTAATATTAATCAAGCCTTGGTGGCAGAATTGTGATGGCTCTGTGAACGCGACTCCTATCCACACAGCTGGTTGTTGAGTTAATTTACTTCTTTTAAGGGTCCCCTTGTGCTCTTTTGATATTGTTTTCTGCGTGCAGCCTCCCTACTGCATCTTGAGCTAAGTCAGTCTACCTCACTGAATTTAATGTACTCTGACATGGGCCTGTTCAGAAGGGGAGATAACTGCACTGACACAGGAAATAAGATCCGCATGAGACAGTACCTTTCATTGCTTTCCCCCTGCCAGGAGGCTGTGGGAAAACCTCCCCAGAAAGAACTGATGAAGAGGGAAAGCACACAGGCCACCTGGGCTGTATGTAAGGAGAAGCTGAATCCAGAAACAATTCTCCCTGAGCAAACATCTCTAGTTTTGCTCCTCCCCACAAATCCTCACTGTGGAGTGAAACTAACTTAACAAGATATCCCCATTTCCTCTGAACGGTGGTGAAAATATTCCTACAGGACTTTATTAAGACAGACCCCATAGTACTTCATCAGGCCAGTGAAAGGGAAAAATCCTGCTGTGGCTTTTCTACCCCCAACACCACTGCAATTAAAGAAGAGGCCAATATCAAAGCAGACAGGTAACTTTATAAGCACACCAGGCATCTGTCCATGCCCAAGGCCACATTTTTAAAGGAAAGAGCCATTATTTTTCTAATGGTACAGGAGAGAAGCTGCAGGACATATGGGTTAAATTGAAAAGGCGTTATAAGTACCTTAGGAGGTTAACAGTATCACCTGAAGCCAGGTTCCTATCAGTTATGGATTCAGTAGTGTTTTGGAATTTGATGAGGTCTGAGGGGATGTTTTCAAAGGGGAAGTGTGATCGGCCCTCTAACTTGGCAGCTGTTTAGTGTCCCATGCAGAGCTTATAAGAAGTTCTTTATTTTCCATGTGGATCTGGTGTTCCTAATGCATTATATGCTCCCTTCCAGTATGAACCAGGATGTAAATCACAGCATTTTTCACTTCAGTAATGGGTTGAGTGGAAAGTGGGCTGTGGAGAGATGATAGAGGGGCTCAGTTCTTATTAGGAAACACAAAATATGAATTTGATTTTCTCTGTTTTCCTCAAAAGTGAAATTTTGGCAAAAGTTTTAGATTCAGAAATAAGACAAATCTAGCAAATTACTGCACTGCATTATATGGGCTGGAAAGGTAATTACTTCCATGCTCACTCTTGGACTCTCCCAATACTCGCTATTCCTAACTCTCCTTTATAATATTCCTGGTGGGAAATCTTCTTAATCCTCATTTGTGTGTTTCATTTGTGAACCCTGATGAGGGTTAGGGGATTTAAGACTCTTGTCCTTCAACTAGGTTAGTTTCTTACAAAAGAAAATAAAAGAATAGAGGAAGATCACCTGCAATTCCCTCTGATCTTGGGAAGTGTTAGGACAAAAATTTTCTCTGTGGCTCACAGTTCAATTTCACACTTTGTACAAGGCTATCTTAGTGCTTTGGGGTTCAACAGATCAATTTAGACTGTGTATTTTTCTGTCTTTGTTTGCATTGTTCTTTTATCAGGCTGCAAGGCTGCTTTTCTTTTAGCAAAATGTCAGATGGTGGTGAATTTGCTCAATTAGCTTTGCAAATGTGTGTTTGACTTCCTATGGCATCTTTCTCCTCCTTTCTTTGTTGTGTATTATATTTCAAAGGGGGACATCAGATATACTCTTCTTTTGAAAGAATTAGCATTTTAATTCATAGGTGATAGTCTGCAGTTGTGTTTGATTGTGTTTTTAATTAAAGGAGAAATACACATGCATTCTTTTCCCATTTGATTCAATTATTTTGGAGGTGAGGAAAATACTTAAATTTCGGCTGCACTGAAGGTAATCTTGACATAAAATAACTTTATCACATAAAGTAGTTTAATCAGTGGATTCAGTGTGGCCTACAGACTACAAAACAACTCTTTTCCCATCTTGTTTGTATAAGCCCTTATAATTTTAGTTACAGGATCTGAAAATACGTGCAAAGAAACAATCTTTTAGTTTAAGTATCACAGGGATTGGAAAGATACATTTGTTCTCTAATAAGATAAAATCAACAAAGCAATTTTTAAAATACTTAACAGTGATTCTGGATTCTTATTTAATGGGAGGGAAAAAAAAATAGGATTGAATCAGAGTAATGGAGGTTGTAAGGCCAGCTGGCCCGAGGCAGGGGAACACAATCAGATTCACATGTTGCATCAGACCGAAATTCTCCGGACCACCCAGTTCCAGAAACTGCCCTGGAGACATTCCGGACCACCCAGTTCCAGGAACTGACCTGGGGACTTCGAACCCGGCCCAGCCTTCCCGCCTTTCGAGGGGTGGGACTAACGGTCCCCCAGGATACCCGAAAAGACCACCAAATAAGGAATACCCTGCGCCCTCCCAGATTCACCACACCCCTTTCCCTTCTTCCCCTATAAAATCTTGCCCAACCCTCACCCCGGCGCGACTTCTCTGGCCCCTTTCTCTCGGACCAGTGAACCTCGCCCTGGAGCGCTCCCTAATAAAGCTCACTTGAAGCTTTCCTCTGTTTCGTGGTGCCGTTTGTTAAGATCTGACCTTACAGAGGTAAAATAGTAAAATGTGTGATAACATACACCCCCAGTCATTCTTTTCTATCATCGAGTCCTTTGATATTTGAGTAAGTTTGGCTAACTTCAAACAATAGTTCATTATCCTCATGAATATCTTAGACCTCTTCTTAGTTCTTGTAGGTAAAAACGGGTAAAAAAACGTTCATCTTTGTCCACTTTTTTCTTTCCCCAAGTAAGAAAGTGGTGGGTGTAGCACGTGAAATACAGCTGAAGGTGTTCAAAGAGCCACTTGACTGCTGAAGCTCGGTGTCTCTTATCTGTATCAGGATTCAGTTTCTTTGAAGTTAATTCAGAGATTGTATTTCACACCTTTAAAAATTCCTTAAATAAGAATGTGTATTATACCTTTTCCTAAAATCCTCTGGAGTTTGAAATGAAGCTGAGTGTTCCACTGGTTTCCGTTTTAGCTATGGAGTTGGGGGAAGAGATGCAGCTTTTGAAGTTCCTTCCTCTGTTAGTTATTAACGGGACAGTGGAAACATTAAAAACAATGCCTTTTTTCTCTTTCTTTTTTCTCTTTGTCAGCCTTCAGTTTTGCTCCACTCAGCTGGAAAAAATATACTTTTCATCATGGCGTAGCACGGAAAGTTATAAAATACACCTGATGTGTATGGCTTTCAGTGGGTAGCTAATTGACTAGAATCTTCAGGTGTTATAAATAAAGTCTGTGACGCATTAGTAATAAAGGTGTTTTCCCCAGCTTCGGAAGGAAGGTGCTGGTCGCAGAGAAGGAAAGAGACTCGCTGCTGAAAGTAAATTTACTCAAGGTTAGTAGCATGTTTGGTTACTTTGGTTTGGGAAAATATCAATTTTTCTGTATAAAGCATTGTGTTCCCCAGAGTAGAGAGATTGGTGTGCAGAGCAAAAATATTTGATGAGCCAATGCATTGTTCATGCTGGCGTGAGAGCAAGTCTTATTTGACCTCAGTGTGAGTAGGGAGAGAGGTTGGATGTGCCCAAAAGAAATTGTAATGGAAGAGCCTTGTGTGTTTCTCCCAAAAAAGCCAATAACCTGTTGAGAAGTATATGTAAAACTGTCATCTGAGTAGTAGGCTGGCTGTGTAAGAGCAGACAATAAGACTAAAATCTGGGGTTTCAGTTACAAGTTTATGAGGTAACTTCTCAATTCAGTGCTAGAATCTTGTAATATGTGAAATTACCTATTTTTTAAAAAGTAATTTAAGAACATTAGTCAACGTGGTGAAAATATTTCAAATTCCTCATACTTAATTTAAATTTAATAGGTTTCTATTTTGAACTAAATATAAGATTGGGGGATTAATGAGGCCGTAATATTTCATTGCTTGGGGCCTCTACATATCTTCAAGTCTCCTTGTGTCAGATGTTATTAATTTAAAGTGAATATAATTGTAATAAAGTTTTGCCACTCAAAAGAGTTTCAACTTAAGTTCATTGTTAGATAAAATAATGGCCTAAGAATGACTAGATATCCATTTTTATCTTGAAGGGCAAACAATTACTAAATTAATTAAAGATTATTAACTGTCAAAAGTCACGCCCAAGAGTGCATTAATCAGCTCAAGCCTTCTCTGCTTATTATTTTTTTTTACTGTGTCTATAAGAACCATAACTTGTGATTTTGTTTGTTTTCTTAAACTACTTAGTACCTCCTATAAAAACAACTAGAGCAGAGAAACCTCTTAAAATAGAAAACATAGCAGTTCTTTTATTTCACTTTATGTCCTCTTTTAATACCTAAGGTAATGGGCTATTGACTTAAAAATCTAAAGTGTTTTTTTTTTTTTTTACTGTTATGGAAATTGAGAATTTCTGCCAGCAATTAAAGGGCGATATCGACTGTTAAAACAAATGTAGGTATTGTCAAGTCTTAGTATGTTTATTTTTGTAAATATTTGTTCTCAGTTAACAAAATGCGATTACTCCATAGATTACAGATAAAAAAGCAAATAGATAAATATTTGAAAGTTTATTCAGATATATTTATTGAGGTTTTATTACATGCCAGGTTCTGTTCTATGTAGTGGAAATGTGACGAATTGAAAAACAAGTAAAGGTTTCTGCCCTTCTTGAATATGTGTGTGTATATATATATATATACACACAGACATATATAATGAAATGGGAATATTAATAACAATGTGACTATGCTGTGGAAAAAACAAAATGTGGAGCACAGAAAGGGGATTTGAGAGTGCCAGAGGAGTGGGAGAGGTGGGAGATCAAGTTAGAGTACAAAACAGCCTAGGGTAGGCCTCACTGAGAAAGTGAGACCTGAGCACAGAACAGGAGGGGTGTTGGTGAGGACATGGAGAGCAGGGAACCCTGTGCACTGTTGATAGGAATGAAAGTTGGTGCAGCCACTATGGAGAACACTGTAGATGTTCCTCAAAAAATTAAAAATAGGGGCTTCCCTGGTGGCACAGTGGTTGAGTGTCCGCCTGCTGATGCAGGGGACACAGGTTCGTGCCCCGGTCCGGGACGATCCCACACGCCGCGGGGCGGCTGGGCCTGTGAGCCGTGGCCGCTGAGCCTGCGTGTCCAGAGCCTGTGCTCCGCAACGGGAGAGGCCACAACAGTGAGAGGCCCGCATACCACAAAAATAAATAAATAAATAAATAAATAAATAAATAAAAAAAAAAATAGAACTATCATATGATCTAGCAATTCCACTTCTGGATATTTATCTGAAGGAAACAGCACTAACTCGAAAAGACATCTGTACCTCCATGTTCATTGCAGCATTATTTACAATAGCCAAGATACAGAAACAACCTAGGGGTCCAGTATTAGATGAATGGATACAGAAATTGTTCTCTCTCTCTCTCTCTCTCTCCCCTTCCTCTCTCTCTCTCTCTCTCTCCTTCCCCCCTCTCTCTCTCTCTCTCTCTCTCTCTATATATATATATATATAAAATTCAGCCATAAAACAGAAAAATACCATATGATCTCTCTTATATTTGGAATTTAAAACAACAAAAAAACAAGCTTATAGATATGGAGAATAGATTGGTGGTTTCCAGAGACTGGGGGTGGGGGGATGGGAGAAATGGGTAAACTGTGTTTTAGTTTAAATAAATTGAGTAATTTATAATAATAATTTTGTTTTGAGGTATAGTTGATTTACAATGTTGTGTCAATCTCTGCTGTACAGCAAAGTGACTCAGTTATGGTACCTCCTTGTTTTGATTTGCATTTCCCTGATGACATGTGATGTGAAGCATCTTTTCATGTGGTTGTTTGCCATCTGTGTGTCTTCTTTGGTGAGGTGTCTGTTAAGTTTTTGGCCCACATTTTAATCAAGTTGTTGGGTTTTTTTAATTGTCAAGTATTCTTTGTATATTTTGGATAACAGTCCTTGTCTATGTCTTGCAAATAAAAAAAAATAATAATAATAAATCATACCTTGGGGGGATAGCAGAACTCTAAGCAGGTTGTGTGGTTTAGGCCCAGAAGCCAGGGGATGAGGCTTCTCGAAGGATGGCTGCTTAATGGCCAAAGTCTTTGTGGTTGGCCCCTCTTGTCCTTAGTTACTGGACAGTCATTCTTCCAACCAGAACAATTGCGGTTTAACATTCCAAATGCAGTATATTCATTGGTGATCTCCTAGGACAACATGGATGGGGCAGAGAAAGTGGCTATTATTTCATGGACTTGAGCTGGGAGTTTGGAAATCACCTTTTCTAACTCTCTGAAATGATACAAAGGAGGCCTGAAGGGATTAAGTGATTTGCCCAAAAAGTTAATGACATACAAAGGAGGCCTGAAGGGATTAAGTGATTTGCCCAAAAAGTTAATGACAAACTGTGGCTGGAGTCTGACTCTCTTGACCTTCCCTTGCCACCTTCCCTTCCAGAGCAAATCTTTATAATTATTAACTCCAATTATTACACAGATCATAGGTAGTTGGATATTTGGGCAAATGTGCAGAAGTTTTGAAGAAAACCTAAGGCAACTGTAGAGGTCCTGTGGTAGACGGTATGCTGGAGCCTGTTTTTAATCAGTATAATTGAAACTGCTAGAATTCAGAATGTGGTGTTTTCCCCATGATTGGACTTTCCACCCTGTTGTTTTTTTTTTTTTTTGCGGTACGCGGGCCTCTCACTGTTGTGGCCTCTCCCGTTGCGGAGCACAATCTCCAGACGTGCAGGCTCAGCGGCCATGGCTCATGGGCCCAGCCGCTCCGCGGCATGTGGGATCTTCCCAGACTGGGGCATGAACCCGTGTCCCCTGCATGGGCCGGTGGACTCTCAACCACTGCGCCACCAGGGAAGCCCTCCACCCTGGTTTAAACAATTAACAATTCTAAGACTTCAAATCCATTTTGTTTTCTAACTATAAAAACAATTTGGGAGTATGTAGTAACTAGAAAATACAAAAAAAAACAAAGATGAAAGAAAAAATAATCACATATAACCTCATAATTAAGGGGTAACCCCTATTCATAATGTGGAATATTAACTGCTGATTTTCTCTTTATATGTCTCTCTTCCGATAGCTTTTTTTTTTTCTTAACATCTTTATTGGAGTAAATTGCTTTAAAATGGTGTGTTAGTTTCTGCTTTATAACAAAGTGAATCAGCTATACATATACATATATCCCCATATCTCCTCCCTCTTGCGTCTCCCTCCCATCTTCCATATCCCACCTCTCTAGGTGGTCGCAAAGCACCGTGATAGCTCTCTCTTAAAAAAAAAAAAAAAAAAAAAAAAAAAAACACTTAAATTTTAAGCACAATAGACTAAAACCATATAGAGATGCTAGTAGGATCTGGAATAATGTATGCAAAGTGCCTGTTGCTCCAATAAATGGAGGCTGTTAGGATGGTTGCCATCAAAACTCCATACTCATAGTGACAGACAGGAAACCAATATTACTGGTACCTTTGTTCATCCAGGACAAGCAGAGGCTATCTGCCAACCTGAAAAGGATGACAAATAGGGCAGGATTGCTTGCTGCTTGGGGGCAGAGCTTTTCCATGCCCACAAAGACAAACAAACAAAACGAGGAGGAGTGAGGGAGTTGGCCAAGCAAAAAATCTGGGAGAAGATCATTCCCGAGAGAGAGAAACAGCTAGAGCAAAGGCCCTAAAGTGAGAGTGTGCTTGACATGTCACAAGAAAAAGAGGTCAGTGTGACCCAAGCAGCATGAGCAAGTAGGATCACAGCTCATTGATAGCCCTAATGGCTGTTTGCTTTTTTTTAAAAAAAATAAATTTTTATTGTTATAATTAACACACAATGTTACAACATTATATTAGTTTCAGGTGTATAACATAGTGATTCGATATTTTTATTCATTATGAAATGATCACTTCAATAAGACCAGTAACTTTCTGTCACCATACAAAGTTGTTACAATACTATAGACTATACTCCCTATGTGTATGTTACACCCCCCTGACTTATTTATTTTATAGCTGGAAGTTCATACTTATTAATCCCCTTCACCTATTTTGTCAGTCCCCTAGAGCCCTCCCTTCTGGCAAACACCTGTTTGTTCTCTGTATGAGTCTGTTTCTGTTTTTAAGATTCCACTTATAAGTGAAATCATAAAGGGTTTGTTTTTCTTTTTCTTTTTTTTTTTGGCGGTACGCAGGCCTTTCACTGTTGTGGCCTCGCCCGTTGCGGAGCACAGGCTCTGGATGCACAGGCTCAGCGGCCATGGCTCATGGGCCCAGCCGCTCCGCGGCATGTGGTATCCTCCCGGACCAGGGCACGAACCCGTGTCCCCTGCATCGGCAGGTGGACTCTCAACCACTGTGCCACCAGGGGAAGCCCAAGGGTTTGTTTTTCTTGATCTGAGTTTTTTCACTTAGCATAATACCTTTCAGGTCCATCAGTATTGTTTCAAATGGCAGGATTTCCTCTTTATTTATGGCTGAGTAGTATTCCATTGTGTGTGTGTGTGTGTGCGCGCGCGTGCGTGCGTATCTATACCATATATTCTTTATACATTCATCTGTCCATGGACACTTAGGTTCCTTCCATGTCTTGGTTATTGTACATAGTGCCCCTGCGAATGTTGGGATGCATGTATCTTTTTGAATTAGAATATTTGTGTTTTCTGGATATATGCCCAGGATTGGGATTACCGGATCATAAGGTGGACTCTGTTTTTAGTTTTTTGAGGAACCCCCATACTGTTTTCCATAGTGGCTGCACCAATTTATATTCCCACCAGCTGTGCTAGAGTGTTGCTTTTTCTACACATCCTAGCCAACACTTCTTGTTTCTTGTCTATTTGACTTTTAATTGAGAGGTTTCTAATTGGAGAGAAATGAAGACTTTCCAGCAAAATTGGATGGAAGAGTGAAATGTTTTAAGTTTTAAAAGTAATAGATTTCTGGTGGGTGGATAAGGGGAGAAATGGTGGGGAGGAAAGGAAGCTATGAAGCATCTAGACAAGAGAATATGGTGATTTGGAGCAAAGTAGACCTTTTGGATCTCAGAAGAAGTTGTTGAATTCTGCATATATTTTGAAGGTAGAAGCAATGAGATCTTCTGATGGATTGGATGTAGGGGGTGAGAGAGAAAGATAAGGGAAGGATTGCATGAACAGCTGAAAGGATGACATTTCCATCTGCTGAGATAGGGATGGCTCTTAGTAGAACAGGTTTTGGTATACGGTCAGAAGTTCAGCTTTGGTGTTGATATATTAGGTTTTATGAGCAGACAATGCTGAAACTTGGGAGAGGTCTGAGCTGGAGCTATGAATCTAGGATTTGGCATATTGATAGTTTTTAAAACAAAGAAAATGGATGAGATCACCAAGAGGGTGAATGTAGTTAGTTCCAAAGACTGGGTCCTGGAGTTCTGCAATGTTAAGAGGTTGGAGATGAGAGAAACAATTAAAGAATGTAGAATAAGAGGGTACAGATCCAAGTATAGGTGGATGTGGTGGTGGTGGTCTGTGAAAGTCCTCTTCACATTGTGCTAATTTGGTTTGCGAAATTTTGGAAATCTGGGCAGGGTCACCAGTGGAAAGTGAAGATATAGGAGGAGATGGTAGGGGTTTAAGGAAGGAAGGTGGAAAATAGTCATAACCAAGACAAAGTGAGTGAGTGGGCTGAGAAGTTATCTGATGTTTGCCTCACAGCATTAAGGACTCACTTTGAAATTCCTGGGTATGAATTTAAAGTGAAAACAACTAGTAATATGAGCTTTTCTTTAGGTACTATCAGCCTCATGGGTGCAGATTTGGAATAGGTGGACTGTTGAATTTTCTCCAGATGTGATTTTGTGAAGCTTCGTATTAAAGTCGGAGAAGGGCAAGGAACAGAAGGGTGTATGTAAAGGAGGAATGATATTTGACCATGGCCTATAAACTGGGAAGATGGGAAATGAGGAGATCTAGTGGATAAGGGAATTTGAAAAGCTGATAGAATGAAAAGACTTGAAGCTCCCAGGGCTGGGAGGCTCAAAGAATTTTGACTGCAGCTAAGACCAAATTTAGACAGAACATACCGAGTCAACATTTTGTGACTTCTTACATTGTGTGCTGGGTGATTTCTACCTTATTTTCCCTTGATCCTCACTTAGTGTCATTCCTCATAAAAGATGACTCTGAAGCAGTATAGCTTCAAACTTGTTTAAAATAGCCAGGAAATACAAAAGCTTCAGCTCAATTTCATTTCTTCCTCTATGAGTTCAATTTTTGTTATCCTCAAACTATCTAGAGAAAGACAGGTTAAGACATTTGGAGACAATTCAAAAATTTTGGATATTATGATAGTTGTGAATTTTTGTTAATTTTCTTGGATGCAAAAATATATCTTGGTTTAATTTTTAAGTCTTTAGAGATGCACACAAAAGTAATTAAAGATGAAATAATAAGATTCTTGAGATTTTCTTTCATGTACTCGAGTACAAAGCAAACAAAAGGGGTGTGTGTGTGTGTGTATCAGAGATAGGGGAAGGAGTGGTGATTGGAGGGGTATATGAAGCAGAAGAGCAGAAAACTGATGGTGGTTGAAGATGTGTGGTTGAAGGTGTATATATAGGTATTCCAATCTCTTTATAAATGTGTTTGAAAAATTTTATAGTCAAGTTCAAAGAAGCAATTCCTGAAATATCGATACCTCACATAGGCTTGCTAATTATCATTAATTCATCATCTTCAGGGATGCCCTAATTTGAAAGATGCCTTGCTCTAAGGGCTGAGGCTAGTTGGCTGAATGTGGTCAGAAAATTGTTCCAGTGGAGCTGAATGTTTAGACACCCCACATTGACCGTGAAAGGATAATTATTTGCTACATATAAAACAATTTCAAAGACAACAACTTCACAAATGCATTTTCTTCTTTGTTTTATACCCCTTGAAAATTTGAAGAACATCACTGAGGGTCCTTCTGTTAGTGATTCTCTGTCACTCCAGCATGAAGACTTTAAAATATATCAACTTTTTGGGGAGTGGAAGAAGTGTGTTTCAGGATGAATGCCATAATTTGGGCTGTGATTGATTTTTTTAAAAAATAAGAGCCATCGTTTTCGGTGTTTCTTTAATTTAATGGTAGATTAATATTGTTCGACCTGATGATGGTTGCTGTCAGTCTGCCTTGGTCCTATTACTGAAATGTTTCTCACCTGCAATAAGTTGGAGTCAATACATGACCTACAGAGTGAGATCAACAGTATCTTCAATTAAAAAAATATTATTTGACTTGGAAAAAAAGAGGAAAACAGGCCCATAATTAAGCCTTTTAGGTCAGTGATCTATTCGTTCCAAGTATGAATTCCCCAAGCTTAATAGCCAGTCATTGGACTTCAAAGTCTGAGAAAGAAGCTTATTGATTTGGAAATTAAATACCTGCCAATAACTTGAGTGTACTTTATGTAGCAAAATATATTTTGATCATTTAATTTGAAATCACCCACCAAGTGCATATTATCTACTGTGTAAATTTTAGTCTACTCAAAAAAAAGAAAAATCACACACACAAATGAGTGCAGGATGTAGGCCATTTTATATAAACATACATACACAGCTTTACAAACACATTTCTCTCTATTCCTTGCCAGCATGATTTTGCAGGTGAGGGAGTATGGCCTGTTAGTATCATATTTCATAACTAGGTAAAATATGCAATCTATATCAATAAATTACTAGAACATTAGTGCTTTTTATAAATCATCTAAATATTCTCCAATAATGACCCAATAAAGTTTAGTACATGCTCATCTTTGCAGGTAAGGATATAGTGGTCAGGGACAAACACACACTTCCTGTGACCAGAAGAGGTACAGTCCAAAGTCTTAAGTTTAAAGATACCCAATAGAAAGAAGTGGTTGAAACAATGAGAATTTTGAACCCAGTGTTTGTGACTCTCTATTGCACTTGCATTATAGATGAAATATAAGAAAAAAAAATTAGCTGTAAAAAGTTAGCTGTAAATCCAGGAAAGTTCTGATTCACATAATCTCAAAGGACCTGAGTATCTGCAGTCATTGAGAAAATAATTGTTGGATGCATTGAGTTATTTTTTTCTTCCCATCTCTCCACTATTTCTGTAATGGGAAGTTATCTATGTATAATTATATCTTTAGTGAAAAGTAATTATAATTCTTATCATTGGCTTTTTAAATTAGGTTTTTCTCTAATAAATAGTATTTTTTACATCACATCTAGCCACGATGAGTATAGCAAAAAGGAAATTAAAGCAAGATTTCAAACTTTAAAACTGGTTAAATGGGAAAAATAAAACTGATTAAAAAAAAGTTATGAAAGAAACACAAAGGTCATTATCCACATGTAGAAAGGCAAGAATTCTCAATCGACATTTGTTAAGAGCAAAGGGAAACAACCCATTATTTTAGAATTCTCAAATTCTCTCTCCCTTCCTTTCTTTTTCCCTCTCTCTCTTTGACCAATTTTCTTTCCCCCTTACCTCTCACCCCCACCGAAGACTTTGTTAATTTATCATAGCCTTTAACCTATTATTTGTTCAAGTTTCTTTATTTGATGCTTACCAATTGGGACAATCTCAGTAACCTCTCAGTATCGTTGTTAATATTTAAACAATACGTTTGTAAGTGCTGTTTAGTAATAAATAAGATAATGAAGGAAAGATGTATTTTAGAAAACATTTGCCTTAGAAATATATGTTGTTCAAATTATTCCCAGTGAAGAATGATTTCTTGAAAGTGTTAAATCATTGAAATAAAGGCATTAACCATAGTGGCACAAAAGTACCATTAGACAGTTGAACTGCTTGGGGATTGTGGAATTAGTATTTGCTGCCGATTGACATCCTTTATACAAGAGACATCACGAGTGACCTTTATCATAGGGAATAGCAACATTTAATAGCAGGTAGACATTTAATGATATCTAACAAGGAAACAGAGCAACTCAGCCTTGTGTCCTGCGCCCTGGTCACGCATTGTGTGCATAGGCCCCCATCTTCTGCAGAAATTTTATATATGACCTTTGTCTTTATAATTTGGGATGGAAGTTAGGAATTAAATGAATTGAGGATTGACCAACTCATGGCCAATTTGGGGTTGTCTTGAGAAGAAATAGTGTTTAATTTTCTCTCGTAAGGAAACTGCAAAATTTCATAGGTTGTTAGTACTGTTCAAGTCTGTACATCGTAACGTTTAAAAGTTTAGGCAGATCTAGGTATGAGTTAGATTTGCTCCTTAATCCTTACATGACCTTGGGTAAAATACTGAATCTCTTAGAACCTTTGTTCTTTCATCTTCAAAATGATTATAATGATTATATGATAATGATTATAACTATTTCATTGCGTTATTGTGAGAATTAAATGAGACAGTCTGGCTCAAGGAAATGCTGGAAAAAATGTAAGTTGTTATTTTTAACTCAAAGAATATTAAGTTTTCCAGCCTTCCAGGGTTACTTAATTTTTCTCTCCCTATAGAATCATGGGAATCATCGTACTGCATAATTACCAAAATGTGGCCCCCTCAGAGGGTCCTGGGATGGCACCCATATCCTAGTGAAAGTTCCTGTCCCTGCCTCAAATAAAAACTATGTCTGCAAAGGTTTAGCCCAAGCCATTAAGTGATCACCCTGGAGTATTTGCTATTGGAACACATCACAGTCCTGGCTATTACTGAAAACAATAGTTTTTGTAAATGAAGAGTTACTTGGGTGATCTTCCTAAATAAGAGTGAGTCCTGTAGGACATAGGCCATGTGACACATTTATCTTTATTCCTTCTGATCATGATCTTGAGGGTGAGGGAATATTTCCTTTCTAGTGCTGCCTTTCATGAGCACACAGAATATGCAATCAATACTAATAAATTACAAGAACTTACCAGTGACTTCCTATTATCTTTACTACAAACTGTGGGCAATTGAAATGGTTTTTTCTCTTCTAAAGATCTCTGCCTCACTGGGGATCCCAGTTATTAGTATTACAGTAATAGTAGTAAGAGATTTTTTAAAATTAAATTTTTATGCTGAGCAGTTTGTCAAGTGTTTATAAAAGAAAGACAGCTCTGGAAAACAATGTCTCCCATGAATGTACCAACGGCAGGTAGCCCTTGACTTGGAGGTTAGTTAACCCCCTTCCTCCTCCTATCACCAGTCCCCAACTCAAAGCCAAACTGGGGAAAATGACTGAGATTTGGGAGAACTAACGTATTTGGAGTAGCACTCAGGTATCAGCTATATCAGCTTCTTGTTCCAGCAAGAACAGAAGGCAGCCCTCCAGCAATTTGGCTTGCTCTGCATGTAGTGGCTCCCTACTCAAAATTAGAAACTCTTTCACCACAGCTGCCTGAATTTCTCTCTTCCATTCTTTTTTGGATAACTAGACTCCTCTTTTGGAAGAGAGAATATTTTTGGGATATCTGCCATCACAACTAAGTGTGAATTAAGGGAAAAACAGTCAATCATCTGCCTCAGCAGATGATGACTTGAGCTGCGTTGGAAAGGTAGACCATTTGAATCGCTTTGATGCGGACAAAACAGGCTGGGCAGTAGATAGAGGGAGGGCAGTGATTTCTTCTCTTTCCTAGGCAAAGTTGCAAAGTAGGTGAGATTTGGTTTGGGGATTCGCTGTCTGTCACACCACCTCATCAGCATTCAACCTTTAGTGCCCTCTGTTGCCACACAGCCCTCCTAGATCCCTACCCTTTTTCATTCTCTTCACATCTTTACTACCTGACTTAACATTTAGAATCTTCAGAACTCAGTATCTTCAATAGAGCCCTTTTCAGGAAATAAATGATGTCTCATTTCTATGGTCTTGAAGCCTTTTGCATTACTACCAGTGTCCAAGTTGAACACAGTTTATACTTTTTCCAATGTTCCCTCACTTTTTAAATATGTTGTTAAGTGAACCTCATTCCTATTGCTGCGTCAGAGGTCATAGTACACCAGTAGATGGACAAGAAAATCAGAGATCATTCTTCCTAGGCAGACAGGCAGATGATGATGTAATCAGGCCCACAGACTTCTTCCTTCGTTCTATTCTCATTGCATGGCTCTCGGTTCCACATTAATCTCCAGTATATTGGCCAGAAATAGGGCCACTTTAATTTTAGTGCCTTGCAGGTCTGTTCCTTCAAATAGAAATTTGCATGACAAAAAATTACAAGAGGTTTCTTAAAAACAAATCTGTAAATCTTTCAAAATAAGATGTTGACTCCGTAAAATAGCAAAGCACACACTAGACATACTCAATAAAATTAAAACAAGTAAAATCTATAGTATTAGGATCTAAGCCAGGCTGTTGACAAGTCACAAACTTTCATTTAAAGCCTTCCCATTTTAATGTCTTTCTTTTAAGAAAGAAAAGATGTATTAGTGAGGAAAAAAAAAAAAAAAAAAAAAAAACTACAATCAAGGGCAAAAGCAGTGAAATGTTTAAAGATGCATTCTTCAATCTGTAGGGTTTACTGGGATTACTTAGGCCAGACAAAAATCCATGAAAGTCATAATGACAGTATTATCATTTTTAGATGGATGTATGCCATTTTTATGTTGTCTCTGCAATGCCCATTAAAATTTTAAAGAGTGAGCTGTTACATTAAAAGGCAATGATTTAAAAATTTATCAACTCCACCCTTTTGTAGTTTAATAAGGATCTTTACCTCCATCATTTAGAAATTAACCAAGAATTTATTTTTAAAATTGCTAATGTGGCACCTTCTACAGGTGAAAAGTAACTGATTTGTGCCAATTTATTTTTAGCTGCTAAGAATGTATAGTTAATTAGCAATAAATGAAAAATATATCAAGCCAAAGCAACCTGTATACCATAAGAAGGAAACATTCCTCATTTTTCAGAAGTTATAAAAGTTTTTGCTTGGGACATTATTTGACAAACCATATGGGCAATAATAATAAAATAACTGACCTCTGTTAGGTGCTAATGATGTGCAAGCACTGGAACCAGGGATTCCTATATCTCATTTAAAC
Source organism: Pseudorca crassidens (assembly GCF_039906515.1). Lineage (NCBI taxonomy): Eukaryota > Metazoa > Chordata > Mammalia > Artiodactyla > Delphinidae > Pseudorca > Pseudorca crassidens. Next base: position 151,395,583 of record NC_090298.1, on the reverse strand, counting down.
TTCACAGCAAGCTTGCTCTCTAGTCAGCACCTATTTGTTGGTCAATGGGTAGTTCGGAAGGAAGGGAGGAAAGAAGGCAGACAAGCAGGCTTGTGAGGGAGTTTCAAGAAAACCCTCAATGAAGGAATGATCCTCATTTCACAGATTCAGGAAGAAGCTTGTAGAGGTCAAGAAACCTGCCCAAAGTAGCAAAACTGGTAACTGGTAGAGATGTGATTTATCTGCAGATCTGTCTGGGGCCTGATCTAAGCTCTTTTTTACCAAATGTCCCTCCTTCCCACAGTATATGTGTTTTAGCACATCCTTAGAAAATAAGCAGCTCTATATAGGATTTAACCATGAAAATATTATTATAGTATATTAAACTTAATTTGTCAAAATCCTGATAGTGATTCATATGTTAAGAGGACACATTTTAAGTAACATTGGAATTACAAAATATATTAAGACAAGCATTACTAGTAAGAGTGGTAAAGAGACCGTTTGTAGCATCACTGATTCTGCTTAATGGCTTCTTGTTACTAAAGTCAGGGGACGAACCACAGAGCATAGCTACCTTAGAGGTAGGGAAACTTTTTTTTTCTTTGCCATTTTTTCTTTATTTTTCATTCTCAATCTGCATTAAAAAAAATAAAAATAAAAAAATCAGTGCCGAGCCATGCACAAGAAAATGCTTCCCTTTAAAATATATATCTATAGATAGATAGATAACTAAACACTTTTTTTCCCAAAAATGGAACTCAGGACTAAAAATAAGTTACTTTAAAAAGTGAAAGGAACAGTTCCTAGCCTGTGTGTGTTCTTGAAGGGAAAGAGAAGTAGCAGGGCAGAGAAACAGAGCTGGAGCGGGAGGGGGGAATAAGGACAAAGACAGGAGGAAGGACTTACAAGAGGAGAGATGAGCCTCACGGGGCAGGTAGGTAGGTAGGTGGAAAGGATGTGTCCAAGCTGACCCTTTGACTCTTGTTTCCTTGGCCATTGCAGGGTCCCTGCGGCCCTCGTCCTGCCCCAGGCTGTACTATGACCAGGGCTAGATCTCTGGAATGTCTCTTGGAGAGTGGTTCCTACTCTGTCAATTGTTGCAGCTCTATTAAAATAGCTCCCTTAACCTTCAGTCTTTACTGTATCTGTCTCTCACTCACCCTTTGCCCTGGTCCCTTGCCTGTTCTGCACCTATCTCTCTGCCTATGATATTCTTACCTCCACAACTTTTAACCCAAAGCCTCAATGTCCTACTCAAAGCCTTCCCTATTGACCCCTTATTCCACCCAAACCATAGTGAATTATCTCTTCCTTATTTTCACACAGCCCCCTCTATCCCTGTTCTAAGCCGTAACCATATTGTTTCTGTAACTGTTTATAGACTTGTCTGTTCCACTAATAAATTCTAAGCCCCAGGGAAGGGCAGAGAAGATGTCTGTGTTTTATTTTTGTTCCTCTTAGGGACAATCCTCATCACAAAATTGGTTTTCAGGAAATATTTATCCAATATAAAGGAACTAAGCGTTGGGTCCAAGCCAGGGGAAGCGGAGAAAGAGCAGAGGATAACCCTTGTCAGGATGGCTGCTGTTCACCAAGTTTTCTCTCCTTCCCTTCCTCCCTCCCTCATGCTCTTCTACTAACCTGAGTACTCACCACATGCCTTATAATAAGATGTAGCTCGTGAGTTCAAGTTCAGATTACTTAGCCCACTCTCAAGGCCTTACATGGTCTTATTTGTACCCTTAGACTCATCTCTAGATATTCTATTCCTTTTAAACTGCATTCTGTGCTCTGTCAATCATGAACTCCTTAGAGTTCCTAGGATGTGACTTTGTACACTGTCTAGGTCCCCTGACCACATTCTGTTTCTGTTTGGAATACTAACATCATTCTTCCCTTCCATCTCTTTACCTTCCAACATCTGTTTAATCTTCCATCTGAAGTCCTCCACCACCTCTAGAACATCATTATAATTACTGATGTAGCTGTCACTGGTTTGTATTTCTTCTCCTCAACCAAGCTAAGTGATGCATTGGGCGAGTATAATCCTCCTAGCCCCAAAAGCCAGCACAGTCCCAGCATTCCTACTCAGTATTCCAGAATTGCCTGTTGAATGTTGAACACAGGAATACCTTTCTCATTCTGCTCCTATCTTCCTTAGTAGAGAGTACTTATAATATCTGGATCTCCCATCTCTGGAGCAAAAGACCATAGAGATCATTTAGAACTGTATGTTCATCTATATTTGTTCATTTTAATTAATAGCCCAGGGATGCCAGCAAGAGGGTTGGTGCATCTGGAAGTGGGGGAGAAGTCAAAGGACTCAGTCATCTATTTTTAGTAAAATTGTCATTGCGAGTATGGAATTAAAATCTGGGTGCCTAGAAGCCAGATGTTGTAAAGATTAGTTATATCTTTTTGTTTTTTGTTGAAAGTTACAAATGAGACACGAAATACAGACTGGATCAAACTATATTTATTTTACCCTGGAGCTGCAATTCAAAAGATAAACTACAGTAATAGAAAAACAGGAAGGAATTATACCTAAATGCCATTAGCAGACACTTCTTAGTTATATGCTATTTAATTTTGCCTTTCTTTATAAATTTCCAAATTTTTCTAAAAAGGCATTTTTTTACTTGTTTTACAATTTAAAACTATAATTTTTATTTTTTTGGACAACACAATGATATTTCAAGTCATAAGCTTTGCACACTGAATACAGGGTTATATATAGTTTTTTTATTCAGAAAAAAATTATTTGGAAATATCAAGAGGCTTTAAAAAAAACATATAAGGAGTTAGACGATTAATAGCATATAATGATAATTAGAATTCCAGACTTTTAGATTTGGCCCTTTGACAATCAGACTGTACACTGTATCACTTTTATAACTAGAAACTTGCATAGATGCATCAAAATGCAGTATACCATGACAGCACTAGACCTTGAGCAGATGCCCAGGGATCTTGGCTGAAGTATAGATTAACTAGCTCTGTAAAGAATGTCTACTTACATGTTTTACAACCTTTAATTTTTTCAATTTGTAGAGTATAGCTGAATGAATAGCCTCTAATATATCTCCTATATTTTAGAAAGGGGAAAATAACTTGAACCAAAGAAGGAATGGGGAAAAAAGACCACATATCAGAGAAATGACCACCACTGATAATACACCATGCATTTATGAATTTAAAGCTAGATTTGTCCCACTGTTGGATATGAGTAGGGAATTAATGAGAGGTAAAGGCCATGGAAAACATCCTTTATGGAGCATATACCAGTACATCAGCCGATGCATTCTCTACTACGTGTGTTTATGTCTTCTCATCTGATCCGCTTAAATTGGGGGTAGGTGTCAGTATCCCCAGGGACAGGTTGGAAAATAGTTATTCTTATGTATATATTAAAATGTTTCTCTCCACCTACTATGTAATCCATCCTTTAAAGGCAGATTATATGTCAATGTATACTCAGAGCTAGTGGGGGTCAGCATCTGATAATCTTTTTCTTTTTTTATTTTATTTTATTTTTTTATACAGAAGGTTCTTATTAGTTATCTGTTGTATCCATATTGGTGTATATATGTCAATCTCAATCTCCCAGTTCATCCCACAACCGCCCAGCATTTGATAATCTTAATAAATATTCATTCAATGAATAAATGGTTGGATAGATGATGTTTTGATGGCTTGTTAGCCTTTTAATGCCTGTTGAATACTTATGCTATGAAGCAGCTTTTCATTGTTCTTAAGAATAGCTGTCTTTATGTCCTTTGGAAACTAGCTTTATCTCAAAATGTAAAAATCACATTTCCATGAATTATTTTTAATTGAGGTAAAACTTACATAACAAAATTAACAATTTTGAAGTGAACAATCCAGTGACATTTAGCACACTCACAATGTTGTATAACCACCACTTTTTCCTAGTTCTAAAACTTTTTCAACACCGTAAAAGGAAACTATCCCCGTTAAGAAGTTGCTCCCCCTTTCTGCCTCTGATAACTGCCAATCTACATTCTGTCTCTATGAGTTTACCTGTTCTAGATATTCTGGATATTAATGGAATAATATGGGACCTTTTGTGTCTGGCTTCTTTCACTTAGCATAAGGTTTTTGAAATTAATCCACGTTGTAGCATGTGGCAGTACTTATTCAATCTTTATGGCTGAATAACATTCTGTTGCATATATATGCTACAATTTGTCAATTCACCCACTGATGGACATGTGGGCCTTTTTGACCTTTTGGCTCTTGTGAACAGTGCTGCTGTCAATGTGTGTGTACATGTATTTGTTTTGGTACCTGTTTTTGATTGTTTTTGAATATGTACTTAGATGTAGAATTACTAGGTTATTTAGTAACCCTATTTTTAACTTTTTGAGGAACTGCCAAACTCTTTACTACAATGCTGAACCGTTTTACATTCCCATCAGTAATGTTTGAGGGTTCTAATTTCTCTACATCCTTGCCAACACTTACTATTTTCCTTCTTTTTTAATAGCCATCTTAGAGGGTGTGGTTTTGATTTGCATTTCTTTAGTGACTAAAGATAATAAGCATCTTTTTTATGCTTGTTGACCATTTCAATTAGATTTTACAGGGTGGGAAAGTAATTAATAAAACTCAAAGAAATAATCTAGTTTCTCTTTAATAATATTTAGAAATATTTCAGGAAATGACACTGCTACAGATATATTGCTGGGCCCGTGAGCCATGGCCGCTGAGCCTGTGCGTCTGGAGCCTGTGCTCCGCAATGGGAGAGGCCACAACAGTGAGAGGCCCGCGTACCGCAAAAAAAAAAAAACAAAAAAAAGTTGGAAGCTAGCACAGGTTGGTTCATGAGGTTTAAGGAAAGAGGCTATCTCCATAACATAAAAGTACAAGGTGAAATACTGGAAACTTACATAATGATGTAAGTCAACTATACCTCAATAAAAAATAATTGAAAAATGTAAAGTGATGAAGCAAGGGCTCATATAGAAGCTGCAGCAAGTTATCCAGAAGATCTAACTAAAATCGTTAATGAAGGTGGCTTCACTATACAACAGATTTCCAGTGTAGGCAAAACAGCCTTATATTGGAAGAAGATTCCATATAGGACTTTCATAGCTAGAGAGGAGAGGTTAATGCTTGGTTTCAAAGCTTCTAAGAGCAGGCTGACTCTTGTCTAATGTAGCTGGTGATTATAAGTTGAAGCCAGTGCTAACTGACCATTCTGAAAATCCGAGGACCCTTAAGAATTATGTCAAATCTCTTCTGCCTGTATTCTATAAATGGAATAACAAAGCCTGGATGACAGCACATATGTTGACATCATGGTTTACTTAGTATTTTAAGCCCACTGTTGAGACTTACTGCTCAGAAAAAGATTCCTTTCAAAATATTACTGTTCCTTGACAATGTACCTAGTTACCCAAGAGCGCTGATGGTGAGGTACAATGAGATTAGTGTTGTTCTCATGCCTGTTAACACAACATTCACTCTTCAGCCCATGGACCAAGGAGTAATTTTGACTTTCAAGTCTTACTTTTTAAGAAATAACTCTTGTAAGGCTATAGCTGCCCTAGGTAGTAATTTCTCTGATGGTTCTAGGCAAAGTTCATTGAAAGCCTTCTGGAAGGGATTCACCATTCTAGATACCATTAATAACATTCATGATGGGAAGAGGTCAACATATCAACATAAATAGGAATTTGCAAAAAGGAGATTTGAAGGAAGTTCTCTGGGTAAAATGCTACCAAACAGTATTGTATGCTACAGAAAAATCCTTCATGAAACGAAGAGTCAAACAATGCGGCAAACTTCACTGTTGCCTTATTTTAAGAAATTGCCCCAGCCAGTCCAACCTTCAGCAACCACCACCCTGATCAGTCAGCAGCCATCAACAATGACAAAAAGACCCTCCACCAACGAAAAGAGTTTGACTTGCTAAAGGCTTAGAGGATGGTTAGCACTTTTTAGCAATAAAGAATTTTTAAATTAAGGTATATACATTTTTAAGACATAATGCTCTTGCACATAGACAACAGTATAATATAAGCATAACTTATGTGCACTGGGAGACCAAAAAAAAAATCATTTGACTCACTTATTTTATTTGTGGTGGTCTAGAACTCAAGTTGCAATATCTTCAAGGTATGCCTGTATAACAAAGTTCTGCCTTTAGTTCATTCCCTGTCTCTATTTATCTCCTATGGGATAGATTTCTACCTAATTATGTAATAAAGTAAGATCATAAAATATATTATAAAAAACAAAGGTATGAATGACACAGTGGCAAAGGCTTCCAGCTGTTAGGATAACATGGTAAAAAGAAGAAACAAATTTCTTAATAACAGTAGACTGATCTTATTTTAGTTTTGCATAAAAAGACAGAGTAGAGAGTGCTGACTCCCCTCATACTCAGTCTTCCAAAAACAAAAAAAAAAACAAAAAAAAAACCTTGTCAACTGAAAGAAAACTATGAGAGTAAATTAAAAAATCAACATATAATGGCGATGAACAATGATTAAGAAATCACAAATTAGAAGAGATATGCAAATTATGCATTAGAACACAGAAATCAAAGATAACTTAGAGAATCACCATTGAGTCTGTAAGACTGATGGACTTTTCAAGTACAGTAGCCCCCTGTGTCCAAGGTTTTCTTTCTGCAGTTTCAGTTGCCCACTATCAACTGTGGTCCAAAAATATTAATTGGAAAATTGCATGCCATTCCCAGTAGCACGATGAAATCTGCCATTCTGTTCTGTCCTGCCCAGGACTTGAATCATCCCTTCGTCTCATATTTCCAGGCTGCATATGTTATCTTCCTGTTAGTCACTGAATGGCCACCTCAGTTATCAGATCTACTAGTCATGGTATCACAGTGCTTGTATTCAAGTAACATTTATTTTGCTTAATAATGGTCCCAAAGTACAAGAGTAGTAATGCTGGCAATTCAGATATTTTCTTACTGCATCCAATTTATAATTTAAACTTTATCATAAGTATGTACGTATAAGATAAAAACATAGTACCCAGCCCTATACATACTATCTGTAGTTTCAGGCATACACTGTGGGTCCTGGGACGTATATGCTGTAAACAATGGGAGACTACTGTATATTAGGAAATGTATCAGGTACAGGTAGTTATTGAAGGGAGAATTGAAAAGAAAAAATATGAAGGAGTTGATATGTATATCTTAAGATTTGTATATATATGTTTATATGCATTTATATATAATATGTATTACATAAGATTTATGTTTACATATACACATAAATATGGGGTATACGTATAATATATAGATAAATATGCAATGTAGATTTACATATGCAACGTAGACTTAAGTAAATGTATATGCATTATTTATATAGATCTGTGCATATACTATATGATCATCAGAAAGTTAACATTAACTGGTAGAAAACAAGAACAGACCCATTTAAGGAACATAGATATCTTTTTAATGATAAAGATTCAGAAACTGTTAAATGAGAAATGTGCATGCCCCAATATGGAGTTAGAGACCTCCTGGTGCAAGGATGAGCAGGGATGACAGCTGGCCTTTGTCATTACTGAGGACATCCAACTCCTCAAGCAGTCGCTGTTGTGGAGAGGTTGGCTATGTGATAACTGTTCTTTTCTTGCAAACAACCGCTACCTAACCACCCCAGCAAATCCCTACTTGTTTACCATCTGGGTAGGTGAACTGTAGGTAACCTACCCAAATCTACTACTCCATTCCTGGACAAGTTTGTTGGGGGAGGGGTCTGCTGGAAGCATATTGCTGGAAAAGCAACTCTATAAGTTGTTCCAGAAACATATTTATTTTTTCTTTAACACAGTATATAGAGTGAGGGAGTATATAAATTGAGCATGCTATGGATTGGAACTATAAAACTATGTTTCAATGAACACACATTTTAACTTCTTCCAGATTGAAAATTTAAAAGAAAAATTGCCCTATCTTTATGAATATTAATCACAATAGGAATGTTGTTTACATTCCTGCTATTTTTAAATGTTTTAAAATGATCTGAAGTAAATAAAGATTACTCATAAGTACATTTTATTTTCCATTTAAAACTGCATTTCATATTATAAACAGGGTTAAATGTTAGGGTTTTGAGGTGAATCTAAAATATGTCAGTTGTAGTTATTGTTAATTATTTATGAGCCCGCTGGTAAGGACAAATCATTTTCTTAATCTATTTCACTAATAGAAATTATTTATAAGTACATCATTAATTATTTACATTTGCCTGGTATTATGTTTGCATTAATAATTTAAAAATATATAATTATCTATTAAATCATCTAAATATGATTTAACTTCATTTATCTTTTGTAACACAAATAGCAAGTTGATCACTAACTACAGTCATATGAAACAAGGTATTCCACTATAACAAGCTTGGGTATTTATAAAGAATAGGGACAATAACTTACATATTTATTTTTTTACTCAATATTAGTACGTATAACTGATATTCTCAAGAAAGTTTCCAGAATCTCAGATCTGTGAATCTTTTGTCTGTCAGTTACTATATACCCTTGAGGTACCTGGCATGTAGAGACCAAGTTTTTTTCTTCTAGTTGCTAATTAACTCAGTGCCCTCAGCACCAAATGACTTCCTCTATACAGCCGGGAAAGAGTGATTTTTGTTCTGGGCAGAGCTAAATATCCTCACTGAAAACTTTAAGGAGATTTACGACTGAATAAAATGTGTATCATGGAAGATTTGTCCTCCCTCAGTTATGATATCTGAGGTATAGTATCACAAGCACTTCTAGAGTTTCAAAGCCTTGAAGTTATATCTGGAGTTAAAACCAGAAAATAAGAAATGTTAAGGCAAGATTATTGTCCAGATATCTTGGTCTAAAAGAAATTTTCCTGTTGGGGAGCCTGTTTAAAAAAGATCTGAACAGGCCTTTTGGAAAGATTCAGTATTCGGGGTACTGGGAAGAAAGACCAGTGGTTATCAGCGGATTCTTTTTAAATAGAAAAACACTTTATATATTATTTGATAATGAGACAAAGGGCAAAAGTAATGTACGCATTACTGGTAAGCAGAATTGCCAAGGTAAAAAAAATGTTTGAGCTGGGATCTCTAATTGTCTACTCTTACATACTGTTATGAGCTGAATTGAGTCCTTTCAAAATTCATGTGTTGATATCTAACCACCAGTACCCTGAATGTGACTGCATTAGAGATAGAATCTTTAAAGAGGTAATTAAGTTAAAATGAAGTCATTATGATAATCCGATGTGACTGGTATCCTTATGAGAGGAGATTAGGACACAGACAGACACATACCCACACACACACACAGGACCATGTGAAGACATATGGAGAAAATGGCTATCTACAAGCCAAGGAAAAAGGCTTCAAAAGAGACTGACCCAGCTGATACACTGATACCTGGGTTTTTCTTTCTTTTTTTTTTTTTTTACTTCTAGTTCCCAGAATTGTGAGAAAATAAATTTCTCTTGTTTAAGACACCAAGTCTGTATTACTTTGTTATGGCAGCTTTAGCAAACTAGTACACAGTCCTTGTCCTGTTGAGGTCCTCGTAACAAACCCCAGTTTGTATTCTGGATGTACAGTTCCAATTGTTTGGATGCAGAGCCCTCTTATGGGACTTTTGAAGCAAGAATTGGAGACAGCTATTTTTCCTTGTTTATGGAATAATAGCAAAGGAAATTCCAGGTTCAGACTTTAATTGCTTACTGCTTTGGCTTTGTGCAATGGTACCATTTTTTTAATACTAAGTTTAAGGAAGACAGCTTATGCAAATAACCATCTTGAATGCTTATTAAAAGAGTCTTTACACAACCTTTCCTGACAGCCTGGATACCATTGGGTATTCAAGTTAATCTGAAGGTTGAACCTCCCTGTAGATTTCTAAAGGGAACATTAATATGACCCCAAACTAGGAATCTTAGTAAAAGAGGCTGCTAGTTTCTTCTTGGCCAAATCTTGGCATGGTGTAAGAATTCTGTATCTATATCATTTTCTGTATTGATATCTAAACAAGTTGCCTAAATGAGATTATGGATTACCTCAAAGTAATAAAGCCCCCAGTTTTGTCAGTTTGATGATTGTTTTGGGATAATCTTGATCCCACTGCCTTACAATTTTTGAACCTATAATTAAACATACTAAATAAGCAGAGCTGTTTACTGATTTACAGCTATGCAATTTTCAGGTTACAGATGTGGGAAAGATAACTGCTTCCATAGCAAAATGACCCAAGGGGACCCTTGAGGACAATGGGAGCTACTGTGCATAAGAAACAGGGCTTATGCCAACATGTATATCTTGTTAATTTGAGGATTATTTTGGAAATGAAATGTAATCTGTAAGGTGAACAAGTGCTTTTGCTACAGTACTTAACCCTAAATATGAAACTAGCGTAAATTACCTGATTGTTATTAACTGGAGTTTAACTTCCCTGCACTTTTAACACTTATTATATTAGAAAATATTGTTCTTAAAAAAATCTTGTTCAAGGGTGATTAGAATGTCCTTTTATATTTAATGTTTTAAAATCATGTGTATTGTGTCCCCCAACATATCAATTATTTAGTCATTAAAAATATGGATAAATCATTTTAGTAGGAATTAGGATTCACGCCAATACGTGCTAAAGGAAGTTGCCTAAATTGCAACATTGAGCTATAGAGAGGACATTAAATCATCTGTTTCAAACAAAAATAATTTTCATAGCAATTCCCTAAGCTAGATGACTACCAGTTATTTCTCCAGCAAAAATGGGTTTATTCAGGATCAGCAAAAGAATTGCCTTTTGGAATCTGCAACCATGGCAAGCCACATGCAAATCCCCTCACAGGAAGGAGAGGAGAACTCTTTTCCAACTTCCTTTTACCCTCTTTAAAAGCAATATTAAAAAAAAAAAAAAATCCACTGAGGGAATTCAGAGTTCAAAATGTGTAGTGGCTTTTCATTGACTGTTGTGACAACCTCTCATGGATGAGCTGTTCCCAGGCAAGAAGTCTTTCTTCTTCCTCTTGGGTTCTGTTGTTGTTTCAGGGCATGACAGCTCCCCCTTTTGGCTTCCCAACTGTATTTTAATTGAGGTTTCTGTTTGTTAATTTTTACAATGCCAATACAGAGTATTCAACCGCAGCAAATGCATTCACAGAACACCACAGTATTTGGGAAATCACTTCTCTTGTATCAGTAGAAAGTTCTTCTCTGAAGTCTCATTCAATTTTCAAATAATTAATAATTGAATGCTATTTAATGTGATTGGGCAAAAGTCTTCATTACAAGGTAACTTAACCCTAAATGTCTCGAGTGAATGAAATGTTTCAGCCCTATAGAAAGTTACTTCTAGATACAATTCTTAAGAACAGTGTTGTGAAGGTTGGATAACTTTCAAGTCTCCGGATATGTTAGTGCTTAAATAATACCACAAAATATAATAAGTCTTCTGTCTGAAAAAATAATTATTTAAAAATCTAAAATTGCTATGAACATTTCCAAGTCTCACTGAGTTTTTTTCTAGAAAAAAATATAATACCTGGGTGAATGTGACTGTTTAATTTGTCTATATAAACAATGGAACATTTTCAGTGTACTCAGTTCTAACTTATTAGTGTCCTCTAGGGCTCTGAGGTGAGAAGCAATGGTATCAGCATGTGCTCAGGCAACATCATTTCAAACACTAATTTTTAAGTGTCTTTTTTCCTAAAATTATTCCCATTGTTAGCAGATCAGTAGTATGGTTGGGGGGTAGTTAGGCAGCCCCTGAATGTTGCCATGAGAAACATTGCATCCAAAATGTCTCCCCACCCCCATTCACCCCCCAATCAAAAGAATCTAGAGAAGATCTTGGATGTAAAGAAGCACGATAAACTGGCAACAAAGGATGCCTTCAAAGAGGGGAACTGATTTGTTAAGGAACATGGATCTGACAGAGATGTTCTTTTCATTGGATACCACTTAGATCTTTTGAATTTTGCTCCAGGTGATGTAATACCTACTTTTAAAATCCTTACCTGTTTTTTTATAAAGAAAAAAGCCCAAGATTTTAATGTGACTTTTCCAATTTATAAAAATTTATATCTTATATATATATTTATATACACGGAATTGACTAAATTATATGTAGTGTATAACCCCCAGTTATAAAAGAAGAAATGATTAGAGTTGATAAAGTTGACTCTTCAATTTTGATACTCCTACTTGATCCCTGTGTCCATTACTTGCTAACACATGTATTAAGGTTGTACTATGTGTCTGTCATTGTTCTCAGTGCATTATCTGATTTAATCCTTAAGACAATTTAAAAACAGACAATATTTTATTACATTTTAAAGTTAAGTAAAATAAGGCTTTATGAGGTTAAGTATTTTACTAACAACGGTCCCAGAACACAACTTACAAAGCCTGTGTTCCTAACCATTTCTTTTGTGTTGTTTCTTGGAAGCCCATGGGGGCAATATGTGTTGGTCATCAGAAGATTTTTTTAAAAGTTGATTTTTTTTGGATACTGTTTGAGTGGGCATGCACTCCCTAGTTTTCCACTTTCCATACCTTACCCTCTTATGTGAGTCTGCTCGGTTCACCCAAGCCTTGTGCTACCTGACTTTCAGGCTGTTGTTACTGCCTCTTTCTAATTCACTCTAAAAATGTGGCAGATAATTAAATGATATCAAATAGTAAAAGTTTCCAGTCTGTACATGGTACCTGAGGATAATAAGTTTGTTTCCTTTCTTTCCTTGAAATAATGATACAAAGTTAGTATTTGGGTGAAATTGGGGACTATAATTCTACTCTCTCAGTCCTTGAATTTGAGATGGACAATCCTTTTTGAGTTTTGAAGCAATTCAGTGATTCTATTACCCATTAATATGGTGACACACAGCTGGCTCGTTCTTAGTTTGGACTTGAATTCGAAGTTTTCATAGGTTTCACACTGTGATCCCTACACCTTGATCTTTTCAAAGGTAAATGGCTCTACGTATATATGCCAATAAAGTTTATGCATATGAGGCGCGCTTATAGATACCTTTCTGATAGTATCATCAGGATACGCACCCACGTTTCAAACTTGAGGCATTGAGTCTTAGATGTTCATTGTGAGTTGGAACCAGTTTGGAGGATCAGGGAAAACACTTTTTTTTTTATTCTAAACTTTTCAATTGCTCTGATACTAGAACAGATAAGCAGAAGAAATACATAGATTTTTTGAACAGAAGGGTTAAAGCAGCTATATTAGCTTTTTAATGGTATTTCTCTGTAAGACATTAGCGCAGACTTAGAGACTTAAGAGACCATTCACATATTATCTCACAGTTCTCTGTAGGTCAGAAGTCATGGGCTAACTGGGTCTTACTCAGGGTTTCATTAGGCTGCAGTCATGGTGCTGATTGGAGCTATATTTTCATCCGAGGCTCAAAGTCCCCTTCCATCTTCTTTGGTTATTGGCAGAATTCATTCTCTTCTGGTTGTTATCAGTGAGTTGTGTGTACTGGGGATGATAGATGGGGAGTTGCCTTCTAAACTGTATATGATCAAGGTTGTTATAATTAGAATAGTTTCAAATGAATACCAATGTCAGTAAGTCCATCCACAAGTTGGCAGGTGAGGGCAGATACTTGCTGCGGATTGTTCTCAACTCCTAGAGGCAGCCTGCCCTTCTGTGTTCTGTGAGCCTCTCCAAACATGGCAGTTTGCTCTTTTAGGCCAACATGAGTGCATCCTCTACAGTTAAGAAACTCTGACTTCTCCCTTCTTTGACCTCTAGATCTTTTAAAAAAGGGCTCGTCTGATCAGGTATGATACTCAAGGGGAGGGGATTTACAGGGCTTGCCCACGGGGCAGGAATTTGGGAGTCTTAGAATTCTGCCTACTACTGAAGGAGAATTAAGTAGAAACTTGCCATAAGGACCCCAACAATATTTTGACTCCTGTTCTCAAGCTACTTTTTCCCAGCAGTAAAATGGAATACGGTGCTTGAGTTTGATCGCTACATGAGACTCATTCACACTATTGTGAAAATCACTGTCATGTATACTGTTTTTTTTTAATTAACACAATACATCATTTTTTTAAGGAGGCCCTTTTATAAAATAAAAACTTTTGCCATATCCAGGATGTCCAGTGAATACAGCTATTTTTCTTTTCATTTTAAATCAGTATTTAAGTTTGAGTAGACTTGCCATACAGAATTGCCTTGCATGACAATATACATTCCACATAGACTTAAAGTTAAATATTTCATCTAAGTTAGTTATATTTTGCATGACACTTGGAATAACCACTATTGATTCTTAATTACATTAATATCAATATGCTGCTATAAACAATGTTTATGGCACTGTAATTGATAGGCTGTTAGTGTTACCTGCTTGTAGGACCTGCAATTATTGCTATAAATGTAATTTACAGTTACAGTAATACTATCTAAGTTTCATCTTAAAGCTTGAATCCATAAAGCAATATGTATTTTTTTACACCAAAACTGGTGACTAATGTAATTTTTTTTAAATAATTTGTTGAATTGACAAAGATAGTAACTGCATATTTTTTTCCCTCTTCAGACCTGATTAGCTCAATTTTGTTGTTGTTAGTACCTATTTTTTCTGTTCTTTTCAAGATTTCCCTGGCCTTAGTTGGTTAAAAAAAAAAAACAAAGTAAACCTGATGGATTTCTTAATAAATCCATGACATGAATTTTCTAAATTTTTACCTGGTATATATTTAATAGATAATGTTTCAGGATTTCCCCTTGTCTCATTTGTAGTGTAATTAGATAGTCACTTTTTATTTGGTATTTAAAATCTTTTTCTCTTTTTGGCTTGATTTATTTTAGAGTTGTGAATGCTATTTCCAGAGAATAATTTATCTACAAGAAAAGAAGGATAAGTAATTTTTTTAAAGTTCCTCCCTCAGTTTATAGGAGCCATCCTATGCTAAATCAAATTCATAGTATGATTTTGATAAAACAGACATTTGAACAGACATTTGACATTCATTTCTCTAAAATAAAAACAAACAAAAAAGACAGTTTTTCCTTTCTTAAACTAATATATCCCAATAGCATAACTTTTAATTTTATTTGAATTTTGAGGAGACTTTTTTTACATACCAAAATAATGAGATCATAAAATAATATGCTTAAAATTTTATATATATAAATCTCTGCTGCCTGTTCTATCAGTATTTTCACTAGATTACTTGTTCATTAGGTGACCACTTTGAGCAATGATTTTGCTAATTCAGGGAATAGGTTTGTGATCTCAAAATCTATGTATGTGCATAAAATTATATATATATATATACACATAAGTAAATATAAAGTTTAAATTTTGAAAAGTTTTTATTCATTTCAGTGTTCTTTTAATTTGGTGTGATAATATGTATCATCATCATGGAATTAGATTTAAGATAACTTTTTTACTTTTTAAACAGTTTCAGGTCAGTAACAAAAGAGTGGAGAGGTTAGTCAGGAAAGAACTAATAAAATTAATTAGTGTAAAAATCACATTTTGCTTTGGATTTATTTTAAGATTCTATTTTGTTGAAATTCTGGGGAAAAGAAGAACCGGGGGAGAGTTGAATGAAGGTAGCTCAGAATCAAGTCTGATCTCAGCATAAAAGCTATTAGCTGTCAGCATGAATGAAATGTACATGCTAGGGAAAATATTAATATTGATTGCCAACTCGAAGAGTTTTCAGGAATTATGGCAAAATGAAAGAAAGATTTTAGTTAAAGGTACATTAAATGAATGTTTATTTTGAGTAATGACCCTCCCCAAAAACCTTGCTAGCAAGATTGTGGGGTGCAATAAATAAGTTAAAGAAAATGAATCTTTCCAAGAAATAGCAAAGAAATAAGTGAGGTTAAGTACCTGGAACTGTCCGTTACCCTAAATTTATGTAGTGAGAGTTTATTAATTTCAAACAAGGGTATTCATACTCTTTAATAAGATATCACATGGCATTCTGTCCATTTACAGTATGTTCCTAAAGGTGAAAACAGCAGGAAAATGAAATTACTTCATTTACCGGAATTACAGCTTCTTTTGTATAAAACTTTAATCATTTTATATATGACAACCTTATGCTTAATGTTTTTGGAATACTCTTCATAAAACATTATTTAGCAAAAGCATACTCTCCCACTG
This sequence comes from Pseudorca crassidens, assembly GCF_039906515.1. Lineage (NCBI taxonomy): Eukaryota > Metazoa > Chordata > Mammalia > Artiodactyla > Delphinidae > Pseudorca > Pseudorca crassidens. The sequence goes on along the minus strand of NC_090298.1, from coordinate 151,379,448 downwards.
AGCACATCACTGCTTTCAATGGCTGTGCTAATCTAGTTTGAATGTATGTGGCATTTAATCTTAATTATGATGCTGAAGTCTATAAAACGTTAATTATTCATTTCACATGCTCCCTCCACTTTATTGTAACTCCTAATTTGCTTAACAAAATGTAGCTTTTAATTAGAACTGTGGAACTGTTAGGGCAAGGTGGTGTTTTGAGTGTGTGTGTGTGTGTGTGTGTGTGTGTGTGTGTGTGTGTGTGTGTTGTGTTCTGTTGGTTTGGAAATACATGTGGGGAGGGGTAGTGTTGGAGTAAAAGAAGTCAAGTGTTTTAAATTCAAATAATAAAATCTCCTAGTAGTTTTCATTTTCCTTCTTAGTTGTTTCCCGGTTTCTTATAGTTGAAAAGGGAAAATGGAAAGGTATGACTGGTTATCATTTTAATAATGCACAATAGTTGGACTGTAGTTAACATCTATATCTCTAAATACTAGCTGAAGAGCATGCACGAGCACACACACAAAAACCCGTGCAAAGAAAAGTAGGTAATCAGGTCATTTTTGCCTTCATAATACAGAATAGTCAACTGAAATCTTTAATTCAATTAGTGACAGTTGTATTTTTATTCCACTTTTAAGATACGATAGATTACATAACACAAAACATTGTTTTTAAGAAAACCTGGAAGAGATTTATATTTAAACTTTAAATGCTTGGTATTTTCCAATGTTTTCCTAATTTGTTATTTGTGGATTTTATAATGATATTGCTTGTGTAATATTTTTAATGTACTTTTTAAGTTTTTTTTAAAAATTTACATTTTAAAATTTAAAATAACTTGTAAATAAAACTTTATATTCCTGCTTTAGAAGAAAATCATTATTTTGAAATATAAATAAATAGAAAACTACTAAAACCTTTTTCATGTATCACAGACATAGAATCACTAGAGGACCCATTCTACACCTTTTTAAACAGTGTACACACCAACTTAGAATTCTAGGTATGAAGTCAAGTATCTCTAAATTATGTTTTGATTAAGCTGTTCACAAAGACAAGAGCTCTTAAACGTTTTGTATACATTTACTGTAAATTTTGAGAAAGGTCATTTAAAAGCTAAAAGCAAAAAATTTCCATAAAATCATAAAGATCTCTCTTGGTAATTGGGTACACTAAAATTTTGTGTACTAAGAATGAAGTTATGGTTATGATTATATGGTTGTGGAATAAAATTTGAAACTTATTAATTGTACTAGGCAGCTGTTATTTTCCAAATAGATGCTCATATATTTCCTCACCAAAAAAAAAAAAAAAAAAATCTAGATCGACTTATGGGCACATAAAGACATAATATTTTAACTATTCTGATGTTACTCTTTTATAATTTATTTTCCAGACATACTTGAATTAATTAACAAAAACAATAAAACAATTAGTTTTGTTCTTAAAAGGAATAGAAATTAACATCTGTATGTCTGATTTGGGGGGACCGACTCCTGAAGTGGTCTTCAACTTCTTACAGAGTACTGCTTTATTTATTTATTAGATCTTTTTTTTTTAATCAAGTATAATTCTTTAATATCCCTTATTCCATTTCTAATACGTGTAATGGTAATAGCGGCTACAATTTATGGAACTACTCCATAAGGGACCTTCCATTCCCACTTTACAGATGAAGAAACTAGAAGCTTAAGAGAGATTAGTGATTTGTTCAAGATCACCTGAGATTTCAGCCCAGGGCACCCTCAGAGCCTGTGCTCTCTACTGCACTCCTCTTCTGTCTTAATTCAGTTGTGGTGCGGTTTTGTGCCTCACCAGCATGCTCTTAGCGCCTTGAAACCCCATTTCCAGTAGTGGTACTCTTTGATCTAACTCTCCATTCTCATGCCTAATCTCCTTGGACCCCCGCATCCATTGATTCATAGGTTAAGTCTTCCATCTGTATTAAAAAAACAAACAAACGAAACAAAACAAAAAAACTGAGTTAAAATAAGTGACAAAGAATGGTTATGAATATTGTTGCTGTTTGGTAAAAATCCCAGCACTGGGAAAATAATTCATCTGAGAGGAGAGAGTAAATGTTTTACCCCATTATGAGGATAGTATATATATTCACATTTTAATATTTTGTTTTCCAGTCAACAGCAGACAGACTTGTCTCCTCTACTACTTTCTGCTGAACTAAATCAAATAAGACATGAGTGGCAGTACCCTTTATACTTAAGCACACAGTCTCTTTAGCTAGGCTCTCTGTGTTCGAACCTTATCTCTGCTGCTTACCAGCTGAGTAATTTTGGGAAGTTTAAACAACCTCAGTTGCCTCAGTTTCTGCATCTGTAAAATGTGAACAGTAGTTCTTATATGATTGCTTACAAATTAAATATTTTAATATATGCAAACCACTAAAAACAGTAACTGGAACATTGTACTTTCTATATAAGTGTTTGCTTCATTTTTTAATTAAAAATGTGTACCTTAGAATTTATGGAAAACATGATTATTCAATACACAATGTTTCATTTAGGACCTCCTAAGAATAATCCACGTGTAATATATCTTCTCTGCCTGAAGGCTTTGAACTCAAAGTCCAAACATTGCAAGAAAGATGAACTTTTTTCTGTTTTAAATATCTTAAGGATATCTATCAAATTGTCAGATACAACTCCTGCTTTTAAGAAACATAAATAAAAGGCTAATGATGTTTAGGGGCATTCTCCATACTGGCTTTTCTATATATCTAAATCCCTTGGATAATTACAAAACTTCCATTTAGGTTTTTTTCTTCATAAGTCACATAAACCTAGCATAACATAAAATTGTAAAATCCTGGAAAGAAAGCACAAAAAAGAATAATTTTCCTTATTTTTATTTCCATCTCCCATGTTCCATATGCTAATCACCTCATTGTCTTCCAGAAAAAGGAGGGGGGATTCTTTTAAACTTTGTTTCTAATCTTCTCATCATGAGTGTTTCACACAGTCCTCATCCAATAAACTTTTCTGTCTCCTTAAGAACTATTTAGTTTTGTTTCTGATTCTTTCACTGTGTCCAGTCCAAGGATCTAAGGGGAGAGGGAAGCGGACTACCTAACTAATCTTGAGATGTTCACTTAGTGCTGAGTACTTTAATCCAATTTTCTTTTATTGAACTTTTACACCCTGGGGAATTCCCAAAGATTGTGAAGTTCTTTGGTGCTTTCGTGAAATGTAAGCCAGCCTATCCCTTCTGTCCCTCTCTTTGAAATAAAAGCTCTAGCTTTTTAGTCTGAATTTAGTTCTATTCACTATCTTGCCATCACACTATGCTGCTTCTGTAGTTCGCCCCCCACACAGTTCTGAGTTCTAAAGCCACGCTGCCCACTTTTCTTTGCTGCTTTTCATGAGTCCTCTTTCGTCTCTCGGCTTTGCCATTCTGTTGGGGTACCACCCAGGATGCCATGTTCTGTCTGATGTTTTCTCAGTTGACCTCCAGGTCTGTGAGCACCTTGCAGCATCTCTCTTCTTCCTCTCTGTTTTGTTGCCACAGATGACTTGGTAGAGAAACTTGGAATTGTTTGAAATAGAATTGCTTTGCTGTTTTGCAGCCTTTTAGAGGAAGTCAGGAAAATTATGTTTTAAAAGTCACAGACTATTGTGTTATCTCATGTCATCCTCAGTAATCCCTATATGTAATCTTAATTGCTTCCCATTTTTATACATAAAGATAAATGACTTACCTGTAGTCACACATTATGTGACAGAGACAGGATTTAAACTTTATTTTCGGGAATTTCAAAGCTTGACTTTTCTCTGCCACATGGTGTTGCTTCTTGAATATTTGTTCTCCTAGTTCATTTATTCTTTACTTAAAATCAATATAGCAGTTTCCAACAACCGCATGCTTCCTGTGTCATATTGTGATGCTTATAGAATCTAAATAGCTCAAGTAAGAATATTTCTAATAAGTTGATGACATGTACATCTAAAAAGTAATTATAACTTTATAATAGTCGAGATAGTCCTGATATTTTAGGGTCTAGATTGCAATTTATTCATTCAACATATGCATATTGAATGTAAACACTATTCTAGACTCTGGGTCTAGGATAGTGACTCAAACAGAAAGTCCCTTTTCTAATGGACCTTACATTCTAATGAGGAGAACAGACAATAAACAAACAAATGCATATATCTATATTTATATCTCTCTATATCATGTCAAGGTAAGTGCTTCAAAGAATGGTCAAATGGGACATGTGTTTGACATTTGAAATAGAGTACTGAGGAACTGCTGACCAGTTAGTTTTATGCATGCTATGTGAGAATTAAGTATGTACAATAATTTGGAGTATAATACATAAATATATGGAGGCATAACAACAGAGAATGACTATGTACAAAAAAGCCTTCTGGGGCTTCCTTGGTGGCGCAGTGGTTGCGAGTCCGCCTGCGATGCAGGGGACACGGGTTCGTGCCCTGGTCCGGGAGGATCCCACATGCCGCGGAGCGGCTGGGCCCATGAGCCATGGCCGCTGGGCATGCACGTCTGGAGCCTGCGCTCCACAGCGGGAGGGGCCGCGACGGTGAGAGGCCCGCGTACCCAAAAAAAAAAAAAAAAAACACCTTCTGAGAGATCTTGAAGGGTGGTGGGGTAGTAGTTCAGAACATGGGCTTCAGCATCAGACAAACCCGTTTTGCCTCTTTGTAGCTCTGTGTGCCTGGGCACAGTTACATACATCTATGTCTATGAGCCTTACTCTTCTCACCAAGAAAATGGGGCAACAGAGCCCCTCCAGGGATGCTGAAGTGTTTTGCATTGTCCTTGACACATAACGTAGTAAGTTTTGTAGGCGCTAGCAGTTAGTGGCAGGGGTAGCAGTTGTAGTGGAAATTATTGTTGTTAGCAATACAGCTTCGGAGAATCACTGAGCATTTATATACTTTAGATCTTCTCTTTTTTTTTTTTCCCAACTCCTCACAGATGTAGAAAGTGTAAATAAATAATACATGTGAGGCACTTTGTATGAAGACAAATTTTTTCTATTGTTATCTGAGGTGTCAGAAATAAAACCTAATTCTGGAGGTTTTCTGAGAGCAGAATTTCCATTTTACTATTCCGTGGGAGTTCTTGCTTAGAGATGTTTTGCAAAGCCAGCCCTAACATAGTTAACTTGCATATGAATAGCTGCCAGAGACGCCCTGAGGAGAGGAGGCACATCTCTCAGCACCCGGCTCTCCAGGCGGTACTGCTGGTGGCTGCTAGGGCAGTGCTCAGGCCCCGCCACTGCTGCTGCTACCGAGGCGTGGCTGTCACCAGCTGACACCCAGAGCAGAGATGATATGAATACACACCAGTCAGCTCCCTCTTGTCTCAACAAAGCAATAATGAGCAGCTCTCTGCTGTGTTCAACTAGTTCACAGACATAGGTACCTTTCCCTGCACAGATACGTTTTCTACAAGCTCCCTGTTGAATTTTGTGCAGGTTTAAGATGTTTTCTTACTTTTTTTTTTATTATTATTGTGGTAAGAACACTTAACATGGTATCCACTTCACAAAGTTTTCAATGCACAATACAATATTGTTATCTGTAGGCACTATGTGGTCCAGCAGACCTCAGGAACTTAAATCAACTTGAATAACTGAAATTTTATGCCTGTTCCCCCTCCCCTCAGCCCCTGGAACTACCATTCTACTCTCTGCTTCTCTATGTTGGGCTATCTTAGATTCCTCTTGTAAGTGGAATCATGCAGTGTTTTGTCCTTCTGTGGCTGGCTTGTTTCAAGGTTCATCCATGTTCTCGCATGTGGCAGAATTTGCTTTTTTTTTTAACGATGTTAGAAAACTACTTATGTTTAATCATGTCTACCTGTGCTTGTTCAGTTCCGCCTAAAACTCCTTGAAGGAAGTATTAATTTATTGTTTAATATCACCTCCAGCATGCCTAGCCTAGTGTATCTTACACACTAGTAATTCGTAACTGTTCACGGTTAACTAACTTACTACAACTAACTGACTGATGGGAACACAGTTTGTGTCACTAACTGCTCTCTTGATTAGAGTGAGGCAATATTATCTTAATTAGGTTTTTAACCAAAATAGGCTCTGGAATGTTTTTCTAATGATCAATACGTCCCTACATTCCAATTAAAATAAGTAGGAAAGTTAAGTATGCAAAACTATGTTAAAATATGTTGAAACAAGTAAACAGTTGTTAACCAAGTCTCTTTGTCTCTCTTTCCCTTTTTCTCTCCTCTCTTTCCTTCCCCATTGCAGAAATCTTTTGCTTTCACAGTAGATCAGTTTTAAATATATTTGAGAAAAATAGTCTTTGGCAATGTCTTACTCTGTTAAGAAAAGCTACTAGAGCTCCTCTTATTTCAACTGATAGTGAACGGTAATACCCACAGACCTGTTTCAAATACTTTGGGATTTACTTGAGAGTTATTATTGGTGAAGCATTAACTAGGAGATACTCCAGAACTCACACTTCAGTATTACTAGGTTCAGGAGTATTGAAGTTGCTTAGTAGCGTCTACGTAGTATGCTTGCGTGGTGTGACACATCATGTTACTTTGCAGGGTCTTGTGGTTTTAAGATTGATTTAGAGACGTGGGCATCACACTGGACAAAGATAGACAGGTTATACAGGCGATATGCTTGTTAACTTTGGAAGTATGTTAGCAAGCCCGAGGAAGGGCTTGGGGACTAACTAGAAAGAAAATGTTTCACGGATCTGCCAAGTTGAAAAGCATGTTCTGATGATTGCATGTCATGGGAAGAAAAATATGTGATGGGGGATAATAATTCTTGAATTTGTTGCTAACGTTTCAAGGAATATTTCATACATTTTCATCATAATAAAACATACGTCCGAGTATTTTTATCCATCTAAAAATGTTGGGAAGGGGCATATGATGCAAAAGGATGGGGGTCTTAATCAGTGGTCTTTGGGATTCAAGTCACAGAAATCAACTGACACTCATGCAAAGATGGGGGGATTTATTAAGAAATATAAAGCTAGCTTACGGAACTGGACGGGAAGAACGACACCCCCACTTTAAGGAAGATAGAGATGAAAACTTAGAATGCACTTGGCCTCCAGCACCATGGCTCTCAAACTCCTTTAAGATGCATGATCTTGCATCTTCGCTTGATCCTTTCTCTGCTTTTCACATTGTACTTTCGTGGCAAAAGTCCACCCCACATTTGCAGACAGCATGCCTATTCTTCTTGGGGGCATTAGAGATATTGACCTGCTTATCCTAGTCCAATTCCAACTCTGAAAGAGCAAATATGAATGGTCCAGCCTGGGCCAGGTTTCCATTTCTAGTCCAGTAGAGTGTTGCCAGCGAGCAGGATAATGTAGTAAAAATAGGGTTGCTGGGGCCTACCTTGTGTGTAGGAATGCAAATCTCACAGAGGAAGGCCTTGTCTGGGAGGAGACTCCAAAGATGTCTACTACAAAAGAGGCTAATTCCTACCTGAGACAACGCTGGGAAGGTGAATATAAGTGATATCTTTAGTTTTTGAAATAGTCATAGAATTAATTTAGACAGAGAGGGAAGGCTACTGGATATTGTTGTGTTAAAAGAAAAAATTTAAAGTGGCCTCTGTTTAAAATTTGATTTAAAGACTGTGTCATTACAAAAGGATTTCCTTTGAGATGACTTATAAATTCCTAATAAGGTTGTTCTCTCCTTCAACTGTATAAATGACAAGAAACCTCTGGTATGGACACTTCTTAGAAATATTAATTAGTGTTATCACTATAACATGTGTTGTAAGGTTAATGATCCCTAGCTGGGGTTGACTATCCCTGAATATAGCACTGAGCTATCTTTTTCTCTTCACCTATACCTGGAAAATTATTTAAGATTTTAAACCAAAATGTCCAGTGTCTCTTAAAATGCTTATTTAGCTCAGATAAATATACATTATATAATGATGAAAATGGCCATTTGTCAGTGCAAGTATTATTCTTTTCCTAAAGGAGAAAAATAAGGAAACACTTTGACTTAGGGTGATTTGGAAGATAAAAAATTTCAAACTTTTAAAGTTGGTATTGTATAGCTCTTTGGTAATGATTTTCCCGGTTAACTTATATTATTGATGATATCTGATTGAATTCTCTCTCCTGTACATTATTTGCTTGTGTTTGCTCATATTTTCTTCAAAAGATTTAAATTGAAATATACATGTATTCTTGATTTCTGAAGTGAATTTTTTAATATGCTATTTAGAAGTCCCAGAGAAATTTTCTTCTCATGAATCAGAATTCAACTTGTAAAAAAGAAAATCAGTGATTAAAGATACCATATATTTTTGGTCCCAGACATATTGTACTCATTTTAGTTTTCAAATTGTTATAAATACCTCTGTACCTTTTGCAAAAATGAACGATTGGAAATTATGATGAATTAGCGATTGTTGCCAATGACTTTGAGGCTTTTAAGTAAAAAAAAAAATTAATAATTACCAATATCTGGTTATCACACTTTTAAATATATGCTGGCACAAAAATTGACATCCTCAATTGTATCATTTCCATTAATGGAGGTAGTAGGTGGTGTTTAGAGGGGAGAAGAGTTCATTTATTCATTTACAAGTTATCACATACTTTGGGAAAGTATGTTTTCAACAGTTACACTAATTTTTCTTGAAGATATTCTGGTTGATGCTGAGTTAAATAATTAGGTTTAAAGTTAGTCAGATATTTCCCAAACTCTTAAATTGTCATAGTAAAAAAACAAACAAAACGCTTGTTCATACTTATCTAATGGTTATCTTAATTAGAGGGGAAGGGAATCTTAATGTCATGATCAGGCTGGGGGTTACATGTTAAATAATTCATACTTTTTTGCAAATATACGGTCTAAGTGTCCACAAGATCTGTCTCAGATTGACTCTTTCCCTGACAATAGAGAGCTGAGCAATGACATTGATTCGCAGATAAAATATAGTTTCTGAAATCTTGAAGGATTTATTTTTTTAGTTTTATACTTTATTTGCAAGTTTCGTAAAGATAGTTTATTTCAACTTTCACTGAGTGCCTCACTTAGGCACTCAAAATTTAACTAGTGTTCACCTCAGAGAATATTCTCTTAAAATAAATTTAAAATATCCAGCAATACTCTTTGTATATAGTAATGACTCAAAAAGGAAGAAAAAATCAATTACTAATACTACAAATGAAAAAATAATGAAAATAACAGTTACTGATACTACACGACATTGTGAACAGATTGGTTGCATCACTATCATTATTTAGGGAAATTACTGTAATTGACTTTCCTTATTCTCAGCAAGAACTTGTTCTCCTAGATGTATGGACTCTAAGGAAAATAGTATTTTTTATAAAATTTAACACTGCTTCAAAGATGAAAATATATAAGTATTTATTGATATTTATGAAGCAATTGTTTTGTAATTGACACTCAAAGTTTTGGGAATAAAAGTAGAAGACTAGTAATAGATGTTCATCTGGAAAATCAATCTCCTTTGCAGTGCTTTATTTTGCCAAATGACTTCCAAAATTGTTATGCCAAAGAAAATGACCACATTTTGTGAAATTCATCAGTAATCAACCTATTAAACAGTACTTCTAATGTGCTTTTTAATTGAATATAACATTAATGCAAAGCCAGTTTAGATATAGTGAAATATCAACTTGTGATTTCAAACATACCTAGGCAAAAAGCTATAAGAATGCAGGATAGACAAAATGCATTATTGCTGTCCTCAAAAGGAGCCAGATTCCACTGACTTAGTGTTTTTGCCAAATATTCTGGATACTAGGTTAAAAAAAAATCTCAACCTTCTCATTTATAAATAACACAATGTTCAGTATGAGGTAGATAAAATATTCAGGTGACTGATCACATTTTTTAGTTTGCTTCCAGAAATTTGGCATCTTGTAGACAGTGTCTCTAAGTAAATTTGGAGAGTGGAAAATGTTATTAGAACTGATATTTCTTATGCATTGTATTACTGGATTTAATCATCCTAAAATTTATGAAACTAGAAGTACTGTAATATCCTCTATAGTGATATGAAAGGAGAACATGTACCCTCAAAGTTAGGACTGAGCTTAGTTTTTCTCTTAATATAATAAGTTATAGTATTTCCAAGTGTGTCTTGCTTATATTTGAACTGCTTGCTTATTAAAGAGAAGCTAGAAACACAAGTGCCTGAGTGCATAGCAGGCAAGATTTTGGCTTTGGCACCACTATGTAATATGCTCCTTTCTGTAGAAGCAGGAGAACTACTGATTGAACAAAGAAGGTGAGACTGAATCACAAATATTTGTTTCTCTTTCTAGAGGGGCATGCATTTAAAATTACATTTAAAGCTCTTACGTTTGACTCATACTCTATGCAGAAAAATTACTTTAAAAATAGTCTATGTCCGGGCTTCCCTGGTGGCGCAGTGGTTGAGAGTCTGCTTGCCGATGTGGGGGACGCGGGTTGGTGCCCTGGTCTGGGAAGATACCACATGCCATGGAGCAGCTGGGCCCGTGAGCCATGGCCGCTGAGCCTGCGCGTCCGGAGCCTGTGCTTCACAGTGGGAGAGGCCACAACAGTGAGAGTCCCGTGTACCGCAAAAAAACAAAACAAAACTATGTCCTGTCCACCTCATTCATTCATTTGCTACACATCACTCTAAAAGTGTTATGCTGTGCCTCAGGCAGGGTTGAACAGCTCAGACTTGGTAGATGGCCCGAGTGTGAATCTCAGCATCACTTCCTGCTAGCTGTGAGATCTCTGTTCCTCAGTTTCCTCATCTGTAAAATTGAGGAAATAATATTACCTATCTTACAGGGTTGTTAGAAGAATTAAATATGTAAACCCCTTCAAATCATGCCTGGTTAATAATAAGTGTGTTGTTATTTTTGTTCTGTCTAACTTCAGATGCTTAGATGTTAATGAGGTCAATACATTAGGAAGCATGATAACCCCTAGTTATGAAAAATGCTGTCATGGAAATAACTAAGATTGTGAGATGTGGTCAGAGCTGATAGCTCAGGGATGTGAACAAACCATCCATAACATATACCAAGGAGGAACATTATAGAAGGAGGGACTGGAAGTAAAAGACCCAGGTGGGGTGGGATGGGGGGGTGGGAGCAAGTCTGAAGAAGGACAAACAGTAGTGTTGAGGAAAAGTGGCATGTGATGAGGATAGGTTAGAGAGAGGGGGAATGAGCCAGATCATTCACGGTCGTGCAGACCTTTGAAGGGATTTGGATTTTATTCTAAGACCTATGGTATCAAAGGTTGGGTTCCTTGGACAACAGAGTCTGAGTTGGAGTTTTGCAGGCAGAAGGTTTATTACTGAGTGCTTTAGAAAATGACACTCAGATCAGAGTGCGGAAAACAAACAGGATTGGGCACAGGGAAGAACTGAACTGCAGCGCAGTCACCTCAGGTGCCTCCCTCAGCCTTTCCCACGGACAGCTCTGGGGCAGGGATGGAGAGGGATACTGCTGATAGCTCTTCTGCTGCCTGCAGCTAGCAAGTTGAGCTCTTCATCCTGAAGGGGGATCAGGGAGGAGTAGCCCAGTGCCCATTTCCGAGCCACTGAAGGATTTAAAGCACAAAATTCAACTCCTAATTCATGCAAGGAATAATCTTTGAATGCCTACTGTAAACCTGATCCCACTCTAAAGCCGAAAATCCAATGGGCAAGTAAGGCACAGAGCCAACCATCTAGTGAAGAATTCAGTCGGACAAACAAACAAGACAGTGCTGTGCAGTGACTGTTGTAAAGTGGCAAAGGGGTTTCAGATGCTATGGCCGCAGAAGAGCAGCGTTCCACACAAGACTGTGGAAGACCTCTGGGTAAACAAATGGCATTTGAACCAGAACCTAAAGGATGACGAGAATTTATTCTTATAAAGGGCAGGGGGTGTCGTGCAGCACAAAATCCCGGAAGTGAGGTACATATGAATGTGGTTCCTTATGGCTGGAGCGAGGAGTGTGCTCCATGACCCACACAGGAAATCCCACCTGGCATCTCAGGAAAAAAGAGGAAGAGCAGAGAGTCTGGCAATTGCAAGGTGACCTGAGACATCCTCTGTCTTAGCCTCCTCGTTACGTAGATGAGGAAGGGGAAGCAGATTAGCTCAAGACATTGTTCAAGGCTTCACACTTAATGAACAGCGTATGAGGAATGAAAGTCCGGGCTTGACATGTAATCTGAGAATCTACAAGCTTTTACTAGAACCATCTTAACAGGATAAGACGTACAATTGCAGCCACAACACATCATAATGACACACACGCGGCAAGGGTTTAATAAATAACTGATTAGGGGTATAGATTGAATGATGGATGTAGCCCATGGTCTTTTTATCAGTGAATAGGGTAGAATAAGAGCAGGACATCAGATGATTTACAATCTCCATGTAATAATGAGGGTGACTAAGCTGTGTATTTGTTGGGTATGAGAGGATACTAATTATATAATTCCATGTTTTCTCTATAGTGTCTTTTCTCTGGTTGATACATTTTCAATTTTTTTTTTCCCCCTGAAGGCATCTGGTAAGATCTTTATAATTAACTACATTAGTAAAATTATTTACCTGTGGTTGCTAACTGCCTCAGTAGAGCATCTAAATGGATTATCACAAAATATCAAAAATGTGTTTAAGTGACTGACTTTAAATAAGAACTGTTTTGTATGGAAATTAACTTTTGAGGAGTCCAAACAGCCTCCTCCAGAGTAGCTAAAGTAGGTACGGCTAGAAGCCCATGAGACTTCCATAAGTGACACGAGCCATTGGCATTAAGGTGCCAAGAGCAAAGAAAACAAGCAGGCTATAAAATATGGACCCCAGAATGAAAGTCTCAGGGGCAGATGTTCTGAATCGCAGGTATGGTTTCCTATCGTGCTACTCCTCACAGAAACAACTTGAATGGCGGAGGAGAATTATTTACTGCAGGCTAGCTAATGACATCCCAAGCAGGAGATGCAGCAGCATTGGCAACACCAGCCTCTATTGATTAAGAGTTTGTTAGATTGATTAGTACCTATTCAATGTCAGGTACTCCGTAGTCATTGTTCACGATTTCCAGCCCTCACACAGCTTTTCGGGATGGGTTTTAGCAATCCTGTTATAGATGAGGAAATAGAGGACCAGAAACATTACAAAACCTTCCCAAGGCGAGACAGTATATAAAATGCATAAAACCCCAGTCTGTTTTATTCAAAAATCTGTAATCCAGACTTCCACAAATGCATGTATTATATATACACACATCTCTCTCTCTATGTATATGTAATATAATTTTTAAAGTTTGATCATTTTATAATTATATATTTGGGATTTGAAAAATCATTATTTAATAATAATTATATATAATTCCCCACATTTCACACTTATGAAAACATATAAGCTATGAAACTTGACTTAGGCTGGTAAACAATACTAGCTTTTCCAGATGTCTCTCATTCCAATGACACCTAGGTTATGCAACCTCTGTTTTCAGGTAAAAAATGACAATATTAGTTAATGGGACAGTAGGATATATATTTAACTGACTTATTTGTGTACAGAAATATCATCAACTACAAAGGCTTTGGGGATTAAAAAAATTTGGGAAGTGCTCAGTGAAATTTTACTTCAAAGATTTTTTCTAAATAAAAGGGAGTTAAAACTTCTTAAAGAAAAGAAAAGCAACCTGCCTTTCAATATTTTCCAGTCCAAAGTATTCTTAGTAAACAAGGGAGACCATACATGAATCAGCTCAGTCTCAGTTGGAATTTTCTTTTCACAATAACCTGTATTTAATAAGCTGGTACCCAGAGTGTGTGCCATGCTGCTTCAAAGTGATAGCAAGACCATGAGGAAGATCAAAGAAAAATGGTCATGGGATCTGAACTGCTAGACGAAGAGAATTGTATCTGCATGCACACAGCTCCTTTTTGTTATGCCTATATAAGAGAAGGATTCACTTTATTTTCTATAAGCGCTTAAAGATTTTAATCCAAACTTCCTTTCAGTGGTAGAGATCAAAAGCTCTAGGTATTGTGGAGTTGTGGAAGAGAGAGACAACATATCTACTAGAAGAGAGGTAGAGTCCTAGGGCTTGTTCCAGGAAGGGTTTAGCGCTAATGGAACTTAAAATGTGATCAGAATAAATCTAAAGCAACGACTGTAATGGCTAGGTGGGAGATGCCAGTGAATCCAATCATTCTAGTGCTGTTTGATAATGATAATCACCTGCACATCCTCTAAAACTCCTAATGAACAGATGCTTCAAAGATGTTCATAGAAGACTGATCCTCCTGAACAAAACTCTGAGTGACAGACATTGTAATTAATGCCATCGTTACCAGTGTCCCATCAAGGTGGGTTCAACCTTATGCACACCTAGAGTAGAAAATTGCCCACCTCGTATTAGTGGTTGTTTGCGTTGCTTCACCATCGCTCTTGCTGCCGTTGCTATTGTTCTTGCTATTTTTGTTGCTGGTATGAAGTTGGGAAGGTCACCTGCCTGCACACTTGTTAATTAATATCCACCATATGCCTATGGTTTAAAATTTTATAATTAACTTGGGCCACATTCCATTCGTTTAACAAAATCACTTTTAAAGGAAAATACAGTTAACAGTATGGATGACTGAAGCTTGAGGCCATTTTGAGTCATGCACATTCTGGTAAATATTAATTTATCAGATTATTTTCTAACATAGTCATTTGTTGAAAACAGGTCACTGAGAAGTGGAAATCTCAGTGTGTGAGGAATGTATTACTGAGAATGAGAGATACATGTGAAGCTCTGGGCAGTGCCTTATGAGACAGAAATTGTGTGTGGAATGTGGGCAGAAAGGGCTCCATGCTCCCAGCAAAATAGTAAGGGGCAAAGATGGAAAATAGAAAGTTCAAGTGGAAGGTTTAACATTCTATTTGGTCTAAAATTCTGTTATTGAAAGAAAATGATTCATCACACCGGCCTTTAACTTTTCTTTCAACTCTTAGTTTTTAGATGAGGTGTTTCTTTAAGACATATTATAGTTAAAATATTCGCCAATTATTTATCATCATTTATGTAGGTGATTGCCTTTATAGTATCATTTCAGGAACTGCATGAAAATTCTCTTAATAATTTGCTCAAGAGCTCTTCCATCATCTCCCTGATGTCTCAAAATTTTTAACACAGCTTTTTATTTCACAACTAGAAATAATTCTTAAAACGAGAGTACCCTAATTGAGGAAGCATGCTAATTGTGCTCATTAAAATGCATTCATACTAAAGTGTACATGACTGCTAACTCTTCCATTAAAAGAAAACAGGGACAACAGCAGGCCTTGCCAGAAGAGATGAGGGAATACAGAGAAAGAGCACTAAGGACCCAAAAGATAAATGCTACTTACTTCACAATTGTGCCTAAGGCAAACTCTACTTTAAGTAGATCGCCCTGCTCTTGAGCCATAACAATGGTTATGAAATTTGGAGCGATTCTCTGACACTGCAATTTGGCTCAAACATCTGAAAAATAGTCCTTATGTGAAGGGAGAGTCATTTGAGCTCTGATATTAATACTGCCTCTCTCTCGTCATGAGACAAACGCAATTTAGTATAATGAATAATCTCCTCTTACAAATGTATTTTTCCTTGAGTTTTCTGCCAATTTGTTGCTTCTTGCCTACTTCCAGAATAATTGGAGGCATCGAATATGAGAAGGGGACCTCAGCTTGCATTTTCTTATTTAGGCGATAGCCCTCCAGTATACTAAACCTGCTTGTGTGAATAGTGAGTGACACTGAGTGTCCCCAATGGGCGTCTGTCATGAACACAGCTTTAACATTTTTTTTTTTTATCCTCCTGAAAACTGACAAAAAGTAAGAAAAGAAGTGAAAGCTTCTGAAAGCCTATCTATTAAGTTCTTTAACTAATGGTTGCTCTCGGCTCTTTCTGGGGTTTTCACAGTGAATCCTTTTTAAGGCATACTATCCCCATGGCATCAGTGATGTGTAACTATATTTCTTTCAGAGAATGCACCCTGGCTAGTAGTGTTAAGAACTTGGAATTTTCAGCCACATAGTTCTGTGTTCAGTATTTGGCTCTGTACTTATTGAGTAATGTAGAGGAAGTTATTTTACCTGTCTGAGTCTCAGCATCCTCATCTTTAAAAGCAAAAGTAACGAGTCCTATACAGGGATAATTAGAAAACATTACAGTTAAAATGCAGTGGTTAGTGAAACCCACTTGTGCAGGAGGAGTCTTAGCCAGGTGATGGCAAGCTGATATGTCTCACTAAATGACATGAGACTCTAGTAACTGATCTAACCAGCTTTCATGCTAGCTCCAAAACCTGCTTTCCTTCACATATTGGTTACCCGTGGGTTGACTCACATTATCGGTCTAAATCTGTGTTCCTTTAGAGCCATACTATATAGATATGTCAACATGCCAGTGTATTATTAACAATAGGAAAAACAACCATCAGACACACCAGTCTTACCAGCACGTTCTCTCGTAAAAAAAAAACCACATGTGAAAAAATTGGTAATCATAAGTTTGCCTGTTAAATAGCATCTCTTTTTCCGATTCTATATTTATATGTTTCAAGTGTATTGACTTTAGACACTGATAGCTTGAAGAATCAATCTCTGTAATAGGTATTTATGTCAAGTGGGTAGTAATTCAAGGGGTCTTGTCACAGGCCACCACTTCCCTCAGACGGTACCTGGACAGAGCCTGCCAGTGTTTGCTTGTGTCACTGTGGTTGCTATTGGCTTGTGTGTTTATTTAAGCTCAATGGCTGAACCAGTCTAGTCTTTCCTCTGCCCGATCATAACCTTTCTCAGAACTGGGCATGATATCTGATTTGACTTCTGCTTACTTACTTGTGATAACATCCCTGTTCAGCATCCTTGAAATTTTTTTCTCATTTCCCTTGTGTCAGAGTTATGAATATTCCTGAATATTTCATGTGTGCATTTGTAAGAAAGATCTATCTCTCACATCCATTGTGTGTGGATTTTACTAGCTTAATTCTCAAAATATATCTACTATTATCAATGAGTCCTCACCATTGTCTCCAAACACCAGTTTTTTAAATGCAGCTAAAATGCTTAGGACAGTACCTGGTACACAGTCAGTATTCCATGATAATAGTTATCAGAAGAATTGTTATTTTCCTGTGGTGAATGATGAAACAGTATTTTAATTCCCTACACTGAAGTCACCTCATACTGCTGGGTTCATATGCTGGGGGTTAAATTAGGCTCAGTTTAACATAACCTGGTTATGTGACTAGTAATTCTGTTTATGTAAAACTCACTACTTTCCAGACCTTCCAGCAATACCAAACACCTCATCCCTTTAAGATGTTCCTTCTAAACCAAGACATAGACTCAAAGCCTCTTTGTGAACGGTGGGTGGCACAGTAACCTTCGACTGTGTTTGTTTAGTAAAATCAGCTTGTGATTCAGCACAGCTAACTGTGCTGTGATGAAGGTGATTATAACCAAACCTGGACTAGAACATGCCTACTTATATTACTTCTTGAAAGTTGCTTAATCTCTCTGTGCCTCAATTTGTAAAATGGGAAAAATGATAGTACCAATATGATATTGTGATTTATAATAAGAAATATGTATTTGGTCTTTATCCCTGTTTCTGGCAGAGAGCTCATAAAACCCTTGGAACTTCCTAAGTGTTGAGAGTGACCAAGGTGTCTTTTGTTATGTTAATGATGGCTTTTGGACCACCTAAGGGTGGGAGCTGGTTGCCAGGAGAACCAACCCAGTGATTAGAGGGTTGGAAATTTCAGTCCCATCCCCTGACCTCTGGGGAGGGGAGAGGAGCTGAAGATTGCTCTCAGTCAGCAATAGCCAATAATTTAATCAATCGGGCCTATGTCATGAACCCTCCATAAAAAAACCCCAAAGCAATGCCCCTGGAGAGGGCATGGAAATTCTGTACCCTTTCTCTATACATGGCCTTATGAATCTTATGGCCCTCCCTTTTACAGCCTTTTATAATAAACTGGTGATTTACCAAGTAAAATGTGTATCTGAGTTCTGGGAGCTGCTCTAGCAATTTAATCAAACCTGAGAAGGGGATGACGGAAAACTCTGATTTATAGCCAGTTGGTCAAAAGTACAGGTGACAACTTGGACTTTCTACTGATGGTGTCTGAAACCCAAGAAGTGGGTCATTGAAACCTCTGACCTATAGCTGGTTATAGATGAGAAGTACAGGTGATAACCTAGGCTTACGACTGGCATCTGAAGTGGGAAGGGAGGCAATCTTGCAGGGCTGAAAGTTTTACCTGTGGAATCAGGTGCTATCTCCTGGTGGGTAGGGTCAGAATTGAGATGAATTGTAGGACACCCAGCTGGTGTCCAGAGAATTGCTTTTTGGTGTGAGGAACCCACCCCACCCCTGCTACAGTGGAATTGGGTCTAGGAACCCAACAGAACCTACCTTAGGGGATTTTATGGAAATTACAGTAAAATAGTGTGAAGTGTTTAACACATATAGTTCCTGGAACATAGTGAGTAGTTCAAAAATGTTAACTTCAATTTTATTCTTTTTTATTATAAAAATAGGAATAATCATTATTCGTAGTATTAGTAGTAGTAGTATACTGGGCATGATCCTGAGATGGCAGGAACTACTGTTGGGAACTAGATCACTGGAAAGGGGGTGCTAAGTCTAGTGCTACCCTGTTCCATGATCTAAGAATAAACGTCATGGATATTTGATGGTTTTAATAGAAAGGACAGTTAATTGAGAGTTTATCTATTGACAGTAAGAAGATAGAATTGTTGTGGTTTCGGACAAGGCAAGATTCAGCACAGCTGGACAGCAACTCAGAAGTCGCATGTCAATGAGGTTTTTATAGTCCAGGATCTGATCCTTTCTTGTGAAAGTCTTGCGGACTCAAAAACAGACCCATGTTAACCAAAAGGCACACCCAAAAGAAGCAAATCTCAGAGTTCCAATATGTTACTATACTATGGGAGCAATAACCATGAACCAAAATACTTAACATCACCATGATCAGCATTGAATCATTATGATCAAACTAGTTGGAAAGTTTATTCATAAAGGGAAGCTGATTTGTTAATCCACCAGGGCAGATCACTGCCAGGAACCAAAAACACTAGATGTCTATTAGGCAAGTGCATTCTTGGCCATCATGCCTATGATTCAAAATGGATAGAATGTGTGTCTGAATCACCTTGGAGTTTTTTGTTTTTTTTTTCAAAACACGTTTACTAATCTGAGGATATCTGGATACAGACAACAGTTATAGGAGGAGGGAACCCCACACTCTGTGTGTACTGACATGGGCCACCAAATATGAGAAAACTAACTGATGAGTCTTAGACAAGAATAAAGAGAAGTAGACAAGACAAGAATCAAATCTTTAAGAAAAATTCATCCTTTCATGGTCATATCACAGAAGAGAAAAATCTTGCGAAGGTGTCTGTAATATTCAAAGACAATGGATTACTAAAACCTAAGAGATTTACAGGAGATGTTTACAAGGAACTGTACCTGGCTAACTGGTAGCAGATCAAAGGATTCATACCTGGGAAAATTTACCAAACAAATGGAAAAAATTAATTGGAGGTGGAGATGGGAGGAGCAGCAGTGATAGGATTATGACCCATATTCATTTTGTACAATTTTTATTCCCTTGATTTTCTTTCCCCCTTTATAATATAAACAGTGCTTTGGAAAACAGTGAACAAGAAATTCTAACTACTGGCAGCTGCTCATCTCATGCATGTTTCTGATTGTGCATTGTTACTCACCACCACTGTTTGTTCTGTTTACTACTAATTACAATATTCTGATTGGGAAAATTTTTTTTTTTCCAGAAACAACTCCCTTTTGGAGATTGTAAAGTGCATGCTGCTGTTTCCTATCTTTTCAAAGGATTGACTTCAAAAGTGACAGTCTCCTTTGTAAAGCAAATGTGTGAGTTTTGCATTGGAGTAGACATGCCAATCTGATCAAGAGCAGTCAACATTATAGTCCAAGGTCTAGGAACAGGATATGCCTCTTGCAGGCTTAGCTGGAAGATAGGGCCACAGGTTTCTTATCTTAGAATTTCACACCCCTGCCCCTTGTTTCATTAGAAAGCAATTTTCTTTGTCAAACTTTTTTTTTTCCTGCAAATTATATAATAGGACACAGCTGGTTGCATACCCCCATATATGCTGATACAGTGTTGTATATAAATTGCTGCATAAAAACATGCCAAATGGGCAAAAAATACAACATGAGCAAAATTATCAGATTAGATTGGCAGATGCTTATATTAAACATGTCTGTTTACATTGTGTGTAAAAGGTTTTCATGGGCTTTGATTTTAGATTCAGTAGAGCATCTCTGTTTCTTTTATGAGATCTAAATTACACTAGTTATTACCGGTTTTAGAAAATGTAAGTTAAATTACAGAAATAATCATATGCTTTTGCTACTTGTTTTTTCTCATTACAAATCATATCACAAATGTAGTAATAATATACTCCAGGAGCCTAGCTATCACCAGTTACTCCTAACCATAGGTAGCATCACTATTAACCTAATTTTCCTGCGCTTGGAAATAAAAAAAAAAAAAAGAAAAAGAAAATAGATACATAAGTTAATTATACTGATAATTTGTGTTCCAGTATCACAACTTACAAGTTATTTAAGGAGAGAATATGAAATAAAGAGGGTATGTTTTTAGCTAGGCCACATTGTTTGTCTGTTGATACTCCATATTTTAGAGTTTCGATTGTATAGTCTCAAAACCAAAATTTGTTTGAACTTTTAATAATATGGTATAGTATAGTCTAAGAACAGAGAAACATACATATGTAAACAAATACATATAAAGTACACATGTACATACATATACACATATATACATGTATGTAATGCATATACACACACATTGTTGCATCGTTGAGCATATTTTAAATTGGGATGAAGTGATATACATATTACTTTGTTCCAGTTTAAAATGTTAAAAAAGGCAAGATCTAATTAACCAGAGTATATCAGCGTGAGGCCTCGAACAAGTACTTCTTGTGGAGAGGGATCGCTTCTTCCAGTGCAGAGTCAGCAGAGAAGCTCCATTCTAGAGCCACACATTCTTTGTTACACCCATTCAGATAGCACCTGTAGAATATTTCTCATTTGTCAAATTAACAGGTGCCTAGATTGAATTTTACTTTTATTTTATTGGAGTATAATTGCTTTACAATGGTGTGTTAGTGTCTGCTGTATAACAAAGTGAATCAGCTATACGTGTATACATATATCCCCATATCCCCTCCCTCTTGCGTCTCCCCCCACCCTCCCTATCCCACCCCTCTAGGTGGTCACAAAGTGCCGAGCTGATCTCCCTGTGCTATGCAGCTGCTTCCCACTAGCTAGCTGTTTTACATTTGGTAGTGTATATATGGCCATGCCACTCTCTCACTTTGTCCCAGCTTACGCTTCCCCCTTCCCGTGTCCTCAAGTCTATTCTCTACGTCTGTGTCTTTATTCCTGTCCTGCCCCTAGGTTCATGGTTTTGAATTTTACTTTTATTATTCTTTTTTTAAAAATTTATTTTAATTTATTTTATTTATTTATTTTTGGCTGTGTTGGGTCTGTTGCTGCGCGCGGGCTTTCTCTAGTTGCGGTGAGCGGGGCCTACTCTTGGTTGTGGTGCACGGGCTTCTCACGACGGTGGCTTCTCTTGTTGTGGAGCACGGGCCCTAGGCATGCAGGCTTCAGTAGTTATGGCACATGGGCTCAGTAGTTGTGGCTAGCGTGCTCTAGAGCACAGGCTCAGTAGTTGTTGTGCACAGGCTTTGTTGCTCTGCAGCATGCGGGATCTTCCCGGACCAGGGCTGGAACCCTCCTCCCCTGCATTGGAAGGCGGATTCTTAACCACTGCACCACCAGGGAAGTCCTGAATTTTACTTTTAAATGGCCAGATTCTCTAGAGGAAAATCTAGATCCCTATATGGTATATGCACATATATAGGCAATAAAAATATGAATGATTAGAGGAATATTAAAAAATCATTATATTGACTTTTTAGTCTATATAGACTAAAAGGTAAGTACAATGCAGATGACTGGACATTCCAACCATTCTGTCTTTGAGTGAACAGGAAACAGGGAGTCTTTTTCTAAAGGCTCTATGTTTACCTATATAGTTTACACCATTGTTTGTTAAGAAAACTTTTTCACTGAAGTATAATATACATATTGAAAAGTTGCACAAACCGTATTTATTTACCTCAATGACTTTTTAGAAAAGTGAGCACACCTGTGTAACTACAATCCCAGTGAAGAAATGGAATATTCCTATAAGTCCAGAAGTTTACCTATGTCCCCTGTCAGTCCTGTGATCCCCACCCTATTACTAACCACTTTCCTGACCTCTTTCAACATTGGTTTGTTTCATATGTTTTTGAACTTAAACAAATAATTATTTAGAAAGTACTCTTTTCTTTGGTTTCCTTTCTTATTTAGTATTATGTTTTGAGATTCATGCAGGTTATAGTGTAAACAAAGTTCATTCATTTCTATTTGTTTATGGAATTCCATTGGATAAATATGCCACAGTTTATTTATGCATTCTGTTGTTTATTGACATGTTGTTTTCGTTTAAGTATTGTGAATTACACTGCTATTGATATCTTTATACATGTCTTATGGTGCTCAAACGTGTACTAGAATTGTGGAGACACAAGGATATACAACAATTGATTTTTATCAATTAGCATTCACATCAGCATAGCGTGAGTAACACTTGATATTGTCAAACTTACATTTTTAGCTATTCCAGCAAATCTGTTTCCATTGAAGTCTTAATTTACCTCTTTCTGATGATTAACTGTACCAAGAGCCCTTTTTGTTCATTGGCTATATTTTGTTGATGTCTTTTGTCCCTTTCTTTTAAAATTGGTTTGCCTGATTCTTCTAGATTTGTAGAAAAGATTTATATATTCTGGCTACAAGCTATTGCTGGTTAGTTGGTTACATATAACTGTTTTCCCCTAGTCTAACTTTTCACTCTGCTAGTAAATATCTGCTCATACCACAGTTATGATTGTAGTCTCTTGTTATTTTCTGTAAATTTCGTTGTTTTCAATTCACATGTAGTTCTGAAACCTATCTGTAATTTACTTTTGTGTTTAAGTTAAAATAAACAACAGTATTTATTTTCATATTGCTTTCCAGTTGACCCAGGACCACCTACAAAAAAGACCATCCTTTTCCCATCTTATACAATGGTACCTTTGTTAAAAAAAAAAAAAAAAAAAAAAAAAAAAAATCTAGTGCTCATACTTGTTTGAGTCTATTTCTGGAATTATTATTTTTTTAATTCTTTTGTGAAAACACTATTAATAAGTGTGGCTTTATAGTAAGGTAAGGCTTCATATTTGGTAGTGTTAAATTGTCCAATTTGGTCATCTTCTTCAAAATCATTTTAGCTAATGCTGAATTTATTTTAGTCTTTAAGTATTTTCAGCAGTATTTTGTAGAAATCCATATTGAGGTCTTCTTCCATATCTCCTGCAAATTTTTTTCTTAGGTGTTTGAAGTTTTATGATAGTCTTGTAAAATTTTTTACTTTCTATTTTTAGAACAGTTTTAGGTTCAAAGCAAAATTGAAGGGAAGATACAGATTTCCCATGTCCCCTGTGCCTCCACACATGCATAGCCTCCCATATCACCAACATCCCCCACCAGAGTGGTACATTTTTTTGAGTGGATGAGCCTACATTGATGTACCGTAATCACTGAAAGTCTAGTTTACTTTATGGTTCTCTGTTGGTGGTGTACATTCTATGGGTTTGGACAAATGTGTAATGGCATGTACCCATCATTATGGTATCATACAGAGTATTTTAACTGTCCTAAAATTCATCTGTGCTCTGACATAAATATTATTTTAAAATTTCAGTTTCTAATTGTTTGTTGCTAGTATACGGACATACATTTTTGTATGTATTAACATTCTCCCTTGCAAACTTGCTAAATGCACTTACTAACAATGGTTAGATACCTTTAGATTTTCTTTGCACATAATCCTTTCATCTGAGAATAATGACAGTGTTATTTTTTTCTTGATTTCTCCTTCTAGTCTTTTCAATGGGTAACACCAGTACAATGTTGAATGGAAGTGGTATATCTGGCATATTTAAAATAATTTCTGGATAATGTGTATAAAAAAAAATAGACGTTCTTGATGATGATGTTTTCCTTCAGAGAGGACTTAGTTTTCTCCTGGAAGGCATTTAGAGTAAAGGCAGTCAGATTTTTGAGATGGTTTAGTCTACGTTCCAGTCTTTTGAGAACTAAACTATTTCCAGTTTTGCACATGTTTCTTGATCATGGCCCTCAGGGAGAGTGTTTAGCAGATTTTCTCCTTTATGGAGTTTCCTGAACTCCAACTTTTGTGATGACAGGAAAGTGAGACTACCAAAAGCACTGTTAGTTTTCTCACCCTCTTACATGCAATTTTCTCATTGTATTCTTAATCTCTTTCCCACTGAATTAGACATTGGCAAATAGCTTGAGGGGAAAATAATGCAAAATTCTGCAATCCTTTATCTCTCTGGGATCTTGGCCCCTTAAGACATGGCCTCCTATGCAACCTTGAAATATAATTTCTATCCCTGCATCCCTGTGAGGTCACAGAAAGCTCTAAACTGCTGCTTTTGTCTTGGTCCGTCATCCTGAGCAAATTAAGGCTCAGTAAATAGGTTGATACAAAAACTGATAAATCTAAGCTCATCTCAGTGCCTTTTCTTTTATTCTGGAAACTTGGCTCCTCAAGTTCTTGCTGCCTTGGATGTTTTCAGTAGCTTCAATCAGCTGTTTTTATTTTGTTTTGTTTGTTTTTATTTGATTTAGTATATGATATATATATATATTATATATAAAATGATAATATATGTCTATTTTCATTGATTTCTTTCATTTTCCCAATATTTTACTATGAAATATTTAAAAACACACCAAAGTTGAAAAAATTTACAGTAAATCTACACATCTACCTCCAAATTTTACCATTAACTTTTAATGCTATTCTTTTTTTGTAAACCACATATCTACCTATGTGTTCATCTCTCTATTCATCTATTAATTTACTGTATTTCTGATGAATTTCAAACTAAATTTAGACATTAGTAGACTGTTTCCTAAATTGTTCAGTTTGCAGATCACTAACTAGAGTCCAAGATTTGTGTACAGTGTTCATCTTTTAAACTAGAATTTACGTACAATGAAATCAACAAGTATTGGTGATCTTAAGTATAGATTGACTGAATTTTGCTAAGTATGAATAAACTGTGCACCACAAACTCCTATCAAACAATACACTCATAGCATCGACCTAGGGAGTTTCCTTATGTCCCATCTCTGTCAATTCCTGTCCATACCCTCCAGAGAGAAATATTGTTCTGGTTTTTCTTCAGCACAGAACAATTTTTCTTCTTATGGAATTTCATATAAATTAAAGCATACATCATGTACTCTTACCTGTAATGCTGCTATCATTTGGGATTTTAAATATATGTATGGTATATATTTATTGTTGTGTCTATTAATAGTTATTTCCTTTTCATTGCTGAATAGTATTCTACGGTATGAATATCTATATACAGTAGATTTTTTATCCACTTACCAGTTGATGTGTACCCGGAATATTTATAATGTTTGGCTATCATGGATAAACCTATTATGAGCATTATTATACAATTATTTGTGAATATGCCTTTTCATTTTTCTTCGGTAAAAAACTAGCAGTATCATTTTAAACCCCTATTAATAAAACATGAGAGCTTTTGACACTTTCTTGTCACTTTGTTGTCAGAGTCTTTTCAGCTTTAGCAATTCTGATGGGTATGAAGTTATATGGCTTTGTGATTTGGATTTGCAATTTCCTAATGACTGACAATATTAAGCTATTTTTATGTGTTTATTGACCATTCATATATCTTCCTTTGTGAAGAGACTGTTAAAATATTTTCTTATTTTGGGGAGTGGGGTTTCCTTTTATTATTGTGTTGTAAATGTTCTTTGTATATCATGGATACATGCCTTGCATAAAATTTCTCCAAGTCTGTAGCTTACTTTGTTTTTTTTTTTTTTTTTTTGGCGGTACGCGGGCCTCTCACTGCCGCGGCCTCTCCCGTTGCGGAGCACGGGCTCCGGACGCGCAGGCCCCGTGGCCATGGCTCACGGGCCCAGCCACTCCACAACATGCGGGATCTTCCCGGACCGGGGCACGAACCCACGTCCCCTGCATCGGCAGGCAGACTCTCAACCACTGTGCCACCAGGGAAGCCCTGTAGCTTACTTTTTAACTTTATTAACAATGTCTCTTGAGAAGCACAGTTTTTTTTTTTTTTTTTAATTTTATAAAGTCTAATTTACTTTTATTTTTCCTAGTATATCTGACTTTATATAACCTCTATAAAAATCTTTGCCTACTCTCAAATCATGAAGATATTGATACTTTCCTATAGTTTCCTGTCACAACTTTATGGTTTAAGCTTTTATAATTAGATCAATGATAAATCTTGAATTATTTCTGAGAATGGTGTAAGATTATGATAGTACTTTGTTATATGAATATTCAGTTGAAAGCAATGAGGAAAAACACTTTTGTGTTTTTTAAAAAAAAGCCGTTTGCAGAATTTCTAGGCTTTCTAATTTCCACTGATCTATTCAGCGATATTTATTACAGTAACCATTATATTGATTAGTATAGCTTATAGTTAGTCTTAATGTCAGGTTGGATAAGTATTCTCACATTCTTCTACTTAAAGATCGTTTTATTTATTCCAGTCCTTAGCAGTGTCACATAAAATTAAGAATTAGCATGTTAAATTTTACAAAATAGGCATTTGGGATCGTAATTGAGATTGTTGTCTTGAACATGGTTCAATTTGGGGAAAATTGCATCTCAGTAATGTTGAGTTTTATAATCCATGAATATGGTGTTTTTTTCCTATTTGTTTAGATCCCTCCTAATTTTCTCTCAACAATGCTTTGTAATTTTCATGAAAAAGATCTGTTAATTTATGCTTAACCTAAATGTTTCATATTTTTTGGAAATTATTATAAGAAAATAATTTAATTTTTCATTTCTCAAATCATCTCCTGTTGGTGTATTAGAATATAATTGATTTTTAATGTATTAACCTCAGATCCTAAGATATTAATTTTAATCATTGTTTTGTCAATTCATTAGGATTTTCTATATGAACATTTATTTCATCAGCAAATAGAGACAGTTCATTTTATTCATTGCAAGCTTTACAACTTTTATGTCTCTTAATGCATTATTTAACAGCTAGGATCTCTAGTACAGTGTTGCCAGTGAGCTAGTGGGCATCCTTGCTTTGTTCCTGATTGCCGGGATGTTAGCTGTGCATTTGTTTTTAAATAGATGCCCTTTATCAGATTAAGGAAGTTTCTTCCTATTACTTATTGGCTGAGAGGTGTTTTTTTGTTGCCATTGTTAATCATAAATGGGTATTGAATTTTGTCAGTATATTTTATGCACTTATTGATTATGTGGTTTTAATGCTTTATTCTGCTAATATGGTAAGCTAAATTAATTTTCAAAATTGAAATCAACTCTGCTAGGTCTTGCTGTATTATCCTAGTATAGATTACTAGATAAGACTTTCTAATAATTTGAAATAATTTCTTCATCTGTAGACATGAAAAATAGAGGTATGTGATTTTATTATTTGGTAATGTCTTTGTCAGATTTTACTGTTGAAATCATGCTGGCTTCATAGGACAGGTTGGGAAGTGTTCTTAATTTTTGCTAAGTATTTTGTATAAAATTGTTTTTATTTTTACCTTAAAATTGGGGCAGAATTCAAAAGCAAAACCACCTGAGCCTGGAATTTTCATTGTGGAACTTCTAAACTATATACATGTAACAAATACAATTTTTTAATTTAGATAAAGTGATATACTTTCTATTTAAATTTATGTTATTTTTGCAACTTATTTAAGGAATCTTTTTTCCCATTTTATCTAGGTTGTTAAATTTGTGGTAATGAAATTGTTCATAATTATCTCATCCCTTTAATGTCTGTAGTTTTAGTAAGGACTGTGTTTCTTCTTTTTTTTCCCTAATTAATTAATTATTTTAATTTTTGGCTGCGTTGGGTCTTCGTTGCTGCATGTGGGCTTTCTCTAGTTGCGGTGAGTGGGGGGCTACTCTTCGTTGCAGTGCGTCGTCTTCTCATTGCGGTGGCTTCTCTTGTTGCGGAGCACCTAGCACTGGCTTCAGTAGTTGTGGCACACGGGCTTCAGTAGTTGTGGCATGCGGGCTTCAGTAGTTGTGGCTCACGGGCTCTAGAGCGCAGGCTCAGTAGCTGTGGCGCACGGGCTTTGTTGCTCCGAGGCATGTGGGATCTTCCGGGACCAGGGATTGAACCCATGTCCCCTGCATTGGCAGGCGGATTCTTAACCACTGTGCCACCAGCGAAGCCCTCTTTTATTCTTAATGTTGATAATTGTTCTCCGCCTCTACTGCCCCCACATCATTCTTGCTGGAAGTTTACTTATGTTGTTATTCTTTTAAGAAAACTACTTTTGACATTTACCATTTACTCTTATTTCATTTTTATTTTTATATTTCCTTCTTTTGGCTTCCTTTTAGTTTGCATTGTTGCTGCTGCTGCTGTTGTAGCTTCTTAAGGGAATATTGTAGGTAATTGATTTCAGATCTTATTTTTCTGAAATAAACCTTAAATGCTGTAAATTTTTCTCAAAGCACTGCTTTACTAGCATTTCTTAAATTTAGATGTATTGCATTTTCATTGTAGTTCAGTTCAAAATATTTTCTATTTTTTATTATGACTTTTTTCTCTGACCCTTGATTATTCAGAAGTATGTTTTTTAATAAACAGTTGAGGTATTCTTAAATATATTATTAAAAATTTTTATTGAAGTATAGGTGATTTAAAATATTGTGTTAGTTTCAAGTGTACAACAAAGTGATTCAGTTGTGTGTGTATGTATATATATTTCAGATTATTTTCCATTATAGCTTATCATAAAATATTGAATATAGTTCCCTGTGCTATACAGTAAATACTTGTTGCTTGTCTATATATAAAAATAAAAACTAAATAAGAGAAAATGCAGTGGTTTCTTTTGTGGAGCATGGGCTCTAGGTGAAGGGCTTCCCTTCCCATATTTTTCTACTCTGTTTTTTCCTGTTATTTTGAGGTTCCAATTACACATAATTTAGACCTTTTAATATTCCAAAGGTCTGAGGCTTTCATTTTTTAAATATATTTTTTCTGTTTTCTTCAAATTAGATAGCTTCTGTTAACCTATCTATGCAGTCATTACTCTTCCTCCAATACCTCCACTAGGCTATTAAGCACATCCAGTAATTTTTAAATTTCAGATTTTTAGAATTTTTAATTTGTTCTTTCTTACCGTTTTAATTTTTCTGCTGAAATGTTCTATCATTAATTTACTGCAGACATCTTATTCTTTATGTTTTTGAGTATAGTTACGATTCCAATATCTAGGTCATCTCAAGGCTTGTCTCAGATATTGTCTTTTGCTTGAAAATTGTTAACATATTCCTGGTACTTCATATGTCATGTAATTCTGGATTGTACCTTAGATATGTTGGTTGTATTTTGTGGAGATTCTATATTCAGTTACATTTCTCTGGAAAATGTTGATTTTTGTTTGTTGATGTGGTTTTACCAGGCAGTT
Organism: Pseudorca crassidens; assembly: GCF_039906515.1. NCBI lineage: Eukaryota > Metazoa > Chordata > Mammalia > Artiodactyla > Delphinidae > Pseudorca > Pseudorca crassidens. Next base: position 151,349,760 of record NC_090298.1, on the reverse strand, counting down.
ATTTTGTTGGACATAAATTGCAAATTCTGTTTCTAGGAAGAGCAGCTCAAATCTCAGTTCAGTTAATTTGTTCTTAGGCAGGTTGTTTTATGTCAGCCTCAAGCCAGATCTATGCTTGCAGTTTTCAGAGGTCAGCCAGAAATTTTTCAAAGTCTATACACAAAATTTGGTTCTTGTCTCTCTGGCTCTTCATCCTAGGATTCCTTTTCAATTTCTGTGATTGCCACAAACTCTTTCCTCTGGTGTTTATGCCAGAAAGTCTGCTTGTTTTCTTTGGAGTTTCTGCCACCCTGCATGGGGTTGAAAGTGACCTACCTTCAGGCTTAAAGCTGTACAAATGGATAACTCATTCTATGATTATCTTTTTTTAAAAGTGTCAGCTCTTCTCCAGATGTTGTTTTTCTTTTCATTCTACAAGGTCTTCAGCTCATTGTTATTTTAAAAAATTTCCCAGATTTTATAGTTGTTATATGTGGGAGGGTGAGATTTGGTGGGATAATTTTTGGCTATCCAGAATCAGAATCTCTACAATTAGGCTGTAGTGTTTTAACTTTATAAGCATAATGTGAGCATATGAATATGAGTGCATCTTTTTTTTTTTTTTTTTGCGGTAAGCAGGCCTCTCACCGTTGTGGCCTCTCCCGCTGCGGAGCACAGGCTCCGGACGCGCAGGCTCAGAGGCCATGGCTCATGGGCCCAGCCGCTTCACAGCATGTGGGATGTGGGATCTTCTAGGACCAGGGCACGAACCCGTGTCCCCTGCGTCGGCAGGCGGACTCTCAATCACTGCGCCACCAGGGAAGCCCTATGAGTGCATCTTAAAGATACTCTGTTTTGTTAAAAAACATAAATGAATTTCCCTTTGACCTAAATAGTACTTTGTTGAAGAAACAAAAATTAATAAGCTTTTGGCTAGATTACTACCTGGAGCTTATATCCATAATAAAACTAATTAATAAATATTTTCTTCTCACTTAGTACCGATTTTAACTGGATATAAGAAATTATTTTTGTCACTTTTTAAAATGACTAAGTGCCATTAAGTTAATCATACATCTGAATGTCAACCAGGCACATTATGCAAAGCACTAATGTAAATGTAAGACTGAATTATGCCTATAAACCTTTTCCAAGGATCCTTAAGCCTACTGGAGATGAAGGAAAGATGCAGCAAGATATATAAACACGTATTATTTTTCATGTTATGATGAAATGGCAGGAGAAATTAAATCAAATGCTAGAAAGTCTTGGTGAAGACAATATCATGATCAAGAAAAGTTTTATATGTGATACTTCATTAGAGATGGTCCTTGAAGTGCACATATTATCTTATACAGAAATGCAATGAGGAGTACGTTTTAGAAAGAATAAACATTGAGAGAAGTTTGTGGAATATTCAAAGAACAGAAATAAAATATATTTTATTAGAGCTTAAATTTTTGTATCAAACTAGTAAACACTGGATGTGAAGGTTGGGGCAAAATTTGTAAAGCGTTCAAACTACTATAAACTTGAGGGGTCTACAGATTAAGATGTGATTTAGGAATATTGATTTTTTCTAGAGTGACACGTGATTAGAGTAGGGAGTTATTAGAAAGGGCAAGAAAAGTTAGGAGGCAGTTGTAATCCTAGAGGCAGAAGTTGAGCGTTTCCACTAGAATGGTGACTTTGGAAATGAAAAGGAGGGAAGGAACGCTCAAGATGTATCAGTAGTAGCTGGAGACTTTCATAACTGATTAGATTGAGAGAGAAAATGGGATCTTGGCATAAAGGAATAGCTTAGTTTGAAACGAAAAAAAAAGTGTGAGTTTAAACAAATATTGAATATTCAGTGATAGTAAGACACAATCAACAAAGAGATGGAAATAAAGGATGGAGCTGTATAAAAATACCATTGTTGGAGATACATATTTAAAATCACCTAATTATAATTATTAATAATTAGAGCTAATATCAGTATACTGTATGCCAGGCACTCTGCCAAGTGATTTTCCCAAATGACTTCATTTGCTCATCAAAAACATCTATGTATGTACAATATTTTATTTACATATTGTATATGAGGAATCTGAGTTGCAGATGAGTTCCTTTTCTTCAAGGTTAAGCAAATAATCAGTGCTGGATCTCAGATTTAATCCCAAGAAGTCCAGCTTCTTTTATTAACATTTCTTCTTTTGAATCACAAATCCAGCTTGATGTTAGGATGGTCTGAAATTGTTGAGGGCTGTGGAGTAAGGAAGAAAATAAAGGACAATACATAAGACATAAATTTGGGGAGGCATGTAGAAAGGATTTGAGGAATGAAAATTAGCAATAAGCAGCGGGAAGAGATTTACCATAATCCAAATCATGATGGCATGAGCTTGCATGAACTTTTTTTGGCAGAGGGGACTATTCCCTGTCCAAGTTTGCATAAGGCCACATATGCTAGCTAAGTATTTTATCTGCTTCTTCCCTCTGGCTTTCCCTTCATTGCCATCCTCTTCTTCATGACCTCTTCCATGTGTTCCTTCCACTGTCACAGCATCTGCTATGATGGTATTGCAGCTCTCCTACCCAGGCCTTTCCCTTACAATGTACAACAAAACTGAGGACAGACTCAGTTTTTTGTTTGTTTGTTTTTGCGTTACGCGGGCCTCTCACTGTTGTGGCCTCTCCTGTTGCGGAGCACAGGCTCCGGACGCGCAGGCTCAGTGGCCATGGCTCACAGGCCCAGCCACTCCGCGGCATGTGGGATCTTCCCGGACCGGGGACGAACCCGTGTCCCCTGCATCGGCAGGCAGACTCTCAACCACTGCGCCACCAGGCAAGCCCCAGACTCAGTTTTAATAAAATTTTGTATAAATAGTTAAGGGCAGGGTACATTTCAGGAAATATGTTTAGACTACTGTATAGGTTATTATACCTATGCCAAGTTCCCTTGTACAACCAGTTATCAACCTTGGTTGTGAACTTTTTCTGCATGGCCAGAGGCATCTCATCCCCACAAGAAAAGTCCTCCAGGCACCTCTGTTTCTCTGTAGCTGGTCTAAATTGATTGCTGGCAGCACAGAAGAGTGCTTTGGTTGTTTTTTTGGTCTGTTTTCGGTTTTGTTTTCTGTTGTTGATTCATCGTTCACTCAACTGATTGTCTTTAGTTATAGAATTCTTATGCACAGCCCTAGGATTAACTTCCTCAAAGATAAGGTTTGGAGATTTTCTCCTTTTTCTTAATTTGAGGATATAGAGCTTTACAGAAAGAACCAGACACTTGGCTTAGGAGATGAGCTGTTAAAAAATCAGAATAATGTACTCCTTCCCTTCCCTTTCAAATTCCCACACCATGGGGAAGAGACAGAGACAGACAAATGGAGACAGAAACGGACAGACAGATACAGATAAGCACGAGACTATTGATTTAATAAATTCCATGTAAGGGATAGTCAGGCCTAAAAACCACTTCTATAAAAGAACCAATACTGAATTTGGAAATTCCTTTTTATTTTTTTTAAAGCAAATGTTCCCCTGTCACCTATTGTATATACTTGTTAATATCGGTCATCAGTGGTACTCCTGGAGAAGAGACAGAAATGATGGATTCATTTATGAAAGAAGAGGTCAAGAAGGAACTAATTACTGAGTCTGGCTATCTTCATGGCTATGTTTGGTTTCTGCCAAAGGGCTTTGCAACTGCTGGCTATTAAATACAAACACGGAGCTTCAGGAATTTTTGAAAGGAAGTGTCAGATAATTAATGCCAAGTCCAGGATATTAACTAGCTAGGTCTGAAAAACAGAGACCTTTTCTTCTTATAATAGTCATCAAATACAATAGGTGGCATTTTAAATATTTAATAAAATATGAATAATAAATAACGCTGTAAATAAAAGGTCAGAAACTGGCCTAACATTAGGGAACTCTAACACTCGAGGGGACCAAATACTGGAGTGTTTATTATAGGCAACTGCCCTCTATGGTCTCCAGGGGATGGTCTGATTGACCTGAAAGGTCTTTCCCATTTTTGGTTAATTTGGTTTTGTGAAAAATATGCTTCTAAGATGCTTATACTCAGGACACACCCAGTCTTCATTAAATGTGAAAATACTCAGGAAACACTCAGGAGGCACCCAGTCTTCATTAAATGTGAAAAATATTAAATTGTTTAATCTCCAGGGTCATATTTATGTTTACATTACAAACTAAAATATACAGGTCCAAGCTCTGCTGGATCCAGTTCTTTAATTTTGTGTTTGTTGGTTAGGTGAAATATTGTATTATTTACATCTTTTCACTGGAGGAGACTGGCTTGTTTAGTCCCTCCAGTATTTACTATTCTAGTCCCAGATTGGAGTAATCCTAGATGAAATGTACTCAGCAGAGAGAAGATGTAAGTAGGACGTATGTAAGGCAGTAGTTAAGGAAGCTACTGGAAAAGTAAGTGGCTCTAATGTTGAAGCTGAAAAATTAAAACATTACCTGCTGATAATTATCAGACAGTCCAAATCTGAGAGTTGATTGTGTAGTCCTGTTTCACACAATTGATGTAGTTTTTGCCCCTATTTCTTGTTTAGCACATTTGTGAGGTATAAAACAAATACAGGGCTGCAAGGAAATTTTTTTTTTTTTTTTCTCTTTAGCTTTTTGCTCTCTTTCTGTTGAAACTTCTCATTTGGGGTTCATTTCACCTTTGAGCTTCGTTGCCTTATTATGTGCAATAAACTGTATATAGGTTTTGCTTAACAATTGATTTATTTCTTAAATGTTGCAGCAAGACACAAAGTTGCATTTAAGCTCTGTCGCAAAACAGAATCCTTACTCCATTGCACAGACAGTGGGAAATACAGAGTTTACTTTGTATAATCTGACTGGCAATTAATGCCCAATCAGGAAACTTCTAATGAATTTCTCCCACCCATCTTAAGTTAAGCTCAATTTAATGCCAAGTGTATTATTAAAACCAATATCTTCTGCAAACCCCATATATCCTGAATATTCTGATTTCATGTCAAGGGAGTAAGGAATACTGAGAGTTGAATAGTATACTTTATGCAAATAAAACATAAAACAAAGAAGTTAAAAAAATCCACAGGTACTTTACTTTTCTTTGACTTTACTTTTATCTATTATTCTGAAATATATTTTATAGCAAAATGTTTGAGAAATCTGAAGCACAAACAACATATGGAGGACCAGCTATTTTGTAGACTTAATGATGTATTAGTATTTTGCTTTGTATGAAATTCTAATCACCAGATATGTTTATCACTGCAGATGGGGATATGCAGGCTCCTGATACCTCAGGGGATTACAGAATCCAAACATCTGTAACAGGGGAGGAAAAAGAATCCCATTGCAATATACAAAATTTAAAAGAATGAATTAATGAGAAAAATAAATGGAAATAAAAGTTTATTATTAATCCCATCTTGTATTTATAATTACCAAGGAGCTCTACATGCCTTAGAGATTTTGATTCTTTCCTTTAAAAATGTAATGAGATATTAAAACAGAGTCTAGATATGTTGAGGAAATTTGCAATACTCTTCATTCCAATTTTAGTCGGATGCTTTGGAGTTGAGATAAAGACTTACCATAATTAATGAAGTCCACATCTTAGACTATTTATACAATCGAAACACCTGGTTTATAATTGGCTGTTTCACTGAATTCAATGAGATATTTTCTAAACATATTAAAAACCTATTAATTGGAAAACAGAGGGAAGGGTTGTTTTGGTTATGTAAATTTGTTGGTTTAACTGAAAGGAGTCAAAGATAATTGTCCTAAAATATATGTTGACTCTAGAATATATATTGCCATTTAGTTGTTTGGGAAAAGACTTTGTATATACTCCTGTTTTCATGATTTGTCACTTTTCGATAAAGAGCCAGGGAATAATAGATTAACATTTGGTTCTGATGACTAATTTGCTGATTTATTCAAGTCATTTTAATTTTTAAAAAGTGTTTTAAGGAGCTCTGCTAGGAGGTAGGGTGAGTAGAAAAGAATCTTAGATAAATGTGTGAGCAGTGGTTGTCTCCCAGAGCAGGTATTACTCTGACGTAAGTTCTAATATACCTGGAAGGATTTTTATATGAAATTTTAATTATGATCTAGTTTAGGCAAATTTTTTGGAGTACTGCTTTTGAAAATAATATTTTTAATTCGATTAGGGTTTGGGAAGAGAAAAAAAATCTTAACACTGTGAAAATAGTATCAAGGACTACCTGGGCTCCAGTCTTGGATCTGCCAGTTAATGGCTCTGTGACTTGGGGAAGTTGATGCTCAGGGACTCAATTTCCACATCTGCAGCATGCATATAGAATTGGCTTTATAGATTTATTTTGAGGATTAAAATAGTTTATTTATACACATACATGTGTTGTGTGTATGTGTATGCATGCATGTGTTTATACATGTATATCTAGATTAGTAAATTGATATAGGTAGTGATATAGTAATATCTATATCTATATCTATCTATATATATATATATCAACCTTCCTCACTTTATATATCTTGAAGCACAGCCTGGTACACCATAAATGCTATATAAATTTTGTCTGTTTTCAAATTATTATTTCTGTTGCTTTGGAACTATAGTTTTTATAAAGCAGAAAAGTAAGAAATCAATGTTCTATTGTTAATAAATTATATGATAACATTTGATAATAGTTTCTATTTGTTAGCATTATACATCACATAATTTTTGTTTAAGTTAGAGATGAAAGGGAAAAAAACGAGTTCTTGAATGAGAAGAATCTCATTCTAACTTGGCAAATAGAGAAACTGTTTAACTATGCCTTAACCAACACCAGTCAATGGTTTGTTTGATGGGCAAGCCATGTAGTGGGACACCTCCAAATGCTGAGACTTCTGTGATCTGAGAGTCAATGTGCCTTGAATACAAAAAAGCATCTGATTTTGGAATGGTTTACCCTACTACTTCTATATTCTGACCTTCTCTAACTTAGCTGAGCTTCAGTGAAAATCTTGTGTCATGATAATAAAGAATCTTATTCTTTATCCTGCAAAGATTGTCCTAAGGTTTGTTCTAGAAAATTGGAAATAACATAATGGTTCAGAGCTATTGTCCACCTGGCCTAATAGGTCTTTTTTTCTTTCATCATTAAGAAGAGATGTTTTTGTAGAGAAACCTGATTATCTTCAGTAATTATTTTAAAAAGTAGATTCATTAAATTTTTTTCCATATCTATTTATATTCATCCAGTTCAAATGTTCTCCTCTTTACCATTAAAACAAAATACTTCCAGAAAATATTAACAGGGCAGGCAGAGATAGCTCTTTAGAAATATGGCATCATTTAGATTTTGCAAAAAATTTACATGCATGAATTGCAGTGAGACATTTATAAATATCATTGTGAACATTTTATTTTAATTTATTAATTCTCCCTTCTTTAAACAATAACATCGAATTATTATTCAATGCATATTAATGCATATTATTCAAATGCGTGTGTAGTAAAAGAAAAAAAAAGATTTTAAAGGACTTAAGAAAAGTGGAAAATTTGAAAGAGATCAGAATCACATGATTTGAAATAGATAAAAGAAGGCCTTAATTGTCCTTTAAAAATCAAGGGTATGTCTGTGAATTTTTTCTGCAATATAATTAAATGAACATAGTAATAATTAAATATAGCAAATAGAGGCATATGCAACACTATATACTTAGATCAAGAGTTCTCTGTCACCATAGTGATCTACTTTTTTATTATTGATTGGATTGATCATATTAAAGGGATTAAAGATGACTTGTCAAGATATAGATGATTGTTTCACTTAGAAATAATGACTTGTCATCATGGAAACTTCCCCAGTTGAAATGTCTTAACTGAGGCATTTCATGAAGAACAAATGATTATATGTAATTGGTTCAAATAAACTTTGTTTTTTTACTTTGAAGCCATTTTCTTTCCCTTTTCATCATCACTGTTTTTTTAATCCATATGATTATCCAGGTTACCTCCATTAGGTAACCTGGGTTCCTAATCTGTAATAATGACAATGAGAGGGTCAGAAACTTGCAAATTTGAGAAATACATGAATTTTCAGATATTTTTTAGGGAAAATTTTTCCATACATTTTAAAGTAATACGATGATGGAGAGAAATAACAGAATTAATTAATTGCTTAATAGTGATCTTCAGGGTGATTGTGTTAGTAAAGACATGCAAATAGTATTTGATTTCAAAAGTACTTAGGTTTTGGCAGCATTATAGATGAAATCATTCTATTCTGGGAGAAATATTTTTCTTATAGTGGGAACCTCATTTTCTGATTGTTTATTAAATTAGAGAAGGGGTCAGCAAGCTAGGGCCCTTGGGTCAAATCCAGCCTAGCATCTGTTTTTGTAAATAAAAGTTTTATTTGAGCACAGCCATGCCCATTCTTTTATGTATTGTGTATAACTGCTTTCATGCTACAGTGACTGAGTTTAGTTGCAACAGAGACCTAAAATATTTACTCTTGGGCCCTTTGAAGAATAAGTTTGCTGACCCCTGAATTAGAGGCTAAAAATCCATTACGATATGAACTAAGTTTACTAAATTACTCATATTTTCTCAGAGAACAATAGTATTTTTTGCCTGAACACTTCTAGATCTCTTGCTGATTTTCAGTTTTGAAATTTGGCAATGTTACATAAATAAAGAGCAATGGGGATTGCGAAGTTACATCGTAAATGTTGCAAAAAGCCACAGGATTTCATGAAGTAGATGAGAGTGATCTTGGACAACTGTTCTAATAATTTGCAAAGCCACTGATTAACATGGGAACATCTGGGAGTTAGAGCAGTTACCAAACTAAAAAGTTATCTCCTAAGAAAAATCGACAAGAACAGTGAAATGTTTGGTTCTTCAAAAGCATATGATTTATGAGAGGCTATTGGGAAAATTTATGAAACCCTGAAATATTTTTGGATAAAGACCCTTTTAATGATTGCACAAAAAGTTAATTTCAGAGTGAGAGATGTCATTTTCTTAGTATCACAAATATTTACCAGAAAAATTATGCCCTGAAAACAATTGATCTGTGTATTGTAGTTAATTCCACAAATGAATGGATGATTATAACAATAATCTAAATGTTGCCAAGTAAAAATTAAATATTATATTTGAGATAATGTTCCCTTTCACTTTTTATTATATACTAGCGGGTTCTTTTTAAGTTAGGTCTATTATGAGGTACCAATTACTCTAAAAATAAACAAAAACAAATTTCCTATCATCTCAAACATGAACAGCAATCTGGTATTTAGGGAAAGCATATGTATACACACATATATGCATTTTTGTGTGAATGTTTCAAATCTCTCAGTGTTTCTAGCAAACTTTTTAAGGTAGCAGTCTGATATTCTATATTCCCTCTTGTTCTGACTATCGGTTAATTTTGCTGAACGGTCAGCTTTTCTTATATATCTAAATCATGGCTCTTTTACATGTTATTTTAAAAACAGGAACCATGAACAAAGAAAACATAAATACACATGAAAGTAATTTTTGGTATTTTAAAAATGAGGAAAAAAATACGTGTCTTCCTAGAGGAAAATATCTATAGGACAACTTACTGCAAAATTTCTAATGTGTAATTTGACATGTAGTTAGATGTAGTTAAATTTGGAAGTTGGATTTTAAAATTTTTTATAAGTGTACACAAAATGATATATGTACTTGACAACAAACACCAGTTTTTCTCCAAATTATTTTTATTCCTGTCGCATCCATGTACTTATTATACCTATGATACCTTTTATCTTTGGAAAGATTGCTGCTAACTTGCTGATAATCATGGAAACTTCTGAGCTAACGTGTAGACTGCAGATGATTTGGCCAGTGTGAATTGAGGTGGGAAAGAAGGTTTATTTAGACTTTTTAAAATACTTTTTTGAAAATCACTGAGGGATCCAGAACTCTGAAACTCTCATTGGTCTAAATTTTATACGTGGGCCAAGAAGTTTGTTTAAATTGATATATGTGCGAATTACTATTTAAACAGCTCAATCCCAGATTTAGTTAAAAAACAAATCAAAACAAAAACCACCGTTATTGTAAGAAAAACATACCTGACATTTTTTGACTTAATGATAATGTCATAGATGTTTTCTTATATCAAAGCCAACACATCATTTATTCCTGCTTTCTAGTGTTATGAGTGGCATTTAGTTTAAAGTTTTGTCTTTTCTAGCATTCCCAAGTGATTTAATTTTCTCATTTTACAATGAGAGTTGCAGTCATGACAGAAAAGGTTATGTCCTTCAGAGAGAGATTTCTGCGAACAGTAAGGTCGCACTAGGATTTTTATCAGCATTCACTAAAATGTGCCTTTCCATGTCAAATAAATTTTTCCATCATCTCCAAGTTAAGCCAAATAACATAAATTGAAAATAAGGTTCATTTATATTGTGCCTTGTACGTGGTAATTGGTGATGAGCTGTTGTGGTAAAAGCAGTTAACTAGAAAGGATTCAACCCTGTACATGGGTGCATTCTTGTATCTACCTTCTCTTCCCTTTGACTTTTTCCCAGAATGTAAGAACAGTGCAAGATATTGTAGGCAGACATATTACTCAGTCTCTATTTTTTTTTTATCTGACTTATGGTTTACATTCCCTACTAAAATTTTAACTACTTCAGGTGCTCAAAGCTTGACACAAAATCAGATAACATATATGACATATGCTATTATTTACCTGGGTTGAAGGATCATTTTTGTCAGTGAACTGGGAAATGAGTTATGGCAAAGTGCTATGCTAAGAACTGATTACATGGAATTCATGTGGTAGTAAAACTGAACAATTGGTACCTTAAGACATCAGTATTCTTCCAAGCAATGTTTCATGTATCTACATGTATCATGTATCTAATGTTTCATGTATCTGCAGCAGAGGACAGAGATTATAGTTCTCTGCTTTACATGCTTTACAGGAGTAATGATTTTACAAGATTTTGTCAAATATAATAATAATAGTATATCTTCTTTCTTCACAACAGACAGGTTCATTCTGGCGCTTACGCCTAAGTATTTCTGTCGTAAGACTGAGGGCTCTTAAATGGCAAAGCAGTTGTTAAGGGACTGAAAAAAAAAATTGAAGTGTTCACCTTGGTTACATTTGAGAACTTAGGCGAGTAACACAAATCTCTCAATTCCCAGCCCCACCCAGAGATCTACTATAGTGCTTCTTGGTTTCCAAGAGGACAATGGGGCAGTAGCACTATTTACTGTTATCTAGGGTTTCAACCCCAAATACTTAACCAGCCTCTTGGCATATTGGATCTTGACCCGAGGTGGTTTTGTAAGGCCTCCTTTACTTCTTTATGTGGGATTAAACTAGAGGGGTTTGTGAAGAGAGGGAGCACCCCTTGATAGTTAAAATTAGGCTCCACGCTGTTTAAATTATTTGACCTCTCTGTGCTTTAGTTTCTTCCTCTGTAAAATAAGAATAAAAGTAGTATTAACTTCATATTGATTAAGGATTTAAATAAGTAACTATAAATGTAATATTTATATAACTAGCTTAGATAAGGGTCTGGCAAAGAGCAGACACTAGTAAATACAAGCTAGCGTGGTTATAAATTATTATTAAACTATCGGATTGTATCTCTGTTTTTCTAGGCTCTATTTTAGGTTTGCTTGAATCTTCTAATCCTATTAAACTAACTTTATAGGATGAACTAGAAGAAAACAAAGAGCCATAGGAAAGAAAAGAAATTTAATCCCTATTTCTACCATGGTGTCAACCCTCTTTAAAAAGGTAGCCTGGGGCTTCCCTGGTGGCGCAGTGGTTGAGAGTCCACCTGCCGATGCAGGGGACATGGGTTCGTGCCCTGGTCCGGGAAGATCTGCCGCGGAGCGGATGGGCCCGTGAGTTATGGCCGGTGAGCCTGCGAGTCTGGAGCCTGTGCTCCGCAACGGGAGAGGCCACAACAGTGTGAGGCCCGCATACCGGAAAAAAAAAAAAAAAGGTAGCCTGATCTACCAGTTACTTGTATCAGACAACCAGAGTCATCCTTGATAACTCCTTCACACCCCTCACCCTTCCAGTCAGAAACCAAGTTCCATATATTTTATCTTTAAAGATATTTTAATTAATTCTCTCTCTTCATCTCCACTACTGTTGCCATCATACCACAAACTACTGTCATTTTTCATCTGTCCTATTCTCAAATTCTGTCAATACTCATTGGCAGTCCATGGCATTTAGAATAAACCAAACAATCCTTATCACATTCTGTAAGTGCCTGAGTGATCTGGCCTCCACCCAGCCCTCCAGCCCCATCTTGCCCCACTCTACTCCTCACTCACCAGGTCCCAACCAAACTGATATCCCTTCTGCTTGTGGATTGATTTTGAGTGCCTTCCCACTTTCAGGCACCTTCCTAATCTCTGCCTGGAATACCCTCTCTTACTTCTTTGCCTGAACTCAACCATCCACTCCCATCCTATTCTTTTTTTTTCTTTTTTTTCCCTCAAGGAAGCATTTCCTGAACACTTCATCCACATTATGTGCTCTTATTTTCCACTTTCCTGGAACACTGTGCTTCTCTTTTGTAGAGCTTAATACAGTTACAGTGATGCTGATATTGCTTTAATTATTTATTGAATGTGCATTCACATGTGTGAATGTGTATTCATTCAATGCTGACTAAACTAGAAACTGCTCAAAAGTTGTAGCATGTCTTTTTCCACATTGCATAAACATTAACAAGCCCTTTAGTGGTGCAATAAATACTTTTGAATTAATGAAAACTCTTCTCTCCTACTATCAAAAGTCCCCAATCTGTAATGAGTGCCGTTTTGTAAATCATTGTTTCAGAACTACTCCACCTTTGGTGTGGAGTGAGGTAGGGCCCCAAAGGGAAGAATCAGGGGATTTGGGTTATAACCCTAATTTACGGCATTATGCAAACTTCTCTGAGACTCAGTTATCTCAGCTGCAAATTTTATGGCTTACATTAAAAAATTGTGCTCTCTTTTAGTCCTAAATTTTTATTTATGAACTTTGACTCTAAAATACTCCAACTAACCTCCCGCACACCCATAATTACCTTTTTTTTAAACTATAAACTTTTTCTATAAATCCCACAGTAATAACTGCGCTTTGTTCAGTGTTGTTTGATAAAGTATACTATGACAAAATGTATGGAGTCAATAACTTATGTAAATGAACTTTTATTTAACTCAGTGGTAGCTATATTTGAAAAATAGCAGCATAGAAATGGGTGAAGCTCAGTCAAGGGGCAAGACGCTTACTGTGCTTAGAAATTTCAACCTCCTTGAGACCACTCTGCTCCCATTTTCCAACCTTGCCTAACACGGTTGCTTCTGACACTTCTCTACCCCATCGGTCCTCATCCCCACCCCAGCCTGTGCCCCCTCCATCTTCCAAGATGGATTCTGTACTCAATTATCACAACAACCCAATGAAGTAGGTACTAGTACGATCCTCCCGTTTTACAGATGACAAAGCTGAGGCATAGGGAGTTGGGTAGGTTGCCAAAGGCCATAAATGTGTTAAGTGGAAACAAGCAGAGCTGACTTCTCCACGAGGTACAGTGGGCACAGTACCTAGGACTCAAAAAAATGTTCCAATTTCTTTGAAAATCAGAAAAAAATGAACTTTTAGGTTGATAAAAATGTCTTAACATGGTAATAGAGTCTTTTTATACCAACATGATCATAAAATACAATTTTATTGTATTAATTCTCTGTGTATGTGTGTGTATGTTATATGTGTACTTACGAAGAGAGAGACAGAGACACAGGGGCCGACAAGGCAAAAGTGCCTAGAGCCTACTAGAACCTCCTTGAAGTTTGCAATTGTATCTTTTCCCCCACATTGCTAAACAATAACAAGTACATTCGTGGTGTAACACTTAAATTTCTACAATGATAAAATAAGGTAGCCCTGGGGTCAGGATTTTTAAACACAGCTAGTGTAACTCCAGAGATTCTGTTCTAACCTCGGTAACACAGTGCTGAGTGAGGCCAAAAAACTGTTACTACATAGATACAATCATAGAAGGGTTCCCAGATATGTGTGGTCTCTGTTTTTCCCTTAGACACAAGTCATTCAGTATTCCTCCCTTTGTGAGGTCCAAAAATGATTCAAGTGAATATTCTGTATAAGAATGTAGTTCATGAGTAAAGTAATAATAACTGTTACTCATTTGGGTGTTTGTGGCTTACAAATCACTTGTTCATATGCATTGGTCCATACTTCAATACCCCTTCATGGCTTACTCCCCAGTTTCTGCCCTTGAGGATTTACACATAGTTTTTCTTCCACAAAGACATTTTATTCCCTCAAGACATTTTCGCCTTCTTTCTGCCTCCTACTATTCCATTAGATTTTCACGGCTAACCACTAGTATGAATGGATAAAGTGGCTGATTTTATACTTTGGTTTAGTACTTGAACACATCTTTCAAATTACACCAAGAAATCATTAGTTTTTAAAGGGTTTTATGTAGGCGTCTTTCATAAGATATTGAATGTTGTGCTTTTGTTCCTAAATAAATCAACTAGCTATTCAGACTAGTGGGGAAAATGAAAAATCTGTTCCCAAGCAGCACATGCCTGTTGTTGTTCACCTTCCTGAGATCTGTTCCTAAGAGACCATTGCTATTGAGATTGTTAGCAAGTTCTTGAATGACAAATTTTTTCCCATAATATCATAATACACTGGATGATGGGTTGATGCAGTATGGAATTTAATTAATATGAAACATTTTTTTAAATCCCCTTTTCTCTTAGGAGCTTTACAAAAGTGATGTCTTGAAAGGCAGAACTGCCATGTATAACAATGACTTAATTCCACCTTCTGTTATCCCTGTTTGAGGTGATTTCCCTTCTTTTCCCCTGTCTATTTCTTATCTGTCTACTAATATTATTTGTAGCAGCAGTCATTATAGAATCAGAGACTACATGAGATAAAAGAGACTTTGAGAGGTCATGAAGTGGAAGTACTTCATGAACGCTGTCCTGAAAGATAGCTGTCTTTAAATTTTGCGAAAGTGAAAAGCCCATTTGCTCTGTTTGTTATTCGTTTTTATGATGTACCAGGCTAGCTTTCACTTTTTGACCTGTTCTTCCACCCTCTCCCCAGTTCTTTCTCACTTAAGCCTAATGCCTTACATTATCCCTAGTTACCTTCAATCATGTTTGGTGCTTTTTATTAAGTTTGTACAATACCAGAGTACCTGGAAAAATAGTACCAAGGTAGCCATTGTTAGATGGGTACCAAGCTGTGTGACCTTGGGTAGGACTTGCCACCACTTACTCCTGTTTCCTTCCTTTTCAGAATAATGTTTGTTGCTGTCTGTTTGTTTATGCTGATAACTAAAGTCTTATCATTTATATAAATGGAAATAAACCAATGGAGATAAATACCACCTCCTTGGATTGTTACAAGGGCTAATTGACACCAATTATCTAGGACATAGACTAATGGCTGGCAAATAGTTTTATTTTATTTGATAACTGTCATTAGTAAACTGTTATTTTAATACAAGAAACAGTAAGTTTAATGCACTGAGAATATGAAAAACATTAGCTATACATCCTAATAATCTCAGATGCACTCTGGAGATATACACAAATTATCAAGATTCCTGTGTTCAATAACTGTGTAGGTTGCCAACTTGGCAATTAATTTCCTCCATTAGCACCTAAAATAAGCTTGGTGGGTCTAAATTACTTTTCCTTCTTGGGTTGTTGTGGTGGCTATTAGTTGTATTTTTTTTTTAATTTTTAAAAACAAACTCCAGTGTGTACTTGGAGACCTATTCAATGCACAACACTATTTGAATAATCAAATAAGTATTACTTCTTAGGACTTGTGAGGTATGCCTTTGGGAAGATTGCATTGCTATATATTAAAATATCTCTTTCTCTATTTTATCTATCTATGGTAAAACCCAGGTCTCAAAAAAAATCTTGTAAAAAGAAAACATTATTCAGTGACTGAAATAGCATGTAAATTACACACAAAAAATATATTTTTTCTAGCTACATTAAGTGTTCACATGGCTTAAATCAGACCAGATGTTGCAGGATCTTAGATTGGCTTAGACTCAGCCTACCATAGAAATAAAATAAATTCTTTGGACACTTTTCAACAGATTCGGATAGAAATTACTCTCCCGCCAATTTTCTTTGTCAGCAATATATTAATGATAGAATTTTGCCTTGAATTCCTTTCTGACTTTTTCTTCTAACATACTACTTTCCTTTTCTCCTGACAATTTAAATATATTGTACATCATCAAGAGTCATGAGAGGGGCTTCCCTGGTGGTGCAGTGGTTGAGAGTCCGCCTGCCGATGCAGGGGACACGGGTTCGTGCTCCTGTCCGGGAAGATCCCACATGCCGCGGAGTGTCTGGGCCCGTGAGCCATGGCCGCTGAGCCTGCGTGTCCGGAGCAAAAAAAAAAGAGTCATGAGAAAATGTAGGAATGTCTCAATCTTAGCCATTAAACTATATATCTTCCCTTTAAGAAATAGAAATAAGAAAGAAACGGGTTTTGGAAGAATATAGTTTTTGGCAAACTGACCATATCCTGCCACTATTACCTTACTATTTCTAGCATAACTTTGCATGGTTATCTAGAGTTGACAATGGGGATCCAAAAATATGTCAACCCCACCTCCTTAGCCAGGAATCTGAGGACTGGAGAGAAGAGGCTACCTGTTCTAAAGGGTGATCTGCTATCAGAAGAAAGCTAGGTTTCATCTTAGATTTTCTTGGAAAGAGAATTGAACACAGAGAAAGGGAATATGTACAAGATGGGGGAAGAGAGAGACTGTAATTAGTGATGGCTAAACTGGTTGTTTTTAGAAATATCTAGGAGAGAAGTTAAGGAGGTGGTTGCATTTTTGGAAGTAGTAAATTAGAGAAAGAAGAAGGCAAGGAGTTGAGCAATGATTGTCAGGGACATCATAAAGGAGGAACCAATTGGTTCCAGAGTTCCAGGAGACCAGGGTTCAAGGTTTCTACCATAGATTAAAAGTGACTGTTTATTTTTGTTTTTTGTTTTTTTTTTCCTGTACGAGGGTCTCTCACTGCTGTGGCCTCTCCCGTTGCGGAGCACAGGCTCCGGACGCGCAGGCTTAGCAGCCATGGCTCACGGGCCCAGCCGCTCCGCGGCATGTGGGATCCTCCCAGACCGGGGCACAAACACGTGCCACCTGTATCTGCAGGCAGACTCTCGACCACTGCGCCACCAGGGAAGCCCGACTGGGTTTTTATTTTTTTTAAAAAAATCCAGGTCTTTCCAACTAGTCCAGGTAATGATGGTGGGTGTCAAGTTTTAATAGTGATTCCCTCAAATGTCTAACCTAGGGAAGAATTTGTACATTATACTCATTGAATCAAATTGGAATAAATAATTCAGAAAGTGGAGTATAGGCATCCAACTCATCTAATCAGAGAAACAAAGAAAATCAATATTCCCTCATTTTGCTTTTCTAGTTATTTTTGTTTTTCTTTTCCTGAGTTTTTTTGAGATGTGATTAATGCACACCCCAGGTAAATCAAAGGAAAGATTTCTTTGTAAACAACAGTGATTTTAGAGTTAGTTAGATTTGTATCCTGTTCTTCTCTGAGTCTTTTTTAGTCTCTCACATTTTTATCGTCTTTTATTTTTTTCATGTCAGAATAAATCCCTCCTTTAAGTAATAACAGGTTTCTTTAGTGAAAATTAGATACGCATAAAGAGAAATCATGCAAGTGAATCTTATTCAATAATGATTTCATTTTCAAGTAAAATACCTTTTTAAAGATATGGTCAATATTTAAAGTAAACATATGTTTTAAAGAGTATTTTTAAATTTTATGGATTAAATTGCTCAGTAATCATACCTTATATATTTCCCTAGTGCTTTACTAAATATTTCTAAACATTTTGATGCTCATTATTGTATTTGGTTTTAACAACACACTTGAGTTAGCTGGGGCAAACATTTGCCCATTTGAAGAAAAGTGCAATTTATGCTATTTTTATGGGTTAATTGACAAAAAATACTTTTCAAAGCCTACCATCTGTACAGCACTGCAAACGTGAGAAGTTTTTGTTTGCTTGGTTTTTGTTTGTGAAAGCAAAAAGCAGATAAACAGTAGATAGTTTGATTTCTAGTAGAAATACTAGTGTAGCCGGTAGACTCTTTTTAAATGGCATACATAAAAATGGTCTTACATTAAGGGTGCTTGGACAGTTCTTCACTTCCACAGATCAGAATCTTAGCATTAGATTGAAATATAATCAGAATATGGTTGGTAGTTTCCAAGTCCCTGCCTGGTGCATGGTACTTTTATATTTCTTTAGTATCACGTTGAGTTTAGGACTTCTATCCGTTTCCTAGGGCTGCCCTAACAAATTATGAAAACTGGGTGAATTAAACAACAGAAATTTATTGTCTCAGTGCTGGAGGCTAGAAGTCTGAAATCAAGGTGTCAGAAGAGCCATGCTCTTTCTAATGGCTCGCTCTAGGGGAGAATTCTTCCTTGCCTCCTCTGGCTTCTGGTGTTTGCTGACAATCCTTGGCTTGTAGATTCATCACTGGTCACGTGGGCATCTTCTCCCTGTGTCTTCATATTGTTTCCTTCTGTGCATGTTTGCCTCTGTGTCTAAATTTCTCCTTTTGGCGGGGGGCATAATTCATAACAGGGCTCAGTCATTTTCAAATAGAAAGGGCTACTCTAACATTTGTCAGCCCTATATGCCCTGGGCACTCAGCAGTTGAGCACGTTTCTCTATCTGGCTAAGGTTCTTTGTTGCTCTGTGGTTGTATTTATCACATTATGTTTTCTAATGTAGTTATTTGAGGACATTTTAGCTCTTCCACTAGATTTGATGCTCCATCAACAAAGTAATTGTGGCTTGTTCATTTTTGTATCCCCTCAAACCACCTACTTCTGAGTCTTCAAAAGAGTAGGAAAGCAATAAACATCGGTGTTAAACTGAATTTAGAAATAGAGAACTCAACAAAGCCTATTAGGTTTGTTGCACTTAACAAGGAGACCAGTTATATGGGAAACAAAAGCTTTAAATGACCAACTTTTCACACAGACTAAATTGTAAAGAAAAATAAGGAGAGGTTTGCCTTTTATTAGAGAGATTTCTTTAAAATAATGAATAGAATTCAATAGCAATTATAAATAGTGCTGCAATGAACGTTGTGTTACATGTGTCTTTTGGAATTATGGTTTTCTCAGGGTATATGCCCAGTAGTGGGATTGCTGGGCCATATGATCTTTCTATTTTTAGTTTTTTTAAGAACCTCCATACTGTTTTCCATAGTGGCTGTATCAATTTACATTCCCACCAACAGTGCACGAGGGTTCCGTTTTCACCACACCCTTTCCAGCATTTATTGTTTCTAGATTTTTTGAAATTAAATTGACTTATTTGTAATGAGGTGGATGGACCTAGAGTCTGTCATACAGAGTGAAGTAAGTCAGAAAGAGAAAAACAAATACCATATTCTAACACACATATATAGAATCTAAAAAAGAAAAAAAATGGTACTGATGAATCTAGTTGCAGGGCAGGAATAAAGATGTAGACATAGAGAATGGACGTGAGGACACGGGGTGGGAGGGGGAAGGGTAAGCTGGGGCGAAATTCGTGCCCCGGTCCGGGAAGATCCCACATGCCGCGGAGCGGCTGGGCCCGTGAGCCACGGCCGCTGAGCCTGCGCGTCCGGGGCCTGTGCTCCGCAACGGGAGAGGCCACAACAGTGAGAGGCCCGCGTACCGCAAAAAAAAAAAAAAAAAAAAAAATCTCACAGCTCGTAATGCAAAAGCTGCAGAGCTAGGGTCCTAGAGGGACATACTCATGACCTCTCAAGGCAGCAAGAAAGTAGCAAGCTAAGGAGCTCAGCAGGTACCTATGTGTGGTACTTCATTACTCTTGGGGGCTGTCAGGGGTCTCCTTCAGTTTCCTCTTCTGACACAGGAACTGTTAAGACATAAACTGAGGCATATTAAACATGTAAGAGTTTATCTGAGCAAAAATTGATTTGAATCAGGCAGCATCCAATCTAGCAGATAGAAAGGAGCTCCAAGGAGCTGTACAAAATGAAAAACTTTTATAGGCAGAATGGAATGAGAAAAAAGTTATACTGGCAAAAATGTGGGTTAGTTATTGCAAAGTTACTTTCCTTTAGGGAATGGCAGGCGTCTATTAGACAGATCACCTAACTAGTGCTGATCAGGCAGTTCCTGAGTGAGTGGTTTAAGATTACATTTCTGACAGAGTCGAAATAGTAATTAAGTCTTGGTTTGCTCATGTGGGACTTAGCATATTGACTCCGTCTTGGGCTTCTTGTCTTGTTTTTGACAAACCCGTGTCTATTCATGGACAAATGGATAAGTGTAGTATAAATATAACATGGGATATTATTCAGCCTTAAAAAGGAAAGAAATTCTGACATATGCTCCAAAATGGATGAACCTTGAGGACGTTCTGCTAAGTGAGAAAAGCCTGTCACAAAGACAATACTCTGATTCCAGTCATACAAGGTACTTAGTCAAAATCATAGAAACAGGAAACAGAATACTAGTTGCCAGAAGCTTTATGAGGGGAATGGGGAGTTACTGGTTAATGAGTGTGGAGTTTCAGTTTTTCAAGATGAAAAGGATAATGGAGATAGATGGTGGTGATGATTGAACACCATTAGGAACCACCACTAAACTGTACACTTAATAATGGTTAAGATGGTGCATTTTATGTTATGTGCATTTTACCACAATAAAAACTTATTTAAAAAATAGACATATATTCCCAAATGCTAAAGAGAAACAAGCAAAGAAAGCAAAACAACTTTTGAATAACTAGATTGAAGTAGTAATGTGAGAGGAAAAGGAAGAAATCAACTAAATCATTCAATTAAGGTTTATTGAGTGTGTACTGTTCCTCTGAATTAGATTTGAATGCAATGGGGAGAGGGTGAAAAAGCGAGATTTCATTTCTCTAGGAAACAGCATGCTAGTGGGGAAGCTAGAGAATAATAAAGTAGTCAAATAGATAAGCAATACGCTTATACGTTTTGGTGTTACATAGGAAATCAATACACTGAGTAATAAAACAGAATAACTTGAGATGGAGTGGCCAGTAAAAGCCTCTCTAAGGGGACAACATTTGTGCTGAAACTTAAAGGATAAGAGTGATTAAGAAAAGAGCTAAAAGAAGAGTAGTTTACATAAAAAGAATAATTGAAAAGGCCCGAAGTTAAAAAAAATAAAAATCCTGTTCAGAGAATCAGAGGCAGTGCAAATTTGTCTTCCTATGAATCCAGTAACTTAGATTATGTGGCCCCAATTTAACTATGCTTCTTAGCCCTTTGCCATTTTGAGTTATTCTTGAAAGTCTGGTTGATGGCAAGCAAAGAAGATATGGGGACTAATTAAGGGGGTGGGGAAGGGGGAGACTAGAAATGAAGACGCTAAATTCTGATCCCATTGGGCCAATGAAGAGTAAAAGGACTGGAAGAGAGAAGAAAATTGAAAAGAGCAAACAAAGAAGGAAGACTCTAGGCTTAGGAAAAAACGCAGGGTAGCCAAGATTGTCAGAAAACTACAGGCAACCCCGTGTGAAAGAACTCCCGGGATTTCCATAGAACATGCACATTCTAAAGACAGTGAAGTCTGCACATACAACAGGGATCTGAAGTAAGAGGGAGGGCAGAAGCAAGTTCTGGGCAATGTCATGCAGATAGAGCTAAAGATAAGAGGCAGTTTAAGAACAGTCACACTGTTTCATTTGGAATGGCAAGTGAAAGAAAAGGATTACCTGCCTCCTCAAACTAAAGCTAAAGCACAAAAACAAGGTATCATCAAACAGTGGGAGCCTCCAGGAGAGGGGAATAAACCTGCCTTTCTTATTCAGCATGTAGCTTAGCTCACTCAAGAGGCAAAGAGCAATTAGAGGTTTTAAAATGTATGGTTAAGTTATATACACAAAGCACACATTTTAAATACAATTTTCTTAACACAGTTATGCGTACACAGTTTTAAGATTTCTGTATCAACATTAGTGCTTAATGATAACAGTGGGTCATCTCGATAGAACTATTTGGCTGTTGCGTCAAGATTCTGTGAATTTTCAGAGAAGAAAACTTCTGTTTCGCCGAGTAGATTCAGGCTATGTTTTCAGGAATGGTTGTGCAGTGTTTGAGAGCTAGCCAGCCTGTGTTCTAAGAGGTAAAAAATGGATAGGAGGTCTCATCTGGACCCTCTATTCATATATTGTTCACTGGGTTCTCTCCTACAATTGTGTGGTTGTATGGTCCTCCCATGCGAGGAGCAAAGGGCTCCTTAGGTTCAAGCTGTAGAAAAACATCCTTTGTTCACACTATTTTCACTCTCCATGTAGCACTTCCAAAGATCTTGAGGCCCATGACTGCCACATCCATGGCTAGAATATATGTAGTGCTGTGGGAATGTAAATGAACTGTTCTGATAGAGCAAATTGGAGGATTATGCTTGATTAAGTATCTAACATTCATTCATTTAAGCAGTATTTTTTGGAGTGCCTCCTATGTGCCAGGTACTGTTGATTTTCCTACTGAGAAATCACCAGGGAATAAAACCAAGTCCTTTTAGAATTTACATCCTGGGGAGGTAGAGGGAGAAAAGATGGGGGAAAAAAAAAAAAAAAAAGAAAGTAAAATTATAATACATCAAATGTTGATCCCTGCTAGATAAAAACATGATAAAACAGCATCAAAGGAATAGAGGTGCCAAGGTAGGAGGGTGCTTTATACAGACTACTTTATGCAGTAAATGTAGGCATTGCTGATGAGATGGCACTTGAGCAGATACCAGAAGGAGGGGAAAAGGAGGAGCCCCCAAAATATCTGAGGTAAGAGTTTTAAAAGGAGTAGAAACAATGAAAGCAAAAGTCTGGATGTGGGAATGTGTTTGCTGTTTTGGGGAGCAGTAGGGAAGTCAGTATATTTTGAGCAGATTAATGCAAAGAGGGTAATGGTGGCAGACAGGATGAGAGGGGCGGTGGAGATGAGAATGCAGACCATCTTGTAGACCAATATCCAGACTTCTTTTTTTTCCCATCGAATGAGGTACAAAGTTAATGGAGAGATTTAATTTGGGAAGTGATTGAATTTACGGTATTTAAAATTTTTTTGAATACGTGATACGTTCAGGTGGCTTATGGATAAAGATGACATAGAACGGTTTTACACTACAAATTCTTGCTCTCATCCCTGTCTGCATTCACATGATTTACCTGCATTTTCAGAACCATTTTTTTTTAGCTCTTATATAAGTTTATCTTCAGACAAATAAAAGGATTTACAAATATATTTATATCACTACTGCCTCACTTTTTACACCAATGTTTGTCTACTTTATTTACCATGTTCCTTCTTGCCTATTTTCATTTAACTGTGTATTCTGGAGAGTTCTCTATTAATAAATAGAGATTACTGTCATTTTTAATTTTTATACAGCTGCATACTATTCCATTGTATGAATATACCACATTTAATTAGCATTGACCTATTTCTAATTGTTTCCAATTTTTGCTATTATAACAATGTTGCAGAAAAACTACTTAATTTTATATTGATACATGTGAAGTCGTATTCAAATGAATACATACTCAGAGCTGAGGTTGCTCTGTGAGGTTATAGGTGTATACTTTTGATGGAGATCGCTAGATCCTTTTTTGAACTTTCATCATCTTTACTCTCATTAGCTATCACATTACATATAATTTGAATTTATCTTTTTGAGAATTATTGAGCATCGTTTCATATACCTATAGGACAATTGTGTTTCTTTTTTTTTCCTGTTAAATGTCTATTTCTTTCCTTTGCTTATGTTTAAAATTAGGTTGCTGGTTCTTTTTTTCTTTTTAACTTCAGCAGCCTTTAATATATTAGGAAGAATAGGCTTTAGTTTATTTGTTACAAATATTTTTCCAGTTTATCTTTTTGTTTTAATTTGCCTTTATTCTTGCCTTAATTCTTTGTTTTTTGCTTTAATTATTAATAATAAAATGAGTGAGAAACTTTCTAAAGACAATTTTGGCTGCTTTGTTTTGTGTAGATTACAAATGGGTATAGATGAAAACAAGGAGGCAAGTTAATAAGCTATTGCAGTAATACAGGGGAGAAATAATGGTGGCTCAAATTAGCATGACAGCAGTAAAAAGAGTTGGAAGTTATCAGATCTGGGGTGTACTTTAAAGGTAGAGCCAGCAGAAATGGTTAATGGATATGGGCTGTGAGAAGGGGAAAAAGAAGATTTGAGGATGAAGACAGTGTTTCTAATCTGAGCAGGTACAAGATGGATTTGTCATTGATTGATTCCATGGAAGATACAGGTTTAGGATGAAATTTCCAAAGGTGAGCAGACAATTGGATAATCAAGGGAGAGCTATGGGCTGGAGATAGAAATTTAGGAGCTGCCAGTATATAAATGATGTTTAAAATCATAAGACGGAATAAGATCCCACAGGGAATGAATGTAGAGGAATAGGAACTGAGTCCTGAGGAAATGAGGAAAAACTAATAGAAGACAATGAAAAGAGATAGCCCTTGTATTTGGAGGAGAACGAGAGGGCTGAGGTCCCAAAAGCCAAGCGAAGAAATGTTTCAAGGAATGAATAAGCATCCTTACAAAATGCTGCTTATATGCTGAATGAAAGGGAGGACCAAGAACTGTCTATGTAATTTAGCAATGTGAATGGTGTGACTTTCATAAGATTTATTTTGGTAGAGTAATAAGATGAAGGAAGAGTAAGGATACAGTCAATTTAAAAAAAGCACAGATATTATAGCATATGGTATGTGTTGGGCTGTACCCTGCAGGTCTGCAAGTCCTGTAATTGCCCAGCCACAAGACCAAAGAAAGAACCCCGTGTCAGCGACCAAGACATCAAGGGTTTATCAGATAGAGGACCTTACATGTCTGAAGCAAGGTCCTGGAGTGACACCCCAACCTGCCACCCTGCACGGCAGATGACAGGCAAGACACGGCAGAAGTCTTCCTTCCCTGTTGGGGAGGTTGTGGAGATGAGGTTACCAGTTTAGGGGGAAATGACATCAGGTTGGCTCTTCAGTTGCCAGGGAAACCAGCAGAGGGGCACATCCCTCACAGCCCCTTGGCATTAACAACCATCTTGGGGCAGATGTTTCCCCTTTGATAAACTACTGTAGTGGAGCCATTCTGATCTAAAGATTAGGACAATCACTGACTGGGGCAGCGGAGGTGAGGTAGGGGAGGGGCAGGAAGCACATAGGCAATTACTGATCAAGCTCTATGATTCAGAGGTCAGTCATATGGTAATTCTGTGTTTAGTTTTTTGAGAAACCTGCATACTGTTTTCCACAGTGGCTGCACCAATTTACATTCCCATCAATAGTGTAGGAGGGCTCTCTTTTCTCAACATTCTCACCAACATTTATCTGTGTTATATATCCAAAAAATAAAAATTAAAAAAATCAAAACGATGTGTGAACCCCAGTGTTCATAACAGCATTATTTACAATTGCCAAGATATGGAAGCAACTTCAGTGTCCATCAACAGATGGATAAAGAAGATGCGGTACACATACACACACACACACACAGTGGAATACTACTCAGCCATAAAAAGGAATTAAAATTTGCCATTTGCAGTAACATGGATGGACTTGGGTGGTGTTATGCTAAGTGAAATAAGTTAGATGGAGAAAGAAAACATATGATGTCACTTATATGCAGAAACTTAAAAATACAACAAACTAATGACTATAACAAAGAAGCAGCCAACTTACGGATACAGAGAGCAAACTAGTGGTCACCCGTGGGGAGAAGAATGTGAGGAGGGGTAATATAGGGGTAGGAGATTAAGAAGAACAAACTATTATGTATAAAATAAGCTATGAGGATATATTGTACAATACAGGGGATATAGCCAATATATTATAATAACTATAAATGGAGTGTAACTTATTTATTCAAAAAATAGAAGAGGGGAGGTCAGTCATATGCATACGTCTAGGAGAAGAAAGGACTGGTGGAGCAGGGAATACACAGAGAACAAGAGAACAACCATCCTGAGTGGCCTGATAATACAGTATTCTAATTGGAATGATGCAGTAGAGAGCATAATTAAATGTTATAGAAGAAGAGAAACATGTTGGTATTATGTCCTTGAGTTGATGAGATAACATTTGGTCTATCCCAAATTATACTGTTTGGTGTTCAATAGTAACATGCAGTCAAAGCGTTCTATTTGCTCCAGCCTTACTCATCTGTCTACAGATAGGAGTAGAATAAAAAGAAAATTAAATTGAACCAGTACTTCAGCATTTCCAGGCAATTATGAGTGATAGGGAGGTTTGTGTTATAGTTGAGGCTAGATATGAGATGATAGACTCATATCTGGGATTCAAACTGGCCAAGGATGAAGTTAGGACATGAAAGGGTGAAGAACAATGGAAATGTGCTAGAATAATAGCTTATAGGTTCTAGGGTAGAATAGCAATTGTTGAAACTGGGAAATTAATGAGAAGACCTTGAAAGATAGAGGGTGATGTTTGGAAACTAGAATGTCTGAAATGGAGGTAATGGGGAAAATGTATTAACTGGTTGAAAAAAGAAAAACAACTATTGAATAATATCACAGTGTGCTATGGGATAGAGAACACTCATTTAAAAAGAGAAATTTAAGGAACTTAGAACCAGGATTTTGGAAGGATTATCTATGTGACTATTAAAATGGTTCAAGAGCAAAGGCAGGAGAGAGGAACAGTAAACCAGGTACCAAAATCTCCATGGGATGGATGGAGATTTTGCATTAGTCAGTAAATGATAACATAATGTTTCCCTTTTAATCTGCTTTACATAGCTTCAGTTTTATATCTAGAATATCATATTTATCATTAGTATTCAATAATACTTTAAAAAGTATATAAATCATCTAACACTAAAAAATAGTCCCAAGAACTTTAAACCTGTATTTACTTTCTTCTTTGAAACTCCTATTTGTATTTGTTTGTTTCTTTGTTTTCAGAAAATAGCGTGCTTGCTTTAACAAACTTGGATAATAGAGCATGGTACTAATTACTTTTTTTATTCCTACTCTGTTTATCTTCCATCTCAGACTTCAGCAATGCATTTATTTTCTCAAAGTAATTGCCTAGGGGAACCACTGATTCTTATATATTATGTAATCTAGTACCCTTATTTTATAAGTGACAGAACTGAGACCCATAAAAAGTGTTGCTTGTTTAAGAACATCTGTCTAGTTAGTGTCAATTCCCAGTTGGGTCAGGATACCAAGATTAATGCCCTGATTTCTGGTCTAAACTGACTTTATGTAATGGTGTGGGAGTAGGTCTGATGAGGTTGCTCTAAAGATATAGCCAAATAAATCACATAGACTCTAGGATTTGGTTTTGACCTGCCCAGTCTGCTCTGCCATTAGAAAAAAGAAAAATTCTAACAAATAATAACTTGTTTCCATTCTGAAAAGGGGATGAGCTATAAACTTTTTACAATCTCAACTTTGGGAGACTATATATATATATATATATATATATATATATATATATATATATATATATAAAATTATTTTTTTCGGTACCAATAAGTCTTTATTCATTGTATTTTCCCAAGGAAAAGAAGGGGAAGGGAAAAGGGTCAGCCTGTGTGTTACAAAATGATAGCAAATGGGAAAGGAAGTACCTGGCACAGCAAAATCAACCAACAAATAAACACTACACAGATGGGTCGCCAAAGCCCAAGGGGGCTCAGTCTCCTGCAGTTCAGTAATGAGGGGAAGGGATGAAGAACAGGTACATGCTTTTCTACCCTCCCTCCCTCCCTCCCTCCCCATAAATTCAAGATTTCACACAAAGCTTTGGTTTCTAGCAGTAAACATGGAGTTAATTCGTCCATCTCCTATTAAACAATCTTGTGGCCCCTTTGACGTAAGTTTCTTGCACCTGCATAAAAGTTCCTGAGTGACTTGGCTATATATTCATCTTTCCTTTTGTGGTCTCCCAACCCCACTTTCTACATGGAAGGCCACCTCGTTGCTCCTCTCTACCCTAGGATTAGAGATTCAAGTAGGTTTTAATCCATCCAAAGACAGCAGTCTGTTTGCCATGAATCAAATCAAGGAATGGTCATGACTTAGGAACAAGGGATGGAGAGTTCTTAGCTTCTTCAGGATTTTTGCACAAATCATTTAATCACAGACAAATTAAACGTATAGGTGTATGGACTATTTTTGGGGGGGGCACGAAGGGGGAAAGAAGAGGGGGTAGGAATACAGTTTTTAGAACAGAAGATCTTGTTCAAAATAGGAAACAGGGGAAGAGGAACACAAAAGAAAGTGTAGTTCAAGACCTCCCACTTCAAGAAGAGGGGCCCCCAATCTTATGTTTCAGATCTTTTTGGCTGGTGCAGACCTTTTGTCAAAGATGCTTTGGCTATTTTTCTCAATATAAAAAGAAATTTGTAAACAATAAAATCCCAAAAGAACATGGAGAAGACCAACACATTATATTTACACAAACTAGGCCACCTAGCAACCACCAGATCAGCTACTTGTGAAGTCCTACAAAGCCCAGACAAATACAATAGCTAGAGGGGGGCAGCAATTGGGGGAGACAAGAACCCAGGATCAGACACACATGACCCAATGTGTTCTATTGCATTTGCCCCATTACAACACAGTGAGGTAGGTTTGCAGTGATCTCAGCATGTAAATGAAACCCCCTTTTCTCCTTTAGCTACCGTGACGCTAATTACTGCGGCAGCAGGGCAGGACACTGGCTCTGGGAAACCACAAAGAAGCCATCACTGATGGTCTCTCTGGAAACCAAGGAGGAAAAGCCCAGAATTGTTAAAGATTAAGGATCTTATCCTTGTTTCATATATCCATCCCTGGGCAGCTTAAGATGGGTACAGAGGCATCATTCTTAAAACCTGTCCTTACCAACTCACAGTTTTTACAAAAACACTTACAATACACCCTGTTGTGTGTTAGGCCTAGCCCAATCCAGTGAAGGATGGACCTGGTATGTAAAGCGAGTCCTATGCCCTGGGATTACAGGTCTGGAACAGGAATCCTTTATCACACATACAGATGACCTCTGCCTAATCTTGGCTTCCCCTCTCTGCACCTTTTACCTGGCCCAG
This sequence comes from Pseudorca crassidens, assembly GCF_039906515.1. NCBI lineage: Eukaryota > Metazoa > Chordata > Mammalia > Artiodactyla > Delphinidae > Pseudorca > Pseudorca crassidens. Next base: position 151,320,605 of record NC_090298.1, on the reverse strand, counting down.
CCTCTCCTAACCTCTCTGTACCACCTTTTCCTGTTCAGACCAATTTCCAGTCTTTCAGTAGAAGGAGACCATGCCATGGGGCAACCCAGTTAAAACCTAGTCTCCCATGAAACATAGAAGATGGAGGGGTTTCAAGAGGACACTATGGCAGAAAAGCCAGCTCTAGTTGGCAAAAATGAGGTAGTTCAATAGGCTATACACTCCAAATAGTTGTTCTCTCTGGTGATACAGCAACAGAAAGTATTCCTGCTGTGCAGACCTGGAGCTGCTGCTGACTTATCCCTGAGATTGCTCGTGTACCTGAGAACACAGTGCAGGAATGAGGGCCTTAGATTAAAATACTCAAAAATACAAAACCAGAATATTTATATTATGGAAAAAAAAAGTTAAAATACACAAGATAACGTCATTCGCACATAGCTAGTACAGTTGGCATCCTGGAGAAAGTGGGACCCAAGGTACCGTCATCCAAGGGAGCAAATAAATAAAATTGTATTGGCCCGGAATGGGGTGGGAGTGAGCTTAGAAGCAGCAGGTCTGCAGCTGTTCCCTCAACCCCCATTTTGCCTATCATCACAACCCATTGCTTGGGACAGTTCTCAGCACTCTGTCCCAGGAGGGGGTTATGAGGAGACAGGATGCGGAAAACCCTGCCTTACCCCTGAGATATTTCCTCCCACAGAATGTAGTGGCTTGTGGGTTTGGGTCCATCAATCTGGTCTCATGCTTAATCTTTTCACTCTGGCATGGGAAATATTATTCCATATCCTTCTCGAAGAGTAAAACAACTCCCCTATCCAGGCCACTTTCAAAAGCTGGAGATTCTGGGGGTGGAGACTTAGATAAAGCATGCAGGAAGGGTTACCCCCAAAGCCCTCACGTGCATTTGGATAGAGCATGATTGGAGTTTCTTTGCCTCACCCCTTCCCTCCACCAAGAGGGAAGAGGGGGTGACACTGTAGACCCCGGCCTGAGATATATGGCAGTGCCAGCTGCCCCCTACCCACCCTGTCCCCCCTTTCTCCACTCTGCCGATCGATGCCTGTTCCTCAAAACTTTCTGATCACACACGGATAGCCCCCATCCACTGTGGCTCAATTCTGGGCCTCGGGGAGCATGGCAGGGCTATGGATCTCTTCTTCCTCCTGCCGAAAGTAGGCTGGCTTTCCCTGGGAGCTGGGAGCTTGCTGGGCCTTCAGTGGATGCGAGGCTACCATATGGTTGATGCTCTGGCAGAAGTGGCACTCTTTGGGAAAGAGGTCCACATTCTGAGATATATGTTGTTTAGAATTTCCACTATTGTCAATTACATGTAAGTATTTTTTTTTAATTTATTTTATTTTTGGCTGCGTTGGGTCTTCATTGCTGCACACAGGCTTTATCTATTTGCAGCGAGCGGGGGCGACTCTTTGTCGTGATGTGTGAGCTTCTCATTGTGGTGGCTTCTCTTGTTGCGGAGCACGGGCTCTAGGCAAGCAGGCTTCAGTAGTTGTGGCACACGAGCTTAGTTGCTCTGCAGCATGTGGGATCTTCCCAGCCCAGGGCTCAAACTGTCCACTGCATTGGCAGGCAGATTCTTAACCACTGCACCATCAGGGAAGCCCTACATGTAAGTGCTGAATGCACAAATTTGCTCAACTCCTTAGCAAAAATATATAATTTATCACGAAAATGCTTACACACACAAACACACACACAGACATACAAAGAGAAGCCTCTCAAAATTTTAGGCATCAGAGAGAAGAAAGCCATAGTGATTTTTTCCACTTGAGATTAAAAGCATTTATCATTTGCACTATACATTTAGCAATTTATCTTTCTTTTATATCTCATGTTCTCAACTCAATCATAGGGTCAAGAATTATTCTTAGAATCTGTACTCCCACAACAGTGAGTAGGGTGCCCTGTACAATGACAGCTCCTAATGACTGTTACACACACCTAACAAGACAAACTATTGTCTAATTAGGAAAGGAGGGAATCAGAAATGATAAGAGTAACACTGGAAAGCCCCAGAATGATCATTACTCTTGAATTTCCTAATATTAAAGTAGATGTATTCGTATTTAGAGAAAAAGGTCACTTGAAAATAGACTATGAGTAAAAAAGAAAGCCTAGCTCTTTAGTTCTATACAATAACAAAATCTTACTCTAAAATTCCCTTTTCAAAATATGAGTTCTTGAAGACAAAAAAAAAAAAAAAGAAACTGTTAGTTTAGAAATGTTTTCTGTTACATTGTCCTAAAACACAGTCAAATGTTTATTTTGCCTTTTATTCTTATTTCTTTACGTTCCCTATGTAGACTCTTGAGGTGAATAGGAGTCATCTGTTTCTATTACCTTTAAAAATGAGAAAAAAAAAAGTGGTAAATAAGGATACAGAGAAGAGTCCTTGGTCTTTTCTCTGTCACGCTGTCCACAAATAGCTGAGGGAGGTGACGTAAGAGAGAGGTCAAGAGACTGAGACAGACCTGGGTCCACCTCCACCATTTCCTAGTTGAAAAGGAAATTCTTAGAAAGTTGTTAGCCCTGCACCTCAAACATAGTAAGGATACAATGAGGTCATCTATTAATATTTTATCACTTTTGACACAATGTATAAAATACCCTGTTTTTTGATAATTCTCCATATGAGAATATATCAGGAGGATTTTGCTTTTTATTGATAGCATGACAGACTTTTATAGAACTTTCACAGATACTCTTTTGAAACCACTTCAAACTCTGGAATCACTACTTTTTCACAGCTTCTCCCTTCTCCTCCAGTCCCAACTCCCTCAACTAACGTCACAGCCAGGACTGTATCAGGACGGCTCTGTAGCCATCGGCCATCTGCCATCTAGAACAGCCTTCCAGGACTCTCCATCCCATTAACTATCTTTAAAACTCAGCTAAAAATATTCTCTTCTTCCTTGCCTTATATATTTTAACTCTTCCCTGCCAGGGATTTTAACTTTGTAACCTAATGTTTTTTTAGCCTTAATTTTTTCTAATATCAATATAAATATTCAATTTAATTCACCCCATAGATGATGATACATTAAATACAAGTATAACAAATTAGCCTTAGTTCATGATGTCAACGACTTTTTTAAAACAAACATTACATCATGAAATAATGCAATCAGTGCTTTTAGATAGCTGAAAAAAATTGCAAACTACAAAAGATGTGAAATTAAGACATTTCATTAAAGAATGTACTGAGAAACAGATGTGGAACTAGGATATAATTTTGAAGTTAAATTGGGAAGGAAAGTCACTAAGGTAGCCAGATACCTGACAACCACTTATAAGGAATCGGCTCTGTTCAAGTCACTGTGTTAAAAACTAGAGGGTTGAAGACTCCAAGTGTATAATCTAATAATACACATAAATGTAATATGAGGTGTAATTTTCAAGAAGAATAAAGTTGGAGGTCTCACACTTCCTGGTTTCAAAACTTAACTACAAAGCTACATTAAAACAGTGTGATACTGGTATAAAGGCAAACATACAGACTTTTGGAATAAAATAGAGAGCCTAGTAATAAGCCCTCACATATATGGTCAAATGATTTTCGACAAGGGTGCCAAGACCATTTAATGTGGAAAGGACAGTGCTTTCAACAAGTAGTGTTGGGAAAACTGGGTGTTTACATGCAAAAGAGTAAAGCTGGGCCATTACCTTTATACCACCTGCAAAAATTCAGTCAAAAGGGATCAAAGATCTGAAGAGTTAAAACTATAAACTCTTAGAAATAAAGAGGAAAAGCTTCATGACATTGGATTTGGCAATGATTTATTTGATACGAAACCAGAAACACAGACAACTAAAGAAAACTTATTGGAGTTAAAAATTAGAACCTTCTCTGTGTTAAAGGACACTATCATAAAGTGAAAAGGCAACCTACAGAATGGGAGAAAATATTTGCAAATCATATCTGGTGAGGGATTAATATCCAGAATATATAAAGAACTCTTTATAATTCAACAGCAATAATAACAACCAATGCAAATTAAAAAACGGCAAATAGACATTTATCAAAAGAAGATATACTAATGGTCAATAAGAACACAAAGACACTCAGCATCATTAATCATAAAGGAAATGCAAATCAAAAACAATACCACTCCACACCTATTTACATGGCTATTTTTTTTTTTTTAAAGGCATTAAAGAACAAACAAAAAAAGCAAAACAGAAAATAGCAAGTCTTGGTTAGGATGTGGAGAAATTGGAATCCTTGTGCATTCCAGGTGGAAATGCAAAATGCTGTAGCCACTGTGAAAAATGTTTTGGAAGTCCCTCAAAAAGTTAAACATAAGATTGTCAGATGATCCAGCAATTTTACTTCTGGGTACATACCCCAAAGAACTGAAAACAGGGACTTGAACAGATATTTATACCACATGTTCATAGCAGTATTATTCACAATAGTTGAAAGAAGGAAACAACCTAAGTGTCCATGAACAGATGAATGGGTAAGCAAAATGTGATATATACATACAATGGAATATTATTCAGCATTAAAAAAGGAAGAAAATTCTGACACATGCTACGACATGGTTGAAACTTAAAGACATGATGCTAAGTAAAATAAGCCAAACAAAAGAAGACAAATACTGTATGATTCCACTTATGTGAGATACTCAAATAATAGCAAATGTACATATTGGTCTCTGCTCCCAGTTCCTGGCACAGAGATCCTAAAAACCATGGAATTTCCTGAGCAATAAGAGCACTAGGATCATCTTTTGTTTTAATATTTGGTCTTTGACTCTAGTTCTTGACATGGAGCTCTCAAATCCCTTTGAATTTCCTGGGTGATAGGAGTGTCTTCTATTCTACTGAGGTGACTCTAGGTTGGCTCCTGTACAGGGGGTTGTCACCAGAAAGACCAAGCCCTGATTAGAAATTTGGAATTTTCAGGCCCTCCCTGTTCGGCAGAGAGGGGAGAGGGTCTGGAAATGGAGTTAATGATCCATTATGCTTTCTTGGTGAAGCCTACATAAAAATCCCCAAATTGTGGGGTTTGGAGAGCTTCAGGATGGCTGAACACATGGAAGTTCTGGGAGAGTGCTACACCCAGAGAGGCCATGGAGCCCCGTCCTGAATACCTTACTCTGTGCATCTTCTCCACCTGGATGTTCACCTGTATCCTTTATCAAATCCTTTAAAAAACTGGTAAATTTAAGTAAGTGTTTCCCTGAGTTCCGTGAGCCAGTCTAGCAAATTAATTGAATCTGTATGGGGGGTCGTGGAAAGTCAGCTTTACGGCTAATAGATCAGAAACAAAGGTGAAAACTTGGACTTGCTATTGGCATCTATAGTGGGGTGGGAGCAGTCTTGGAGGACTGAATCCTTAACTTGTGGGATCAGATAGTGTCAGAATTGAGTTAAATTGTAGGATACCCAGCTGGTGGTGCAGAGAATCACTTAGTGGGGGAAAACCCATGCCTGGTGTTAGAAGCGCTGTGAGTTTGGTCATAGTGTGAGAGTAAAGGAGAAACACGGGAGTACTGTAGGTTTTTCCTACTCAGGGATCTAGAGTAGTCAAATTCATAGAGGTAGAAAGTAGAATGGTGGTTGTCAGGGGCTGCGGTGGTTGCAGGGGGGAAGGAGAGTTCTTGTTTCATGGGTACAGTTTGGAAAGGTGAAAAAGGCAGATGGTGGTGATGATCGCCAATAATGTAAATGTACTTTACACTACCAAACTGTGCACTTGAAAATGATAAAATAGTAAATTTTATGTTATGTACATTTTACCACATTAAAAAAATGATTTTCAAACGCACAGAATAGATACAATTGAGAAATTTACATAAAAAATACACATATATGTTATAAGTAATCAGAGAAGTGCAAATTAAAATAGATTTTGGGCTTCCCTGGTGGCGCAGTGGTTGGGAGTCCGCCTGCCGCTGCAGGGGACGCGGGTTCGTGCCCTGGTCTGGGAGGATCCCACATACCGCGGAGCGGCTGGGCCCGTGAGCCATGGCCGCTGAGCCTGCGTGTCCGGAGCCTGTGCTCCGCAACAGGAGAGGCCACAGCAGTGACAGGCCCGCGTACCGCCAAAAAAAAATAAATAAAATAGTGAGATTTTAATTCACCCATCAGATTGTATGTATACACACACACACACACACACACACACACACACACACACACGAATGAATTTGTTGGACGTAAATTTTCTTTTTGTTCAAGGGAGTCCTGCCTTTGAAAGTGCAATATACATTTACTGTTAACATTAAAACCGTTGATAACCCAACAATGTAATTCTTGGTTTCTAGCCTAGAAAGCATTTGTTCATAAAGAGCCATAAACAAAGACTTTCATTATGGGATTGTTTTGCAATAGGAATTAAAAAAAAAAAAAAAAAATCCTAGTGTCCCTAACCATTTTACTGAACAAATGAATAGTAGTAAATCTGTATTATGAAATACTTATATTGTGGTTAAAACAAAAGCTATATACTTATACACATACATATGTAGGAAATGGAGGTATTTTCCAGACATATTGTTAAGTGATAAAAGAAGCTGCTAAAAAATGCATAGAATAAAATATTGTATTAAAAAATACCCAAACCCAAAACACATCTCGCTAAAACATATATTTCCCATTTTGTTTGTAAATTTTTGTAAAAAAATTCTTTAAAGTTGTGGTTGGAAAATTTAACACTGTACTAATACTGTTGGAAATCAAATAAGGAATTAAATATTCCAATCTTCTATACTTTAACAAAGTAAACAATCTTTATTATCTTTGTACATATAATACAAAACTATGCATATATATAATTTTATGTAACATTATATAGTGTTTATAATATCAGTAGCTTCCTATTACTTTTGTTGATATCTCTTTTCATTATTTATTATTATTTTTTTTATTGGAGTATAGTTGCTTTACAATGTTCTGTTTCTGCTGTACAGCAAGGTGAATCAGCTATACGTATACATATATCCCCTCTTTTTTGGATTTCCTTCCCATTTAGCTCACCACAGAGCACTGAGTAGAGTTCCCTGTGCTATACAGTAGTTTCTCATTAGTTATCTATTTTATACATAGTAGTGTATATATGACAATCCCAATCTCCCAATTCATCCCACCCCTCATTTCCCCCCTTGGTGTCCATATATTTGTTCTCTACATCTGTGTCTCTATTTCTGCGTTGCATATAGGTTCATCTATACCATTTTTGTAGATTCCACATACATGCGTTAATATACAATATTTGTTTTCCTCTTTAGTTGCTATAACTTAAAGTACTTTTCTGTTTTTGAGATTTGTATTTGACAAACTCTGGAGTGCCAGAGTAAATATGTTAGTAAATATCATTGTATATTTTGAAATATTTTCACAAGAAAAATTCTAAGGAGTAGGAACACTGATTAAAAGCTATAAATGTTTTGTTGAATAATATTCCAGTGGTATTCGAGTAATTTACTCCAAATGTATCATGTGAGCATATTGCCTATTGCCTTCAAACCAACTTAGCCAGTATTGGGTATGATTATTAACTTTTTTTTCTGACTTGGAAATCATAAATGGTATTCATTGCTGTTTAATTTGCAGTATTTTTCAATTTCAAAGGTGAAAAAATATCCAATATTGTGGTCTTCCAAATATATATTCTCTTCTGGGATTTTTTTCCTTTGCTTATTTTTCAAGGAGGTCTTACTATCATAGTTATCAAGTTATAGGAATATAATATAGATATTCCTAATTTACTATTATAGCGTCAATTTTCCATTGACTCTGCTTTTTCGCTTTTTAAAAATTTTATTAATAGTGCTATTATTGTACAGTAGTATTAATATCATTATTACTATCATTTTCAGAAAGCTATCCTCTTTGTCCCCCATTATTAAATAAAACATAATACTGAGCCATGCACAAATCATAACAACAGAGCTTTATCTACTTGTACAAAGTATAGACATCTGTTTAACTTGCAGCCAAATCAAGAACTGAAATACTACCAAAATCTGAAGCCTCCTGCTTCCTCTTTCAGTTAGTTCTTGTTATTTGTTACACTATAAATTAATTTTATACACACAATTCTTTTGACATTTTATAATCTTTGAATTATCTTTTCTCACCTCGAATTTTAGAAAGGTGCAATGGCCTCCAATATCAGACAAACACTCAAATTTACTTTATACTGATTCTCACTGTTTGATTTTGGGTGCTAGTCAACTTGAACATACAAACTCTTGGGAATGTAGCAAAAGTAGTCAAAACTCTCCTTAAAATATCAATTTATTAGGTGACTATGTACATGGAATTACTTACATTCAAATAAAATGATCAGATATATTAATTGGGAAATAATGGGCTTTATTTATCCGTTACTTCAAGTACTAGTTCACAAACTTTACCTGTAGCTATGCTATTACTGTCTTTTATCATCACCAAAGCCACATTTTTTTTTCCATCTAGGTACTTCCTAAGCACCTCATTTTTACTGCTGGCCAAGTTCTTTAAGATAGATATACTTTTTAATCCATATATGCTGCTATTCCTATAAGTTTTATTATTATGAGGCACAATTTTGTAAAAGTTTTATTATGAGACACATTTGTAAAATATATGGACTGGTGTTAGTTGTTCGTTTGTTTCTTTGCTTCTTGTTTTGTCCTGGAGGTTTATTTTCATGATCCCTAAATAGTTAAGTATAGCCAGTTGATACATTACACATTGATACATCTAGCCCCTAAAAGGATTGATACCAGTAGATAGCTTTGCAATTGTGAGATCACTTTCTTATAAAAAAAAATTACCAACTCTGGGTTAAATAAATATATCTGGCTCTTTTTCTTTAAACCAGCTCTATCAGATGACATCTAAGTGTATCGAGACGTTTCATTTATTGACATTATTTTAGGCCAATGTGTCATCTGGGCATTGTGTTTTGTTGTTCAAAATATTATAATTGTTATTATACCCCTTAATATATGAGATTTTTGGAGAGAGATGAATAGAAGAAGACTATAATTAAGGGAAAACTTTTGGAAAAACATTTTATATCCTGGAATATGTGGTAACTCTCTTCTCTCTTGTGCCTTAACAAAATGGAAAATACTTGGTGTAAACATATTTAAATTACCCTCTGTTCAGGGTAGTTTAATTTCCCTCCATTACATAGGGCAATGTAACATCCTTTATGATGACCTCAAATTTTATTTGTGCTTAATGCCTATCAGAAGTTCATATATAGCTGGACTCCTTATCTCAGCTCAAATCCACTGTTACACCCATGCTTTGGTCTCTATCTCTCCAAGAGATTCAAAGTTAGAGATCCAAAGAGCTGCCTCCCCTCCTTGGCTCTTCTTTCATGATGTTACAGCAAAAACACCTCTGCTGCTTAAGTTCCTACCTCAACTCCTCATTTTCTCTTCTCAGCGCCTATTCATTTCTCATTATCTAATAATTACCATGGAAAGTTTTAAACTGATCTAAAATTAATTTTGTTATTTGGTGAGGGGTATAGATGTAATTCATCTGACAAAAAATCAGTTGTCCCTGGTCAGTTGTATATAATCCTTTCTTCTCTTTTGTGTTTACTCCTATATTTTAAATTTTCTATTAGAGATAAAATTCTGATTTTTATTCTATTTTGCAGATAAAAATGCCAATATTTCTGCTAGTTTTTCACAGCCTTAATTTTTATATGATAAATTTAGTGCCTTTCCCTCAAAATTAGTATTCGATAACCTTCCCTTGTTATTATTCTGTATATATCAAATATATTTAAAAAATATATATATATACACACATATATATATATAATATATTTGCTACATTGCTGGAAAATATCTTTTGAGATTTTTAGTGGGAACACTGTAACTGTGTACATAAATGTGAGGAGAATAATTTATTTGTTTGCTTACGCAATGCCTGCCTGTGGCAGCTGGATTAAATTCCTTACTTCTTTTCAATGTTTTTCATCACTATATAATTTTGAAAATTTACCAAAATTTTACAGACTCTTAAAGGGATAACTGATGGTTGAGTGAGGGTAAAAGGATTCTGTTAACCAGAACTAGAAGGAAAATTTAAATACATGCACAGTTTTTACTTATACTTCAAAAAAATTTTTTATGCAAGTCATTAGGAAACTGTTAGCATAGAAATAAACAGCATTCATAAGTGAAATGTGTGTTGACCCTCTGAGAGCTATGCCATTTTAACTGCTAAGCTATACCTAGAAAAGGGATTGCTTTCAAAGGAAATCATAACCCCAAATAAAAGAATAAGTGGCATAATGTGGACAATATCATTGCTTGAGGACGTTTCAGAATTTAAGGTTCTTTTGAATTCATAATTTCTTAGCTTCATTATAAACTTAAAATTAAGCAAAGTAATTTGGTGTTCAATAGTCATTTCAGGCACAGAAAGCATTGGATAGAGACTGAGAAAAAGGAGCTCTTTTCCTAGGTCTGCTACTTGAAAATTCCAGGTTATTTCTGTTCCTCATCTTGACCACATAAAAAATGGAGATGATGATTAGAACTGTGACCAATCTGCATTTGAGACATTAGGCAGATTAACCCAAATTTGAACTCTATCAGTTGAGGTAATTGTAGTAAAATTGCTCATCATATCATTATATTTATACCCTCCTATATTAGTACAGGTTTTACTTAAAAAAAAAAATCTGTGCAATCTTAATAAAGTATCAGGTTTTCAGAGAATATCCCATACAGCTACAAAATGCATGAAATCCTAAGGGTAAGTACCATTTATTCTGATCTGCTGGGAAGCACATTGATGAAATGAAGACATGGCTTTTTAGAAGACTAAGGACTGCTTCCAGGCAGTAGTTACATTTTCTATAGCATTAAAAAAAAAAAAAAAAAAAACTTTCACTCTCTTCAATTTAAAAATGGTTTTCAAGTCTCAAGTTTTCTGTTAGATATGCCAATCTGGAAACCCAGAATGAAGGAGAAAGTGAAAGAAGAGTTAGACTATAAAGCTGCTAATACATTAGCTAATTCTTTCATGAAACATTTTCAACATAGGATATTAAATCACCTTTTTCCTGTTCAGTTAGCTTTTGAGTCTGATGAGCTTCAAAGACCAGATGGAAAAGCAAGGCCCAAAAAGACTGACTTATAAGCACACAGTTTAAAAATTCAGCAGAAGAAGTAGCGTTGCTCCTAAGATCTCTTGTAGACTCCAGCTAGTTTCTGTGATGTTGTAATAAAAACTAAAAATAGAGAGAGAGAAAGAAGAAGAGAGAGAAGAGAGGAAGAGGGAAAAGAGAAAGAGAAAGAAAAAAAAAAAGGAAAAAACCCCAGGATGGAATAGAGTTTTATGAAGTGAATTAAATGGCTTTTTGAGGATTTTAAAACAGCTGCAGAAAATATCCTTCATTTTGCCTATTGATGGCAGCGGCAAATTATAGGCTTATTTTCCACACCATTCTTCAGTCAGTGTCAGTGATGACCCTATGTGCAATATTCAAAAATATGATCCTCTTTATTCCCTAGTGGGGTCCACATTCAATGAGGGAGAATTTCGGAGGAGCCCCGCCTTGATTTCATGCAGTGTGTTGAGCCAATTGGTCATGACTGGGTATTAGGTGAACTGCTGACCTCACAGTGGATGCAGCTTTCAAAAGTGCTTAACTTAGTAGCAGAGAGTAGCTTACCCCCTGGTGAAATCAGGATCAATACTTATTAAATACTTCATGAAGTCTATTCGTTTCTAAAATAGCCACTTGTCTGCCCTTCCTGTCATGTTCTGAATTAATTTGTTATGTAATACGATTCTTATATTTTATATTAGGTTACTTATAGGCTGAAAAGGGAAAGGCAAACCAGGGATGATGGGGAGGAGGGTTAGTTTGTTATTGTTTTATCATTAACTATCTCTTCTCCCTTTTCTAAGAGATTGAGTATAACACCCTGCTAGACAATAATTTTATTATTTTCATTCTTCTTCCCTCTTCATTAGTTTTAGGTCTAAACGCACAAGCAAAAGATTAAACATTTGGTATGTACTTTCTTCCTAGTTCTTTGAAAAATGTATAATTATGCTTCTCTGTAACTTTCTTTTTTCCGAACAGTACATCTTGGGCATGAAATTATTATTTTTTAAAATTTTTTATTGGAGTATAGTTGATTTACAATGTTGTGTTAGTTTCAGGTATACAGCAAAGTGAATCAAATATACATATGCATATATCCGTTCTTTTTTAGATTCTTTTCCCATATAGGTCATTACAGAGTATTGAGTAGAGTTCCCTGTGCTGTACAGTAGGTTCTTATTAGTTATCTTATACATAGTAGTGTGTGTATGTCAATCCCAATCTCCCAGTTTATCCCTCCCCCATCCCTTTCACCCCTGGTAACCATAAGTTTGTTTTCTACATCTGTGATTCTGTTTCTGTTTTGTAAACAAGTTCATTTGTACCTTTTTTTTTTTTTTTTTCGGATTCCACAGGCATGGAATTTACATGGTTGTATGACATTCCCTGTATGGGGAAATTTTTAACACATTTCTTATTGATTGGCATTTGAGTGTTTCTAAAGCGTTGGTCATTTTAAATAATACTTCTGTAAACATTCTTGAACATCCTTGTATATGTCTATATATTTGAGTATTTCCATTGGTGAAATTAACAGACTTGGAATGCTGGTTTATAAGTGCATTTTAAAGGCTATATCAATTTAGACTTCATCAATACTGTGCAAAAGTGTCTGTTTCCCTTACTCTACAAATAGCATGCAATACTAGCAGTCTTTGAAATCTTCAACAGTTGCACAGTGACTTTTCATTGCTCTGTTTACTTGTGTAGTACCACATGGTAAAATAACTTTATTATTGATAATAATGCACATGATGTAAGTTCATATGATAGAAAAAATAGAAATCAATAAATGTGGTGCCTAATTATTCTAACTCAATCATTAAATCTTTCCTTGTCTATCTTTCCAGAATTTTATGATAATTCAGGAACACCCAAAACTTTGCAAATATTTTAAACTTTTTCTTAATTTTATAGCGCTCCAGTTTACTTTTATTTTTCAAGTGAAGCATATTTCATTAAATATTTTGTGTGAAATTATTTAACTTATGTGGGGAAAAAAAAAAAAAAAAAACAACTGAGCCCTTTATTCCTCAGTACAAAATAAGTAATAAAAATTGGTTTCTTTGTCGTTTGACTGCATTGTTTACTGTAAGATTTGAAGACCTAAAGTCTATTTTTTAAAGTTATTTTATTAGTTGTGTTATTCAAAGAATATTTATTCTCTAGGGAAGCATTCCACCACTCAATATTTCATGTCTAGAAAGTAGTAGAGTCATCTCTATTTAAGTTTATCCTTACCTACATAATATGTGTCACATCTTATATTGTAAAATATAATATGATTTTGCATAAGTGATATGCCACAATATGGTGTCTAAAATTTAAAGTAAAAACCTTTATTTTGGGTTCTGATATTTACAGTCAGTTTTGATAGTAAAATAATTTGATAAAAACAAATGTAATAAAGTAAAATATAAAGTACTGGTAATTCCATGTAGGTATTTTTTATTTTAAAATTTTCTATCAATAATATTTAAACTTATTATTTTGATTATTACTTTAATCCAATGTTAAAATGCAATTAATATAATCCTATTGTAATTTTTAAACTAATTTTTTTTCACCTTGAAAGTACTTGGTTCTAGTATTGAAACAAACAAAAATGTTTGAAACAATTAATTATTTCTCGTTTATTTTTAAGAAGAATAGTGTGTTGATATTTCCCAATGATAAGATTAGTCTTCTCTAAGCGTATAATTGTGGTTGGTTTAGCTAACCATTTAAAAACTATTTCAACAATTATTTTTGACTAATATGGGTATACTGAAAGAATTTTCCTAAAGATTTTTTTAAAGCAACAATATTAAGGATTCTAAAATAATAACAATATTTATTTCATACTTTATACTAATTTCATGAGTTTAGTCTGTTTGTTACTTGTTATCTTCACTGTCTTTTGCTAATAAAGAAGCATTATTTTTAATTTTTGTATAATTAAGAAAACTGATCCTCAAAGATAATAAATGACTGCCCAAGACTCTAAAACCAATAAAGACCCAAAAGTAAAGCAGAGTTCCCTTCAAAGTTAAACCTGAGAGAGAGAGAAAGAGAGAGAGAGAGAGAGAGAGAGAAGGGGAGGGAGAAAGAGCATGTGTGTGCACGCATGCGTGTGCATGTTCATGCTAAGATAGACATTTGAGTTGCTTGGAACGACCACATTTTAAATGCATTTTTTTTAAGAAAAAGAAATAAAAGTCAAGTAGTAGGAAAATGGGAATATTATGGAAATTCAACAGACTAAAAGCAATGTGAATATGTGGATACAGTGGAACAAAGTGGACAACTTACAGTTTTGATATGCGAGTGAATATATTTGGAATGTCAAATGAAATCATAACTTCGGTAAAATTTTGAAATTTCAAGAAATAATGTAAAAATTATTCAAAGGTGAAAATGATTGAGTACTAGGTAGGAAGTCATCTGAATTTTGTCCTTCACTCTATTCATTTGTGTCTCTCTTTGATATCCATTTACCAATGTAGCATCCAGATTTTCTACATGTTCATTCCTCTGTTACAACTATATCTCCTATGACTCTATCACTTTATAAAACACAACTTTTACTCATTCATAGTTTGATAACTTTGCTCAGTATTGTCCCCATACTTGAGATGTCCTTTCTTCAATTATTACATCAACTATTTCCAATGCTCTGAGTGCAAAAAATAATTTTCTTCTGGTTAGTTCCTTAGTCAGTATCTTGCCCAAATAACTGTGATTCCTATAAATTAACCATAGAAAAATAACAACTCCTATTTCCTGAGTGCTTATTATGTGGCTAATCATTTTTAAGTGCTTTGCTTATAATACCTCCTTTATTTCTCAGAAAAACCTGATAATATAGGTAATATTTTGACCCTCATTTTAAAGATAAATATACTGAGGCCAGAGACGTTAAGTACATTTCTGAAAATTGCATAACTATTAACTGGCTGAGTCTGCATTGTTTGGCCCATAACTACTTATTATTATTGCCACTTTTAATTCTCATCGACACATAATGAACATTTGTGTCTTCCTAAATAGGTAAATGCTCTTTAAAGCCAACACATAGCTTTGATAGTTTTACATTGGTCCTAACACTTAACAGAACTGTGACACAGAGTAGGAGCTTAATAAGACATCAGGGAAAAAATGAATATGTTTTTAATATTAAGAACTCTGTTAAGGGTTATTGAGGAGTTAGAAAAAATATAATACAATTCTCTAGTGATGTGGAATATCTAATTGAATTTACTTATGGTCTTTATATGAAGGAGAAAAAAATGCATGTGACAGCTGTGATATCTGTAAAACCTTTGTCTAAAAAAAATTGGTTCCTTGTGTCTCAATTTCACTGTTTACACTGAATCTTTTTGTTTGTTTGTTTTCATGATTTTTTAAAATTCCAAAAAAGCTATTTTCAACCAAGTTAGCTTTGCTGATGTGGTTTTAGTAACTCCTATCTGAAATCATCCGCAGGAAACATTTTTTTTTTTCTTTATGGCTATTTCAAAAAAGAAAAATACTTAATATCAGTATGAATAACACATGTGCTCATTGCAGCATAATGTTGGTGCAATCTGTGCTTGAAACAGTTATAAATAAGTCTTTGAAAGCATTTTTCTGTATTTTAAATAAAGGCTATAGAAAGCCACGAGAAGGATCTAGTCTTGTTAATATCACAAGCTGTTTCCCCACCTGCACTAGGAGCAGCTTTAGTACAGCAGCTGTCTGAGTTTGTGTTGGCACATCACTGTCTGCACAGAAACCCCATGGTTTACACAGAAAATGAATAGGCCACAGTTCCAATGGGGGTCTTTAATAATCCTTCCTCTAATGCTACCATGTGTGAGCATTGGGCTTTGAAGTGGTGTGAGGTGTGAAGTTTCAGGAGGATTATACAAAGCCACTCAATTTCGAAAGGTAGAAAAGAACATTAGAAAAAGCTGAGAGTGCCTTTGCTTTCCTCCTGCATGTTGATCAAATGCAGTTTATATTGATATTAGAGCTTCATGTCCAGCATGTGATAGCAAGTGAGGGATTGGTATAATTATGTGATTCACTCCATTCGGCCCCCTTTAACATTGACAAACAAAACCCAGCACAGATGTTTCATTGATTTTATTTACCAAATATTAGCTGTGAAAATATTAACCTGATGGGAACAAATATCTATCCAGTAGTACCTGTGGAGATTAAATCCAGGGAGGACAAAATTTATACACTGAGCTTACCTATGTATAGATGGGTGGCCACTGGATTTTCAGGAATAAATTTTTCTTTCTTTCTTCCTTCCTTCCTTCCTTCCTGTTTCTTTTTTTCTTTTAAATTCACATGAATTTTTGAAAGTATCATCCATGGCAGTCAATTAATCATGGTCCATTAGGCCATGTGCATAATTGACAACCTATTTGTTGAATGGCAGGAATTCAAGTAAAACTGAGGACTTACACTCCAATAACTTTTTTTAAGGCACTTTAGAGAACACGAAACTCCCTTTTGAGAGTATTCTGAGCATTTTGGGGGGACTACAGTATAATGAAGGTGAGGCCATATAATCCATCACTTGGAAACCTACTGTGTGCAATCACAGAAGCAAAATACTAGGATCTCATCAGCCACCTACTGCCGCACATTTGGATTTGACTTCAAAAGGTCTTTAAGCATTGGGGATGCCCAATATCAACTTGAGAAATTTTTATCTTCATTACTATATGAAAAAGGAAATAAAACATCTGGATACTCAGTCGAATATACACTTCTCCTTAATAGATCAGGCACTATGCTAAGCACTTCAGAACTGAAGATTAATGATATATGGGACTTAGACCAAAAGACTCATGTTCAAGGGGAGATGATTGACATGTAAACAGAAAGTACACTAACAGACAGCTATAGAGGTATCTTAGAGGAGAGGGTGATTAACCCTTTCAGGAAGTAAAGCAGGGAAGGCCTGTGAGAAGATAACATCTCAAAGGAGGACTTAGAAGAACAGGTAGAACTCTTCTAGGTGGATTAAAAGGCAGAATGAACCATATAGGCAGTGTGTGTTTGTAGACTATATGAAGTTTGGTATTGCGGGAACTCAAAATAAATTGGGAAAGGGTAGAGACACTCGAAAGATGAATCTGCAGAATAGGTAAAAGTCAGATCGTGAAGGATATTTTATTTTTCCTTAAGGATCTCAGAATGAGGAACTATTGATGTGAAAGAAGTCAGAGGTTGGCATGTTTTATATTTGTGTTTGAGGAAGGTGCTTCTGACAGAGTGCAGTGTGAACTAGAGGGAGGCCTAGGTAAGGCTGAATACTTAGAAGGATTTTACTGCAGTGCAAAGTCCAATAATGGGGGAAATGGCAGGAAATGTGCAATAAGAGGGACAAACAAGGCAACATGTAAGAAATGGGTTTGTCAGGGTTTCTTGAAGAGTTGATGGATAAGGAAGAAGTGGGTAACATTTCTCTGAGTTGGTAAATCTTGTAAGTCCTTTTTCATAAGATTCACAGAACATCACCCCCTCTTAAGTTATACAGACAACAGTGACTTCTCTGTCCACTGTTCTGGATTTTTCTAGCCTCTAAACACTCTCCTGATTTTATGCAACAGAATATAAACAAACTATAGCCTTGTAGGACAGAACAGCCAATGGCTGGTTCCCGTAGAGCTTGACAAATGTTCTGTGCCTGTCATGGCTTGACGACACAGTTTTAAGCCACAGACTAAAGATGATTGTAGCTACCACTGCCCTCCTTCATGTTAAAACAGCTTGCAGTATTTTGCCCTAATATTGTCAAGAATCACAGTTCCTTTCCCAGAAAACTGCTCTAATTGGATTCAGTGGACCTTGACTGGCTTGTCACAGCTTTGTTCAGGGTGAAGGTGAAATCTTTGAGGAGTTTGCTCCTGAAATCAAGAGCTGGGCATCTTTGATGAGGGCATTTGAGAGTATATATCTTAATGCAATTTTTATATTACTTTTCTTGAACAAAATGATTTTTCTTCTGTATTAAAAAATAATCCCAATTTTAAATTTGCAACAGGTGGGAAGTTGCTATTAAAACTACAGCTACACTGCTTATGAAGAATCGGGCATGTGTCCTGAGTAAGCACAGGTATGGGAGAAGAATCTCAACTTTGTTAGGTAAGTGCTCTTCCTAAAGCTTCTAGAATCTGTACAGTGTACAAAACCATCATTTAAAATAATTTTTGTTGGATTTTCCTAGATAAATGGGAAGCAAATTAATTTACATTTCTCATTCAAATTTCCTCAATTCATAGTTTGGTGGTGGAGCTATTGTCACTTTGAGATTTTATACAATACACACACGAGTATATACATATACAGGTAAGTGTATGAATGCACATACATGTTAAATATTGAAAAACTTTATCAAAAAACTGTATCTGCCTAGGTTACCAAGTAGAAAGTGTGATCACTTTTTGAAAAATGTGAATACACTAATTTTAAAAAAAATATCTTGATGTCTCAAAAAGTAGAACCAGGATGTCCCAAAGTGTACAAATATTAAATTATATGAATCATTTGGTTCTAAGTTTCAATGAAGGGAGTTCAACCAAGTTCGTACTTGGTCTATTTCCCAAGAAGCCACAATGATGTATACTAAATAACAGAATCAATTTGTCTCTTCATTTGTTTACCCAAAAGCAGAAATGTGGCAGGGAGAAACTTAAATAGTGGCATGTCCAGGCATGAGAAGCATAGCTCCCTAAAGAGAAAGTAAATGTTACAACAGAGAGCTCTGTGGAAGGTGAGCCTGTCAGAGTTGATTCTGCTAAATGAAGAGGCAAAAAGAGAGGCACCTCTGACTTCTCAACTTCATATTAAAAAATTCTACTGCTCACGAACCCGATTCCCTGACAAGCAGGTTGACATTAAGTCCTCATTCTTTAGAAATTTTAATATTTGGCAAGTTCATGAAGTATGTCACCAGAAATGTAAAAAGCAATTCTCAAGATATGGCACTCTTTCCGTTTTGGTCAGGATATAATTCTGTTCTTTTTAATGAGTTGTTTGATTATCACTGTGGGCCTGAGAATACCTGAATTCTGAGGTGCTCTACAGAACGACAACTGAAAGAGCAGGCAGTGATCTTCAAGTAGATCAGCTTCTGAAAGTGGTTTTACTTTCATCCATCACTGGCATTGAATTGTTTGTATGTCCCTTTATTGAGAAAGGGAAAGAGAAGAGATTGGAGTTTTATAAGATTTATATGATTTTAGGTGCTAACTGGAACACCTAAAAGTAAGAGCATGTTCATGACATTTTGCTGTGTTTTTTGTCTACTGTCTGAAAAACTCTCATTCAGAAATGAATTATGATAATACTGTCCTAAGTGGGCTCAGCATGGGGTTGAATAAGTGCTGCTCTTTTGAAAGAAACCAGACTTTCTGAGAAAGAATTAAAATTCTACACTGATGAGAAAACTTTGGATGCTCTAAATTAAACTTCATAAAGAATTTATTTTAACTGATCTTTACTCTGGTTCCATGATGGGTGGGTGGGAGTGAGGGAGGGAAACTTTCCTACTTCCCTGAAACCCTAAAATTTTTCAGGTATTTTTCCTGTAATGTCTGATTAATGGCACCCTTGATTTTGATTTATATTATCCTATTATTCATTGTATGGGAGAAAAAGAAGTCACTTGTTTTTCAATATAATTTTAAAAATTAGGGCTAGCAGTGATAGAATTTAAAATCAAATTATCCTGTCAGAGTGACAGATAAATCTCAAGATATTCTAATGAAGTTTTCCACTGGCAGGATGCTGAATTTCTCCCTTTCCCAGACTCCTTTATTCAAGATTTTGACTGTGAGTGACACGGATCATCTGTGTTTTGAAACCTGTTGCTATCTGTGTCAATTTAGTTCTTATTTAGAAATTCTGGGGTGGCTTCTTTCTTGTTTACTCTAGGTTAAAAGGGAAATATATATACACAGTTGTCAGGTGAGTGCATCTTTTACTATGGAAAGTTGTGGGTAATTACCATAGACCTGAACTTGGTTATGTTTAGTAGGTTCACCAGATTCTACCCTTGCCTTTACATATTACTATTCTTAAAGGAATTTCTGCTATGGAAGTGGTATAAATATGACACAATTTTCTTACTATACTGGTCTTTGATTCTTTTTCTTTTTTGTTGTTTCTCCAAACAAAATTTGAAAACTTAAGTTTTCACAGTATTGGGTAGACCTCTCGAATTCTAGATTCAGTTAATAATTTTTGTTTTATGTAGTCATGGATTCAGAGACTCCATTTCTGATAGCTAAAAAGAAACTACTCTTTGCTGGCCTTTAAAAGCATGGAACAACAATACTTCCTAAATGAAATAATGGCTATCACTTTATTCCTCTGCAAAAGAACATATCTAAGCTAAGCAAGCAGTGTATCAAATGACATTAGATAAGTAACTGAATTGCCAATTGATAGTTTAAAATGTCTGGAGAAAACAAAGGGAGTACAGAAAAAGAATGATTCGTTTTTAAGGGACCTTCTGTATTAAGAGATTGTCTTGGAGTAGAAAGAGCCTTTGCAGTATGAGGTTGGCTGTAGACTGAGCCTGTTCCCTGACTGATTATACAGGTAGTTCATGACAAGTCGGTAAGTTTCAGTTTCCACATGAAAACAGGCCAGAAGCTAGTCAAAAGCTCAGCTATAGTGCAGAACTTTACTTCTTCATTACATTTCTGTCTTTTCATGTTGTAGCAATCCCTACAACAGAGGATATTAACGGGTAAGTGCCTCTTGAGCAACCTGCTTTGGTTACTCAGTTAGTATCTCAAAATGAGGAATGGCGAGGACATTAGGTGATAATTCAAACAACAGATGATACTCAGAAGAAAATGTGGCAGGGCACCTCTGTGTAGGCCCTGAAGAGCCGCACATACTGTACTAGTTAAGAGTCTTAATAAAAGAACAGAAGGAAGGAAAAATAACACAAAATGAAGAAGGAATTACTTAAGATTAAATAGTTTCTATTACAGAAATAGGCTACATGTAGAGCTAATGGCAGGCATTTTCTACAGACAGATGGAATACTCTCATCTCCCAATGGTATAGATATGAAGTCTCTGTTAAGATTCATTTGTCCTGAAACATTTGCATATAAATATAAACATCATTACTAGGGGCTAATTGCCCTGTAGGAACTAAAATGTGGGAATTAGCATCTTTAGTCGTTTTTATTATTATTTTTTAAAGTATCTCTAACACGCATCATATTTGGTACTGCATGGCTGCAACAGATAATTACCACCATTAAGAATCTCAAATGCAAAATCAAAACCATTTGGAATGGCTTCCAGGGCAATCCAGCACAGTGAGTAGCCACCAAAATGAGTACATGAGGTTTATGTTCATGCATATTCATAAGGGTACTTAATTTGACATTCATAGTAGGGGGCTTTTGAAAGCTTGTCAAAAGAGCAGCCCCAAAACAAGACCAAACATCAAAGGTAAGAAGATGCAGTACATCTCGCTCCCACACACATACAAATATCGCTTACAGGAGGCAATGAATAACACTAAAGGAATTATTTATTTTAACTACTCAGAGGAGATGGCAACTTCTACGAAGATACAAACCACAGGCCTTTGCCTTTATCGTTCATCTTATTGATCAGAAAGGTCAGAAGTATAAGTTATTCAAAGGATGGATCATAGGCAACAATTCTGGACAAATGGGCACGTAGACTTGTGTGATTAATGCCCCTTGCTGTGCAGAATATGAGGAAGAGTTTGAGGACATGTCTTAAGGACAGAAAAAAGAACAGTGTTTATAAGAATACAAGAGTGGCTTCTGCACTAACTGTCTCTGAAACATTGCCCATTTTGTGGGTGGATCTGTGTATTTTAGCATACAAGTGCTGCCTTTTTCAACTGTTGTGTTCAGAGGCGATCTTGCTGACATTATACTTTTCAAAACCATTTCTATAACATTCAGCAAATATTTGTTCTGGTGGAACAAATCTGTTAAATTATAGATTAGAAACAGTACAAAGAAACCTTTACAAATGTATCAGTTTCAGTTTTGCACAAAGCAAGCAGAATTATATTTAAATGAAGCACTCCTTGTTAGAATAAAACATCTACATAAACAATGTACTATGTTTGATTTTCCAATCCTCTCCCCCTCCTTGGATGGGCATGGATGTCTGAAGTTGTGAAAGACACAGATAGTATTGGGGTGACATCTCGTCCGTTCCTTTACTATGCCCACCTATATCTACAATTCCTTTCTGCTCCTCTGTCATTTTCCTATCTTTCCCAGTTCCTTTTCCTTAGTTTCATTCGCTGCCCACAGCTTTTCCCACTTGATTCTCCACAGTTCCTAGGAATGGTCTAAGTATGAAACAATGACTCTTTTCCCATAATTGTGGTCCCATAATATTTAATCAGCATTCAGTTTTGTTTAATCCTCCCTTCACACCTATAGACAATCATTATATTGGAAAAATATTGGAGAGTAGCATATTAGTGGTTTTAAAAACATGCTGGGTATGAATGCCAGGGTACTACTAGACTTACCATAGGCTTCAAGTGACCTGTTTATGGGTGTAGATACATAAGTCAAGTATTAAATTGTTTTATAAGAGAAGAATAAAGTTTAATTTAGTGATTCTTTGCTAAAGATTTATTTTTAGGGCTATTACGTTATTTTATAGTACCTTAACAATCATTATTATTTTAAAATTCGTCAAAAGGTTTAAAAAATACTTGTAATTCCTAGTGATAATAAATAAATAGGTGAATTAGTTGAAGAGAGAATTAAAAAAAAAAGACAAAATTATCTAAAATACCAACTCTTCAAAAATACCAACTCTTCAAAATCAGTCACTAAAAAATAACCAACATAGCATGAAAGAGAAATATAACTTAGGAGGCTCTAAACATGCTTTAAAATGTGTTTTTAAATACATTTTAAGCATATTGAAACATAGTATAAGTACTGGAACATATTATAAAGACACAATACATGAAACAGCAGTACACACAATAATATGCAGACAGATAAATGGAACTGAATAGAAAACACAGAAACATATGTGTGGGTACATGTATATGAATTCAATATATATAGAATTAAGAAAAGGTCACAAACCATTTGCAAAAGGTTTACTTAATAAATGGAGTTAAAATATTGGCTATCTTTAGGAGGGGACAGTAATGTAGATCCTCATTGTACATCATATACCAAAATATATTCAACAGGGAAACATAGAAGGTAAAATGATAAATTAATGGAAAGTCAATTTAGGGTAAATGTAAAACTAAAATCTTATAATAATGAAATGACAATTTGGATAATTTTTGTGATCTGTAGACTTCTAAGCATAAACAAACTTTTAAATTATGAAATCAACAAACACCAAGGGTAAGATCAATATACTTGAATTAAAATTTACAAACGTTTATACATCAAAAAGTCATTATTAGAAAAATTAAATGATAAATAACAAACTGAGGAAATACTTTTCCAAAATGCAGACATTAAAGAATTTTAAAAACACTAAAGTCTTTTTTTTTTAATGGTCAACAATGGTAAAGAGATTTCAAAGTATAAGAACTGCAAAAGAATAATGAGCATATGAAAATAGCTCAACTTCAGTCATAATATAAGGGAAAGGAAATTAAAAAAAAAAAAAAGCATAAAGGAGCCCTTTTTTGTTTTTCCAACACAGAAAAAATTTTAAGAGATGAAATCCTCCCTGTGTTTTTTTTGGAGAAACATAGGCAGGCTCATGGACAACTGGTGTGTACGTAAATTAGTATCAACCTTCTGAAAAACAGTTTTACTACCATGTAACAAGAGCTTGACAATCTTGTAGAAAACACAGTACTGGTTTTAAAATATAAGACTATTTCCTATGTAAATGATTAGAAATTCAGAGAATTATTTAGAGCCAAAGATTGTCTTTATGAGAAAAAATTTAATTATTTTTACCCTAAGCATTTTTCAATTTTGCTATAGTTTGACAAAGTAGTATAAACAATGTAAGATGTTTTCTCTTTATGTTTACACTGATTGGAAGTTGCTGGTCCCAACCTTGATGTATAACCCGCCTTCAGATTCTCAAGGTCTGTGTAGGTGTCACAGAGATTTCTTCAGAAAAGTGTCCATGTCCTCCATACCAGTCAACAGAGAGGAACACAGGGGGATCAGGCTTCTGTGCAGGATAGAGGATGGCGGAGAAGGCAGAGGAGCTTCAGCCCAAGCTTACCTGAAGCAGTACAACCTTGGCAATGCAAGAGAAAGGTATTTAGCTGTTGATGACTGCAGCCTTTATTGAGCTGGTAGCATTTATTCATGCTCTGTTAGTGTCATAGTAAGGTACTTGGATACTGAGGATGATAAAGTAATGAATCAAACATGGACTGTGATATATAGAAACACAGAGTCATGAATAGGAGATAAATGTGTTGTGTGCACATGCATACTTGTGTGTGTATATATGTGCACATACACACCTGCACACATACATATGTATACATACACACTTGAAATTCAGTATATTAAGGAAAGAGATGCTCCTCAGGACATATATTTAATACAGATTTCTACTTCCACAATTATTTTTTATCAGGTCAACTCATCCTGTTTACTTTTCTTTCTCAGAACAATCTGAATTTACTTCATTTGCTTGTTTATTGTCTGTCTCCACACCAACTACCTAGTCACCTTTTGAAAAATAGGAAGCACAAGGGTAGAGGCATGCTTATCTAGTGTACTGCTGGGCTTTAAATACTTGGCACATAGTGGCTCCTCAGTAAATATTTTTTGAATGAATGGAAGAATAAATAAATGAACATTTCCTTTATGAGCTTTTCTAAAGCATATATAGGATTTGCATATAGAGAAATAGGAGAAAAGTAAAGAAAAAAATAAGAGCAAAGAAGAGCTGAGGAAAAACATGAGCAAAGGCGGAGAGAAGATATTTGTGTTTAAAGTTTTGGAAGGAAAAGAGAGAGGTGATGTTGCAAAATAAGTTGTATGGGGAGTCAGCTGCAACAGGTGCATGGACCTATTTTTATGATGGGATTGCTGGCCTTACAGTATGAGTCTCGAGATTTTCAAGATAATGTTCAATTATTTTTTTAAAGTAATGGTATCAGTTTTTATTCTTATCTGCAGTATTTATATTAAGAGTTTGTGTTGACCGACAGCCTGACCAGTACTTGATATTGCCATATTTCTTAATTTTTGTGAATATAATAGGCAGAAAATCAGTAAATATAAAGCTCAAATATTATAATAATATTATAATAACGAAATTTAGATAATCACTTTTTGTGATCTCTCAATTTCCAAGCCTAAGCAAACGTTTTAAGCATGAAAACAACATTGTTTTCATTTTAATTTTGCTCTTCTTTATTACAGTCGAGTAATCTAATTTTTGTCATTTATTGTTTTCCTTCTTTAAGATATTTGTTATTTTAAAAAAAATATTGATTTTGCTGAGTGTTTTTCATACTGATTTTGAAATTTCTTTTTTTGAATACAAATAGTTTTTCAGTTATACTTTGCAAATACATTCCAACATTTATAGCTTTATTTCTTTTCCTTTAAGAAACATTTTGAGGAATATACAGTTTAGTTGTGGTAGCTACATTTTATGCACTGTTGTTGTTTTACCATGGTTGCTTTATATATTTTTTTATGGTGTTCTGTGGATTTTGTTTGAGAACTTCTTTCCTTCTCTGAGGTCATAAAGGTATTCTCCTACATCTTTGTAAAGATTTACAGTTTTGACTTTTAACATTTAGAATTTTTATTTATCTAGGGTTGATTTCTCTGTATATCAAGAAGATTAGATCTAATTTCTTTTTTTTCCCCCAGTATGAATAAACAAGAGTTCCTGTGCTATTTATTGAGTAGATCCTCCTTCCCCAGTGATATACAAAACCACGTGGAATATAAAGCAAATTCAAAATATCGAAGTGTCAGTTTCTAAGAATTCTCTTTAGCTCTATTTGTAGCCTGATCACACTCTATTAATGATTATAGCTTTATAATTATCTTGATTTCTGGTAGAGATAGTCCAGTGTCACTTTATTCTTTTTATTCTGAAGTATCTTACAGAGTTTTGAACTATTGCTTTAAATTAGGTTTACCTTGTTGTATATGAAGTTATTGGCTTAAAACAGTACCCATTTATTGGCTCACATTTCTATAGTTCAGAAGTCCAGCATGGCATGACTGGGTTTCCTGCTTAAGATTGAAATCAAGGGCTCAGCCAGGCTCAGTTCTTACCTGTAGTCTCTGGGGGGAGATTTGCTTCTATGCTCATATTTACTGTTGCTAGAAATCACTTCCTTGTGGTTATATGACTCAGGTTCCAATTTCTTTGCTGGTTGTGGTCTGGGGGTTGATATTAGCTCATAGCAACTGTTACCAGATCCTTTCCACATGAACCTCTCTGATTTCAAGTCAGGAACAATATGTCGGTTCACCCCTGCTTCAAATCTCTGCCTTCCTCTTGTGCTACCAGCCAGAAAAAAAATTTCCACTTTTAAAATGTCACATGTGATTAGGTTACATTCACCTTTTTGATTGAGTTGAAGTCAATTGATTAGTAACCTTAATTACATAGGCAAAATGCTTTTTGCCATGTAAAGTAATTACAGGCATGATATCTCAGTATATTTCCAGTTCTAGGAATTAGAGCAGGAAAAGTTGGGGAAATATCTTTAGAATTCTGCCTACCATGACTTCTATGTAAATTTTAGAATCAGATTTTCAATTTCTTAAAAAAAAATCTTGTGATATTTTAAGTTGAATTCTTTAGAATTTATAAAAAGATTGTGGAAATTTGACATCTATATAACACTGAGTCTTCTAATTCATGAACATGGTATGTCTTTCTACTCAGTTTTGTAGATATGTAATAAATGTTGATATTTTTGTTGTCAAAAACAGTGCAATTGATTCTTGTATGTTGGTTTTGTATAGGCTATTTTGCAGCCTTTAATCATAATAACTTATATTTTATTTTGAATTTTCTGTCTATATATTTTTATTGTCTATGGAATAATGAGTCTATTGTGTCTTTATAATCCATACTCATATTTTTTTCTTCTTTCATGCTGACTACTCAATTTAGACCATGTTCAGTAGAATTAGTGAGTTATGTTTTGTCCTTGTTTCAAAAGGAAATGTTTTTAAACTTTCACCATTACAAAGACATTTACTCTAGATTTTTCATACATATTTTGTTCCAATACCAGGGTTCTAACACTGATTGGGTGTTCTGCAATTTGACCCATTTCTGATAGTAACTACCCACAGTTATCACCAGATTCCACAAGTTAAAGAACAAGTTCCCCATTGAGGATATTTTTATTTTAGATGCCAGCCACAGGTGGGTTCCTTAGTCTACCCCTACTTCTGCCTGGCTGACTAGAAATTTGTGACTTTCCACAACTCCCTTAGTTTCCATAATTGCTAGTCACAGAACTGAGGAAAGCACTATACTTACAATTATACTTTGATTGTGAGGGATACAAATGAACAACCAGATGAAGAGATAAATAGAACAAGATCTGTAAGGGTCCGAAGCACAGGAGCTTGTGGCCCAGTGGAGTCAGGATGCACCATATTCCTGGTATATGGGTATATTCACCAGCCAGAATGTTCCAAAGCCACAGTGTCCAGGGTTTTTATTTGTTTCATTACATAAGCACAATTGGTTAAATTATTGATCACATGTTTGAACTCAATCTCCAGTCCCAGGAATGTTTCAGCACTATAGTAATGTGACTTTTTTTCTGGCAACCAGTGCTATCTACAGGGCCCAGCACAGTCCATCTCATTAGCATAAAAAACCACTCATATCATTCAAGAAATTCCAAGAGTTTTGAAGCTTTATACCAGGGACAAATTGTATCTTAATTATTTTTAAATATATAATTTAGTAGTATTTATTACCTATACATTGTTATGCAGCCAACCTCCAGACCTTTTTTCACCTTGCAAAACTCAAACTCTATACCCATTAAACTGCAATTCCTCATTCACTCCCACCAATTCCCTGGCAATCACCATTCTACTTTCTGTCCCTATGAACTTGACTACCCATTTGCTAAAATCATAAAGTATTTGTCTTTTTATGACTAGCTTATTTCCCTTAGCATAATGTTGTCCTCATGTTTGTTTATGTTGTAGCATGTGTCAGGATTTCCTTCCAGAAAAATATGTATTTTTATTATACCACAGATACTTTTTTTATGAAGTTCAAGAGGTGACCTTTTCTGCCTAGTATATTAATAGCTTTAATTATGAATTTTAATTGAATTTTTCAAATGTTTATTCAGTACCTATTAAGATGATTATATTATTCTCTCCCTTAATTCATTAACAGGGTAAATTTCATTGATAAAGTTCTCATTTAAAACCACCCCTGCATTCTTGTGATAAACCTAACTTGTTTGTGATATATTATTGTTTATACAATGTTCTCTTTAACTTCTAACATTTTCATAAGGATTTTTGCATCTGTGTTCATCAGTGATTTTAAATTGGAATTTTTATTTCTTATATTGTCATTTTCTAGTTTTGGAATTAAGAATATACTGATCATAGAATGAATTGGGCATTTTTCCCTGTTATTTCAAAGAGTTTTGATGAAATTGGAATGATTTATTCCATCAAATATTGTTAGAACTCATCTATAAAAACATCTGTACTTGATTTTTTCCTCTTGGGAAATTTTAAAATAGCTGATTCATTTTTTTAAAATGATTCCAAGATAATTGTGTATGTCTAGCATTTTTTCAACATCTAGTTTTGGAAAGTTATGTTTCTATGAAATTACTTCATCAGAGTTTTCATATTTATTGGCATTAAGTTGTTCAAATATTCTCTTATTATCATTCTAAGTATCTGAAGTAGTTATACTCTGACCCATATTTTATTCCTCACTTTATTTTTTTTCCTCTTGGTCAGTATTTTTGAATAACTAATTTTAGGTATTGTTGATTTTAACTATTGTATACTTGTTTCAATTTCATTAATTTTCTTATATTTTCTATATACTGTGGGATTTTTCTGTTAATCTTTTTTTCTAACATAAATTGGTTAATTAGTCTTTAAATTTATCCTTCCTTTGTTTATAAGGACTTAAGTCATACATTTCCCTCAGAATATCAGTTTCACTGCATTATAAAAATTTTGATATAAAAATTTTCTTTATTGTTAAACACTATGTATTTTCACATATGTATTGTGATTTTTCTTTGACTCAAGATGTTTACATGTTTATAATTTTTCAGCTCTAGAGATATTTTATTTATCTTCTCATTTTGACTAAAAACTAGATTGCTATTTTGTAGTTCTCATTGCGAGTCTCTACATAAATTCAGTGATAATTTCTTTTGATATATCTTCCACCTCACTTATTTTTCTTCCATCATTGTTTATTTAGCTATTAAATCAATCCTTTAGCTTTCAGTTTCAACAAAAATATTCTTAAATTTTTGAATACTTTTTTTTCACATCTTATGGTTACTAATGATAAATCATTTATTGCTTTATTTATTTAAATCAGACAAAATCATAGTCTCTATTTGATTTCCTCAATATGTAAAGTTCATGGTGGTATGAATCTGGTGTTTTTTTTTGTTTCGATTTAGCCTTATTTTCAAGATGGGGTGTGTGTGTGTGTTTGTGTGTGTGTGTGCATTTGTATCTGGGTTTTGAAGATTTATATTTGTATATTTTATGATTCTTTAACCTGTAGAAATCCTTAGGATCTAAAAACACAATGTTTTCTTTCAGAAAGAGGATTTGCTTTTGCCAGATATTAGCAGGTGCTATAAATCTATTAACTTAAGACAACTTTAGTCCCCTTGCAAGGTGCCTGGTTCACATTAGGAGCTTAGGTATAGACCCTCCATGTTTCTGATTCTCTAAGATTTCCATTCAGATACCAGTGGCTACATTTGTATTTGATATCAGTGCAATTTGAACTTTCTCATGCTTAACTTCCTGCTCTGGTTTCAGCTCAAGAAACTTTTTGTGGTTGGTGTTTTTACTTGTAGTAGAGGTGGGCATGGATCACAACTAGAGATTTCCCTTATTTTCTACATCCTAAACTACACATAACATCTGTGTGTTTTCTTTTTGCCAGGATCTAATTGTGTTTTAGTGGTAAGTTACTCTAGATATTTTATGCTGGTCTCTTAATCAGAAATGAAAGTCCCTCTCAATTACATTTTTCTCTAGACATATACTTTCACTCCTACTTCTATTTCCATAGAGTAAAATGGTTACTTCTCTAATATCAGAGATATATATCACATTGGTATCTATTTGTTAAGAGCTCTTGCTATTAAATGGATTCATCAATTCTTTAATAACTAACAACCTTACATTCCCCACCACTTTCAGTCTTTTTATATATAAATTTAATTCTAGTTACAGTATTGCTTCTCTAGACCTTCACTGTCTTATATGGTAGCCACTAGCCACATTTGGCTGTCAAATACTTTAAATGTGGCTTAGTTCAATTTTAGATATGAAGTTAGTGTAAAAAACACATTGGATTTTTAACAGTAGAAAAAAGTAAAACATCTCATTAATAATTTTTATATTGATTACATGTGGAAATAATATTTTGGATATATTGAGTTAAATAAAATGTAGTAGCAAAATTATTTTTACCCGTTTCTGTTTATTTTTACTCATGTGACAGAAAATTTACAATTACAAGTGTGGTTTTCATTATACTTATATTGGACAGTGCTGCTCTATAAGATTATCAGTAAACACCTTCCCAAATCCAGCATTTGTTCCTAGTTCGTTCTTTCTGTATTTCAATTGAGAAGAAAATTTGTGATGACATTCTCTACCCTCCCCATGAAAATTTACTACCTAAGTGAAATTGTATGCTAAATATTTTATGACCTTCTCTATTTCATCATTCAACTCAAGTCTGCTATTTATTTTTTTAAGCTTGTGTTCCTTTTTCTCCACAATTGCTTCAGTATCAAGCTTAGCTCAAAATGAGGCTTTTATAAACCTTTCCTAAGCACCAAAATTGTTTCTCAGAGTTTCCTCCTATTACTACCAACATCCCCTCCATATAACATAGAATGAAATGTGCAGAGGAGATTAGGAGACATTTAGGTAAACCGAGGGATGGCATGGGAAAGTCATTGGAGTGTAGGCTTGCCTGGTAAAATACAGTACATACAGTTAAATGAGAATTTCAGATAACAATAATTCCTATGTTATTTATATTTTTATTATCATTTATAAACAACAGATAAATAAGGCATGAACCACACTTATGCTAAAAATAAATTATATTTGCTACTGATCTGAAGGTAAAATTTCAGTATCCTATTGTGTTTGCTAAATCTACCAATACTATTAAGGTGGAGACTGTATGACTTGTTTCCTCATGGGTGGGATAGGGGAAGTGATTAGATTTCAGGGACAGAAAATTGAAGTATCCTGTTCTTCATTTTCTAGCACACAGTGATCATTATCCTGTGAAAGGTTTACCTCTTGTTTGTTTGTTTCTTTCATTCTTTCATCCATTTATTTATTCATCTATTCATTCAATCATTCACTCAATTTTTACTGATGCCCCAATCCCATTTCTGTCCTTATCCTCCATAGGGAAACATTCTAAGTTATTTGAAATGTTTTTATCCTTCTGTGTTTTACTTTTTGAATCAGACCCCACCTACTTCAATTCCCTTGCCCCTTTGTTCAAGTCACCTTCTCGAGTCCCAGTCTATTAACCCTACTTAATTGCAAGTAGCCTCCTGATACTCTCACCTTCTACTGACATGATTTTAAATTATTTCTGTAACACTTATCACTCATTGCTTATTTAATAATTTGTCTCTCTTCAGCTACATTGTACTATTCATGAGGGTAGGGATCTTTATTCTTTTCACTGTCATATCAGGCACCTAAAACCATGCCTGTCACATTATAGGTGGTCAACACAAGATGAACTACAATAAATAGAAGCATTGTTGCTTTCTCTTTTCATATTTCTACTTTATATACACACTTTTCTGTTTTAAACTTCCTTCTGTTTGTTTAACCAACATTCTGTTTTTAGATAGATGCCTATTTGGGGCACATTCAATCTCTGCGTCTATCTGTCCTCTACAAGGTATTCTATCACATCTATACACCACATTATACATTTCCATACTCACAATCATGGACGTTGCCCATGTCTTTCTCCCCTATGTGACATAGTTTTTCTTTCAACTTCTTTTAACATTTTTTTTAATCATCATCTTAAAAACCATTATGTTCCCTTTTTAAGAAAAATTGTTAAGAGGGAAGGAGCTATCACTTCACAACTTCTCAGCTAGGTTTCTCTTCTATATGTTTTGTTACCCATGAACACTAGAGATTTCCATTTGTTAAACACCTTGATGTCTCATATTAAATTAAGAAAAATAACTTAAGTTACAGATAGTACAGTTACGCAGGAACACATGTAATTTTTTATGATGTCTATTCTTGCTTAGAGACATGGAGTAGATTGTTGGTGAGATACTCTTAATATTTCAGGATCAGAGTAATGCTCGTTAAGTAGAGGTATTCTGAGTCGGAAAATTTATTAGTTATCTAAATACATTCAGTATTAAGACGAGCATCATCACTATAATGGAGAAGAGTACAGTTTAAAAATTTTCTGCCCCTTTCGGTATACTATTAATAGATTTTTAACTTGAGACTTCTATATGGTTACTTATAAATTATAATTTTAACTACATTTTCTCCAATAAATAAGCTGTTCTGCTCCCTAGTTTTTAAAAATAGGTCTATAATACTTATTATTTTATCATTCACTTTTAAACTTAATCATCTTATATCATTAAACTATTTTCAAATACCTCTATTTGATCAAAGAGCAATAACTTAAATTTATTACTTTTTTCTACTTACCATAGCTCACTACATCTTACTAACACTTAGTAGGAACTTAAGAGGCTTATTTAATTTATCTACATGTTTTTTAACTAAAAGTGTATTAAAAGCATAGAATTTGGATTCATAGAGATTTGAATTGAATCACAACTCTCTTCATGAATTCGTGTAACTTTAAACAAGTTTCCTAATCTACTTCAGTTTTACTTTTATTTTTTATAAAGTTATTTCTCTAAATAGTAGTAAATACCTCATTGGGTTCATTGTAAGGAATAAATGTTATTATTTAAACATTTAAAGGTTTTAATATAAGCCCTGATAGAAGTCCTTAATAAATTTTGGCTATTATTACTAATGTTAATATAATTTTTTGTCTCTTTCAAATTCATAGACTTACTAAAGAAGATAATAATAAACACTTTGAAGCATCTCACACCTTTTTTTCCCCTTTCTCATGGATAATTATTTTTCTGTGGTTAAAAAAAGTAGTGAATCACATGTATTACCAATATGTTAATCACATATTATAAAACATTAATGAACATTACATAGTATTTACTTTCCTCAGCAAGATTTACGTGTTTGGTATAGATAAACAAGGAGCATGACTCTCCTTATTTTATAATACGTAATGATATTTGAGACTGCAATATGATTGATACCTAGGAGTGGGATGGATGACTGTATAACTTTATGATATTGAAATGAAAAGGAAAAACAAATGATGTGAAATATTGAAACGAAAGTGGTTGAGGTTGTCTATATGCATGTTTAGGTAGAGAAATACATAGAATGAATAAATAAAACACACAACTACAAAACTATTTAAGACAATGTGTGAAATGTTTTATTCAGCTTTTCCAAAATCTTCATTTGCCAGTTTTACTATATGTAAAACAAATAGCTGAAATTTTGGCACCATTTGTCAAAGAGTATGCATTGAAATACTTCCTTCAGTGTTGACTGTAAGAACTCTATGTGTTTCCAGTCTTATTCGGAGACTTTTTTCTGTAATGAATAATTTGGATATATCACAATATTACACTTTTCTGTTGAAATGAAACAAAATTCCCTAGTGTACATGTTCTGTTTTATTCCCGTAGGATGGTGAATATGCATGTGCTTACACTTACAAAGTAAATTACGTGCTTAAAGATATAATAGCCCTTGCTTTTACGCAGTTGTTTTCTCAAAGGAATTCAACATATTTTACGTTGACTTTAGAAAAATGACCAACAAGTACTTATTCTTAACTTACTATATTACCCTGGAAGTATTTCTTCACTTCCCGTCTAGTTTTTCCCTTAAAGCTCTATAATAGATTGTACCGAATTTAAGGTGAGAGACAGAGACAGAGTAAAAAAGAAGAGTATCTAACACAAATGTTAATACACTTGGTCAAAATCTTTAACTTCCAAAATCACCAAATGAAAATCAAAGCCTTGATAGAGTCCTAGACTTCTAGATCACTGTTACCTCTAATAAGACAAAACATCAATGAGATTTTAAATATAGTTGAAGAAATTAAACTTCCAAAATATAAATATTTTCTATTTTGAGAAATAGATATGAGATAAC
The DNA here is from genome assembly GCF_039906515.1 of Pseudorca crassidens. Taxonomy (NCBI): domain Eukaryota; kingdom Metazoa; phylum Chordata; class Mammalia; order Artiodactyla; family Delphinidae; genus Pseudorca; species Pseudorca crassidens. The sequence continues at coordinate 151,286,046 of NC_090298.1, read as the reverse complement.
AAAACATTTCATGACTTAGTTCTTTGTTTTTTTTATTTTTTTTTATTTTTATTTTTTTTTTTGCGGTACACGGGCCTTTCACTGTTGTGGCCTCTCCTGTTGTGGAGCACAGGCTCCGGATGCGCAGGCTCAGCGGCCATGGCTTACAGGCCCAACCGCTCCGCGGCATGTGGGATCTTCCCGGACTGGGGCACGAACCTGTGTCTCCTGCATCGGCAGGTGGACTCTCAACCACTGCGCCACCGGGGAAGCCCGTTTTTTTTATTTTTATGTACCATCCTTATTAGGGTGAGCATTTCATGTGGGTGTTTTGATAGAAATGAATTTTGTCAGTAAGTCCACCTACACACTTCTCCTTTGCAACTGAGGGCGTCACTTTGCAAGGTTGCCACAAAATAAACAGTCCCATGTGGTCATTAAGTACATGACATTTGTAACTATGGAAATGTCAGCATGAAATATTGAGATAATCTAAATTAATATTTTCCCTATACTGAGGAGAAATAAGGATCAGAAAGATGAAATGATTTGCAAAAAGGTATGTATCATAGTGGCTAAGAGTGCCCGCTCTCCAGTGGATTTGCAATCCTGTTTTAATTCTGAGCTTTAACACTTACTTACTGTGTAATCTAGAGCAAGTTGACTAACCTTTTTAAGCCTCAGTTTCCTTATCTATAACATGGATCTAATAATAGTACTTGTAGCTTATTTTGTACCAAAGATTGCAGTGGAATTTAAGAGAGAGACCATATCAAGGAATTTTATTAGACATTTGAAGGTTTGAAGGTTGTCATAAGTCTCTGTTTTCCCATTTGGAACCATTGTAGAGTTGCTCTGTCTTATGGGCCACTTATGTTTGCATTTCTGTCTTCTGTTTAATCATCGGTCCATTGAAGCTGTGCTGTGGGAAAATGTGAGAAGTCCTTAAGCATCCTGGTTAAACACTCAGGTTCTAGACCAGACTGCTGAGGCCTGAATTTCTGTTCAGCTGTGTGGCTTTGAGTAGTCTTTGTACTTCTTTGTGACTCAGTGTCCACATCTATAAAATGAGTAATCATACAGCCTGCATCTTAGGATTCAACTAATAATTAAAGTTACATGCACAAAGCACTAAGAACAGTGGCAGGCACACAGGAAATGGTATATGAAGGTTAGTAGTTAGTTGTTTACATATTTTAAAAAGTGAATTTTTTTATTCAGCTTTTCTAAAATCTCTGCCAACTGTACTACATGTGACATGAATAACTGGAAGATTCCTTCCAAAAAAATAAAAAAGATGTTTACAAATCACATCCTTTTTTTTTTGTTTTAACAAATACCCATCAATTTTAATTTTGAAGTAATATATAAAAATGTCAATTTCCATTACTTTTTCTCTAATTTATTTTGATAAAGTAATCTAAGAGCAATAATTCTTATTATAAGTTTGCTAAACCCTTCCAATTCCTACTCAAGATTGTAATCATAATGCCCCCATCACTCCATCAAGAATAAATGACACAATCAAATATGTAATTACTCTTATAAAGAAATGTCAACATTGTCACAAACACTTAGATTTTCAAAGTGAAGTTTGTGAGAGTAATAAATGTGTCTATTTCCATCAAGATACTTTATAAAATCCTTCTATTTTAAGCCAAATCCAGTTCTATTAATGAAGTAAATTATACATTTATGAACATTTTCATTCAAATTAAGTATATTAATCTCATACAGATATATTTTCTCTAAGATAGGAATTCTACTCACAGATTTCCTCACCAAGTGTTTTGGTTCACTTCTGCATGGTGAGGAAGGTAACAAGATTTTTATGTCATGGTAAATGAATAGACCGTCTTTCTACTTACTAGAGTGGACATAACAGAATAATTATGTATTCATGGTGGTCAGTTTTCTAGAAATATTGGAGTTCAGTAATTACTACAGAACTGCCTGTTATTCACTCATTTGGAAGACTTAAAGGAACATGAATATGCATGAACTACTTCTGTAAGTCAAGAAAATATACTGTTTGTTTTGGTCTTTGAGTTTGCCATAGGTATATTTTGTGGTTTTAAAAATATATCTGCTACCTTCATCACCTTGAGCTAGGCAGAGACTGAAGTGTAATTTTAATGCAGGTACAATTTATTTATGATAGTTCTTCTCTTCCAAGACAGTGTTTCTAGACCTTTCTTTCCTTTATCCTGTTTCTCTACCCTTGAGGACAAGGTAGAACCAAGCAAAAAGTTGCCTGTGCTTTATCTCCCACTGTTCTAGTTTTGTTCTCTCTTTTCCAGCATTATCAGTATCTAATCTGAGAATGAAAAACATATAGAACTATTAGTGAAATAAATTTCCCCTGCCCATATATTTTTCCAGGGCCTGGGTCATGTTGCATTAAATGGATTTCTAGAGATAAAACTTCATTGTCTTCTATCTCCGTTTGGTTCGCCAAACTCATTTTGACAAGGAAGATCTAATATTAAAATTGCATATTTCTGTAATGATAGTATTTTATGTCACACAGAAGCCATCTGTTAGCCCTCAAATTTACCCAGGTTGGTGTCTGTTCACTTTGTTTGCTTAAAAGACAGGCTTTGATTTCAGAGGAGTTGAATCTTCATTTTAGAAATCTGAGAGGAAACTTTTGAACTCACATCCCTAGTTAGTATCACATTAATTTACAGAGCATTTCTAGAAATAAATTGCTATGGAATTCAGAAATGCATAATACTATTACTATAATTATATTAGAAAGCTGAGGGTGTAATTTAGTTTACTCAACAATTTGCTGAATATAAGGATGGAAATGTTCACAGTTTAAAAAAAAAAGTAGTTCTTGGCTCATTCAGCTAATCTTATTTTTGTGTACATTAGCATCGAGTCAGATCCTCCAAGTTCAAGAGCTACATTAGATTTTTTTCCTTCCATTTGGATGCAGGACTCAGAGTTTGCAGTTTTGTCAGTTTCCCACAAATCCTCTGATAATTGACTAGATTAGTACAAAATAACTGCACAAAAGTCCACATACTCCCTCCACAATAAGGATTCCCAGGAAACAGGAATAGAAGGGAAAGGACATGGCAGTTTTTTTCTCTACTGCAACTTTTTCCTCTTTCCCTCCTTCCTCCCTCCCTCCTTTTCTCTCTCCCTCCCTCCCTCCCCCCTTTCTTTTCTTTCTTTCATTTTTTCTCTCTCTTTTTTTATAAAACCACTTAACAAGGGATCAGACCTCAACAAATTATTAAAAGTGCACAATACAGAACTGATATCTTTAGGGAAAATGTTGGAGAGCAAATCTCTAGAACTTGTTCATTTTGCATAACTGAAAGTTATACCCACATGAAAAACAACTGCCCATTGTTGTTCTGTTGTTCTACTCTGTGTTTCTACTCTGTGTTTGTTCTATTCTGTGTTTGTTCTACTCTGTGTGTGTTCTACTCTGTGTTTCTATGAGTTGTTCAACTTTGTGTTTCTATGAGTTTGGCTATTTTAGACAACTCATGTAAGTAGAACAATGCAGTATTTGTCCTTCTATGATTTGCTTGTGTCACTAAACATAATATCTTCCAGTTTCCACATTGTTACATATGCAGGATTTCCTTCTTTTTTAAGGCTGAATGATATTCCATTGTATGTATATACCTCATTTTCTTTATTCATTCATCTATTGATGGATCCTTAGGTTGTTTCCATGTCTCTGCTTTTGTGAATAACGCAATGAACATGGGAATGCAGTATCTCTTTGACATCCTGGTTTCAATTCTTTCAGATACCCAGAAGTGAGATTGCTGGATCATATGATAGTTCTATTTTTAACTTTTTGAGGAACTTCCATACTTTTTACCACAGTGACTGCACCATTTTTCATTCCTAGCAACAGTGTACAGGAGTTCCAATTTCTCACATCCTCACTGGCACTTACTATATATATTTTTTAAATAATAGCTGTCCCAGTTAATGTGAGGTGATATCTTATTGTGGTTATTATTTGCATTTTTCTGACAATTAGTGATGTTGAGCATTTTTTCATTTACCTTTCATATAGAAAAGTATCATTTGCATATCTTCTTTGGAGAAATGTCTATTCAAGTCCATCTTTAAATCAGGTTATTTGGTCTTTTGCTACTGAGTTGTAGGAGTTTCTTGTATATTTTGGATATTAACTTCTTTTTGGATATATGGTTTGCAAATATTTTCTTCCTTTTTGTAGGTTGCATTTTTATTTTGTTGATTTTTCCTTTGCCAAGGCAATTACAACTACCTTACAAATGAACACTAGTGAAGAGATCTCACCACAGTGACTCCTAATATAGTAAACTGTTGTCTGGTTACCAAATGATCATTTTAAAAGCAGAGAGGAGTGATCATTACAGATACAACAGTGTTAGATATTCCATCTTGCCCTTTTATTAACCAGCATTCTCTGAATGCTCCCTGACTGTGGAGCCAATGAAAAAAAAATTGAGGGTATATTATCGCTACAAAAACTAAAGTTAATTTTAAACATGCTTGCACTCAGTGGTTCTGCAAAGTAATACACCCACATTTGGAATGGTACTTTTGGTGGAAAATACAGCTAATTCTCATTTAGTACTTTGAAAATGGTAAATAATAATAATTAGGAGTAGTAGAAGTAATACTAGTAGTAGTAGTCAGGAATCCTGATCATTCTCCTCTTGAAGGTTCTGGTATTTTTTAGCATGTTATCATTCATATGTAATTTTCTTCATAGATCATGTCTTCATATACAGTTATAATAAGTGCAAACAATACACACACAGCAAATAACTGAAATTTCATGAAGCTTGATGTAATTACCAATATAGTCTTCTCGCAAATTCACTCACTCATAATCTTTTAAACATTGTTATATGCAAACAAACATAAACTTACAGGAAGCACAGTTTCTTTCCAGTTTATGTATTTTTAAAACTATGTAGAATATTTTAATAAAATGTAGAGGAAAGTTGCATTACATAAAACATAGAGAAAAAAAGTGTTTCCATTCTCTTGCCTTTGAATCAGTTCCCATGAATCTGTTGCCTTAGGAAGTATCAGTAATATCACTGCAGGACACAAGCTTTTTCCAAGATACTGTTTATATCATAGTTCAAAGATTATTTATAAAGGACAAAAACTGATATTTTACCCATAAACAGTTGGAATTAAATATAGAGGGTGAAATGTGATTTGAAAAAAACAGTAGCTTTCTTGGGGCTATAGAACCTCATTATGATCAAAATCCATTGATACGGATGAAAATTCAATGGGAAAATCTAGATTCTGATCCAGTTTCTTACACTTATCAGCTCTTAGAATAAATAACTTGAGCTTGAATTTACTTACCTGTAAAAAGGAACATAATAGGGCTTCCCTGGTGGCGCAGTGGTTTAGAGTCTGCCTGCCGATGCAGGGGACACAGGTTCGTGCCCCAGTCCGGGAAGATCCCACGTGCCTCGGAGCAGCTGGGCCCATGAGCCATGGCCGCTGAGCCTGTGCTCCACAATGGGAGAGGCCACAACAGTGAGAGGCCCGCGTACCACCAAAAAAAAAAAAAAAAAAGGAACATAATAAGTACTTTTTAAATGCTTAATTTACTCATTTTTGTCACGTACTTTGGGCACTGAAGCTAGTGGTGTTACCCCTTGTCTTCTGAATGAATGAAACTGGTATATGCTAAAATATTATTTTGATTGATAACGCCGTAGAGATGGTGATCTGTTACAGTGTCGTCAGTGAGAGTGTGCAGATATCTGCTCAAATAAATTTTTCTTTTTCAGTAACCAGAATTGGAAAAGAACAGTGTGGTAGGCATTGTGTAGTCTAAAATAGAATTCATTTAAATTTTTTTTCAAAATGATCATAAACAGTAAGTAACCATAAAATGTAATGGATAAGAAAAAATTGAGATAAAAAATGATGACAGAAGCATATTATAAATGTTAAAAATCCAAGCCAAACAGTTTATTTTATGATATGTAAGTGAATATAGTACTTAACACAGCCATTCTGTGTAAAGATTGATATGTTTCTACTTCCTCAAAGCAAACAGCTCTCTCAAACCTGAGGACATGTAGTCAAGTAAAATCAATGACCATAGAATTTCCCTATATAATGAATAAATTATAATGTTAAATTGTCATTTGTTTATTCAATAACTGCTTATAGAGTGTCAACCATTGACAGACATGTTCTGTGTGGTAAATGCAGCACTAAAATAGGATGATGCATAAACCGTATTTAGTAGAGCTTAAGATTATATAATTAGAGTATGCCCTCTTTAAGAACACGAATACAAATCAGGTTTTAAAAAGTAAACACTTAGAAAAAGCAAAGAAATCACAGATAGATATGTAAAAATCTGGCCACTATCACCAATGTCAAATTACAAAGTCAAAAAGAAACTGTAATATTTTATATTAGTTAACTTTTATAGCATTTTTTTCTCTTATTTTGACTGAATACTACGTGAATGCCTCTTCACATAACAAAGATTTTGTAATTTTTTTTTTCTATAGGAGTAATGAAAAGATTGTTTTATTTTTTTAATAGGGGTGATCATTTTTTTTTCTCATTGAATTGTAAAAAGCTTATTTCAGCATCACAACTTGCTGTAGACAATGTCATGTAAATATTTGAGTGTTACCAAATATGAGAAAACCTTTTATATTTAAGATGCAAGGTTTGGAAGAATTTTCCACAGGCTGGCTTATGACTTTATATTTCAAACCTTGTTCCTTCGCCACCACCACACACTTCAGGTGCCAGATTCTATACAACACATTTATTTCAGCATATAACATCTACCCTTTACGTTCAAGTCACTATGACACAATACCCTATAGGGATATTACTGGAAGCCATTTCTCCATATGGACAATTAGGAATAACTTTACCATCATGGAAGTGACAGAAAACCATATAAATAAGCTCCACCAAACCAAAACTACATGTATCCTCAATACAACTTTCCCTTCAGTGCATTTGCAAGATGCCTTTGGTCACTCCAAGTTATACCATATGACTGTAAGAGTGAGAGATGGGAACTCAGAATGAAAATAGATACAGAAGAAATACTTGTATGAAGAAGTATGGGATGCCGTGAGATTATATAGTAAGACGACCAGATCTGGTCCTGCAAGTCAGAGAAGTTTTCCCTAAGTGGTTCTTGATGTTAAAACCTGCATAAGAAACTTATTCTTAGTAACCAAGTGATGGTGGTGGTGAGAGGGGTAGAGAAGATTCTAGGCATATGAAAGAAAATGCACAAATATTTTGAAGCAGGAAAATACTATGAGGAGTTGAGAAACTGAAAGGAAATTCAGTATGGTTAGAGCTCAGAAAGTAAGGATAAAAGGGTCATCTGGAATGAGATTTTAGAGAAAAGGATGGGACAGATCCAGTTTGGTCTGGGTAGGCTACCTTAATGTTAGGGCTTTATTCTAAAGAAAAGGGCAAGCCATTAAGAGCTGACATTGTAAGATTTGCATTGGTACCAGAATACTCTGAATACAATGTGAAAAACAGACTGGAGTGGGGAGGCCCAAACTATTGTGGGGTTTCTACCAGGAAGCTATTGCCCTCAATTGGGAAGAAATTGGCCCAGGGTGAACAGTAGTAGTAGTAAAAATAATCTTAATTTGTTCACTCATTCTCAGGAGCTATACTGAACTTAACTAGACTTTGCACATATTATTTTCCTTTTTTAGTTTGATAGGCATTGATTTCCAATTGATATAAATTAGTAAAAATTACTCTAATATTTGAATTTTATATTTTTAAACTATTAAAATATTATTATAGAATTTTGGCCCGAAATTTGGGGTTCAACTATTTTTTTAACGTTTTACTTTATATTGGATTACAGCTGATTAACACTTGTGTTATTTTTCAGGTGTACAACAAAGTGATTCAGTGATACATACACATGTACCTATTCTTTTTCAAATTCTTTTCCCAGTTAGGTTGTTACAGAGTACTGAGCAGAGAGCACTGGGATCTAACTATCGATCGTTAATTTCATGAAAGAATCTAGAATTAAAGATCCAGGGAGCAGATTAAGAACTGTTGATTCTTCCAGGTGTGTTCTGAGAGGATAAAGTATACATGTTGGCTGTTTGCTGTTGTTGACCAGAGTGAGTTAGATCTTTGGAATGGGAGCAGTCAAAATTTATGTAACACATGATTGCTAAATGTTTGGTACCTAATCTATTAAAAGGGTGCTTGGTCTAAAAATGTAATAAGAATCCATGGGTCAGTTGCTGTAATTAATTAGGTTTCCTGAAGCTAAATTCATCTATTTCTAGCATCCTTTCTTTCTCTTTACACCTTCCTGTTGTAGTACTATTTTCCATATTATAATTCATTTTTTCACACGTGGTCTTAAAAGGAAGTGATTCCTTTCAACTCAGGCTACAGAGAAGACATCTTCTGGAACTAAATCAAACTACATTTGAAGCATCCTTGGGGCTCGTAAGTGTCATTTTTCCCTTGTTCTATTTCTGTTATTTCTGCATGATGCTCTAAAATGCAAGTTTGTAAATTACATTAAAGTACATACTTTAATGTACTAACGTATTTTCCTGAAATTTTGTTTCCAATCCAATATTAGTGGCAAAAATTAAGAGAAATTTCCAAGACGCCTTGCTTTGTAATGTGACTCCACTGATGTCCACAGAAAGTTTTTTCCAAGGGGGTCTTAATAAACATTCAAACTTGTGGATAATTAGAGTCCTGGGATAGAATAGTGCTGGGCCACCTGGCAACATGCACAGTATTTAATTTAATTTACCTCAAGGAGATTGGCTCTATGCCTATATCCCTGACTCAACATTACATTTTTATTCTCTCCTGAAAAGAGCTCTGTCAGAAAATACCATGAAATTCAAGAACTGGTTTTCTGAATTGCAAAATGTTGTGAAAGATGTAAAGATATCAGTACTATCACAAAGCAGTGATATCTCCCCCTTAGTGAGATCCTCCATGTCAGTGGTCCCCAACCTGTTTGGCACCAGGGACAGGTTTTATGGAAGACAATTTTTCCACGGACGGGGTGGGGTGGGGGGATGGTTCAGGTGGTAATGCGAGCGATGTGGAGCAGCAGATAAAGCTTGGCGTGCTTGCCACTCACCTCCTGCTGTGTGGCCCAGTTCCTAACAGACCGCGGGCCGGGAACCCCCACTCTATGTGACTACTATCTGTTGTTTTGGCTACAATGCATAGGATGATAACATTAAAAAGGATAATGCTAATTCATCACTATAATAGAATAATTATACTAACAATTTGATAAACAATTTCCATATATTGTCAAAACCTCTGAAATAAGCGTAAGGGTGGTCTCCATTTTAAAGTGGAAACAAAGGTCTTGCAAGGTATGATTTATCATTAGGTCATTTTAAAGGGTGCTAAGGGAAGTGATATTACGTAACAAGCAACAGCATAACACAGATTGTCCCCTTCCATCTACTTCTCTGATGGCCTATTCATTCCAGGAGTTGTTAGGCAAGAATTTGTTTTCTTTCACTTTGATTCATCCTATATTCATTTGAATGTATCTCTATAATTTGTAGATCACATTTGATTTTCTTTTTTTTGATTCCTTAAAAAGAGAAACTATATGCCTTTTCAAGCTTATCATTATCAAGTCTCAAAAGCTGGTGAGTTGAAGGACATTGGGGTCATTTCCACTTTTTCCTTATTATGAATAATTTTGCTATGAACATTCATGTACAAGTTTTTTGTATGGACACATGTTTTCAATTGTCTTGAGTATATTTTCTAGGAGTATATTTTCTGCATTATATGGCAACTCCTTTTAACTGTTTGAGAAACTGCTAAACTGTTTTCCAAAGCAGCCACACCATTTTATATTGCAGGATTAATTGTTGAGGGTCCAATTATTCTACATTCTTGTCAACACTTGTTATTATTGACTGTCTTTTTTATTATGCCCATCAATTGATGAGTAGATGAACAAAACATGGTATATCCATACAGTAGAAGACATTTAGCCATTAAAAAGAGTGAAATGTTGGTCCAAGTAAAAGAAGGGAGACTCATGTGGTCATAGATTTATGAGTCAATTTTTATGACATTTCCAGAGTAGGCATATCCATAGAGAGAAAAAGATTAGTAATTCTCAAGGGCTAGGAGAGAGATGAATGGGAAATGACTTCTAATGGGTATGGGGCTTTTTATGGGTTGATGAAAATATTCTGAAAGTAGATAGTGATGATTCCTTTCACATTTTGTAAGTATACTAAAAGCAATGACATGACACTTTAAAATGTACGTTTTATGTTATATGAAATACATCTCAATAAAAAAATCAATTAAGCTTCTACTTCTAAAATGATGATGATAATAATCATAACAAGAATAAAAACAGTAATTATTGTGGAGGTTGGGGAAAGAAGAGAGAAAAGAGGGAAAAGGGAAATGCTATGATTATGCTTTAGTGTGTTTTCCTGACACATCTGCATTTCCTATTCTGGTTAATGGTTCTGCCAACCACTAAGTTATTCAAATTAGACATCTCAAAATGATGATTGGTCCTCCTCTCACTCAACAGTCTACAGATTTTCACAAAGTTCAGCCTCTCTGATTTCAGGTTTTTTAATTTTATTATTAAAATTTTGTTTATTTATTTTGGCTGTGCCGGGTCTTAGTTGTGACACGTGGGATCTTTGTTGCGGCATGTGGGATCTTTTAGTTGCGGCATGTGGGCTCATAGTTGTGGCATGCAGACTCTAGTTGTGGCATGCAAACTCTTAGTTGCAGAATGCATGTGGAATCTAGTTCCCCCACCAGGGATTGAAACCGGGCCTCCTGCATTGGGAGCATGGAGTCTTCCCCATTGGATAACCAGGGAAGTCCCTCAGTTTTTTTTTTTTTTTTTTTTAATCACTGTTCTCATTTCTACCTCCACTGTCATTACCATTTAAATTAGCTCATCTCTAATTAACTACTACAGCATTTTCCTAATGATGCACCCTCATGTACTTGCAAGCTCTCCTATACAGGTATTCAAATCCATTCTAGAAGCTGCCTTTACTGTTACCCTCCCAAAGTACAGGTCTGACTGTGTCATTCTTCTAGTGATGGCATTCATGATAACCAAGATGATACAATGAACCCCTCACAAATTTCCTGTAATCTGCCTGTCTAGGCTCATTTTTAAACCACTTGTTCCTGCTATCCCCACCCTCACACACCTATTTGCACAGTACTCTGCACATAATATTCTCTTTCATACTGCTTTACATTTGATCATGTTTTTCCTTTTGACTTCTATCTTCTTATTTGTATTAATCAGTACCCTTAGAGATGCCAGGGAGAGAATCATCTCAGAATAGATCAAGAAGCACATGTATTTATTGGGAAGGCTAAGTATACAGAGGGTTTTAGGCAGAGTTGTATGCAGGAGCCCAAACAATGCCTTCTGTGTTCTCATCTCTTGTGTCTGCTTTCAACTGAAAATGTGTATGAAGGTTGGTAGGTAGGTAGATAGGCAGACATATAAGTAAGCATCTTTATAAGTATACAGTATTCAGAGCTTAAGGGAAGTTGAGGAGGAGGAGGAGACAACATTTGCCAAGGTTTGAGCCACATGCTCCTCAGTGAACAAATCCCTTTGGCAAGAGGGATGCGTATTCTGAAAGGTTAGTCCAGGTCACATGCCCACGGCTTCAACATGGTATCATGAATAACAGAATGGCAGGCCCACTGAGATCAAATGGAATGAGAGAGAGGTGATTTCCTAACAGAAAAACAACATGAAGTGTATGCCTTCCTATTCTTTTATAATTAGGCTTACTCCCCAATGTGAATTAGTTTTTGTAAAGAGTGTTTGGTAGGATTTGAGGATTGTTTTTTGCACGATCAATTAGTTGTTGTACCTTTTGGTGAAAGTACATCCCATTCTTGATTGGATTGCTCTGTCCTCTTTTTCAAAACCAAGCAAGAATATACTAGTAGGGGCTTTGTATACTATTCCACTGACTTATTTAGCATTCCTTAATTGTTTCATTACTGAAGTTTTGTAATAAGTTTTGCAGGCAGGTAGTACAAGTTCCACTTTGTTCTTAGTTTTTAATATTGCTTTGGACCTTCTAGTTACTTTGAATTTCTACATGAATTTTAGGAGTAACTTGTCAACTTCTACAAAAGAGCTTACTGGGATTACGATTGAAACTGTTTGATTCTATAGAATAATTTAGGGAGAATTGACATCTTAACAATATTGTCTTCCAATCCATAAACATGGAATATCTCTCCATTAATTAGGTCTTTTAAAATTTCTCTCACCACTCTTTTTGAGTTTTCACTGTCAAATTCTTGCATGTATTTGTTAAATGTATTCCTAAGCATTTTGTTTTCTGATGCTAACATAAATGGAATACCTTTGGAATTTTATTTTCAAATAATTACTATTCATGTATGAAAATATAATTGATTTATTTTTACTTAACATACTGTGACTTTGCTAAATTCGCTTATTAGTTCTAAAAGGTATGTTGTAGCTTCCTTGAGATTTTCTATATAAGGAATCATTTTATGTTGTTTATAAAGACAAATTTACTTCTTTATACTATTTATTTGTTTGCCATATTACAATATAGACATTCCAGTACAAAATCGAATAGAAATTATGAGACTGGGCATAGCTTGTTTCCAGTCTTAGGATGAAAGCATTTAATGTTTAAGCATCAAATATGTAAGCCATAGGATTTTTGAAGATGTTCCTTTTCATAATGTGGGAGTTAATTTATTTTTCTAGTTTGCACATTGTTTTCTTTTATCATGAATTAAGTTGAATATTAAATTATTTGTCTGCATGTACTGAAATGATCCTTCAGTTTTTCTCAATTATTGTTAACATGTTTAATTACACTAATTTGTAAATGTTAAATTAACCATCATGCACTGTGGATAAATGCCAGTTGGAAATGATGTATCATACTTATATATTGCTGGATTTGATTTGATAGTGTGTTGTTTATAAGACATTAGTCTCTAAATTTCTTTCCTTTAAAAAAATACTATATCAAGTTTTGGTATTGAATTAGGCTGTCTTTGAAGAGTGAATTGAGAAGTCTCTCCTGTTCTATTTTCTGAAAGAGTTTGTATAAGCCTAGTAATTTTTGAAACATTTTTTCATTAAATATTTGATGCCATTTAACAGTAAAATCATCTGGGTTTGGACTTTATAGGAAGTTTTTGATAAAAGTTCAATTTATTTAATAGGCATAAGGCATTCAAATTCTTTGTTTTTTCTTCTTAGTTTTAGTAAGCTGTGTTTTTCAAAAAATGTGTTTATTTTACCTAAGTGGTCAAACTCCTTGGCATAAAGTCGTTTATTATCGTTTTTAATATCTGTAGAATCTAGTGATAACCCTTCTTTCATTTTCAACACTGGCAATTTGTGTTCTCCTTTCTTCATCATACTTGCTAGGTGTTTATCCAATTCACTAGTTTTTTCAATGAACCAACTTTTGACTTTTAAAACTTTCTCTGTTGTTTACTATACTTAATTGATTTCTGTTCTTTCTTCTTTTTTCCTGTCTTTTACATACTTTGGGCTTCTGTTATTCTTCTGTTTCAGTCTTATTAAAGATTAATCTTAGGTTATTGATTTTAGACTTTAGTTTCTAATATTAGCATTTAATGCTCTAAAATGTCCTCCAAGTACTGCTTTAGCTGCATAATTTGATATATTTTTGTAATGACTTAGTAAGATATATTTTCTAATTACCCATGTGATTTATTACTTGATCAGCGGTTTATTTGAAAATGGATTCTTTAATTTCCAAGTATCTGGGTTTTATTTTTTTAAGACATCTTATTTTTTATTTATAATTTAATTTTTGCCAGAGGACTTATACTGTATGATTTCAGTCATTAAATATATTGAGTATGTTTTATCACCCAAAATATCATGTGTCTTGATTAATGTTTCCTCTGCACTTGAAAAGCATATGTATTTTTCTATTTTATGGGTAAAGTGTTATACAAATATCCATTAGGTCTAGTAGCATGATAGCATTGCTCAAATATTCTGTACCTCTCCTCTTTTTGTCTAACTGTTCTTTTAATTTTTGAGAAAGGGATGTTAAAATCTACAACTATGATTGTGGAATTGTCCATTTACTTCTTTAATTTAGTTAATTTTTACTTTACATATATTGAAGGTCTATTATTAGTCAAATACAAATATATATTGTTATATCTTACTGGAGAATTGACTATTTGTCATTTTTAAATCTCCTTTTTTTAAAGGAAAAGAGTTGCAGATTTAGAGAACGGACTGGTGGACACAGGGGAAGAAGGGAAGGGTGGATGAATTGAGAGAGTAACACTGACATATATACACTACTGTGTGTAAAATAGATAGCTAGTGGGAAGCTGCTGTATAGCACAGGGAGCTCAGCTCGGTGCTCCGTGATGACCTGGAGGAGTGGGATGAGGGGGTGTGAGAGGGAGGCTCAAGAGAGAGGGGCTATATGTATACATATAGCTGATTCACTTTGTTCTACAGCAGAAACTAACACAACATTGTAAAGCAATTATACCCCAGTTAAAGAAAAACTCCTTATATATCTCTGGTCATGATATTTTGCTGAAAGCATTGAAAATATTCATAGAGCTCTGCAGCTTTCTTCTGCATACAATATACATGTGATGTTCATGTTATATTTTTTCCCTATCTAGTGAGGTTCAATATATCTGTGAATGGACATAAATAAAGTTTGTCTTTTGTAGAGAATATATTCAGACCTTGCTTTTTTGTGTTATGAAAATCTAACTTTTGGGGCTTCCTTGGTGGCGCAGTGGTTGAGAGTCTGCCTGCCAATGCAGGGGACGTGGATTCCTGCCCCAGTCCGGGAGGATCCCACATGCTGCAGAGCGGCTAGGCCCGTGAGCCATGGCCGCTGAGCCTGCGCGTCTGGAGCCTGTGCTCCACAACGGGAGAGGCCACAACAGTGAGGCCTGCATGTCACACACACACAAAAAATCCTAACTTTTAATTGTAGTGTTTGTTCATTAACGTGTCATTTTTAATTTAGATGAGATGTTGCATTTTTGTTTTACATTGAATTGTTTTGTTTTACATTTTTAATTTATTTTACATATTTTTGGTTTATCCTTGTTTCTTTATCTTTACCTGCATTACTTTGGGCTAACTTTTTTTAGAATTTTACTTTTATATAACTATTTATCTTTGCATTCATTTTTTTAATTTAATTTTTATTTTATATTGGAGTATAGTTGATTTACATTATTGTGATAGTTTTAGGTGTACAGCAAAGTGATTCAGTTATACATATATCTTTGCATTCATCTTTTAGAGTTGCTCTGAAGATTACAGTATGCTTCTGTAAAATTTTATAGTCTATTTAACATTAATATTGTACCAGTATATTTAAAATATAGGAAAGGTTCAAATATGTAGGAAAATGTATTCTATTTTTCTAATATTCACACTATAATTTTATCTATATCACATCTATAGACATCATAAAATCATTAATGTAATATTGAATTTGATATTTTAAATAGTCATATTTATTCTTTAAAAAAAAACTTGAGAAAAACTGTATTTTTTAAAAAAATACATACCTATATCCATTATTTCTGATGCTTTTTATTCTTTGTTGAAATTCTAAGATTTCATCTAGTATCATTTCTCTTCAGTCTGAAAAACTTTCTCTAGCTTTTGTTGCACTTCAAGTCTGTTGGGGACAATTATTTTAGTTTATTTTAACAGAATATGCCTTTGCTTTGATTCTATTTTGAAGAATATGTTTGCTACGAATAGAATTCTGGATTGACAGTTTTTTTCTTTCAGTATTTTATAGATGCTATTTCATTATCCTCTGTCTACCATAACCTTTAATAAGATGGTAGCTACATTTGATTCATTGTTCTCCTTTATGCAATTTTTCATTTTTCACTAATCGATTTCAAGATTTTTTTCATTGCTTTTCACTAGTTTGACTATGATGGGTCTTGATATGATTATCTTTATATTTATTCTGTTGAGGTTGCCTAAGCTTGTTGAATTTGTGAATTTATATTTCTAATCACACTGGGGAAATTTTCAGCCATTATTTCTTAAATAAATTTTATGCTTCATTTTCTCTCTTCTTTCTTTCTGGGACATAAAATATTAGATATTTTAATATTGTCCCATGGGTTCCTGAGGCTCTGTTTATTTTTCTATATTGTTATACTTTTTCTAAAGACTGGATAATGTGTTTCCATTGATCAGTAATCAATTCACAAATTCTTTTTTCAGTATGAATCTGTTATTAATCTGATCTAGTGAATTAAAAAAAAAAACAGTTCATGTTAGGTTTATAAAATTATTTTTTTCTTTATATTTATTTCATTTTGAATTCTCAGTGGGGTGTTTCTATCGTGTTATTCATTATACACATATTTTTTTCAGCATAATTTTAAATACTACCTTAATTTTTTGTCTATCATTTCCAATATCTCTGTCATTTGGGGGGTGATCTTTCCTTTTCATGATTGGTTACTTCTGTTTCTTTCTGTGCTATGTAATTTTGGATTACATACTGGACACTGAATAATGAATTGTAGAGATTCAGAAATTTGCTATGTTCCACTGAAGAATATTGGTTTTAAAAAACAGGAAATTAGCTTGACTGAACTCAAACTTCAAACTCTGTCTTCACCAAGGTGGACAGCAGCTAAAATTTCTCTTCAGTTCTTCAGTCTTCACTAAAGTTCTTGGAATATACCTTCAGCATATCAGGTTAATTGTTCAGCCCATGGTTTGGGCAGAGACTATCCACATTACTTGGGGAGCCTGAACAGCAACACTCTCCCTCTTGGATTTCCTCTCTCACTTTCTAGCTGCTGTGATTTTCCTAAATTTTTACTTCCATTTCTTCAAGTCTGTGAGGCTGCAGCTTTTCTACCCCCACATTAAACATCCCACATGGTGAAAACTGGAGCCTATCCTCAGGGTACAAGCTGAAAAAAAATGTGAAGCTCAAATAGGAACATTTATTTCTTCCTAATGTCAATTCTCCTCCACTTACTTTTTTTTTTTTTTTACTTTTGTTTACTACTTTTGTTTACTCTCTACTACCTTGAGTTAGTTAGGTTTTCATGTATTGTCGAAGTTTATAGTTGTTGTTCGTGAGAGGATTGTTACTGTAATTGTTACTCGTAATTAAGCATCATGCTCATTAAGTTTGCTTTTCTTATTTTTTAATTTTTAAGGATAGTATGTTTTTTAAAAATACATAAACAATATAAATCTATGTTAAAGAAAATATATACTTCATGAATATGAAATCACACACACATACACAGATGTACACCTCCACGTTCACTAAGAGATTAACTATTAACTGATTTGTATGTATAGTTCTAGACTTACATCTGTGCTCAAGTATTACTGTATAAAATAATATATTTATATGTGATTATATGTATCAACAAAACCTGAGATTCTAAATCTTATTCTGACATTTTGTTTTATTATTATCTATCAACTACAGCATTCTCAGCTTTATCATCAGCATCTTCATCATCACAAAATCTAACATTTATTTTTACTGTATCCCATTTTTACACATGCTAGTACATGGTAGTATACATCTTTACCATACATTATATATGATAAATATATAATTTAAGCAGATATTACTGTTTTCTCAAATTTATTGATGAGAAAATTGAGTTGAGTCTAAAATATATTGCCTAAAGCTTACAGCACATAAGTAGTAGACTCATATATAAACGCAGTCTATATTGAATGCCTAGTTTTTTGACAACTTTGGTAGTGTAATGCATCACAATTTATTCAAATATTCACTTATTGCACATTAATGATGGTAAGATGGTTAAATTAATGGTAAGATGGTTAAATATTACCAAAACTATAGTGACAAAAAAAGTATACATAAGAAGCATTAAGATACACAATTAGGAAGGTAAGATAAAACCAGATTATTAAGAGTTGTGAATGCTATGCTAGAGACTTTCTAAGTTATGCTTAAATAACAGAAAACCACCAAAAATCTTCAAGCAGTGGAATGATACGATTACAGTGACTTGGTCAGCAGTTTGTGTGTCAATTAAAAGTTGCAGGATGTTAGGGCAGGAAGACTAATGATGAAACTATTGGAAAAGTTTGAGGAAGATCATGTGTACTTGAATCAGGCAGCGGAAGAATAAAATTCTAAAAAGGGTATGAATTCTGGAGATAATTTACATAAAGAAGTAAGTTAACAAGTTAATATCTCAGTTTAAGACACAAATAACATGTACAAATGCCAAATAAAGTCTAGAAATAAAATGATATTAAAGATGAATCAGAGCAAAGCAATTGTTCTTCATGTAGCTAGGTAATTGAGGTCCATCTCTTCTGGCTTGAGTTGTGTGGAGATGTGTGTTCAACTATGATTCTATCAATCGTTCATTTTCTTCTCTGTCAGAAACAGTTCATATTTACTTTCAAATAATTTCAGTCTTTCATTCAGGAAAATAACATTGGGGAAATGCTGAGACATATGGACTACTATTTAAACACAAAGAAAGTTATCTAAGTTGCCCAGAAGTTTTATATGGTACAACTATAGTTGTATATTTTTTATATTACCTACAACTGTAGGTACAATAGTTAAATTTCAATCAGCAGGTTGTTTAAATTATTTTACTTACTATATTAAATAAATTATGTAAAACATATCATCAGTTGTATAATTACAAGGGCCAATACGAATTGGACTTGTGTTTTATAGTTGTGTACATTGAACAGACTGTTAGTGTTCTCTTCAATAATGCTTAAATCTATAGTGGCTATACAGAGAAAGAGCTGAATGTTTTACATATGTTTCTCTCAGATAACGATATATATTATTTCTGTAATGAAATGTTCTAAAATGTGCTTTATATTCTTTTTGATTAAAAGGAACTAATTTTACATGCATGATTACTTCAGAAGACTGCAGTTTGAAACTCATTGAAAATTTTAAACTGAAGATTTTCTAATCTTTGTCAACTATTTCTATTTAATTTTCACAAGCACTACCTTTATTTTTGCTATAGTTGGAATTGCCATTGCTGAGTGGAAAAATATCTGGCTAGATATTTCTTCTTTCATAACATATCTACTTCCATTTCTGCATTTATATTAAATCTTAGGGTTTTTTTTTTTTTTTTTTTTTTTTTTGTAAGTGATTGAACTGAAAGTTCAAGCAAGCAACTCACTGTCAAGGAATAGGTTACTGTTATTAATATTTTAACATTTTCCTAAGCCAAATACTAAAGCAATTGCCATTAAGTAAAGGATTTAGGAATAAACTGTTCCTGGATACAAGACATATAATTGTTGTCTAGGATAATAGCATTACTTTGAAAGGTTTTTAACCAAAGTATTTATTACTTACCCAATTAGAACTTTTTTTCAAACATCAATCATAGATTATCAACCTCTTTTTACGACATGTATATTTCCTTTGAAATAAAATACTTTGCGTATTCCTATTAAAGAGTCATGGCAATATAAACAACATTCCTTGTGGTGATTTTTGTGAGCTGCACAAAAGTTGCATTGTTGAAACATTAAATGAAATTAAAATAATAAGATTCTTTTTAGAATGAGGCAATGTCTTTCATGAACATAATTCCTATAGTTGATTTGTTTCACAGAATTATATAGAAGAGTTCAAAATTATGCATGCAGCTCTGATATTAGACACATAAGCAGTGCATATAGAAACTTCCTGTGGCATAGAAATAATAAATGTATTTATTGTGTTCGAATATATTAATCATCTTGGATAATTTTATTCTTTTTAATGCCATACACAAAATCAGTTTTCGCTTAGTGGAAAATAGTTATTTTAATTTTACTCTGTGTACCTTGGCAGTCTCTGCTACTTTGGTATAAAGAAGTATTTAAAAAACAAAAGGCCAGCGAAGTGATTGAAAACAGATTATCAACTCTCAGTGGAGAGTGGGAAGAGCAGCCCTTCATACTGCTTATGATTTACTTCCATCTTCCTGTTCTGTTTTACTTCTAGCTTTACCTGCAATATTATTTGTGTAAATTTTGCTGGGTTATTTACTCTCATTATACTTCTGCTTTCCTATCTTCAAAATGAGTATACTACTAATACCTATATATGAGGATATTTATGGGGCTTCAGTGAGACCATATAAAGCACTTAGCCTTATGTCTACAACGTTGTCACATAGAGGAGACTGAAGAGAGATTGGCTCAGATGACTGTTTACAGTTATCTTAAACAGATTGTTTAAATTCATTGAAAAACTCCAAATGGGGAAGTAAGGAAAATCCTATGGCAGAGAGACCTTATTCCTTAGTCCCAAAATATACTGTTTCGTCCCTTGTATTTGTGAGAATAGTATCTCTTATAGTCCAATTCTGTGAATTCTTTAAGACTGGTCAGGGATATTGCCTCATAAAAGCTATCCTTGTTACTTTTTCTTTGCTTCCTGGTTAATTATTATAGAATGTTAATCTCATAACTAATAGAGTAAAAGCCTGCTAGTATAATTTTTTTTAATCATTTACATGTGCTCATTTTAGAGGTTTTTAAAAAATTATTTATTTATTTTTGGCTGCATTGGGTCTTCATTGTTGTGTACGGGCTTTCTCTAGTTGTGGCAACGGGGGGCTACTCTTCGATGCAGTGCATGAGCTTCTCATTGTGGTGGCTTCTCTTCTTGCGGAGCACGGGCTGTAGGTGCGCAGGCTTCAGTAGTTGTGGCACACAGCCTCAGTAGTTGTGGCATGCAGGTCCTAGAGCGCAGGCTCAGTAGCTGTGGCGCATGGGCTTAGATGCTCTGCAGCATGTGTGATCTTCCCAGAACAAGGCTCGAACCTGTGTCCCCTGCATTGACAGGCAGATTCTTAACCACTGGGCCACCAGGGAAGTCCCCCTGCTAGTATAATTAACACATATTAATTCAACACATATTTGTTGAGCGTTTACCCCATGAGCAGTAGAATGCTAGTTATGGGTGGTACAAAGAAGAATAAGCCAGCCAGCCAGAACAAAATTTCACATAAAAGTCCAGCAGAGGGTTGCTTCAGCCTGACCCTCCCAGTGAATCCTGGCATACATATTTGAGCCTAAGAGTTTTCACAATTTAAAAGTTAAGGGAGCTGGGCTTTTCTTGTCTTCTAGGCCACAGCCATTAACTAAGGGCTTCCCCAGAGGAAAGAAATTCCCCAAATTTCTGACTCTCTGCATTGGATACAAAGTGGTTCCAACAGCCTGACCTCAATAAAACAGTCATGGGTGAAGGTTGTTGAAGGCAAATCACATTTAAAGTGGTGAAAAGCAGCATGTAAAAACTATAAAATGGATACAAGATGATCAGAAGAAGCACCAGACATTCCCACTACACATTTCTAGTGTTTTATGATGATTAAATAAAATTATCCACATAAAACATTTAACTGAGTTCTTAACAAAGAACAGAGAACTGTATAAGCATTACCTAGTTCTTAAAGCATTTAGGGTAAGTGAAAGATCTTCTGGAATTGACAGGTGGGTTTCAAACCTGGCTTTGGTGGGGGCAGGAACCCAGAAAAGATGTCAGGAAAATCTTCCTAGAGGAGTCAGAATCCATGCTGTCTCAACACATGGTCAACCCAGTGAATAGAACTATAGGCATTAGAGAAATGGAGAGAGGGATGGACAAGGAGAGTATGAAAGGCAGAGAGAGCAGCAGGTATAAAAGTCAGCAACAAGAAAGAAAAGTCATTAGAGGAATGCAGGTATTTCCATGTGACCTGAGTAGAACACCGGGAGAGACAAGCTATGGAGGTTAATGAGCGATGTTAAAGACACTTTACTTTGGGGTTTGTTCATTCATTTATTCATGTAGACATTCACTCAACTGATGTTTACTGAGGGTCTCTTACATACCAGGCACTTTAAAAAAGTTTAATAAGACATACATCAGTAAAGATCACTGTATTTGTGACTTACAATCAAGAAGAAAATCAGACAATAAACAAAGTGCATATGTAAAATACTATGTTAGGTAGTGATAAAAGCTTCAGAATAATGAAAAAATAGTGTAGCATAAGGGCATAAGAGAGGGCCAGGGGTAAGGAGTAGGGAGGCTATATTTTTAAAGTGTGGTCAGAGTAGGTGTCATTGGAAAGGCAACATCTGAGTAAAGACTTGAAGGAGCTTTACTGAGGAACTGACATGACTGATATATTATGGGAAGAGCAAGGAGGCTAGTGTTGCTGAGAAGAGCAAGCACAGAAGAGCGTATTACTAAAGGATATCAGGGAAGTAACAGGAATCAAGGCCTTGTAGGCCACTGAAGGCA
Source organism: Pseudorca crassidens (assembly GCF_039906515.1). Taxonomy (NCBI): domain Eukaryota; kingdom Metazoa; phylum Chordata; class Mammalia; order Artiodactyla; family Delphinidae; genus Pseudorca; species Pseudorca crassidens. The sequence continues at coordinate 151,263,703 of NC_090298.1, read as the reverse complement.
CTTTGTCTCTTGCCCTGAATGAGGTGGGGAGTGATTGCACAGTTGTGAGTAGAGGAGCGAGATGATCTGAGTAGTGTTTTTAAAAGATTACCCTGATAACCATATTGAGAACTGACAAGGGGAAGGGGTGATATAAGCAGTCCAACTAATTAGGACCTTATTGCCATAGTCAAGGTGAAAGATGATGGTGGCTCAGAAATGTGCGGTAAGCAATGGTGATTTTGAAATATATCCTGAATGTGCAGCTGAGATCTCCTGGTAAACTGATAGTGTATGAAGGAAAGGAGTCAAGAATGACTCAGAGTTTTTGGCTTTGGGCACCTGGAAGGATGCAGTTGCTGATAATTACAATATGAAGACGATGAGTGAGGCATGTTGGGCGTGGGTAGGGGCGGGATCAATTCAGTTTGGGATTAGTTGTGAATGAGATGTGCTGTCAGGCATTCAAGTGTAATGTCAAGTAAATAGTAACATATGTATTTTGATTTTTGGAATGAAGTCTAGTTGAAAACATAAATTTGGAAGTTGTTTACATATAGGTGGTATTTAAAACCATAAGACTAAATGAGATTACCACAAAAGTGAGTCTTGTTGGAAAAGAAAAGAGGAAAGGGTTTTATGTAAAGATGTAATTGATGGGATGGTTGTTGGATGGTGGCACAGAGAGAATAGTAGGCGTCTCTCCAGCTCTGATTTGTTCATCTTTAATATGTAAATCGAAAACTGACATTGGTAAACTTGTGACTTTAGACCACTTGGCAAGTTTTCTGGGAGCACTGCTAAGAATTACATCTCTAATCAAAACTCGGATTAAATATCTATTATTGCATAAAAGCGACTTAAAACAACAGTCGTTTATTATCTGAGTTTGTGTGGGTCAGGCTTAGCTGAATCCTCTGCTTCAGGGTCTCTTACAAGTCAAGGTGTCAGTCAAGGTTACATTCTCATCTGAAGGCTCAACATGAAGAACAATCTTCTGTTATCCTTCACTGTTGATAGAATTCAGTTCCTCAAAGGTCATTAGATTAGGTATTTCATGCCTTCCAGAGACCATCCTCAGTCCCTTGCCATATATCATACATACGGGCTTCTGCAGCTTGTTTCATCAGAGCAAGCAGATGGGAAGAGGCAGAGAGAGAGAGAGAAAGTCCTAGGATTTTTATAATCTAATCTAATCCAGAAAGTGTTATCTCATTACTTTTGCAATATTCTGTTCATTAGAAACGAGTCAATAGGCCAGCACATACGCAAGGGAGGGGATTTCACAGGGCTTGAATATCAGGAAGTAGGATTATTGCAGACCATATCAGACATTGCCTACCACACTACACATATTTTAAAATAGTTATAGCTTTAAATATTATTAATTATATTTACTAACAAGTTTAAATTCCTTTCTTGATCTCCTCTATACACTCCTAGAAAGATCATCTTTCCTTTCCACAAACCATTCACTTGCTTCTAGCATTGCAGTTAATACTCATCATTTTTGTGTGATACTTAGCAGTCTGTTGCCAGCTGTTGGTTAGTATAGGATTTCCAAGCTCTTAATATTGATGCCAAGAACTATTTGTCCATAGCACCTTTTTCTTGTAAGATTTAGGAAGCACATGCATGTGTAATTAATCAGAAAAAGTGATTAACCATTTAGGGATTTTTTTACCTTTGAAATAAATGTGTATATGAACTCAAGTAAAGGAAACTAGAAAAGTGTCTGGTTTTTGGGGTGAAAGACACTAGCTGTGATCATTTAGCAAGCCTCATCGTCTCTTTTTATTTGTTACCCTCCTTCACACACACCCCTGCACACTACAACATACATTCACGTACAGATGTGTTTGTTTAAAAAACTCAAAAACTTAATATTACCATAAGTTACAGGTTTTGCCAATGACAGTTCTGTTCTTAATTACTAAGCCCCCCAAATGAATTTGGTTCTGCAGCATTGCTCATTTCAATTTTTTTCTCTGCTTATTTCTGTTTGTTACTTTCTTGCTGCCCCCTTGTTTCAGACTCCCACTGCCAACAGCTGAGATAATATCCTCCCACCCCAACATCTGGTTCCTGCCACCAAACATTAGCCCTGTGCAACAGCCAAATACAGATGTGAGTCTAATGATCTCTAATTACCAGTCCTGATATGCATTTGCATCTCAGTGGGTGACAGATTGGAAGAAAATTTGAAGAAAATACCTACATTTATATCATGCTTTTCATCATGTCTATTTTAAAGAAATATCTTTTACATTCCACTACAGAGTCAGCTCCCATTTTTCATCACTCTGTGTTGCTAAACCCTAGATAAGGGGATTAGTAAAAAATTTCCATAAGAACATCAGCTAGGCATTTGAGAATCATCGATAAGTTATAGATTAAATGCACAATAATTTTAAATTGTAAAAATTATACAGTATGGTAAATGCAGAATTGTAGAGGTTGGGCTTTCCTTGACCTTAATAATGCATCTAGGAGAAATTACATGGCCGTACACTTCTCTGAAGAGAGAGTATTCCAAACAGAAGGAACAGCCTATACAATGACATATTTATAAAATATATCAATTCAAATATCTACACTTTAACAATACCAGGCATCTAGAAAGGCCATTTCACTTTCTCCTTAGTCCTTTAAACATACTTGGAGAAAAATATACCATGTGTTTTGTTTCCAAACACACGGAGTAGTTACAGTTCCCCAAAACCCGTATCATTTGAGATTCTATCATTCATCATTGAGGAAGTTAAAAAAAATCAAGAAAAATGGGATTATGGAAGCCCTCATAAGTATGTCCATGGTCATTAAAATAAAACAATATGGTACATTAAACAAAGAAAATATCAATTCTATTGTATTTTAAATATGCTAGAATTGATCCTGAGAAAAATATCCATGTATGGTCTAAAAATAGGCTCTTTCTCCCAGGTTCCACAAGATACTTGAAAACTTAATTTGCTTTACAGGCAGATAGTATGAATTCTAAAGGGAATTTTTCCAAATGGCCTCTACATTTAGATTTCCACCTCCCTGATTGTGTTACAGTCCCCAAAATGAAACAGTCCCCAACACATGATGCTATTGGCTTTTGTTAAATACATTGTAGCTGCTTCAGGTTGGTTTCTTAAAGAATTGGGAATACTCTGTGCTTTCTCTCTTTCAGTGCTTCCCTGTCAAGACTTTTATTCCTTTTCTTCCATGCACAACTACCTCTTGCTTAATTGCCAACTCCTTCTATTTCTAACTTCACTCTTTTTACTTCTCTCTCTCTCTTTTTTTCCTAACCCATGTAGCTCAATCCTTACGAGCAGAGATTGGGGGCCAGATAAAATGTGTGCTTATCCTGGATCCAACACTTAAAGACAGTTTCTCACTTTGGACAAGTTACTTACACTCTCTTAGCCTCAAGCTCCTAATTTGTAAAAAAGAGGCAACTATTATCTTTGGCAAAGGACTGTGGTTACCATTAAATGAAATGATGAGGGTAAACAGAGTAGATAGAGCCTGGCAGGTGGAAGGTAGTTGGTAAACGGTAGCTACTGTGAAGATGATGATAATGATGATGAGGAATACAAGGATAACACCCAACAGAAGGGGCATTTTTCTTCTACCAATAAAATTCTTCCATTTATAAACAAATAAAATGGATTAGAAAGCAAAACTGCATATACTAAAATACCAAATGTGTGATTCATATATCCAGTATCTTAATCAGAATGAGGGTCTAAATCTGTAAATATCCATTGAGTTACATACATTTCAGATTAGTGTGCTTTTTCCACTCATGTATTTTACATCTCAATTAAAATATTAAAAGAAAATATATTATTGGTATTATCTGCAAATGAAGCTATGAATGCATTCAGAGATATCCTCATAGACGTAACTGAAAGAAGGTATTTATCATAAAGTCATAAACTTGTGTTGTGGCTTAGGCTTCTCTTAACCTGTGAAGGATTTTATCCTTAATTTAAAGTGAGCAATTGATATTTGTTGGTTAACTTAGTGAAGTACATTTTTATTACCATGTGCCCATCTTGAGATTAATCTCTGTTCCTGTCCATACCTTTCCTAAATCTCTAAAGTATTCATGTTATCCATTTTTATTATATATTTGGCTGACTTTTATCTCTAGCCAGAGAACCCAGAAGTTAGATTTTCATTGCTTGGTGAATGCTGGAGTACAAACATAGTGAGACAGTTATTTTGTATCCTTTGTCCAGTTACTCACTGGGAGGCAGTGTAGTGTAGTGGTTAACAGCATGATCTTTGGATTCAGATAGTATTAATAGCTAATAAAAATTGCAAAATCTCATATAGCGCTTACTAGGGGCCCAATACTGATTTAGTACTTTGCAAATATTAAATACAAATATCATTCTATCCCTAGGACAATCCTATAAGATGTGCAAATAGCATCCTGGGACAGATTAAGAACACAAATTTAGGAGTCATTCAACCAGGGTTCAGATCCTAGCTCCAAACACAAATCTGTTGAGTGACCGTGGACATGTTACTTAACATCTCAGGGCCACAGTTTTTTTCTGGTGCTAAATGCAGGTTATTTCACGTTAGGGTTTGATTAGGAGAGCTGACTCCTCTGAGTGAAAGAGGATAAGGAATGAATAGGAATTAGATTTTATAATTATGGGATTAGTCTGTATAAGAATATTGCCTCCAGTTTAAGATCTGATCAGCTGGGCAGGCAGTCAGGAAGGAAAGTGGACACGAAACAGAGGTGAATAAGGACAAACTGGAACCCACGAGAATAAACTGGAAGATACACGGTCAATTGCTACCCACATTGATCTCACACCACCTCCAGGCTTGATGATATGGTTGACTTGCTGGAAAAATTGGTACCTGTCAGCATATTGCTGCACACACCTGGCTAAAGATTCAAAGGAGCTGAACAAGACTGGCAGGAGCTGGACTAGCTGCACACCCTGAGTACTGCCTCATGTCAACTAGGTGTGCCAGTAGATCAGTGATAAAGTACATAGCCTACAAAAGCACCTAACCCCACACAGAACTTTGGAATGTAAAAACGGATGTAATTCCATTTACACCTTTTAATTCTCACATAAATGTGTGTATGTGTGGCCAAACTTAGCCCAGAACCATACAGAGGAGAGAATTTCGGAGATAATAATAATAACCTCTCATACAGTGTTTTTGTGACGGTAACAAAAATGATAGCTTTAGAGAACAAATACTGCATGTGGTGGAAATAGAACAGACAAATATAAAGACATATTCAGGCAAAGCTTGACAAATGTCAGCACCCAAGATCTTCCAATAGAAGAAAAAGACGTAAATACTTTCAGTTTAAGGCTTACTTCTAATTTATTTAAAATAAGAGGTTTTTCTAACATTTGCTTTCTTTTCTGACCCTGAGTTTTAAGGATTTCTAATAAGGCCTATCACTTACAGAGATGTTCCATATAAGCTGGGATTCTGCTTTATAACAAAGTGAATCAGCTATACATATACATATATCTCCATATCTCCTCCCTCTTGCGTCTCCCTCCCACCCTCCCTATCCCACCCCTCTAGGTGGTCACAAAGCACTGAGCTGACCTCCCTGCTGGCAAGCAATTTTTAGTTCTTTCTCAGTTCAAGGGATACTTCACTATTCTGATCCCTGTACAGAAGTTCTTATCCTTCTCTATGCTGAGGTTATAAAGAAGAGGAAGTCTGTATTTTGTACAAGTTTGAAACTTAAAATACATTTTGAAGGCAAGATGTGTGATTTATAGATATATTATCATGTACCAGTATCAATTACCAATCAATTGCAGTGATGACTTTCCTTCTTCATGTTCTTGAGATTCTCAGAGGAGTTTCCTAAGTACAGTAAGTTGCAAATATTTTATTACTTAGTAATGATTAATGCACAAAAACATTGTATCAATGTTCAGTCTTCAAAAAAAACGGAATTATTTTAAGTGAAATAGTTCATTTTCTTCGGACTTTTTAAAGAAAGCATATTCTACTTTATTGGAATATCCACTTCATTATTTCCAGCAATGGAACCATGCCCATGATGGATTACCTTTCCTGCCAGTACATCCATGGTTCCTAAAACACACATTCATGTGTGTTTTTTTTTAACATTCTCTTTATTCTCTCTTTAATGTCTTTTTAACATTCTCTTTCTCTCTTTCTCTGTGTCAGGAAGAAATATATGTATTGTTCATTTCTGTGAGTTGTCAGTGAAGTACAATTACAAGTAACTGAAATGCTAGAATTACACACACACACACACACACACATATACATATATATATAGCCTGTTGCAGGAAGAATTTTATCCCAGTGCTATTTATTCAGTAGAAACTAATTTTATTCTTTCTGTTTAGTCTTTATCGAAGATATGTTTCTCAATATAATACACAAAGTTTTCTGCTAATGAAAAGAAAGCATTTACATGCCTGGGATAGGTCATACATCATACACTAGAATATAGAATGTTCATTGAAATTCAGTATTTGTGTAGTTATCTTTAGTGAGATCATGGAAATAGATTTTTTTTTTTTTTTATCTTGGAAGAGCATACCATTATGACTATTGAGCTATCATACTTATAGTATGTCTTGCCATAAAATTGAAGAAGAAGGCTCAGTTGGAGTTATGTAAAACTATGGAATCATTTTTAAATGAAACAAGACAGTTAAGTGTTTTTCAGTTGTTTTGTACCATGCCAACACAATTTGTTCTCTTAAACTATTTAACTTCAATTCAAAATATCGCTACACCCTCCCTGCTACTTTAGAGTAAGATAAGGTCCGGTCCTGTTACAAATTTTTGTGTTGTTAAGTGCCACTCCTTTATCATCTTCATCACAGTTATAATTTTACAATTATTTTGATGTTTACTTAATGCCGGTATATGTAAGATAATGCCAAGACTGTAAGTTCTGGAATGGCAGAGGTAGTGGCTTTTAGATTCAGGATTTAGTCCTTTGCTTCTAACACAAGGAGAAGCACATAGCAAAAATAAATAGTTATTCAATTATTTAATGTATAATGTTATTTTAATCTATATTTTTACTTTTTGCCATTTTGTGTCCTGTTAAAAACAGCATCAAAATGCTTGAGTCAAGGCAGTATCACAAATTCAAACTTATCAGAGTATTTAAGAAAATCAGTTTAAACATTTGGTGAGTAAAAGCCCAGTACCCTGGAGTCCTGATGAGACAGTGAGAACAACAAACTACCTTCTACAGTTCTAGTCTCACCTATTAACTGTGCCTCATTCACTTTGGCAAGTCACAGAGCCACGTTAGACTTCTGTTTTCACAGTTTAACCTAGGGAGTTTGGAATGTATTCTTAATTTCCAAGCTGAGCCCCAAGATTTTTTTCAGTGGTGCCCCAGAAATCAGTCTCTGAGTGGGTAGGGGTCTCACTTCTTCCCTTAAACCAGAATAATTATACCATTTCCTTATTTGGCTCTCAAATACCCTGACTCTATATAGAAATATCTACAGATACCATTTTCTATGCTCTGAGAATGGGTGAAAATGGTCTTTTGTCCACACTCATCACCTCAGGTGCCAAAAGTGATAAATGTGGCAGAGTAGGATTTTATTTCTTTCTATAACTTCTGTTCTAACAACAGTAATTGAACATTCACCATGGACATGTGTGCTTACAATATGTTTGGATATTATGTGTACTATACTAAAGTGTGAAACCCATCCTGAAAAGAGTATTACAATCAGATTTTTTAAATGGGGTAGAGTGTTGAACTATAAAACTGCTAGGGAAGGGAAAGGACAAAAGACAGTTGATTCCTCCTAGCCTTATTTATTTAACCCTTATTCCAAAAGGAATATAAAGGTTAACAAGTGATTATATATCATTTATACATAATCTGGACATACATATTCATGCTTTGTTCTAAATATTCATCATTTCTTGGTACTGTCCCTCAAGGACATCAAAGGATGAGCACTTAAAGTCATTTTGATTTCTAAAAATGTGTGGTTTGTGCCTCAATTATGTATAGAGGAAACTGTGTTTCCCTTACACAGGTGAAACAGGAGGTGGTACCCAGCCTCTGACATGCTTACAGGAAGCACATGCTGCTGATGATAAAGATGAAGGGTTTGGGGGTCCAGGAACAACATGCTACAGGTCCACATTTCTGAAAGGCAGAGAACTCTTAATTGTCTGGGCTATTTTAGCTTCTGATAAGAAGGCTCATGGATACAAACTTATCTGAGGACAAACAGAAAAACAAACAAACAAACAAACACACTTTCCTCCTCTTTTTCTTCCCTTGGTGTTATTTCAAACAAACTCAACATGTTCAACATTTATGAGCAGAATAGCCCATTACTACGTTTCCCTGGGCAGAGATAAGAAGATGTATTTGTTGAACCTAACTTTTCAAGTGGCACTAATATCATTTGGAGATAAGTAACTCAGTCAGGAAGAAATCTAAGCATAGTGGAAGCTCTGTCTCATGTTTGGATTTTGACAGTCTCAACATTTGCAACCTTTGTAGGTGGGATGAGAGAGAAACAAATAATATAGAGTTCATTAGGGATGGTTTTATAAGGACTTAGGAGTCTTATTTCCCCCTTTCACCCAAGAATGAATGAAATGGTAGTTAAGGTCCAGGAAACTTAGCACAGAAAGCACCCAGAGCAGGTCTAGCAGGGTGGTAACAGGAAGTAAGTTTATTTGAGCAGTTGTGGGATCAAAGTTTAAGAAACTGAGCCAGTTTAAGAAGCAGCATGAATTTGAGAATAGAGCCTTTGATTTTTAAATTAAAGATACATTTTAGTCTCTGCTGTTACCTGCTAGATGTGGGATCTTGGGCACATGTTTAACCTCTCTTTGCTGGTTTCATCACACATGAATAGGGACACATCACCCACCTCTCTTAATTGAGGGGATGATTACATAAGTTAAAGAGCCAAATATGCTTCCTGGAACTTTTATTTATCTTTTGCTACATAAAACATTTATGTCACTCATCTACTCAGTAGGTTCTGGGAATCTAATGGTAAGATGACACAAAGTCTCAGTTTTAATGGAGATTAAGTTCTAATAGAGAGATAAATAATAATCACAAGGATAATATATATGTATAATTGTAGGTGCAGTTGAAATAGAGTATTTATAGAAAAGTCTAGGGGGAAATTAGAGAGATTATTTATATTATTTTAGGACTGTGAAGGGAAGACACACGATTCTGGGACAGTGATAAGGAAGGCATTTGAGTTCATACAGAGTGGGGACAGAGCGTAGGTGGAGTGATGAAGAAAAATCCCTGACGTAGTATTGAGTCAAAACTCTGAAGAATGAGTTGGAGATACCTTGAAAAAGTGACATGAAGTTGGAGAAGAGCAGCCTAAACCCCAGTGGAAAAGAAAGTGAAGAAAGAAAGCCAGTGCTTTGGCACAGGGGCAGGAGAAAGAAAATTGCCTTCTCCAAACTGCAAGAAAGCCAATGTGATTAGGGTATGGAGAGAACAAGTGGAGAAAGGATGAAGAGAGGACCGAGGCTTTAGATAAAGTCCTGTAGGCATGTGTAGCAACTTAATGTTTCTTGTGATAATATGGGGAATAATAACAGGCTTTTATCAGAACAGTTGCATTGTCAGCATGTAGTTGAAAAAAAAAAAATCTTCACCCAGAATATACTGTGTGAATTGATTTTGCCAAATTATATCATTAGTTTAAGAGCTTTATTTTCACTGGGGTGAAATTGGTACCAAAAATTGGGAGATGGGGCATTAATCTTATGGAATAAGAAGCTGACATTTCTTTAGAGATTACCTAGAGTCATTTATGCCCAGAAGGGATATGAAAAACAAGTTTGCTGTTTCTGTAGTTGATATTTAAATGATATCATGTGGAGTTAAATATGAAATGCAATGGTTTATAGAAAAGAGTGAATTGGGGGAAGTGATAGCATAAACTTCCTTAAACACTTTGTAAACTTGAAATAAGAATAAGTAAACTCTTTAGACTATTTGCTGTATTCCAGGCACCATAATAAATGTTTTACAGGAATTATTTTATTAAATCTGACAGTAACCCAGTCAGTTAAACACATACTATTGGATTTTACAGTTAAGGAAACTGAGGACTTCAAAGTTAAGGATTGGTCCAGGAACTTAGCTGGAACCAAATGGAAACAAAGTTTGAATTCAGAGTATGTGATTTTAACCTTTATGCCACACTATCTACTTATTTCAAAATAAATGTCTCTTTAATAAGCCTATCTTTTTTTTATATATCATAGTGACCAGGGAAGCTGACTTGGTCTGCCTTCCCACTGCCTTTCTCTACTCTAAGTTTAAAGCTCTCCCTTTCTTCTTCCTCCTTTCCTGGGTCTCTTGCTCTTTCCCATCCCCTCCTCTCACATTTTTCGTTGCTATTTGAGGCTAGCAAATTTAAAGCCCTTATTTCTACTGCTTTGTAGGACTTTTTCATCTGTCTCCCCTGACGGATCTCCCCTTCTCTGATTATGCTCCCATCACCATTGGTTTTGCTTTCTAAGCAAGATGCTTCAGTCATAGGGCTTCCTCTCTGATGATCACCTATAGAAGTCTCCTTATGGCCACCAGTAGTTGCAAGCTGAAGATTTATTCCTTCCTTGATCTGCATCAATATTGTGAAATCTAGCTCACCTTTTTGGATATCCTTGACAGGGTGGGTCAGGAATGAAAACTAAGCCCCGAGTTCTAAAAATAGATTTTAAGTCTAGATTTCAATAAAACTTGAAAATAACAGCTTTCAACTACTTATTTCGATTACACCCAGTAATTTTTTTTCTCATGTCAGAAACTTAGAATCAAAATATTATTTTCTTAATTACAGAAAGAGACATATGCAAACTGGGAAAATATACTGTGGAATTGGAAGAGAATCATAAATGGTCACTACTGAAGTGGCTTGCATTTTCTTTTTTCATGAAATATGCGGTAGGAAGTGGTATTAACAAAGTAGCTTCAAAAGCATCCAGCTAATTTATTCTGAGTGAGAAGTGAAATCATTATTCAAGTACTTAGCTTGTCAAAGTGTTAGAGTCTATTTCTCTCCTGTTCAAGATGGAGGCAGGTGATTCCAAGAAAGAAATTATAACGTACAATGAGCCAATAGTTTTAAGAAGAATTCAATAAAAATTCTCTCCTCTCCCCGCTTCTCCAGTGAAATTTGGAGCCACTTCATTTGACAACTTTATAATTTGGAGTACAAAAACAATACCAACAGGAAGGAATGTGAAATGAACCCCAAACTGAGAGTTCAAGTATGGCTTGGCAGTGCATGTATAATCAATACTTATCAACCCCTCAAGGATTCCTAAACGAGTAGTGTTAAGATGAGAAGGCTATTATGTTCTGTATCATTAGCAAGATGTCCTGCTGGATTTCTTTGTTTGTTTTTAGGCATTGTTCTATGTTGATACTTTTCTTCATAGAAGTAAAACAAAAATGATTTAAAAAGGAGATGTAACCTTGACACTGTATTTGAGATCCATAATAGAGAAAACGTAAGAAAGAAAGAAAAGGGGTAAGGTAGGGAGATGGAAAAATACTATATGGATGGAAAGATGGGGCAAACAGAGGAAGCTAACAGGACTATATCAAATATCTCTGCTAAAAGTGCATTGAAATAGCAGTTGGTACAGAATCCTGATGCATTGAATCTCTCCTTGCACACAGCTGCCTCATTCTTCGTCTTACTCAGGCCAGCCATTCACCCCTTTAGGGCTTTACATGGCTATTTTGGCCTGGGATGCTCTTCTGAATATTCATTCAAGGAGAAGATGTTCATTTACTTATTCAGTGTCTTCAGGTCTTTACATAAATATTACCTTCTCAGCATGGTCTACCCTTTTCATCGAATTTAAAACTATAACCTATATACTGACATCTCCTCCTCCCACCCTGAATCTGTCAAACTTGTGACATGTTTACTCTATGCTATTTTTTCATAGTGCATTTGCCTAATATATCATTTTACTATGTATTATGTGACAGGTTAAAAATGTTCAGAAATGAGAGAAAATTAAAATGGTAAAGGACAGTAGTCACTCATGCTTTCTTTACTATGTTAAGAAAGAGGGACAAAAGGAAAGGAAGAGGTGAGCTATTGTGTTTTTTTAATTAAGAAAGAAAAACAACAACAACAGCAAAAGGTGGAAACTTAAGAAGTATAGTACTAGGGAATTTTTTTTTTTTTTCTGAGATTATGAAGAATGGATATTTGAAAGCAAACTTGCTATTGCTTCCATATGAGCCAGGGAATAGGTGTGGATAAACAATATCTGAGGGGGGAAGTATTTTGTTACATTTCTGATAATTTGGAGAGCATTAATGTTTGTATCTCCCACAGTAATTATATTCAATTCCCCCAAATCAAATGTAGTCCACAAGTTCTGAACAGGTGACTGCCGGCTAAATCTCACCACTGGATGTATTTTATCAGGTGATGATGGCAATTTTAAATTTAAAAAATGTGGAAGACTTTAACTGAGCTGGCAGCTCCTCAGGCCCTCAGAGTTGTCCTACACGTGGCCTGCTCAGGCTGGTTACCTGCAGGACCTCTCTGTGCATTTGAATCTCTCATCCTGCCTCTACCCCTTGAGTCACCATAGGACATTCTTTCCTTGCTTTAGATCAAAATTTCAAATAAAAAGTCAAAATTCCAAATATTACTTCAGTGGATGTGTTTTATTTAATCAGATTTTTAAAAATGAGTGGCCAATAGACTGCTTTTAATTGTTGGGTCTGTAACAGTCCAGGGGAGATTCTGCAGTTTACAAATGGAATGAGTACATTCGTAAGGGTAAGATAATTTCCCGAGTATATACAACATCAGTGCACCAAGCCCTTCCTTTGAACTAATCCATAATCATGTTGTGAGTCTCCAACAGAATTCAGCAGACCATTTCAGGTTTCAGAAAACCTGTTTTTCTATCTTGAAAGAGATATCTGGAGGGAAAGATGTTATTGGAGGAAATCCAGCATATTTTCAACTTTTCCCAAATTGGTGGCACGTCTGTGATTTGATTTTTCTATTAACACTGTGTGGCAGCTAAGAATACATAGAACTATTTTTATTTTTTTTTCCTCAATCTTTGATGATTGGGAACTTGATCTAAATTTCACCTCCAAATATATGATACTGCTAATTTGCCCTTCTTATTTCACCACAAACCTTTGGTGCCCCCATGTTAAGGCAAGATGTTACCTGATAACAGCTTTTGATTAGATTTGGTCTTTACAGGACCAGGTTGGGAACTTTTTCTGGCTTTCAGTGACAATTCATAATTGTTTCAAAACGGGCATTTCTGTTACATTTATAACTTATGCCGAAATGACCATATCCACCTCAAGCTATAACTCCAAATGAAGCATATTCATGTGTCTGAAAAAAAACTTATTTTCCTTTAGTTGAAACATCACCCTTTATAGTTATAAATAAATAAATCTCTAAGAGAGAGTGAAATCATGGTTAGGGAACTTAGGCAAGAATGACACAAGTAGAAGAAAAGACCTGTGAGACAGCCCAAAGTTTACATTTTGACAGAAGTTAAATTAGCCGTTTTAAATGTCATTCTACAGAATGTCACGGAGAATGAGTAAACAAGTTTGGTTTTCTTTGTTCTTTTGCTAAATCTAGCCAAACAAAACATGATTCCAAAAGCAGAAAAAAAGAAAAGGGGAAAAAAATGCTGTTTATCCCCCTTAATTCTAAATTTCCTGATTTGGGGTTTTTCTCTTTCTGGTAATGTGTTCATTCAAACATAAATGCAATTGGCATCAAAGGCTTAACATTCAGATTAACCACTTTTTGGCATCTCACCTCTTTTTAGTTTGAACTTGGAATCTCCTCCATGTACAGACCACTAATGAGAAAATCCTTGCTTATGAATTCAGTTCAGAATGGGAGCAGTTTTCCCCCCTCTCTCCTTTTGCATAATGTCGGCTTTGAAGTCAGGCAGTCCAAGAAAGTGATTGATCTTGCCCAAGTTCATAACTTTTTCAAAGTACTGCAGATATCATTAAATTTTAATTAACCCTTTGAGCTCCTTCTATGATGTAAAAATGAGGGAACATCAAAGGCTCCTGTGTTGGAGCAGCAGTAGCATCTTTTGTGCTCACATTGCTTTTTAGAAGATATCTCAGATGCAAATATTTCAATGGGGTCTTCAGCTTTGTGTGTGTGTGTGACATTGTTATGCTGTTGCAGGGCTAAAATCTGTTGTTAGTCTTTCAAAGCTGGTTATTTAAGCATTGCTGTTGGTCAGGGCTTAGAAGTGGTATATCTTGCCACCTCTTCCACGTACAGCATTGGAATCAAGGAGTCCAGTGAAAATGTCACTCGCTCAGTCTGTAGCTTCTTGTGTTGTCCTTCACCAGCTCTCATTCATAATTAATCTCATTTCAATCTTACGACAACATATAATATTCTGCATGTGGTCTTGGAAAGTCACACAGTTGCATTCAGATCTGCTGGATGAAGAAACTAAGGTAGATAGGGAGGCATGTACTGCCATGGGTTATGGGATTTAAGGCTGTAAGTGTAACGTGTAAAAGAGGAGCTTTTCTTGAAGCATCTAGCATATATTTATGGAGTGCACACTAAGTGCCAAGCATTGTTTAAGTGTTTAGTCACTGCCCTTGTTAAATCCACATTTTAGTGAAGGAGAATTTGCAAACTGAGGCATTCACGTGCTTGTGCTTCTTACCCTTTATAACAATTACTATCAAAAGAGTACTTGAGGGTTTCCCTGGTGGTGCAGTGGTTGAGAGTCTGCCTGCTGATGCAGGGGACGCGGGTTCGTGCCCCGGTCCGGGAAGATCCCACATGCCGCGGAGCAGCTGGGCCCGTGAGCCATGGCCGCTGAGCCTGCGCGTCTGGAGCCTGTGCTCCACAACGGGAGAGGCCACAGCAGTGAGAGGCCCGCGTACCGCAAAAAAAAAAAAAAAAAAAGGGAGTACTTGAATGCTTCCTAGTCCACCAGTGATTATTAGGCCACTGGGCAATGTTACCAAGTACAGGGAACCCAGGATCCTAATGTCCTGCACATATCGTTTGAGATAGAGCATATCTCATGTGATTAGGAATGGAGAAACTTGTGTGATTGGACACAGGCTTACTTGTGCCTTGCTTTCTTCACACTGCTACCTATTTTCTACCTTCTTGATAAAGTTAAATGAGGTCATGCACATGTGTGTTTTGAAATATTACTGTCTTAATAGTATTAAGTTTAATGGTTTTAAGCTTGCTGTTTAGATGCAGGAAAAGTTGGTTAGAATATAGTTTCTTTCTTCTGGTGGCTGTTATCTCCTGCCATTTCTCTTTAAACGTGAATATCCACTAACCACGATTTTCCCTCTAAAGATCTATGGGAGGGAGAAGAAGTGGTAAAAGTCTTGATGGCTTCACTTCTTCAGAAGTAATGATCAGCACATTTCCAAAACCCAAATGCACATTTGCCCCTTTAGGGTCACTTTAATCAAGGCATTATTGCAGATGATGCGTGTCTACCAAAATGAGATTTTGTGACCTACTGAAATGAACATGATCTGGGCTTTCATTGGGGGTATCTGACTTAGTGAGCTTCCTGTTTATGAGATTTAAATTAAAACTGCATAGATTATTAGGGGAAAATTTCACAACTTTGCCAATAATTTTTTTAAAAAAAATAGTTGATTTCCTCTTTCCTCCTAAATAGAATGTGATTCAAGTGTTGTAGAGATAATTTAAATACTGGACTGCTAAATGCCGTGATGATTCTATGATTCCTGAAAGGGACAAGTCCATGTTGTAAAGATAAAGTAGAAGTCTAACACCATAACTGTTGTTTTGGACTCAGGATGTACATAAATCCATGTGACAGTTGCCTGCAATGTAAACAATGTATTCTGACTACAGTACAGTTTTTTTTTTCTTTTTCCCTATATTTAAAGAGCACACTAGATAAATTAATTTGAGAAGTATGTGTGTTCTAGATAAACTGAGACATATACATATTCTAGAGATGAATGAAAATGAAGGAAAATTCAAATTTAAGTTTGTATTGGCAACAGATAAGAATTCACACAAAGGCTTAAACTCCTTTTCTTACTCACATTTCATTTTTAAGTCACGGCTCCGTTTAATGTCACCTTTCTTTTAAATGTTACCTGCATTTTTTTGAATTGTTAATTGTTTGCAGATTCTTATATATTTGTTCACCATAGGGTATAAGAAGAGTTATCATGGAGAATCAGTCCAGGTTGCTTGAAAAATAATAGGCAAAAAGCCATCAGTAAGAAAAGTGTGAAAAATAAAAACAAATTAGGCTTAGAGCAGTAAAAGGTTTAAAGCTATACCCCCGGAAAGGTTAAAACTACATTTCTAGGGTTGTCATATAGATATATAAGGTGAAAATAATTTGGGGGCATATGTGCAAAAATGAGCTTAAAGTAGGTTTTATATATATGATGAACATATGGTGATCTGTGAATGCCGTGGCAAATAGGATTCACTAAATAATATGCCCATTCCTCCTTTTCTTTCCAATTTCTATGTCGAACGAAAGCCAGAAGAGATTATGATTAAAATTATTCTGATGAAAAACAAAATTCCGAGTTGTGGATTATAAACTGCCTTTGGTTCTCTGCTCTCTGACTTCCCAAACTGTTTTGCTACTTGAAGGCAAAAATGACATTCATGTTAATGCAGGGTGACCTTCCAGCTGAGTGGTGCCGTGCCAGCTGAAGAACAGAAGCTCCGTGACTGTCTCTAACAGGGGTGGGCGGGGGGTGATTTCTTAACTAATGATTGCATTTCAGTGCATTTCAGTGCCTATGTTTTCCCAAAACAGACCCCTCAGATTTGGATCATTATCATAATACTGCTGTTGATTAATTTTTACTAATGCTGCTAAACATGAGAAATTGCATTAGAAGCTTTAGGTATATTATCTTATGCATTATTAGAATCACTCTGTGATATGCATGGTGTTATCCCCATTTCATAGATCAAGAAACTGAAGTTCTTAATAGGAGAGTGTCTTGTCCAAGAACTAACAGTTAATAAATAGTAAAGTTGGGATTCCTTCATGATGTTTTACCTGCCTCCAAATCCTTGGCTCAGTTTTTAGTAAAAAAACTAAATTATACTGAACTCACCATTCGGTATAATCAGCTTAATAGTTCATAAATAAGTTGAGTTAGCTTTCTTCGCTTTCTTCCTTTTTATTGGTTGCTTTACCCATCTAAAACACTGCCCTGTCATTGGTGCTCATTCTTTAAGATAGGACACAAGTCCTAAATAATGGTAAGTTACCAGTTTTGTCTTCTCAGCTCCCCTAACACTCTTGCCCAAACAGACTCCCTGGTCATATGGTTCAAGTGGGCTTGTGGGGCTGTGCCCTCAGAATGCCTCCTTCCTCTCACCAGACTAAGTTTTTCAGAGATGTGCATGTGGCTCTGTCAGGGTCCTCCCTAAATGTGGGCATCATCAGAAAGACTTTTTTCTTTCTAGTAGGGCAGCTTAACTTACAGCCATCTTTCTTTGCTTATGGAACATCCTCTGAGAATACAGTCCACCCTCTGTATCCCTGGGTTCCACATCCAGGGATTCAACCAACCACAGATTGAAAATATTTGGGAAAATAATCCAGAAAGTTTCAATAAGCAAAACTTGAATTTGCTGAACACTGGCAACTAACTACATATTATTGCATAGTATTAGGTATTATAAGTAATTCAGAGATGGTTTAAAATATATGGGAGGATGTGTGCAGGTTATATGCAAACACTATGCCATTTTATATAAGGGACTTGAACCATTGTTGGCTTTTGGTATCTGCAGGGGTCCTGGAACCAGTCCATTACAGATACTGAAGGATGACAGTAACTGAGGGGAGGGGTGGGTAAGAGACAATCACAGACATGGAAAAAGAAAAATCTGTTAGATAAGATTGAGGTCCTGGATTCAGCTGTGCCTGAAGCAGAGTCCTAATATTTTTTTAGTTACAGTAAGCAAATGAATTAGCCACTTCCTTATTTTTTGCATAAATCTGTATTATGTCTGCAACTTCTATTGGTTCTGGCCAGTGCTCTTATTACTCTGTTAAACCTTTTATGATCATCTTAATCATTATCATTATATTACTACCCTGAATGGCTACAACACTTCTCTGTACTTCAAAAATGTCCCTTAAACCTATTTTCTTAAATTAGTCATTTTGTTATTTGTAACAATTCAAAATCCCAACAGACTCTAACTACTAAGACAGCACAGGCCAAGCCTTATGCTCCTTCACACTCACTTGTGCTACTAAACATATAGTATCTGCTGCAGTAAATTTAATTCAGTAATATAAAATAACAGTCTAAGCACTGTAGCAGATATTAAGATTAATAATACCTGGGACCTAGCTTAGAGGCGCTTAATATCATTTTATGAGATAAGAGAGAGACAGGTGGTATAGAGTATGTGAAGCAAATAGCTTTAATACAGGCTAGACTAAGAGCAGGGAAAAAGAAGCTCATATTTAATGAGCACTTATTATATGCAAAGCACGAGGTAAGAGCTTGGCATGCACTGTCTTATGGGATCCTCAAAATCACACTAACAAGGAATTTTACACATTTTATTATTGAAGAAACTGAGACTCAAAAGAGGTCATTATCTTGACCAAGTCACCATTCCAGTTGGTGTGTGTTGAATAAGTGCCACCCCCAGGAGGGAACTCTGGGTGAGTCTGAGCAACATGTTCACTTAGATTCTGAAAAAGCAGGGCTGGTGGCTGGTAAGTGATTCTACTTGGAGTCAAGGAGGAAATGCAGTGTAGATGAAGTGATGCCCAGGGAGATCATGCCTAAGGAGCAAGATGGAGCCGAAGCTCGGAGAAGGGACGTGGATTCAGAATCAAGTGGGGCGATGCACGAGAAAATGTCACCACAGGCATTTCGGACCTAAGGTTGTGAATGAGTTGCAGATGTTGAGCTAACTTGATGTTCTGATTGTGGGACTCGGGCCTTGTCTCGGAGGCTTAAAATAATCTTGAAAAATGGGCACATGGTTAATAAGGCGGAGGCAGGGGATTGGCCACAGTGTGACTTCAAAGTCTTCATTCTGTTCCACTTACCCAAGGTGCCTTAAGTGCCAAAAGAGAAATTCCAAGCGCTGTGGGAGCTCAAAGGAAAGTGAGTATATTTAGAGATATAGCAGGAGGAAGCTTTAGAAATGAATGTCAAGGGATGCCTCAGATTTTAACAAAAAGCGATACAGAAAATAGAGACCATTTGTGGCAGAGAAAAATAGCAAGAACTTAAGTATGAGATGTGCAGGATGAGGAAAGGATGTGAGAGTTACTTCAAGATAGTGTTCCAAGGAGGAAAAATGGGGTCTGTCTTCAAAAAGCCTATGATCTTGTGGGTTACACCACTTCAAAAATCACATTTATGGCTCTAAACCATAAGTCTTTTTCTGAAAAATTATGATTATTTTATCTTCACTTTTGAAGTTGCCTTTTAGAATGCTTCTTTATTTGCAAGTCTGCCATATTAGAGATAGGAGTTGTAGAAAAGTTTGAATTTGAATTAAAAATTTGAACTAAGAGTTGGACTTTGGGATAAAAGAATGTGGGCCAAATTTCAGACCAGAATTGTGAGCCTGAGGAAGCTATCCTTTATCTATATCCTTGCAAGATAGTTGTGAAAATCAAATAGGAAAAGGCATACTCAGTTGTTTAGCAAAGTATCTGTTACATAATAAGATCCTAATGATCATAAGATATTATCATTATTAATATTCCTAAACTGATTATAGTTTAGAAAAAATTAATTGTTTTTAGTGCTTCTAGTTAGACATACTTCAGGAACTGAAAAAGTAGAGCTATATTTTGCATGTTCAAAAAAAAAACGTCATAACTCTGGAATTAAAATAGAGGTAGTATCCCATGCTATAGATGTAAAAACTGAGACTCAAAAATATATACATGATTAATTCATATCACTCAGTTTTCTTTTGATCTTGAAATTAGGTAGCATTTTCACCATCTTTCCAGACTCCTATATTTATTGAGTTTCCATGCCACTGCCAGCTGCTACAAAGCTAATGCCAAATTTTACTTTATTTTTATATATTTCTTTATTATTTATAGCTATCTCACTTTTAAGCTCCAATTTCTATATCAGTTACCTTTAAACAAGGTTATGCTGAGGTAGCAAGTACCTCCAAGGTATCAGTAGCCAACAACCAGGATGGTTGATTTCTTGCCCGTGATATATGCTGCAGATCTTCTGTGGCTGTTCTCCATAAGCCTTGTTTATTCCAGGGCCCACGATGAAAAAGCAACTTATAGCTGGGATATGCTGGCCTTGTTATCGGGGGAAAAGAACTCTGGAAAAACACATAAGGTCATTCAAAGCTTCTGCTGCCAACTAGTAATATGATACTACAGCTCATAGTTCCCTGGCCAAAGTAAGTGGCATAGCCATGCCTAATGGCAATAGCTTATAGAAGTATAATCCTTCATGAGGTTAGTAAATGACAGAGCCATGATGCTAATTTTACCAATATGTGAGTATTAGTACTTATTATAGGCAGAGTTCTAAGAAGGCCCCATCTATTCCCTGCCCCCTATGAATAATCCCAGAGACAGTGAATATGATGAATTTTACTCCAATGATTACATTATATTTATTGCACAGTTGGTTTTAAGACAGGAAAATTATCCAAGAGGGCCTGGCCTAATCATTTTAGATCTGAGTCTAGAGACCAGCAGTAGAGGAAGTAAGAGCTTTAGAAGCACGAGGGGGATTTGTTGGGAGAAGTTCTCAGTTGCTGGCTGAAGATGAAAGGGCCACATAACAAGAAATGCATGTGGTCTCTAGGATCTGTGAGAGGCTGGAGGATGACAGCCAGGAAGGAAATGGGGACCTCAGTTCCCATTTATGTGGTTCCCATACCCACAAGAATTTAATCTCAGTTATACAACCAGAAGTAACTGAATTGGCCCAATGCATTTCAAAGCAGATTCCTCCCCAGAGCCTGCCAAAAGGAAAGTAGCCCCACTGACACCTTCATTTCAGCCTTGTGAGACTCAGATCCCAGTCACTCTGTGCCCAGACCTCCGAACTACAGAACTGTGAGCTAAAAAGTAGGCGTTGTTTCTAGCCATTACATTTATGGTAATGTACTACACAACACTGGAAAACTACGGCAGTGTTACTTTGCTACTTAATAGCTTTAGGACTTTAAGCCAGTGTCATGGCCTCTCCAAGTCATACTTTTCTCACATTTATAAATAAAATCTCTGCATCACATATCCACATTGTTATGGTAATCAAATAAGATAGAATATGAAAAATTAGTTGTAAACAGTGTGCTGCAAACCTGTAACAGATTGACATCACAAAGCAAATAGAATATCTATTTCAATTTATAAAACAATGAAGTATAGGAATTATTTATTTTATTAAAACATGTCACCAAATTCAGAGAAAACAGTCAGGAGCATGGATCCACACAGTCATGGGGAAGCAAATAATCATTGGAACTAGGGTTTGAGTTCAACTCTGCCACTGGAAAAGCTACAGGAATTTGCACAATATACTTATTCTTAGTGAGCATCAATTTCTTTAAACACATTTTATATCCAAAAAGGCTTTTCTGTTGCAAGATTAGAGGTAATACATATACATTGTTCCCACTGTAGGCACATACAGTGCCCCTGATATTAATTCATATAATTTATAATAAAATAATTAACACTTTCTATAAAGTGTCAAAAATATCTGCGGCATAGCTCCATGCTCATTCCCTTTCTTGCCCTGTCTTGGTCCAGGTCAAATTATCTGTTGAGGCACAAACTCAAAATGGAATCCAGCAGACTGTCATACTGGCCATATTGGCTTCAGGCTTGATCAGCATAGGAAGCTTCCTCACTCATATCCTCAGCTTTCAATTATGGGTTTTACATTAAAGTTCAGTGAACATCACAGATAAGCTCTCTTGATTAAGATCATTAAAGAATTCTTTATCTTTAGTTCAATGGCATCTTGCCTACAGATTTATTAGACTGCTTTTTTGGTACACTGCCTGTTTCAGGGAGAAAATATTCCACTACTACATACGGGCAGGATAAAGATGAAGCACAACTGCCAATTGCACATAAGGAGTCTGATGCGTTGCTATTACCACGAGGGATTTGTAGAGTCTGATATCTAGGAATAGGAAGGAACTTCAGAAAATCCTCAAACCCAGCCTCCTGAGCTGAGTCAGGTCAGGGGGTGGTATCTGTTTCACACATGGAAGCACCAGAAATGTAGGTACTTTTTTAGCATCTTGTAACTAGATTATTATCTGAACCCCAGGGCCTGTGTTATCACTATTCTTTCACAAGATTCATAATGCTTTTCTCCAGAGGACGTCTCCTCTACTCACAGTCTTGATAGATAATGAGAAACAATTTTCTTGATATGTGTTTACAAAGTAAATAATTTACTGATGAATCAAATATTTATTGATTAGCTACAGTGGGTTGAGGATGTTGCCAAAGCACTAAAAGAATATAAGACATTTAAGATACAATTCTTGTCGTAATGGAAATGACAACTTGGTTGACCCAAGAAATAGTATTATGAAGTTGAAATTAAAATAAGTCATATATAAATGTCTCTTAGAGTCACTCTTCCAACCACAAAATCAACTGGTGATTCTCTCATAAATGGTACATTTTGAGATTTATGCCAGTACAAAATAAATACCACTTAGGTGATAGAAAAAAACAATGCTATACAGAACCAAAATACAGGCATTAATGTGAACAAGTACTCCACAAAAGATGAACAAATGAGTGAATGACTATATGAAACAGAGATTTGAAGAAATATCAAAATTAGTAGAGGCAATCAGGAAAGGTAGTGACAGAAATATGAGTAAGCAATTAGCTAGATTCATGACTAGTAGAAGAATTGGCATAGAAATTCTATGACATTAATAAGAATGTTACTAGAGATGAGCACTTTTTATCTCTATTGCCAAAATTATGGTCAAAGTGGAGAGCCTGAAAGCATGGAACATTTTTTTTTTAAGCATTCATGGTCATCATCACTCATTTTCTGAGGATTCATTAAAGAAAAATAGTGAAGGCTAAATGATGACATGTGGTTACATTAAAATATATATTTTAAAAGCCAAATGAAAAGAAACATGTGTTACATGGTATTCCAGGTTAACAAGTAAGTAAGTTATTTCCTTGGGGTGAAGGGCAAATACATGCAATTGCCAGCAAGACAGTTCCTTTACCACTGATGTATTAGAAATCCATTTTAAAAATCCATTTAAAATCCATATTTAAAAGATACTTCTCCAAGACTCTTCCCCTCCATCCTCAGATTTTTTAAATCTTATCTGACAATTTCTCACCAAAAACTTTTAACTGAAGCAGCAGTAGCTGAATACTTTCTTGAGGAACACATTGAAATTAAGAACATGTGAACTTGTTTTTCATTTGTTTTTCTTTGGTTTGTATGTTTACATTTTACCAGAATAGAATAGTATATTCTTAAAAAAAAAACAGACAAGAAAGTGTATTGGAACTTATTATATACCACTGTGCTGAACAAGAACACTTTATTTGTGAGCTTGTGGTATCTGGATTTGATTTTTTTTTTTTGCGGTACGCGGGCCTCTCACTGTTGTGGCCTCTCCCGTTGCGGAGCACAGGCTCCGGACGCGCAGGCTCAGCGGCCGTGTTTCACGGGCCCAGCCGCTCCGCGGCATGTGGGATCTTCCCGGACCAGGGCACAAACCCGTGTCCCCTGCATCGGCAGGCGGACTCTCAACCACTGCGCCACCAGGGAAGCCCTGGATTTGATTTTTATATCTGCATTATATCTTGATTGTAAAAATAATGCATACATGTAAAAAATAACAAGTTCATGCAAAAAAAATCTTGATTTCACCATAATCTCACAAGCCAGAGGTAATGACCATTCATTACTATTTTATATATCAACCTCTCTCTATATATTTATTAAATAAAAGTTGGGATGTCATATTTCTTCAACCACTTGCTGTTTTTTCAAGTTTGCTAATATATATTGGACATCTTTATAGAAATATTTTGTCCTTCAGCCAGAAAAGAGACTTGGAAAAGGATGTGAAGTGGTAAGACTCATTACTCTGTTATAAATTACACCTAAATCAGATTGGCCAGAAAACAAATGGCTAGTTCACGTTCACAACTGCTGCTGTGAATCCCAACGCTAGTTGGCTGCATTTGTAGTGCTCCTGTAAAATCTGTATCCAGCCCCAAATAATCAGCAGTTCTAAATCTTTTTAATAGTGTTATTAGTCACATTATTGTAAGCCTCAGTTCAATTATGGAGAAATATTAATAAGCTTGTTGTAATAGTCATACTATAAAATGATCCAATGCCATTATTGGAACAGCCAACACTTTATTTGGAAGTTTCCTGGTGCAGAAACTGTTTAAAGACTTACAACATATCAACATTACTTTGCTCCTCTGAATGAAATTTTCCATGTGAAACCAGTTTCCTTCACATATAGACATAATCTAGTTAGTGGTATGGTATAGTCATTAAATAATTAATAAATAATTAATTACTGAGGGGCTTCCCTGGTGGCGCAGTGGTTGGGAGTCCGCCTGCCGATGCAGGGGACGTGGGTTCGTGCCGCGGAGCGGCTGGGCCTGTGAGCCATGGCCGCTGGGCCTGTGCGTCTGGAGCCTGTGCTCCGCAGCGGGAGAGGCCACAACAGTGAGAGGCCCGCGTACCGCCAAAAAATAAAAAATAAAAATAAAAAATAAATAATTACCGAAATTACTCCAGCCAAGCTCATGTGGACAGTTGTCTGAGACTGTCCTCACTCAGAAGCCTGTGTCTGGTCCACCTCAAAGCTTCAGGCCCAGCTGCTGCGCTGGTCTGTGAGTGGTGCTACTCTTTTCTGATGGATTTAATGCTGACCTATTAGTTATCTATTTTTTACGTATTAGTGTGCATATGTCAATCCCAGTCTCCCAGTTCATCCCCACCACCACCACCCCACTTTCCCCCCTTGGTGTCCATACGTTTGTTGTCTACATCCGTGTCTCTATTTCTGCCTTGCAAACCGGTTCATCTGTACAGATGCTGAACAGCTGGTACAGCTCAGAGCTAGAGGAGAGTTCTGAGGCCTGTGCTGTCACCCAGGATTTGGTGCCTGCAGTCTCTAGTCTGGCTGGGGACTTGGGGGCAGAAAAGGAATGCTGCTGAACTCGAATTACCCTTTATAAGGGGAAGAAATAAAGGAAAGGAGTTGCCAAAACAAAACAAAACACAATAAATAAATAAATAATTATTGAAATTAAAAGCATTTTCAATAATACATTATTGAAAGTATAGATAAGGAAGAAAAGATTTCTATCCTTCTTTATGGTTTACAATGTGTTTTCATATGTTTCTCTTATTTAATGAAAAGGATTTGAAAAAAATACAAGGAAGGTGTTAAAAATTTAAGAATCATTATCTTGATTCATTCACCAGACTTTTATTGAGCATTTATAAAATTCTATGTGTTGTGCTACAAGGATAAGTCCAGTGGTTCTTAACTGAGGCTGTGCATTAAAATCACCTGGAGAGCTAAAAAAAGTGATGCCCAGGCCACAGCACACACTAGTTATGATAAGCTCTCTGGGGTTAGAACCCCAGTATTCCAGGCAATTCCATTGTGTACTCAAGATTGAGAATCAGTAGTTTCCAATAAAAGCTTATTATAAATATAAAAACAGTTTAGCCAGCCGTTAAATTACATATTCAAACATAAGAAATTTAGAATGGAGTAATTAAAAGTACAGTGTAAGATTCATTTTTATTGCAATTATAACATAGGATCATTATTTCACTTACTAAAATCTACAAGTTTCTCTTTGCACTGCTGTTGATATCAAGAAAAACAATGGATGAGATTGATAGGTAGGTAGATAGTTAGATAGATATAGGCAGACAGACATCCCCAATATAGGTAAAGTGCCTTGAGATTTGCCTGCTCCTTTGTAGATCAAAAAAGAAAGGAACCTAAATACAAAAGCCATGAAGGATATAGATCTTTGCTGTATGTTTTCTTTTTTTTTTAACATCTTTATTGGAGTATAATTGCTTTACAATGGTGGGTTAATTTCTGCTTTATAACAAAGTGAATCACTTATACATATACATATGTTTCCATATCTCTTCCCTCTTTTGTCTCCCTCCCTCCCACCCTCCCTATCCCATCCCTTTAGGTGGTCACAAAGCACCGAGCTGATCTCCCTGTGCTATGCGGCTGCTTCCCACTAGCTATCTATTTTACATTTGGTAGTGTATATATGTCCATGCCACTCTCTTACTTCATCCCAGCTTACCCTTCCCCCTCCCCATATCCTCAAGTCCATTCTCTAGTAGGTCTGTGTCTTTATTCCCATCTTGCCCCTAGGTTCTTCATGAGCTTTTTTTTTAGATTCCATATATATGTGTTAGCATACAGTATTTGTTTTTCTCTTTCTGACTTACTTCACTCTGTATGTCAGACTCTAGGTCCATCCACCTCACTACAAATAACTCAATTTCGTTTCTTTTTATGGCTGAGTAATATTCCATTGTATATATGTACCACATCTTTATCCATTCATCTGCTGATGGACACTTAGGTTGTTTCCATGTCCTGGCTATTGTAAATAGAGCTGCAATGAACATTTTGGTACATGACTCTTTTTGAATTATGGTTTTCTCAGGGTATATGCCTAGTAGTGGGATTGCTGGGTCGTATGGTAGTTCTATTTTTAGTTTTTTAAGGAACCTCCATACTGTTCTCCATAGTGGCTATACCAATTTACATTCCCACCTGTATGTTTTCTTTAAAAGGCAGCAGAGAGGCTCACATTGCACATCACAAAGAACCAATACTCACTCTTTCCTTAAATCTTCCCACTCGTTAAAAGAAAAAATAAAAATCCTGCTAAAAGCTTTCCCTTTTCCAAAGAGTAGTCTAACTATCTCTCTATCTCCATCCACATCTTCTTTCTCCCTTGAATCATCTTCATGTAACCATCATCACACAGCTCCGTAAGTCTAGTTATTTTCTTGTCCTCATTATATTCATTATAAAAATTAATCCCTTTAAGATTTTGGTGTAGTAAATGCTTAGTTTTGGGTGTGATAGATTGATGTTAAGACAGATTAGTTTGATATTGATGGTCAGATGGATTATTATAAAAGAGTGAGAAGGAAAAGAAAGAAGGAAAGAAGGGATAAAGGAACAGATGAAGGAAAAATAAATGAAACCATAGTCTCTTTCTCTGCTCAAAACCAACAATTGCTTTCCCTCAAATGACAGTGAGATACAGCCTCTTTATTATGGCCCATAATACTGTATGCAAGATGTGTCTCTGCCCACCTCTCCTACAGAGCCTTCTCTTGCTGCTTCAGCACTAGCCACCCTAGTCTCCATTCGCGAACGTGCCAAGCTCAAGGGCTTTGCATTTAGTATTTCCTCTGTCTAGAGCTGTGTTTTTGAACTGGCGGTGATTTTGCCCACCTTGGCTGTATCTATAGACATTTTCAGTTATCACAACAAGGAAGGTGCTATTAACATCTAGTGGGTAGAGGTCAGGATTGCTGCTAACCATTGCCTGGAATAGCCCCACACAACAAGGAATTGTCCATTTCCAAACATAAATAGCACTGAGGTTGAGAAATCCTAGTATGTACCGAATCATCCCCCAGATCTCTTCTGCCTCTGTTCTTTTTTTTTCCAGGGCTCTCCTGAACTGGCACCTGCTTAGGGAGGTATTCCCAGATTACCTTATTTAAGATAATAGCTCCCACCACACTGTCTCTACCCCCTTGCATGGTTTTACTTCTTTTTTACGGCACTTATCAACTTAGTGTGTTACTGGTGTTAAAATAGATGTAAGAGACAAATAAAATAGTATGCTTACACTAAATGTTCAGTAGTTCTAAGATGAATCCCGCTTCCAATAATGTTAAAATGTGAGAGAAATTTAGGATACAATTTAGGATTGAGGAAATACAAAATTATCCAGATGGAACAGAAAAGAAAACTGAGGCTTCAGGAGGTTAAGGAACTTGCCCAATATCACACAGCTATTAAGTGGTAGACCTAGACATCTGACCGTGAGATTCCTCTTTGAAGTCTTCTTAGTGTGTTGAGTTGGGGCTGGGAATAGGATGATAGAGAAAGCTGCAGGGGTAGGAAAATAAGAAAAAGAAAAGGAAGGAAATGGAGGGAGAAAGTGTACATTCCAAATAAAATTGTTCTTAACAATTTCCCACACTCTAGGGCATAGTATTTAGCTCATCTCTAAGAAGCACAAACGACCAAGATGTTATTGTAGCACCACTGTTCAAGATGTAAAGTAGCAAGGTCACTTGTCACTTGACACAGCTATACTAAAGTAATCAGAATACTTTAGCCGTAACACTCTGCTGTAAAACACAGCCAGCATTCGACCACCCAGCTAAGTGTCCTCTCTGGACTAATTATTTTAAAAAGTTAGACAGAAAACCGTTACAGTTTTAGGCACTCTTGTTGACATAGGAGTGAATAAAGCATGTTTCTGCCAACCAGAGGATGTGAATTAAGGAGCTTAGCATTCTTTCCTTTTTTTTTTTTTTTTTCTTAATAATGTTCTCATCATGCTACCAAGCAAGAGCTCTCAGTGCAAAGATATGTGGTGGCACTAAATGGCTTATATGTACCATAACGGATGATACTGTAGATATTAAACAATATGTAAATGTCCTCTTATATCGAAAGTCCCCAAAGAAGGGGACAGGTTAAACATTCCCAGACTGAGGCTGAGAAGTAAAATGTGAATCTTAGAAGTAGAAATTGCACTCTTTTATTTATACAACTATAGATATATGTCGTACTAAATGATAGAATTGGCAGAAATTCTGAGAGAATTTGAATTTGAGGGTTACAAGGCTACTAGATAATTTGGGGGCGTTAAAATAGTTTTAAAGGAACAAGTACCAGTAGAGTAAGAATAAATAAATCAGTCATGTTGCAGGCTCCATACAGAGGGTCTTCAGCAGTGCTCAGGATTTGGAAGGAGGTGACTTCCTTTTGAATTCAGGCTCCACAACTTACAAATTGCAATCTTGGGCTGGTTCCTCAACTTCTTCATGCCTCTGTTTTCTGAGTAGTAAAGTGGGGTTAGTAGTAATGCTAGCCTCACAGGTTTTGATGAGGATTCAACACATATAAGGCATGTTAGAACAGTGCTGACACTCAATAAACATTCAATAAATGGAAGTGTGATCAATATGGATGGTGTCAGCCTACTGCCTTGCAAGTACCTGAAGTGACAATACAGACCCAAGACTTTTTATAGTCCTTGCCTGTTGATTTTCTTTTCTTTATTTCTTTTTCTAATAATTAAACTTTTATCACTGAGCAAAGCATAAATCATTTAAACCAATATATTTGCACAATTAACCCAGAATGGCAAACTTGCCCATTTGTTCACAACAGAGCACCTTTCTTCTTTAGACTTTGTTATACAAGTTGAGACTAGGACTCTTTCTTTATAAATTATTATGTGTTTTTTTTTTCCCCACCATCACTCCTCTCCCTCCCCTCCCCACATACAAAAGAAAGACCTCAAACATCCAACAGCTTTTTCTTTTCCTCTGTCAGATGTAAGTTTTGAAGACTTCACATTTATTGGTGGTCCGGTGGGAAAACTGAGTTTTCTAAAATGCAAACGTTTCTAAAAAGACCAGTGTCTCCTCTGGCAGCACCGGCTTCAAATGATCTGCCCACTGAGAGCATCTCAGTTTGATACGTTGTTTCATAAAAGCTGATTCAGGCTTTAGACGCCTACAGGGTCTTCATAAAGTGGATATAAAATAATAATAAAAAATAAGGCTATAGCTTAAAAATTTAATCTAAAAAAACATTTTTTTGATCTCAACTCTCTCATTTTAGAAGAAACATGTTGATTTTCTTTTTCCAAAATATGTTTTGTTTCCTTCAGTAAATTTTCTTCTGATAGGATCCAAAGAACTGGCTTGTGCTTAATTTGGTATTTATAATTATACATCTGCTGCAGCAAAGGAAACATTTTAGACTGAACTCTCAGACAAAGGGTCAAGGGTTTTTATTTTGTTTGAACCAACAGATGGCCTTTAGGGCCATCATTCACTCAAATGCATTCTGATTCTGGTGGCCATAACAATAGTAATGTTCTTGCAATAATGAAGCTATCTTTTTTCATAAAAATGCAAATGGCATCTGTTTATGTCATGTATGTATGAAGCAAGTTAAGTAGAAACTTTTGAAAATGGTCATAATCTGACCTAAAATGCTTTAAATTAGAGAGTTTAAATTTGAATGAATTGAGCAAGTATGCTGGATCTTTCCCAGTTCCTACAGGGGAGGTGTAAGAATTCAGTGACTCACAAAATTATGCTAATTACAGAAGTTTGCTATAACAGCACATGTCCAAGAAGCCAGAACTTTTGTGGTAGTCCTAGGTTGTCTTTACCATAAATATGTTTCTTCTGTCCTGTTAGAATTTCAGAATTAGAATTGCATAGTTTAAAGGAAGCAATGTTTTCCCCTAATCTAAAATAAAATACTAATTGCTTCCCTTTGTATTTACATGTAACTTTGTTTTTCAGGATTGTTAATACTGTTTTTCACTCTACACAATTTTCTAATTTTTATATAGTAAAATGTACTCATCTTTCATAGCCTTCCCTGCTCTAGTCTTGTAAGTAAATCTGGACTTACTTTCCTCTGGTGTTTTATGATTTCTTATTTTCATATTTTAATTGCATACCTAAGATGATTTTCATGCAATAAATGAAGTAGGGATCCAGATTCATTATATTCCAAATATTTAGCATTTGAAGCAATAGCAATTATTTTTTTTAAAAAACACAACATTCTCATCAATTTGAAATGCTGTGCTCATTGTTTGCTAAATACTATATATTTAGTTCCAGTATATTTTCTCCTATACTGTGAAATTGATCTCCATTTTTTGTTTTCCCTTCCAATACAAACTTATTTTCTCAAGTATTATAACCACTTAATGCGTTTGATTCTTGGCAGGAATAACTTCCCTTCCTGCTACTTATGTTTCTTTCTATTTTTTTCTTTCATTTTAAAAAATAATATTTCTAGATAATCCTAACTTTTAAAATATAACGTTATTTTTTCATGTTACCACAAATTTGATTAATATTTTAATTAAGACTTTTATAAGGAAATGTTAATGTGTGCACAATATTAAACCTTTCTATCAAGAAATAAGGTATATTTTTCTGTTTATCAGTCTTCTATTATGCCCTTCAGTAGAATTTTAACATTTCTTTCATGTAAGAAATATATTTTCATATTGTTTTTTGGAAATGTAGTTACATGTGATAATTCAGTGGGACTTATTTTTTTTTTTAATCTATAAAAATTTATGAGAATATCTTTTGACCTTGCAATTACACAGCTAGGAATTTACTTTGTAGACATATTTCCCAAAGTACATCAAGTTATTTGTATAAGTATGTTGACTGAAGCATTGTTCATAATATTAAAAAACTGGAAGCAATTTAAGTATATCAGTGAGGAGCTATCTAAATACAATGCAGTCAATAATTCCATATAATAGAATGCTTCCATCTCTGAAAATGATTAAGGTAGATTTCTATGCACTGATATGGAAAGGTTTCCAATATATATCATTAAATGAACCAATATAAAGTACAGAACAATGTGTATAGTAGGTTGACATCTATATAAATTTTGTATAAATTTTAAAAGAATAATTATACTGCAATATCCATAATCATTTTTCTAGAAGAACATAGAAAAATATTAACTGGGAAAATTTATAATAATGGCATATTTCTTAAGCATTCAATATAGTTCAGACATTGTTCTAAGTGCTTTTCATGTAATAACTCATTTAATCCTCACAATAATCTTATGTGGTAGGTTATATTCCTACCCCTATTTTATAGATGAAAAAAATGGGACACTGAGAGAATAAAGTGCTCTAGAATATGTATAGGAAATAAGCAAAAGAGCTAAGATTCAAACCCAAGAAGATCAGCTTCATAATGAACATTCTGAACTAATACTTACACTTCCTTTTAGAAGTGCTCATCTTTGGCGGGGGGGAGACCTAAGAAATTGGGGTAGGGATCAATTTATTTTGATTTTGCAACTTTCTGTTCTACTATTTTCCTTGGGATCCTTTTTAAAAAATCTAATATTGTTACCAAGTTTTATCCAAGTAATGGATGTGGGTCTTTCAGTTTTTTTCTTTATAATTTTTGAATTTGTGCAAAACCTAATAAGTGTTATATTGACAAATTTAACAGCAAAAGAATAATACACATACTCACATGTGAGGGACACTATCTTAGAGAAAATACATCTCCCCCTAAGCACGGAGGCAACTGGTAGTAAAAGAGATAAGGAGAGGAAAATCACACCTAAGTGTAGTTGGGAGTAAAAAGGGACAGTCTTTCTAAGTCTGGCCATCACCATGACCTTCTGACTTGAATATATTTTCATCTACCTTTGAATTGATAAAAGTTATTAGCAACACATGATAAAGATATGCAAAATATTCTAAATCAATCTAAATTATTTATTTGACTATTGAATAGGATTACAATTCATACAGCATGATTCGTAGCATTTGTTACTACTTTGGATTCATCATTCCATTCATACAGAAGTGGTGATATAATAATATAGAATTATGTGCAGTGTGTGATAGAAATATGACATGATTGATTGGGTCTTTGCATTAAAAGAAATTTTATGAGCTACAGAGTGTTTAATAGTTTCCGGCTGGTGTGAAATAATGCTGTAATTGGGATTTATCCAAGCAGGGATGGTATCAATGGTATGGATTCACTTCCAAAGATTGCGTTCTTCTGCAAGTTATTTATGCATCACCTACTGTTCCAAAAAAAGACTTAAATTGGATCTCCTGTGTATTCCTTCTAGAGAGTGGTGTTATGTGTATGTGTCTGTGTGAGAGTGAGTGCGCAGCTGTGTGTATAATGTCAACTGAAAAAAAAAAAAAAAAAAAGCACAACGTGAAAGTTTTTCCCAGAGCACAGAGTGCCTCATTCCTGATCTCCACCTTGAACTCTTCAGGGTGTGTTGAAGGTCAGCGACTACAGTGGCTAGTGACTTCTTTCTTGTAGAAGCAAATGGCGAGTGACAATTTTTAGTTGGCAATAACTGTGTGGTAATATATGTAACAATATTTGAAATAATAACTAGACTGTTATTGCAAATTGTAGGCTAACCTGGTAAAGTGGAGGAAGAGAAGTAGCTATATCCCCACAGCCTCGCTTTAAGTATAGGTTCTAGATAACTTAGCAGGAATTCCTAAGAAGCGGAGGGGGATATAGCAATGTGGGGAAGGGACAGGAAGGTGATTTCTAAAGAATGGAAAATGGAAGAGTGGGAAAGTAGGAAAATAAAAGGACAGCTCATCTCCTACTTGTCTCACTTCCTTTCTGTGGTCCCACAAGACACTAGTCAGACTCAAATTAGGGAAAGGAGAATTTGAAATTGAACTTTAAACTGGATTTTTTACTGCCTAAAATTTAGAATGTTTTAGAACTCAAAATGGCTGTAAACTATCAACGGTTGCAAGGAGTAGGAAAGGGGAATGTGATGGTTAATTTGATATGTCAACTTGGCCGGGCCACGGGTTCCCCAATACGTAGTCAAACCATTATTCTGAATGTTTCTGTGGGGTTGTTCTTTGGATGAGATTAACATTTAAATCGGGGGACCTTGAGTAAAGTAGATGCCCTCCATAATGTGGGTAGGCCTCACCCAATTAGTTGAAGGCCAGAATAGAACAAAAAGACTGATTTCCCAAGAGCGAGAGTCAGTTCTGCAGCAAATAGCCTTTGGACTTGAACTGCAATATTGGCTTGTCTCTGGGTCTCCAGCCTGCTGGTTCACACTGCAGATTTGGACTCACCAGGCTCCATAGTCATATGAGCTAATTCTATAAGGTAAACTTTTCTTTTTCTCTATATGCACATCCTGTTGGTGTGTTTCTCTGGAGATCCCTGACTAGTACAGACAGCAAGAGAGCACGTTTGAAGCAGTGGTTTGAGAGAAATCACAGCTGTCTTCTGCTTATGCCTTATGAAGTCTGGCTCATTCACTAAACTGGTTACAGACTAGACACTCTTTCCTCTTACACTGAAGACTGGAGAGAGACTCACAGAAAACAGCAGAAATAGTGTGAATTTTCTTCTTGTGCTTCTCTCCTGGTTTAGCTCACTCTTCTGTCCTCTCATCCTCCTCCTCTTAGGAAGTCTTGCAGCTGATTCGATTGTGTCAAAAGATTCAACCTGTCTCTTTCTGTTATGGAATCTGTGTCCTATCATTATCCAGAAATCTTTTTTTATATCAAATAGAAGCAGCTTTACTGGTATAGAATTATTGACAGATGTGTACCACCTCACAAGTAAGTGAAGCTTCCCCTTTTTTTAACCAAATCTTGCAATTAAATTAAGCATTTTAAACAGCAGGATTATTGAATCCACTCTAAGGAGAGTTGCAATCCTCCATGCCTCACATTCTGACACCAATTTACACCCATTTACAATTTCATATACACCCTATGAAAATAAATCACCTTGGAATCTAAATACCAAGGTTTCACACCAATGCACCTTATATTTCAATGCCTTTTGTCTAATGACATGAATGCCTTAAACTTGCACATTCACAAGTGTATATACATTTGATGATGCTCTAAAAATAGCTTGGTTCCCTTCTCCTTTTTTTTTTTTTAAATCTTTGTTGCCTGAAGTGAAGCAAAAAAATATTTAGGTATACTTGAGAGAAATAGATCTCATAGTTTATTTTTTCTTTTAGGCAGTGGTCATTTATATCTATACCCTGCAGAGTGAATCCTAAATCCCTTCCATGATCTGCCTAGAATGTGTTTTTGGTTTCTTCAACTAAATATCTATCCTCTGAATGAATGCACTGTGACACAGAATGCTGTGCTCATCAGTATCTGAGTTCTACTCTAATCCTCAGCACACTGACACACAACACCAGCCAGCCTCTGTGCTGTTGAGTGAAGGAGCACATCCGAGTTCAAGCCAAGGGAAGGTGGGTAGAAGTGGTGTGAACTACTTCTGGTCATGACCCCTATAAGTTCTCACTCAATCATGTATGTAATATTGTATCTGATTATAAGCTAAGCTAGTTGGATGTGGAAAATCCACTGAAAGTTTCCAAGGCTCCTGGGCAATGACAGCTGAGTCACCACATGGAATGTGCCTTGGTCTCTGAAGGCACATGAAGCAGAAATCCTATGGTGACCCACCTTACATTGTGATATAAAAAAGAAATAAATGTTATTGTGTTCATCCATTTGGATTTTAGGGTTGTTTATTACTGCAACTAACAGCACTTACTGTTAATAATATAGTCTAAACTTTAGTCTCAGTAAATTATTTTCACAGTTTTTGCTGTTCCTAATTCTAAAATGCCCTTCCTATCTAACAGCCATCTCTGCCTACCAAATCTTTTTTTCTTTCTTCAAGGAAGGCCCAATTAAAATTCTCCTTTCTCCCTCACACCCATGGTAAAAATTATTATTGCCACAGAATGTATTAATTGTCTTCTATCACTCTATGTCGTATTACACTTAGATTTATGCAGTACCCAATACATTTTTGTATCTCCTTATGAATTCTTCTGATACCTGGCACATAGAGAGGTGCAGAGCAAATTAGGTGTGTCCCATGGGTCCTACTGTTCATATTCCTTCAGAAATCTATTGGTATTTTATAAGCAGTAACTGTATACTAAATAACCATAGTTGTATATCTAGCTGCAAACTATTTTTATTTTAGTATACATTAAATCAAAATAATTAATGGGAAAGTCAATCATTTCAAAAATTGAGGGGTTAAATTTATTTAAAGAAAAAAAGACATGAGTAACGTCTATTATACAAGTACCCATTGTGACACACTTTGCAGGCGACTCTTTAGTGAGAGGTTATAAATTCCTCACGTTTTAGAAACCATTAAAATTTTGAAGTTACAAAATCCTGAGGTCAGCAGGAAGCAGACTAGATGGTACCCATGAGGAAGTCAGCACATGTCCCCAAAAGTAAATTTTTTATCCCCTTATCACACAAAGCAGCCCATTAAGTAGTTATGGTAGTAAATTTTAAATCCCCCTGAAGAAAAGTTTGACAAAATTGAATTATGAGGAAGAACAAAGAAGATTAAATTACCAGGAGAAGAGCAAAGTCTTGAGAGTAACTTCATAGCAACCTTTGGGCCCATGAAGTTTTATGAAGTAGAAAGCAGGAAGGGTACAATAAGATAACATTGCTGAATTTGCAAATGTTAGGGCTATCTATGTGTAATGTCTGAAGGGTGTAAACATCGCATGGGAGGATAAAGGGAATTTGTGAAAATTTGGTATTAGGGAGTTTTAAGACCAGCATATTCTCATCCTAGAATCATATAGCTTTCAAGCCCATCCCTCTCATTTCTGAGATGAGCAAACAATCTTAGAGATGTTAGTTAAACAGAGTTGGGACATCATTTCAGATTTCAGCAATTTGAAAGTATTTAGTAAGTCCCACACAAACTTGTTATTACAACTCCTCTAATTTTTTAAAATAAAAACCATTTGAACATCCCTGGGATGAACACCATTTTTAAATGACATTTTTCATCGAAACATGGGTGATATGTATTGAATAAATTCCATCTTTGCTGCTTATCCTACTTCACATATAAGGAGATCAGATTGTAGCTGTTTCTGCAAGTTTCTTCCAGTTGAGTTGTAGATGCTTTACAAACATTGGCATTAGTTACTCACTGGCCTTATCTCCAGCCAAGTCTATGCAGCATACCTAAGCAAGGCATAGGATGGCCACTTCTTGTATGTCTCTCCCTCTTTTTTGTGTGTGTGTGTGTGTTTTTTTTTTTTTTTTTTGCAGTACTTGGTCCTCTCACTGCTGTGGCCTCTCCCGCTGCGGAGCACAGGCTCCGGACGCGCAGGCTCAGCGGCCGTGTTTCACGGGCCCAGCCGCTCCGCGGCATGTGGGATCTTCCCAGACCAGGGCACGAACCTGTGTCCCCTGCATCGACAGGCGGACTCTCAACCACTGCGCCATCAGGGAAGCCCTGTCTCTCCCTCTTTAATGGGCTCTTTTGCTCAAGATCCTAAAATGTATAAAGTAGACCCAGAGAAGGAAGGTACTCATTATACCCAGAGGCTCATGTCAGTACTTTTGCTTCATACATTATATTTAATTCTGTAAATATTGATTAAACTAGCATGCATATTAAAGTCATCAAAAGGATTGCTATCCTCAAGAACTAACAATTGGACCACTCATTTAGAAATGATTCACAGGCTAACTTTTCCACATTGGGAATTTGGTAGTTCTTGTAGTGAAATATCATTACTGCCATCAGGAAAATGATATATTATAGATTAAAAATATTGTACACATTTTTCATTAACGTGACAGGGGGAAGAAGGCAATTTTGATATGGTTGATATGGCGATACTCAAACAGTATACTGATTATTTTACATTTATGAGTCCAGTTACTTATGAGTAGACTGAGTCACACCAAGCTGAAAGGGGCCTCATGAAGCTTTGTAGCTTTTATCTCTGAATATAAGAATGAATAAAGCCAATTCACTATATGTATTCATACATACAACAAAAAATGTTGGATAGTATGTGTTGTGGAGAATAATAAAGCAGGGAAAGGAGAAGAATGCCAGGCTGTAGGAGGTACAATTTCTCAAAGTACAGAAAAGGAGCGTGACACTTAGAAATCACATTTGAGCAACGAACCAAAGGAGTAGAATGAATGAACCATGCAGGAAATCCAGGGAAGAGTTTTAGCAAAGGAAACTCTGGAAATGCCTTGAACTGAGGAGCAGTAAGGAGACCAGGAGGAATTCGTAGAAAATAAAGTCAGAGACATAAAGTAGAAGCAGATCATATAGGACTTTGTGGGTGATTATAAAGATTTCAGTTTTCCACAAAGTTAACTGAGAAAATACTAGAGGGTTTTAAATAAAAGAATTGAATGAAATGTCTTCATCTTACAAGGATAGATGTGACTGCTGTCCTGAAACTAGACTATGGAGGAACAGACATAGTAGGGCAAAGGTGGAAGCACAAAGACCAGTGAAAAGACCATTGAATTATCCCAACAAGAGAGGATGGTAGCTTGGAACAGAGTAGTAACAGTGGACAGGCTAAGAAAGCACATATTTTGAAGGTGAAAAACAGTGAGTTTTGCTAAGGGTTAAATGTGAGGTATGAGAAAGATAGGAATCAAGAATGACTCCAAGGCTGTTGACCTGAATAACTAGAAAGTTGGAGTTGTCATTTAATGAGATGGGGAACACTGTGGAAGAAACAAGTTTAGGGGGAAGACCCAGAAGTCGAGTTTTGGATGATATAATTGAAACGCCGATTACATTTCATAGAATGTATGTCAAGTGGGCAGTTAGGAATGTGATTCTGAAATTCAGAGGAGAGATTCAGGTTAAAAATGATCAGTGTGGAAGACACTATTGCACAGAATACTTCAATCCATGAGACTGTATGACAAGGGAGTGTGTAGATAGAGAAGAGATGAAGTTCAAGGTCTGAACACTGAGGGTTAGGAAATTTTAGGGGCTGGGGAATAGGAAAGAATGAGAAAATGTACTGGAAAGGAGCCAGTTATGGAATAAATCCAGGAGAAGGTAATGTCCGGGAAGGTAGTATTGTTGTTGGAATTGCTAATACTGTTTTTTTTCCTTACTTCACATAGTCTTAAAAATTTAAGCCCAAACTCCCAAATCATTCTCCTCATGCTTTTGTAAAGAATTCCTATTCAAATTAGGACTAGCAAATGTAGTAATGCAAATGACCTGTGAAGTATTTAGTAACGTTTCTTTCAATTTAGACTTCAGTAGTAATTTCATTAATTAAATCAATGAACTTCCCATGTACCTAACAGAGTTATCACTGACTTCTTAAACTTTTACTAGAAAGTTATTCCAGACACAGAAATTGAGGCAAAATCAAAATCACACATGTGGAAGAAACATGAAACTGTAAAAGTTTTAAAAAAGCCAGATCTCATCAGATCTCGCCTAATGAATTAGGGTAATTGAAATGTTCGTGCTAATGGTGGGTGTTGAGCCAATTTTAAAAATTGAAAATAAATTACGAGTCCTTGCCTTCACCCCTCTCAGTCACAGTTAATACAAGGTTGTGGAGTGAAGGGTGGCAAGTAGAGGGCTGTAACCTCTTCACCCAATCAATCACCCACTTTTACTTAATTCTTCTAGTTCACCCCTAAACCTCTTCTAGGAGATACTACTCTTGTATAGGTGTCAAAAATCATTTCTCTCCTAGACTTGGAAATAACTTCCTCCTTGCTTTCTCTGACGTTGCTTTCTCTCTATTTTTGTCCATAATAAATATAGCCATTAAAATAATCACATTCAATTATATTGGAGTATTGTTTCTATTTATATTTTTATTCCATTTCATATTTCTCATAGTATTTATTCTTTCTAATTCTCTCTCTTTCTTGCTCAGACACTGTGATAATGTTATTAGTCTTTCAGGAAAATTTTAGTTTTGTTGATCAAGTCTTATTTTCTTTATATTTCAATAAATCATGCTTTCATCTCTATTGACTCATTTTTCCTCCTAATTTTTCTTTTTTGGTTTTCTTTTTCAACCACTTAAGTCATGAGCCTTAGTTTTCAAATTTTATCAGTTTTATTTTTTTGGTTTGCTTGTTTGTTTCCTAGCATATACATTTTGAGGCCCCAGGTTTATTTTCTGTATGCTGCTTTAGCTGCATCTCATAGTGTACTTTTATTTGTAAATTTTCCAAAATTTCAGTGATTTTTCTTTTCTGTTGTAATCAGGAGTTAAGTGGATGTTTTCAAGTTGTCAAGTAGATACATTTGTTTTTCACTGTTCAAGGTCATTCTTAATTTCTAATTTTACTGCATTGTCTTCAGATAATGTAACCTTTCTGATCTCTGCTCTTTGGGATTTTTGAAATGTTTCTTTGTGGTTTAATACATCATCTGCTTGTGTGATTGTTCCATATATGCTTAAAACAAAGTAACTTAATGATTTTAAACACACAGACCTATTTTAGAAAAATCTGGTTGATAACAGTAACCCAGTCCTCTTTCCAAGAATGAAATATTTATTAGACACCTACAAGGTGCCAAGCACTGTTCAAGGCAATAAAGATATTGCAATGAACACAGCAGATAAAATTCCTGTTCTCGTGGAGTCTAGTCAGAAAACAGACAATAAACAAGCAAGCAAGCCCATTATGTATCAACACATGATAAATTGAGTGGAGATAATAAAGTAGGGCAAAGTAGATGGAGAGTACCAAGAAGCACAGTCAGCAGGCTGTTATTTTGTAAGATCAGGCGGGGCTTCCCCAGTGAGGTGACGTTTGAGGCAGGACCTAAAAGAAGTGAGGGGCTGTGTTCCACAGGAGGAAGGGCAAGTGCAAAGGCTCTAAGGCAAGAACATTCATGGTGTAATCTAGGAATAGCAAGGAGGTCAGAGTGGCTAGAGAACTTTGAGTAAGGGAGAGTATTTGTCATATAAGGATGGTGGGCAGACCATAGATTGAAGAAACATCAGCTTTTACTCTGATAGTGAGAAGGAAAACCTATGGTGGGCTTTGAACGTAGAAGCACTGTGTTCTGACAGATTCCCTCTGTATTGCTGGGTTGAGAATAAGCTTAGATGTAGGGAAGAACTGAGCAAGGACAACTGTGAGGCCAATTAGGGGAGATTTAAAGGTGACTTAGAGCAGGAAGTAACATTTAAAGTTGAGAAAAGTGGTTGAATTCCGGGTGTGTTTTGAAGGTAGAGTCAGAATTTGAAAACAAACTGAGTGTGTGGTATGAAAGGAAGAGAGGACTCAAGAATGATGTCAATGTTTTTTTGGCCTGAGCAATGGAAGGATGGAGTTTCCCACTTACTGAGACAGGAAAACCTGCGGATGGAGCAGGCTTGCATGGAAAAAAATCAGTTTACTGTTAAACATTGTAAATTTGAGTTGACAATGGCACGTATTAGAGGAGAGGTTAAATAGCAGTTGGATAAAAGAGTCCTTAGATCATGGGACATACGTGGCTCTTTTTTTTTTTTTTTTTAACATCTTTATTGGGGTATAATTGCTTTACAATGGTGTGTTAGTTTCTGCTTTATAACAAAGTGAATCCGTCATACATAAACATATGTTCCCATATGTCTTCCCTGTTGCGTCTCCCTCCCTCCCACCCTCCCTATCCCACCCCTCCAGGCTGTCACAAAGCACCGAGCCAATATCCCTGTGCCATGCGGCTGCTTC
Organism: Pseudorca crassidens; assembly: GCF_039906515.1. NCBI lineage: Eukaryota > Metazoa > Chordata > Mammalia > Artiodactyla > Delphinidae > Pseudorca > Pseudorca crassidens. The sequence goes on along the minus strand of NC_090298.1, from coordinate 151,222,282 downwards.
CCACTAGCTATCTACCTTACTACGTTTGTTAGTGTGTATATGTCCATGACTCTCTCTCGCCCTGTCACAGCTCACCCTTCCCCCTCCCCATAACCTCAAGTCCGTTCTCTAGGAGGTCTGCGTCTTTATTCCTGCTTTACCCCTAGGTTGTTCATGACATTTTTTTCTTAAATTCCATATATATGTGTTAGCATACGGTATTTGTCTTTTTCTTTCTGACTTACTTCACTCTGTATGACAGACTCTAGGTCTATCCACCTCATTACAAATAGCTCAATTTCGTTTCTTTTTATGGCTGAGTAATATTCCATTGTATATATGTGCCACATCTTCTTTATCCATTCATCCGATGACGGGCACTTAGGTTGTTTCCATCTCCGGGCTATTGTAAATAGAGCTGCAATGAACATTTTGGTACATGACTCTTTTTGAATTTTGGTTTTCTCAGGGTATATGCCCAGTAGTGGGATTGCTGGGTCATATGGTAGTTCTATTTGTAGTTTTTTAAGGAACCTCCATACTGTTCTCCATAGTGGCTGAACCAATTCACATTCCCACCAGCAGTGCAAGAGTGTTCCCTTTTCTCCACACCCTCTCCAGCATTTATTGTTTCTAGATTTTTTGATGATGGCCATTCTGACTGGTGTGAGATGATATCTCATTGTAGTTTTGATTTGCATTTCTCTAATGATTAATGATGTTGAGCATTCTTTCATGTGTTTGTAGGCAGTCTGTATATCTTCTTTGGAGAAATGTCTATTTAGGTCTTCTGCCCATTTTTGGATTGGGTTGTTTGTTTTCTTGTTATTGAGCTGCATGAGCTGCTTGTAAATTTTGGAGATTAATCCTTTGTGGGTTGCTTCATTTGCAAATATTTTCTCCCATTCTGAGGGTTGTCTTTTGGTCTTGTTCATGGTTTCCTTTGCTGTGCAAAAGCTTTGAAGTTTCATTAGGTCCCATTTGTTTATTTTTGTTTTTATTTCCATTACTCTAGGAGGTGGGTCAGAAAGGATCTTGCTGTGATTTATGTCATAGAGTGTTCTGCCTATGTTTTCCTCTAAGAGTTTGATAGTTTCTGGCCTTACATTTAGGTCTTTAATTCATTTTGAGCTTATTTTTGTGTATGGTGTTAGGGAGTGATCTAATCTCATACTTTTACATGTACCTGTCCAGTTTTCCCAGCACCACTTATTGAAGAGGCTGTCCTTTCTCCACTGTACATTACTGCCACCTTTATCAAAGATAAGGTGTCCATATGTGCATGGGTTTATCTCTGGGCTTTCTATCCTGTTCCATTGATCTATCTTTCTGTTTTTGTGCCAGTACCATACTGTCTTGATAACTGTAGCTTTGTAGTATAGTCTGAAGTCAGGGAGCCTGATTCCTCCAGTTCCTTCTTTCGTTCTCAAGATTGCTTTGGCTATTCGGGGTCTTTTGTGTTTCCATACAAATTGTGAAATTTTTTGTTCTAGTTCTGTGAAAAATGCCAGTGGTAGTTTGATAGGGATTGCATTGAATCTATAGATTGCTTTGGGTAGTAGAGTCATTTTCACAATGTTGATTCTTCCAATCCAAGAACATGGTATATGTCTCCATCTATTTGTATCATCTTTAATTTCTTTCATCAGTGTCTTATAATTTTCTGCATACAGGTCTTTTGTCTCCTTAGGTAGGTTTATTCCTAGATATTTTATTCTTTTTGTTGCAGTGGTAAATGGGAGTGTTTTCTTGATTTCACTTTCAGATTTTTCATCATTAGTGTATAGGAATGCCAGAGATTTCTGTGCATTATTTGTATCCTGCCACTTTACCAAATTCATTGATTAGCTCTAGTAGTTTTCTGGTAGCAAGGGATGGGAAAGTTTTGAAAGATAGAATTGCTAGGGTGGTGCCTCTGAGTAAGCCAGAAGGGGTTGGGATCTGGTCCGCAAGTGGAGAGAGGTATTAAACGAAGACACTGTTATTTGCTTTATGTCTCTGTGTATTTCAGAAGATGCAAGGTACAGATCTTGCAATGGCTGGAGAAGCACTGCCTATTTTCAGCCAGCAGTGGACTTTGAGTCCCTATAATTGTTTTGTCTCCTCCCTTTACTGCCACCTCTCACGTGTAGAAGAGGACAGACCAAAGAGCTTGAAAGTTTGCATCTCCCTTACCTGTTTGGCAAGCCTATTTTGAAGATGTATGCTTGCCACTGAAGTACTATTTTTCTCTTTTTAAAGATTTAAAGCTTCTTACGTCCCCCTGATTATATCAATTATACTTAAAACAACATATTTTTGGTATTAATGTTTCCATTTGTATATTGCCATGGTATCTGGAGTAAGAATAATATCCTAATATATCTCTTCAAGTTCAGCGGAGGTAAGACATCAGATGGAGGGTAGAATAATATGTTCCTGCAAAGATATTCTCACATCTGGATACCTTTTGTTTTGCCTACCACATATAAGAAGTTTTGCCTTCTCACTTTAATGATTGTACTTCTGTTCCATAGTCAGGTTTGGCTGCTCACAAAGCCAATAATTGAGAGGCAAGTGTCAGTAGAAAAACAAGATTCTTTAATTAGAAAAGCTGGCAATCTGGGGAGAAGGTAAATTCCTATTCCGAGACCAACTCTGAAGATTCTGTTTAGCCATGATAGTTTTTTTTTTTTTTTTTTTTAAGATGTTACTAGAGCAATGCTGTTTATTTTTTTATTTTCTTTAGTTTTTAAAAAAAAAATTTTATATATTTTTTTACATCTTTATTGGAGTATAATTGCTTTACAATGGTGTGTTAGTTTCTGCTTTATAACAGAGTGAATCAGTTATACATATGTTCCCATATCTCTTCCCTCTTGCATCTCCCTCCCTCTCACCCTCCCTAACCCACCCCTCTAGGTGGTCACAAAGCACCAAGTTGATCTCCCTGTGCTATGCGGCTTCTTCCTACTAGCTATCTATTTTACGTTTGGTAGTGTACATATGTCCATGCCACTCTCTCGCTTTGTCACAGCTCACCCTTCCCCCTCCCCATATCCTCAAGTCCATTCTCTAGTAGGTCTGTGTCTTTATTCCTGTCTTACCCCTAAGTTCTTCATGACATTTTTTTTTCTTAAATTCCATATTTATGTTTTAGCATACGGTACTAGACTTTCTCTTTCTGACTTACTTCACTCTGTATGACAGACTCTAGGTCCATCCACCTCATTACAAATAGCTCAATTTCGTTTCTTTTTATGGCTGAGTAATATTCCATTGTATATATGTGCCACATCTTTTTTTTTTTTTTTAACATCTTTATTGGAGTATAATTGCTTTACAATGGTGTGTTAGTTTCTGCTTTAGAACAAAATGAATCAGTTATATATATACATATGTTCCCACATCTCCTCCCTCTTGTGTCTCCCTCCCTCCCACCCTCCCTATCCCACCCCTCCAGGCGGTCACAGAGTGCTGAGCTGATCTCCCTGTGCTATGCGGCTGCTTCCCACTAGCTATCTACATGATAGTTTTTAAAGGGAAAAAGGTGTTTGTCGGGGGGGGGGGGGGTGGGGAGAATCTCAGTGAATTCTCGAGGCAGGAGGTTGGGTTCTGCATCATTCTCCATTGCATACAGGCTGGCTGACTCTCTCTTCAGATGTTATCTTGCCTGCATGATCTGCCTGCAGTATTGCTAAGGGGGCTGTTGGGGATAGAAAGCCAGTCATTCTTTAGCTACTTAATTCTTCATTCTTACTTTTTTTTTTTTTAATAGATCTTTATATTAATTGCTTCACAATACTGTGTTAGTTTCTGTTGCACAACAAAGCGAATCAGCCATATGCATACACATGTCCCCACTTAGACAAGGCATGGTGTGCATTCAGGAGAACATAAGTGAGGAGTTAGTTTAAATTGCCTCATGATCTAATTCCTGTAATTACGTTCTTTCAAGGTTAGAGGAGAACAGAAATGGGCAAACAGGAAGGGAGCAAAAGAGCTGATTTCACTTCAAGGATTTAGAGGAGGGGAGACTTTACTAATTTGTTTTTATTTTCCTCATGAACCCACTGACGAAAGAATAGCTACCCAACCAGGTAAACACCATGAAGATGGAAGCCATGTGCTACCTTAAGAGAATTGTTTTTCCATGTTTAGAAAACCTCTCTCCCCCTACCTACATTTACTTATATCCGTGTGTTTATACATGAGGAATACACCACCTGTCTCTGTACAGGGCAAGGCTTAGGTAAAGGGATGCAATAGAACTATTCCTAAGAGTACTGGCCTTGAAGGATTGTCAATATCTTCATTAGATATAAGCCCTAGAAAGTGCACCACTCAGAAAACTGGGCTGCCTCAGAGCACAAAGAAGGTTGAAACCACACACTTACAACTTCATTAATTTTATAGAGTTCATCTAGAAAGGACCAAAAGTTAAAAAAAAAAAAAAAAGTATTATGCTACTTTTTGTTGTTATTCTCTTGGTCTACTATAAACAGTTGACAATTCATGAATTTAATTTTTGTTTATGAAAGTATAAACATAGTATATTCAACAGTAGGATGCTATATAGCAGTAAAAATAAACTCATATCTATATGTCCTAGCATTATTATATCGAGTGATTGAGCTTTAAAAGGATTATATAGAGTGTGTGCCTTTTTGTAACACTAAAAATGACTAAAAGTAAATAATACACTTTTTAAAGCATACTCTTTATATTAAGGAACTTTGCGTGTGTGCGCACACATACACACACACACACACACACACACACACCCCACCCCTCCAAGAGAATCATCATTCAGGATAATTGTTATCTCGGGTTGGAGAAACAGGATAGAAGACCAGTGAGTTCACTTAAGTTGTCATGAAGTTCTACTTTTAATAATAAATGCATGTTTACTATGTTATTAAAAATAAACACATGGCAAATAAGTAAACAGAAGAGAACCATTTGTGTCTTGAAGCAAGCATTGCAGTTAATCTAGGTCTTAGGGAAATAAATATTTTTTTAAATGAAATATAAAAATTTGCAAAATAACTTGTCATTTGTTTTTTTTCCCTATGTCACTCTCCATCAAGAGTCAGTTGAAACACTAAATAATTTTCTGCTTCTTCCAATTCCAGGATTCTCTGGCTTTTTACAAATGCCAGCAGTCACACAACTCTAGGAGAATCTTTTGATATTCACATTTATTGTAATATTGAATATAAATGCATTTTGATTCTGCTTCTTGAACTTACAAAGCTTGTATTGTTAAATATGCACACCTAGGAAGTGAGGGATCATTATTTTGAATCAACAAACTGAGGTGATTTTATACCAGGAAATATAAGGAGTGTCTGCTGTGAGCAGTGGATGTTGCTGAAGAGAACAGAAGAAAGATGTTAAGGTGGTACGTCAAGGATGGGCCAAAGCAAGGGCAGCTGATTTTATTTAGGTTTGTTTTTCTTTCTTTCTTTCCACATTCAGGTGCCTTATGTTTAAATGACTGAGTGGTTTAGAAACTCTGCTCTCAGGGACAGAAAAACATATCTTCAAGGTTCACCAATACATTTCACTAGTCTTCATACCATTCTGAGTAAATTCCTTTCATTGCAGAAGGATTGGATTGGATGAACAATAGGCTTTCTCTGATTTCATTAATGTTCTTAATAAAAAGAAAAATGCTCATGTTTGAAATCAGACTATAATCTGTTTTAAAACCCCATGACTTACTGCAATGGAAACCTAGCATTACAAAGATTCAGTTGCGTGGGTTACAGCCATTTGCTGCAGACGTCAGGGGTGAGCTACATGTTTTGGCTGAGTTGAAATATTACTTATAAAATTTGGAAATCATTTTAATGTAAAAGGCACATAAACTATTTTGGCTTCCTATAGGAATTGTAAGTATATTAAATATGTTCATTAAGAGTCATTCCTGAGTTTCAGTCACCTGGCTGTTTATCATATCCCAGTTGTGCTTTAGCAAAATCCACGACGACATGGAAGCTTGTCAGAATTTAAGTGTCTCTAGGTCTTATGTTTTCAGTTCTAGATAGGTAGAGGAAAGGCCTGGAACATAAGGTTTTCGACAGTTTAACTTCATGTTTTATCTTTACTATTTTAAAGTCAGTAAACCAGAGGCAGGCTAGGCCAGCACTGCCTGGCCATCTCAGACTTTCACCTCTGTCACCACTTACAGTTTAGGGGGAAGAACCCATTCAGGCTTTGCACGGCTACATTTCAGGATCTTATTAGAGTGGGAGGCTTCCCAAGCGAGGGTTTCAAGTGACAGATGATTTTGTTGTGCCCCTTCTCCACAGCATCGATATTAACCACACTAAGCACCCTGCAGTCACTGCTTATGAATTGTAAATGTATGGCAGTTATGGCCCTTGAGGTACAAAACACATTTTTCATAGTGATTTGTGGGGCCCATTTTTATTGGGAATGAGCTGAAAACTGCTAGATTCATTGAGCTTGAGCTACACTGGTCATATCCTTTGTGTGTTTGTGCATTAGGCTTTCTTAATCCGAGAAAGAAGCTTACATAATTTCTTTTAAATTACAAGTAGTGGGGAAGGAGGCATGCAACATGGGAAGGTTTGTGAGAAAAACTGTAAACAGAAATGCCAAGAGTGGATTCACATTGAAAAATGTTTAATGAGCAATAAAATGCTTCTGTAGAGATTCCAAGGGATGCACAGCATGGTCCGGGGAAGAAGCAGTGCAAGTCAGTAGTTCCTCTTAAGAATGGTACAGTTTAGAGCGTCCAATTATTTTCTGCTGCTCAGGTCCCCTTGTCTGATTGTCTACCTTTTTTTTTTTTTTTTTTCCCCTGTTTGGAGTGAACTGATGTTGAGATATTTTCCAGGAAAAATGATTTCAAGGGTTTAGTGTTACCTCATTTCTTCTAAAAAGAACACAAGAAAAATCTCATTGTGTGACAAACTGAAAGATATTTTCCCTATGAATGAAGCACTATGTACATAAAACAGAAAAAACATAAAATATAAGTACTTCCTCAGGACACCCCTCAAGGTTTTTTTTTTTTTTCCCTTCCAGAAACTAATAAAGTATATAAGTATGTGTACGTTTATATAGATAGATATGCATATATGTTTATATAATTGTATTTATTATATGTATTATATGTAATATTTGCATATACTTACATGAGATCATATTTATGTTAATAACTTAATGTCACTGGCATTTATTCAATAGACAACCGTTGTGCCAAATACTCCGCTAGCTTTGGGGATACAATGATAATAGAATCAGCTCTTCACCTCATGAAACTTACATTCAAATTGGGTTAAGAGAAAGTTGTTTAGTAATGACACATGTTGATATATAATTAATGATTGTTCTATGAAGAGGAGGTACATGTTATTAAGGAAGGAATGCTATTATTTGGGACCTTCAATTTCTGTCTGGACTTTTGAACCTATTAGTGGGTCAGCCTAGTATCTCAGAGGGGCTGAGGCACAAGAACAGAACTACTTTTTGCTTATCTTCAGGAGCTCTTAAGACCATCCTGCATAGAGAAGAAAACTGAGGCACAGAACAGAGCTATAGATTATTTCAGAGCTCTTGTGGATGGTGTCTTCCAGCTCAGGGCAGGACTTGTTCCACCATTCCCATCTTCCCTCCTTCTAATGGTTAATTTTGTGTGTCAACTTGGCTAGGATATGGTGATTAGTTGTTTGGTCAAGCACTAATCTGTGTGTTGCTGCAGTGGTATCTTTTAGATGTGATTGAATATTGACAATCATTTGACTTTAAGCAAAGCAGGTTACATCCCATAATGTGAGTGGGCCTTATACAATCAGGTGAAGGTCTTAAGAGCACAAACTAGGGTTTCTGGAAAAGAAGACATTCTCCCTCATGACTGTAATGTAGAAATCCTGCCTGAGTTTCTAGCCTGTTGGCCTGCCCTATGGATTTCAGACTCAAGACTGCAGCACGAACTCTTACTTGAATTTCTAGCCTGCCAGACTGCTCTGAAAATTGCAGACTTGCCAGGCCTCACAATTGTGGGAGCCAATTCATTAAAATAAATTCTACTCTCTCTATATTTATATGCACATCCTATTGGTTCTTCTCTGAAGAGCTTCATCTGATATACGACTAAGCTATACTACAAAATGGGTTAACTAAATTACCTGCAGTTGATTTCCTTAGAAGCAAAAACTGAGATAAAGCTTCGTATATAAATGTTTTAGCAAGGAGATAATTACAGTAAGAAACCAGTAAAGGAGTAGAAAGGGGCAGGACAGTAAAGGGAGGAGTCCTAGCAAGAGTTCAATTTCAGGTGAAGTTCTAGTCTCGTCTAGTTTGCAGCAGCTAGTCATTGGGTAAGGATTATTTGGGCCCTGAAAACTTCCTCTAAGCTGCTGCTGCTACAAGTTGTTGGAAGCAAAGCACACAGACACTACAAAATAGTAAGTTGGTTCTGCAGGTATGTGAGTGAAGCATGGACAGTCACACTATGTAGATGGTTAATAATTTCGGTGGATTTGGCTACGCCGTGCCATGTGCCAACCACTTTAATGTACAGTGGCAAATCATACAATGATAGATTCAACACAGTGTTTAATATGGTTATATATCTCTTACACAGGAAAGAAATATTTCTCCGTTTCCTGCTGTGAAAGAACAGGAAAAGAGTTGTAGGTCAGATCCCATCACAGTAAATCAATCAATAGTTGACACACTACTATGTTCCCAGCACTCTACCAGATGCTGAGGAAGAAACCCAGAAGTATAAGACAGGTCTCCTCCTCTCCAGAAGTTGACACATCTAGATGAGAAAATCATATAAGTGAACTTTTGAGCCTCTTTTCCATTTATGATGTGGGGATGGTAATGGTATCTGTCTCATCTGACTGATACGAGAATTAAATAAATACGTGAAGAATGGTTAGCACAGAGAAAGCCACATAAATGAAAGCTCTTCCTACTTTTTATTCTTTTGCTGAACTGTGAGCCCCATGAAATCATGGATCTTATTTTTCTTACCATTTTTTGCCCACATCCTAGCATAGTTCCTGACTTGTAATAGGCATTTCATATATGTTTCAGTGAATAAACAGGAAATGTTAAGTAATATGACACCCAAATTTCCCATTTGCTTTTTTGTCTTGTCTAACATTGTAACTTTTTTCTTTATTCAAAAGATTCTCAAGGGCAAGGAATTAATGCTAGTTGTCGGTTATGTATAGCTGGCGCTTAATGTTAAGTAATAATATCTGAGTCAATTATGGATATATATATATCGTTCTTCAGGGATGTACCCATTGTTTATTAGCCTTTAGGGGGAAATATCTTAAGTGTGAGGGAAAATACAAGGCATATGGGTTGCAGGTATTTGCTGAGCTGTTCAGTGAACTTCGTTGCTGATACGTTGCCAGACTCTAAAGTTCTATTCAGAATTCTTAATCAGTCGGCGTATTCTTGTCTCATCTGCAAAGTTACTGCTACATACTATCATTTATGTCTTCTTATTGCTCTAATTATAGTCAATTAAATAGCCTTCCTCTACCTGAAATGTGTTCTTTTCTTGACAAACTAAGGCCACACTCCAGAAGAGGGGGCTGCTGCATGTTCATTCATTCATTCACTTATTCAAGGGCTATTCACTTATTGAAGGGCACATTGTGCTGGTCATCATTTTATATTTTGGGAATAAAAAGATGAATTAAAAAAATCTCTCCTCTCAAGTAGGGGGACTTATTTTTTAATTTTGCTCTTATGGCATACAAAAAATAACAATGCATTTGGTGAACAGATCTTAAATTTACTACTTGAATGTTTGCCTATGTATGTATCTGGGTAATCACTACATATATATTTTTTTATATATACACACATACACACACATATATATGTGTGTGTATATGTGTACGTGTGTGTATATGTATGTATGTATGTGTGTGTGTGTGTATATATATATATATATATATATATATATGTTATTTCAGAAAACCCCTTCATGCCCCTTCCCAGTCAGTAATTCCCTGTCAAGAGAGAACAATTACTCTGACTTCTAGCACCCTGGATTAGATTTACTTTCAAAGAGACACTGAAACTGATCATTTTTATACTCTTTGAAAATACTATACAAAGATGTGTCTAAGGAGACGTTAGATCATAATGGAGCAGAAAGGAACCTAAGAAGTATAAGACAGTAAACCTTTATAGAGGTGGTGACTTTTCAATTATATTTAGAAGAAGGGGTGTAAGTCAATGAAAAATTGGAGAAAGAGGAACTTCCATGCAGAAAAAAATAAATAAATAAAAGCATGCACAATGACCATTCTGTCTAGTAGATGGTGAATAGATCATTTTGCTAGACAGTATGTTTGCTGGTAAGAAAGACATGGGGAATAAGCTAGAAAAATAAATTTGCTTCAGATATAAGATTTTTATAACATGGTAGGAGTTTAAATATTGTATCATGAGCAACAGGAGACCAGGGATGATCTAACTTAGGGATGGAGAAATGATTTGGAAAGGAGTAACGTGAGGATAACTGACACAGCACAACATCTTTTACTGAATAAGAAAGTACTCTCAGAACCATGAAGCCCAAATGACAACTCTACTGTTTCTTTCTGAGTAGTATTTTCCAAGGTCTTCTTTAAAACTCTAATTACACTTGTGTTATGGGAGGTGCTAGCAACTTTATGGGGGAGAATGCTCACATGTTTAAATGATTTGGGAAGTACAGGGTTAAAGATAGGAGGTTTCTTTCATGAATAACTTAAGAATGTCTTTCATATGCGCACAAGGAATATTGGGAGGAGGGAATTATTTTATTTTACATTAGATTTGGTTTAAAAACCTTTTTAAAAACATTTTAGTTCATCTTGTAGTATGGATAATATTCTGTAGTACATAGTTTGGGAAATGTCGTTACAAGGTAGAATCATTAAAAATGGTCTATTGGAGAGTTGACTTCTACCATGCAGATTCCTAAACTGAGCAGGTTAAGCTGTATCCATGCCATTCTAAAATGTATGATTATTGCCATAAATTTAGTCAAATCATCTGTTAACTCAGAGGTTTCCATCTTGGGACCTGAATTCCCAGAAATCTTCAAAGGCAGTAACTGAGGATGCTTAGTGGTAAAAGACAGGGAACCCCTGGCCCAATGAAAATATTTGGGGGTGTATGAATAACATGCTTCTTCAAATCTGAAATACTGCTTCTGGAAGTAAGATGTTGAAAGGAGACAGGGCTCTGTGAAGGAGAACCCCTCTTGTATAACAAGAAAGGCTCAGATGCTAACTCTGGAACAAGACTGAGAGCTTAGCAGCACTGAGGTTGAAACAATGAGCATTCTATGCTGTGAGGATGGATTTGCGGCAAAATTTTCCTCTGATTGGGTGGGTTCACAGCCACAACTCTGGGATTGGATTCAAGGGTGAACTGTGTTTGAGTCTGACTGGCTGGATGTATTGACTAAAGCACATGATGAGCTCTCCACATGAAAAACAATGAAGTGAATATCTGTAAAGGCTCTTCCTTCTGCAGGCCCTTTAGAAATCGCTGTAAATTAAGATTTTAAGAAAGAGTATCCATACTGTGCCTGGTTCAGTTTTATTTTTCTATTCTTAATTGAGCATTTGCCTCCTTATGTTCAAAGATGATAGATACCCAGAAGAAGGGAGAATATATATTTAGTACATATTTAGTATTTTGAGATATAAAATGTCCAATTTCTTATATCTCGATCACAGCAATAGTCCAGGAAGAATGTGTGGCCCATTGTTGCCTATAATTCTTAGTATGTGAGTACTAAAATGCAGGAAGAAAATATTCTCAACAGCAGTACACAAAGCATTGATTCTGTTGTGCATTTAAGGTAACAATAACAGATCATAGTAAATTTTCAATGTTTGCACACTTCACTACAGCCATAGTTTAGAAATAAAATTACAAAACTTTTGCTAAAGTTACACTTTAGCTGAAGTGTAATTTACTAAAATTACAATACTCTTTTTAAAATTTATTTTGTAGTATTAGTATTTTGCCTCCAAGATTCATAGAATCAGCTTGCTTCCAACGGTAGAACTCCCAAATCATACTATTTCTAAGAATCTATCTTTATGGCAAAGGAAAACTTCTTGCCACAAATTTTTAATTTATGTCATACTGAAAATAAAAGTAACTCAAAATTAGGAGAATCAAACTAACTGCATTTCTCCTACATAGTTCTCTTTTAAATATAATGAGGTTTTAAAAATCTGTTATCAGCTTAATATTGCTATGGCCATTTGTTAATAATCAACTTAATTGGTAATGATTGGTTTACTATCATTTATAGAACCTTATAAATGAAAAAGTACATTCACATTCCTTAATTCACATGCTCTCCACAACACACCCATGTGAGTAGTAGGCACCAGTATATTCCTTTTACAGGAAAAGAAATAAAAAATCAGAAAAGATGTCCTGTTCAATGTCATTTAATAATCAGAATTCTCACCTGATATCATGAAGAAACTTTATATAGAATCTAATCATTTAGAGAAATAATTAAATGTGTATATTTAATACTAGAAGTGAGTCCAAATATCATGTGCTCTGATCAGATGTTAATGTGACAGTAAAAGCTCAGAGACGTCTAGTTATTTGCTAAGTGTCACCTGCCCCCATCCCCACCATCTTAACTCCTCAGGGGCAAAATGAACACTCTAGTTCCAGACTTTTGACACTTGGTTTCTGAGCTCTTTTTACTCTCTTAGGAGGATTTACCTCCTTAATTTTGGAATTTTATTTCTTTTTTCTTGTTTACCAGTCATTTTAATTTCATAGAGTCTTACATTATTTAGAAGAGTAAAGAATGATACTGGCCACCAAATTCAATCCAACCTCTTCAGTTTCTGGATGAGAGAATAAAACCCATTGTGGTTCTATAATTTTCCCGGTACAGCCCAGCCATATCCTAAGAGGCATGGCAAATTCTCTTTGTGATGACATAGTTGCCTAATTTATTTGTAAATCTGAACTGAAATTTTATGATTGACAATTCAAGCAGCTCTCTTGCTACATTCCAATTGTACTGGGATGATCACTAGTAAATACTGTTTGTGGTAGGTATTCTCAGAACCAGAAGAGATACAAATGTTAGGGAATGATAAAATTAAGATTCATTATTGTAATAGATCATGAAACTGTTGACTATGACTGATATGACTGACTATGACTGGACAAAATAGTAGTTTCCTTATAAATATTTACCACTGTCCCTTGGAAGAGGTAGAATAAGAAAATGGATTTCATCATGAACACCAATCCTATAATAAATATTTCCATGTTAAATATATTGAACATTTTTATGTACCGTGTAATACATGCAAAATGGAATCTGTGAAAACGTACAGTTTCATGTATATAGTTACACACATGTATATCGGGTATGTGTGTGGCATTTAATTCCTATCTGTATACAATAGCATGGTTCAAAAGTACTTTTTCTGTTAAAACTACTGAAGCTTGATTCCCAACACCTTGCTATCTTATCTTCCTTCCCTTCAATCTCTCAGTTAATAGGATTTCTATAAACCAGCACAACAGTGGGCTTGGTAGCTCAGCAGATTAGTCTGTGGGCTTTCATCCTTGGAACCTGGTTCAAATTCAGTCTTGACCAAGATGTTCAATAATCCTCTATGGGCAGATTGCACTCAAAAGGGCATGAAGCCTAGTTTATCTTTGAACTTGATTTGGAGCTGTTTTTGCAGCCTTCTTAAAACTTGAGGCTTCATTCATGCAACTGAGAAAAAGTATGATATATAGGCATTTGGTTTTTGGCCAGGGGCTAGTTTCCCTTCTAAAAAACACTTAATAAGATGTCTCAAGAAGACAAAAAAAAAAAGGACTTTTCTTATTTTTCTCCTTAATCACCAATATATTAGAAATACTAAAAAGTAAAGCACTATTACTTTTTTTATTTTTGCACATCTTTACAACCCCTTTATTACAAGGGTCTGATAGTAGTTTTCATTGTCTCCTAATACCATATTCTATCAATTTTATTGCACATGGGCAGACTAATTATAGACTGATTTTATCATGTGACTCTTTTTTTTTTTTTTTTTTTTTTTGCGGTACGCGGGCCTCTCACTGTTGTGGCCTCTCCCGTTGCGGAGCACAGGCTCCGGACGCGCAGGCTCAGCGGCCATGGCTCACGGGCCCAGCCACTCTGCGGCATGTGGGATCTTCCCGGACCGGGGCACGAACCTGTGTCCCCTGCATCGGCAGGCAGACTCTCAACCACTGTGCCACCAGGGAAGCCCTATCATGTGACTCTTTTAATGAAAAGCCTGTGATGATGCTTCTTCCTTTGTTCTGCATCACATCCAACTATGCCTGAATTGAAAGTTCCAACCTAACAAACTTTTCTACTTTCTTGTCTGTGGTCAACAACTTTTTAGTTAGGTAGGAAAATAGCATCTCTATACACTACACTTCTTTCATCTCTGAGCATTTAATTGTTACCTCTCCCAATCATACCCCTTGTCACCTGCTGGAATGCCTTCAGTCCTCTTCTTTTTAAGTCCCACCTATCCTTTATGGACCAACAGACTTCCTCTCCTCTCAAGCTTTGCTTCTGCTGTATCTCTCCATAAAATCTCCAACTCGTATAAGCTAGATCAGAAAAAACACTAATTTAGGAGTTGGGTAACCAGCTCTCTATTGATTTCTATTTCAGTAATTATCTGTGTGATCTAGAACAAGACATTGATGAGGATGAGGATGATGGCAGTAAAAGAATAAAAACAATTATAGTCATTTTTGATCACCTGCTAGATCCTAGGCCCTGTGCTGGGTGAGTTTTTCTAAAATTTATTTCAACATGTCACCATGAATATATAAGCCTAATATTCAACCCTAAAAATAACTTATGTGTAAGAGACACTAACACCTTTTATAGATAAGGGCATGGAGAACTTTAAGCAACTTGCCAGGTAGTAATAAAGCCCAAAATTCAACTCAGTTCTGTTTGATTGCTTTGCTGGATTTCTAACATTGACCCTACCAATTCTCTCTTCTTAATCTCTCTGAGTTTCACCTATCAAATAAGGGGATCTCAACAGATGATCATGAAGTCCTTCCAACTTAAGAACTGCAATGGTTTTACAAATTCTTGTTTATACTGCACAGTATAATATTTTTCTTTGAATGTTTGTTGCAGGTTAGTTCTCTCCTCTTTAATAGAATATATGTCTCTACATAGAGAGATATAGATATAGATATAGTGCATATTTATAACACAGTCAGTGCTGGGTATTCAGTTGAGATTTTTTTGGTAGGCAAAACAAAAATTTAAAAAATACATAGACTATAGTATTTTACTTGCACTAAAAGCAGAAATAAAACACTCCAGAATCCACTCAATTGAAAGATTTACTTTACAAGGTTTCGAGTCCTACCAACTTTGAAGAAAGTTTTATTTTAAGGAACTAGGACACCGTAGTGAGCAAAATTTCTATAAACTAAAACTTAAGAGGTATTTGAATATTCTTAATGTCTTTGTTATGCACAATCCCAATACTATGAACTTTCAAACCTTTTAAAATAGGAAAGTATTGAGTGACATATAATTTTGAAAGACACTATTGTCTATTATTACTAATTATAAGCAGATGTATTCAGAATGAATAATATTTGGAAAATGGTCATGACCTTTCATTCCTCAAAATTGTGGAGGAGCTAGAATGGCTAGCAAATTCTCCATTAGCAGTTAATGAAGTCTGAAAATCTAGTCTCACAAATATTTATAAAAATAAGAACTAAATGGTGAGAAAAAAATTAATGTTCAAATAAATCTTTTTCCTCTCAAGGCTTTTGCGCAGGTACCCTACATTAATAGGTATTAAGTTGGAATGATTATAATATCCATTTTCACTGAAAGATTCTAATAATGAAATTTGTCCTTCCATATTGCTATTTACTTGATCCACACATTACTTGCATAATTGGGAGCAGTAGCTAAATTTTTAGAAATTGCCCAGTTACTTATGCTTACACTTTATTGGTGCCAAATCAGTTGATTGATCTGCTGGAGTTGTGATTAGTGTACCAGATAAGAAAACATTTGGTAATTGATCAGTCCACCTAGAAAGAGTCTTTTAAGTCCCCACTTTAGCATCAAGAAAAGTAGGACATTTTCTTGCTTACAAAAAATACTTCTCTGGTTCAAAAATATCATACTCAGTATTTATTTAATCAAAAATTTAAATGAAACCCTATGAAATAATAATCATTTTGGAATAACTTAGATTCAAATCTTGGCTTCGCTGTTTACTGGACATTGGAATAATCCCTTCCTATCTATAAATCTCCATTTCCTTATTTTGAAATGTAAGCAGTAAAAATGTCCTTTCTGTGGGGTTTCTGTAAGGGTTAAATGAGAGACTGCATGTGAGTTTATCAGAGTGCCTCACACATAACACATATGTAATATATGTATATGTTCAATTAATGAATGGAAAATTAGGCATATTAATGTGATCTCAGTGGCATGGTTGAGGAAAATTTCAAGAAGAAAGAATTAGTTGGATGGGGGAAAATAAACCATGTAAGAGCATTTTAGTCTCGTACATTCTTCCTGCATGTGCTTCAGTAATCTATATTAAAAGATTTAGTCTGGGACTGAATATACTCTAGGATTAAGAGTATTTTATCCTATTTTTTCTATCCTATTCTATACAGTTCACACATTTATCCACCTATATTTCATGCTAAAAGGATTATAGGTGAATATAAAGATGTATCTAGACACAAAACCCACCCATAGCCTGGGGGCCTGGAATCTGGGATTAGGAGATATTCTAAACAGCTTCCATATTTCAAACACCCTGATCTTGCAGTGATTGTTCTTAGCATACTTCATTTATCCATTCATTCTTTTCAGCAAGCTTTGATTACCGTGGGCCTGACACTCTGATTAGTGAAAGGTATATCGTCATAAATAAAAAAAATGCTCCTTACCTCTGTGGATCTGATAATCTAGAGCAATCGTGGGCAGACTATAGCCCACAGGACAAATCTGTCTAACCCATTACTTGTTTTTGTAGATAAAGTTGTTTTGGACACAGACACACTAATTCATTTACATATTGTGACAGCTTTCACACTAGATCGAGAGAGTTCAATAGTTACAACAGAGACCTTAGGCCCGCAAAATCTAAAATATTTATTATCTGTCACTCTGCCAAAACTATTTGCTAACCTCTGGTCTAGAGGAGAAAGCAGACATTTAATAAGAAAATGCATACATATTTAATTTTAACAAAATTGTTGGCAGGTGCTATAAGAAAAAATAACATGGCTCATCTAACTGGGATGCTCTGCTCAGACCACAGTAACAACATAGCTAGTAACCTCAAATCTCAGTGGCCTAACAACACAACAAAAGTTTATTTCTTGTCCACACAAAACTAGCTGTGATACAGCCAACCCCCTAAGACAACTGTTCTTGTGATGTCTTGGTGATCTACCTAGGTCCTCGGGCTCCACCATCTCAACAGTTCACTGTTAAAAGGGAAGAGAGTCTGAAGAATCATGCTGAAGGTTTTCACTGCCCCATCCTGGAAGTGACACTTGCTATTTCTGTTCACATGTCATTGGCCACAGCTAGTCACATGACCCTGCCTAACTGCACAAAGGCTGGGGAGGAAGGAACTGAAGTCCAGGCATTGCTGAGCACTAACAGGGAAGTCTTCTTGAGAAAGTTACATTTAATCTGAAACCTGAATATAGGGAATGAGTCAGACAGGTAAAGAGTGAGCCATACTATAGTTGAACAGAGGAAACAGGATTTGAGGAGATGAAAAAACAAACAAATGAAAGTGAGGTCTTGGTGTGTTCTAAGAACCAAAGAGACCAATGAACTGTAGGGAAAGTGGACTAAGATGCTATTGGGGGAGAATTCAGAAAAAAAGATCAAGCGGGGCCTTGTAATTCTGTGTAAGTTCGGATATTATTCTCTGGGCAGTCAGTGAAAGCTTTTAAACACAGGCCGAACATCAACTCATTTATGTTATAAAAGAGCCACACTACCTTCTGAGCAGAAAATGGATTGGAGAATTTGTCTATGTCATGCAAACCCAGATGATTTTTTTTTCTTTTATTGTGAGTTCCTTTTGTTGAGCATCTCAGTCTATTAAAGAAATTAAATTAGTTTTTTTGCCACTGAAGGTCATAAAACATAAGAATTAATTTAGAAATATTCTATTACAGAGATTAAGACGTACACAGATACCAAAAAATTATTTCCTTGAGAAAGTCAACCTCATACATGCCAGAAATCCCCCTAACCCACCCCTGTTCATATAGACCATGTGCCAGCAAGGAGACAGACATTAATGGTGGAGAACCATATCAGGAGCCTCTTGTTTTCCTTGCTATAAAATGTAGCTTGTGGAACCACTCCATCCTGAAAAAAAAAAAAAAAAAAACATGTTTATCCTCTCATTTCATTTCCTTTCTCTCTTCAGGTGCCAAACAGTCTTTATATGTTAAAGAGATGGATTTTTATGAAACAGAAACATAGCATTTTTTGGTTGATTCTTAGGTATAAATTTTATAAATACTAGATAATAAATTATGGAGCATCAAATAATATATGTGCTGTTATAAATTTAATTTTGATGTTTTCACGACTAGCTCAACAACATAACTCATCCACAGCGTAATCACACCTTTTATAACAATCCTTCTATATCAGGTTAATTACAGTCTACGTGTCTGACAAGAGTTTTATGACAGCTGAAAACAGTTTTCATTTCTCTTTTTAAGTGGGTGATATCTTTTCTTCTTTGGGGCTCGTTTTATCAGTTGTATTCAACATGAACTAAGAAAGAATGCTCTAAATTCCACAGTTCACATTTTTGGAAATTACTAAGATTCTAAATGCAGTTCTGCGGGTTCTTTTCCCATTCTAAGTAAACCCTGAATTTTACACCACGTATCATCTTCTTCCAAACACGTTCTGAAAGGAGCCAAGTAAGAACCAGCTTCTTTTATGACTGTTGACTCTAAGACAATCTGCCAGGAATGAGAAACAGTTTGCATCTTCTCTCTTCGTGATAGATTCTTCTAAGCACTCATGACTCTGACATGCCCTAAAATTGAAGGAGTAAACCTCCTTTGGAGGAATGGTGATTTTCAAAACAGTGAAGTGCTCTGAGTTTAGAAATATCTTTATGTATCAGAGGAGAACTATTGGATAAATTCTCAAGAAATGATATTTACCTTCTAAATATTATTTAGAGATAGGAAATGGAATGAACACAAGTCCATATTTTAAAAATATAAGCTATGGTTCTACTTATTCTGTGGCAGCATGAAAATCACATATGTAATCAAGAAGGGAAATAAAACATAAACTATGTCTTTCCATGTAGAATACTGTCACATCAAAGTTGTTTGTTTGCCAATTCCCCCCCCCCAGTTATTGTTTTTCATGCTCTATTTATGAGAATTAGAATAGTTTCATTTTGATAACATAAAAAATGTTATATGGTGAATTAAGGCAGATGATACCAAAGAAGTTGATGAAGTTAAAAAAGAATTTACAGCTTATAGCAGTTAATCTTGGATGTTTAATATGTGTCAGGCACTGTGCTAAACACTTTTCAGGTATTCTCTGTTTTAATCCTTATGAAAACTATGAGGTGGAGATGATATTATTCCCTTTTTACAGGATACAAAATTAAATCTTAAGCATTTGCTTGATGTTGTAGGGGAAAATGCATAGCAGATCAGAAATATAAATCTAGTCATTTTCTTCAACCCAATTTAAAATCTTAATTTCACCTAACTTGCACTATTCCTTTCATAAACAAGAAAATTAAAGAGATATTTCCATATTCCAAAAAGACACTGGGTCTTGAAAGCAGTTTGTCACAGGGATTAAGTAGATTAAGAATAGTTCAATGATCATAAGCACAGGACAGTCCTTTATGTTATGCTGCTAGTCTCTGAGTCAGTGGACAGTTTTTTAAGTGATGTAGTTAAGTGTTTACCTAGCTGTTTACAAAAAAAAAAAGTATGTGTAGATGATTATGAGGAGATAACAAAACACCAAGGATGACCAATGACACAGTGTTAAAACAGTAACCACTCTAGCTGATTGTATTTTATTTAAAAGAAGTTTTAAATTTGGGTCAATAAAGAATTATAATAATAGTTAGCTGTTCAAAATAAAATAAGAAATGCTCTTCTTGAGTATGATGGCACTGTGGTAGGTACTTTGCCTAAATTAAGTAATTTGAGCTCTGTAACCGATCATTATCCACTTCTCTTAAAACAGATGAGGCTTTAAAAAGTTAAGTAACTCATCAGGGTCACAGAGCTAGTAAACAGAGAAGGGATTCAAGAATAGATCTTTCTGTCAGTATACAAATATGTGTGTGTTTACCTTTGAAACATTGCTTTCTATCAGATACATGGTAAATAATATGTGAAAAAACAGGTTTTTGTTTAAAAACTCAATTAGCAAGAGTTAACAAATTGACACAGCTAAAAATCAAATGCAGTTTTCCCTTGTATTAATTAAAATATGGTTTCCAGAGTAAGGAAGGGGCTAGTCTAGCTGTCCTTACTCTGAAGGGTTCATACCACACCTGGAAACCTGGCTTCCAGCTGGAACCACAGACTTGAAAAACATTGACAAATGGCAGAAAGCAATAGACACCAGATTGAGTGACCATCCCAAGGAATAATTAAAAGAACAGAAGATGTTTAAGTTGGAGAATTTTTTTTTAAAAGTGTAACAGTTGGGTTCAGCAAGATAATTGTTTTTATATTTTTAAAGGATTTCTTTGTATGAAAAAGTTAAATATTTTAGTGTGACTATAAAAGACAGAAGGACAAATGATAAATTCTAGTACAAAGCAGTTTTAAACTCAGTATTAAGATAATTAATATATAACTCTAAAATCCAACATGAGTAACTTTAGGAGAATTTTCTTTGGGACTAGAGCTTTACAGCTTTAAATATGTATGCCTGCTGTATCTGTGACTTTCCAATTTGTACTGAGAGTCTAGATAATTCTACTGATTGCTTTCAGGCTTGACAACATATTTTATTTAAAATATTTTATTAAAAAATATTTTCTTGGGCTTCCCTGGTGGTGCAGTGGTTGGGAGTCCGTCTGCCGATGCGGGGGATGCGGGTTCGTGCCCCGGTCCGGGAGGAGGCCGCATGCCGCGGAGCGGCTGGGCCCGTGAGCCATGGCCGCTGAGCCTGCGCGTCCGGAGCCTGTTCTCCGCAATGGGAGAGGCCACAGCAGTGAGAGGCCCGCATACCGCAAAAAAAAAAAAAAAAAAAAAATATATATATATATATATATTTTTTTTTTTCCTCTATTATTTGTATGTATTTGGAGATTATGGGAGGGTTGGGAATGATTTTACATTGGATAGCCATTTCAAAGGAAAGTTCCAAAACTTCTTCATTTTGATTGTTATTCGATGATTTTGAAAAGGTTGGGCAGCAACTTGGCAACTGTCCTAAGACTAGAAATCTGGTCTTATGGTGGTCTCACTATTTTTAACCATTAGACCACATTGTTCTGAGTTTATAAATAAATTGTTTCATCTTCTCCATGATCTGGACTATTCTTAAATTGTCCACAAAGACACCCACAGTGAAAATACAAAGCTTGAAAGAAAAGCTTCCATAATCTCTCAGCATTCCCTTTCATGGACCCTGACCCTTATTCAGCAAGTTATGTTTGGGATCCAACCTAAATTTTTTCTAGCTGTGGTCTCAACTTATTGCCTCTGTCCTTTTGCATTGCAGTTAAAAAGAATTCTGTCTGAAACAGAATTCTTTTCTATAGTTCAGGTCTTTGTATTTGCCCATACAATTGGGTCCTTGTTTTAGTAGATACTGCAAATTAGGACTGTTTACAGGTGGTTTATTTGTGTTATGGGTTTTTCTTAAAAAAACTAGCCAAATGAAATTCTTTCAAATTATTTTATTGATTATCTGGCTTATACATTATGTATTTTAATGTATATATGTACATATGTATAAATATATATGTATATTATATATATATATATAAAATTTAAACCTATGACCATGTACATGGTAGGACCAAGTTGTGTGCTTATGTGTGAGAAGGTTTTTTGTGTGTGCTTTGTCTTTTACAAAATTGATTTCTGCAGTGCCCATTTAAGCCCTATTTCTCTCTGTTCTAAGAGAGACTTAAACATTTTCTAGTTCAAAATCCTGTCGTTCCTAAAACTTTGTAGCTTGCTAATTCTGGCAGTTATTTCTAATAATTTATTACTCTAAATTAAAGCTATTAAATTAATGCCATACAGTTCAACTTTGTGAGGTTTATTAATATTTTATCTCCACAGTTCTCTGGTAGATGAGGGCATAGACTAGGAGTCATGGGGTTTTTAAGTTGCCATATGATTAATAGCGTGGCACCTGGAATTTGACATCTGGCAAGTATATGATAATCCCCTACCTATAAAAGATAAATGAAGCACTCCTAAGGCTGTATATTTTATTAATTTTTTTAAAAAAGAAAAAAAAAACAGGCTCTGGATAAATTCTAATCTAAATAAGTTTAGCGACTGGTGTTTTGTTTGAAGTCAGTCAGTGCATCTATCTTTATTTAAGCAAATATTTATCAAAATGCTTTACTATGTATTAGGCCCTGTCCTAAGTGATGTGGATGTGGATACTGTAGTGAATAAAACAGAAAAAATATTCCTTCTTTCATAACATTTACCTTCTGGAGGAGGAGAGATAAAAAGTAAATAGGTAAAAATATGTAGTGTGATAGATAGCAATACATGCCATAGAGTAAAGGAGGAAGAGTGTCAACTGCCTGAAGGGATGAAGGGAGGGTTTAGTTTTTAAACAAGGTGGCCAGGGAGGCCACACTGAGGAAGCGTACATTTGAGTAAATACCCAGGTAGCTGAGGGAGCCAGCCCTGCCCTTATGCAGAGAAAGAATATGCCAAGAGAACGGAGCTAGCTGACAAGGCCCTGAAGCGGGAGATTACCTGAGATGTTCCAAGCACAGAAAAGAGCCTGTGTAATGACCACCTCTCCTCAAAACCAGCCAAGGACATCCGATCTCACACAGGATGAAAACCAAAGTGTTTGCAGTGGATTCTATGGAAGGCCCTGCAAGATTTGCGTTAGACTGAGAATAGATTCAAGTGGAAACAGGGTGAAAAGAAAAGGGTAAGCATTTAGAGAGCTACTATAATTACCAGAGGACCAATGACAGTTGGTTGGACCAGGATGAAAACAGTGGAAGTTGCCATGGGTTCAAATTGCACATGTATTCTGAAGGTAGCAGCAACAGAATTTGTTAATGAATCTCGTGCGGGTGTGAGAGAGAGAAGCAAGAGTAATGCAAGTTTTTGACTTGAGTAAATGAAAAAATAAATTTGGTATCTACAGTTCAACTCCGAAGGAGGAAAACATGATGAGGAAAAGAAAAAGGAACAATTTTTGCTTTCCAGACGCTAGATACTTAACTTGCGCCATGATGAGTTATATTAAGTAATGAAAGCACAGAAGGAGTCTGTGAAACACCTATACTAAGACTTTCTCCTTAAAACCACCTTACCTGCCAAAGACACATCAGTCGTTTTCTCAATAACTTACTTGAAAGCTTCCCAATTTGACAACAGGGAATGTAGACTTTGGAGTCAGAAAAAACCTGCATATATTATCAGATCTGTGCCACTCATTGTTACGGTTAATTTTCTGATCTCCACAAAGTATGTTTTGCTTTAAATTAAGTAATTAATAACATACACAAATAAATTGGTTTCTAGCACACAGTAGCTGCTTAATAAATGGAAGCTGCTCTCATTGTTGCTATTCTAACTATTATAAACCTTGTCACTTGGCTAAGATTAAAGACTGTACCTATTGCTTATCTGTCAAGCCCTTTTAAAGAATATTAGAATAGCACAGTCTGATGAGTTTATATAATTAATACGGGGCTGGTGATGAATTCATCAGCTTACTTGTTTTTTAAATGAAGAGAAAACTAGGAGAAATAAGCAATCACAAGACAATTTTCCTAGCCTTATGGGTGAAATCTAACCCAACTGGGAACAATCTTGTTTATCATGAAGGCCTGGATATTATACATGAGTCATAAACACTGCATCCCTCTCTCAGCAGTAATTATATAAATCAGTAGATGCTTTAGAGCATGCATCTTATAACCAAATCCAGACAAACTATGCTATCATTAAGTAATTTTATGAAACTAATTGCCTGTGTTAAAAATCTATCTTCTGTTTTTTCTTCAACTGAAGACTTTTTCTTTTACTAGGGATGGGAGTGTTTTCCTGTCATCCAAGGAAAACTAGCCCAAAGGCTTGGAAAAAATGGCCTGACAAGGTCTCCTGATGCAAATCAATAGCTAAGCAATATTCATAATAAAATATATGATTTTTTAGTATTATTAAAATTATTATTACTATTCATAGTATTCATATATATTCATATATCACCTTTTCTTAGCCCCACCACCTGTTTTATATTTGTCCTTGACTCTAGGAAAAGAGAACATAATTTATCAACTCTTTCAACGGTTATCCATTCAACCTTTTTATATTCATTCCCTACACTGGGCTGGGTGTGAATTATAAGGCAAGAAATAAAAAAATAGTCCCCTGCCTTCAAGAAGAATACTCTCTAGAGCAGTGCTTCCTAAACTGAAGTCAAGAGGATATTGTTTTGGAAGATGAGGAAATAAAGTGGATTGTTGAAGCGTTAACAATGCTTCCTTGCTGTAAGACGTTTTGGTAGCTTTATAAGCTACAGAATATTTGGACTTTGCAAAGGATTGCTTAGTATAAAGCATTTTTAAGCTTATTTAATCAAGAAACATTTCTTCAGTTAAGACCTTTAGAATATTATTTGTCACTAAGAAATGCTAGTCTGATGCTATTCAAACATATACCCAGTAATTTACAACTTCAGTATCATGCTGACAGTCATTTAGCCAATGAACAAGTTAATGTAATGAAATTTTTTGAATTACAGTGTTGGTACTTGAAGGTCACTTGAAGATCATTTAATCACTATGCCCTTCTCCCAGCCTTTGTTTCTACTTGATACACACAACTTATGAGCCAATTGAAAAAGCTAAGTCTTCACGGTTGACTCCAATCCAAGTTGGGCTACGAGTTCTACACGTGGTCATTGGATCTGAAGCTATGCTATAGTGGGTATTTTACCATCCATCAGAATCTCCTGAGATTTTACATATATATATATATATATATATATATATATATATATATATATGATTGCAACCACTTGTATTATGAAGGCAAGGGCTATGTCTCTGCTTTCTTTGTATGCAATGTTGAATTAATTAAGAGGCTCCCAAGAACTGAGCATATCCATGCTCCATATGCTTTCAGACAACATACATTTACTGTGCTCATCTTAAGAGCAAAGCACTGTTCTAGGCAGTGGGGCTATAGCAATGAATAAAACAGACAAAGCATCTACTATCATGGAACTTATATTACAGTAGTCATGTCAGACAATAAGCAAATCAGTAAATAAATATACAGTATAATGGCAGAGAATGATAACTCTATAAAGAAAAATAAGGCAGAATAAAAAAATGATTAAGGTATTTTTGGAAGGCCTCTCTAAGAGTTAAGAATATTCTATTGAAGGAAACAATGAGTATAGAGGCTCTGACATGAGAGAATGCTTATTGGGCTCAAAGAGCAGCAAAGAATTAAGTCCAAGAAAAGGGATTAAGATGAAGAAGAGTGCCATGAAAAAAATCAGAAAAAAAATTGATAGGAATCATTTGTTAAATAAGATTTGAAAACAAAGAATTACACATAATTAGAAGCATGATAAAGTTAAAATAATCTCTTTAGTGTTTTGTTTTTTTAATTTTTAATATTCTTGTCATACAATACAGAAGTTGGTTGAAGGTACTTTCCTCTAACTCAGTGTCAGTTGTGGAGCTGAACAATCAGGTGAAACGGAAGCAATTATTTTTTTTTTCCTTTCTTTTTAAAATGTTGCGGTAAAATTCATATAACATAAATTTAACCATTATAAATGAATAATTCATGGTCATTTCGGACATTTACAATGCTGTACAACTGCCACCTCTATCTAGTTCCAAGATATTCTCTTACACATAAGGAAGCCCCATATCCATTAAGAAGTTGCTATTCCCCCTACCCACCAACCCCTGGAGGCCACCCATCTGCTTTCTGTCTCAACCAATTTTTTTTAAAGCTTTGATGGCAGATACTTGACTAATAAAATTTTAAGAGATTTAAAGTATGCAACATGATGATTTGATCTACAGGCATACCTCAGAGCTATTGCAGGTTATGTTCCAGGCCACTGCAAAAAAGCAAATATGGCAATAAAGTGAGTCACACAATTTTTTTTGGTTTTCCAATGCATATAAAAATGTAAACAGTATAGTGTAAACAGTTATGTTTACACTATACTGTAGTCTATTGAGTGTCTGTAGTGTTATATCTAAAAAAAACAGTGTACATACCTTAATTAAAAAATACCTTATTGCTCAAAAATGCTAACCATCATCATCTGATTGTTTAGTGAGTCATGATCTTTATTCTAGTGGAAGGTCTTGCCTCCATGTTGATGGCTGCTGGCTGATCAGGGTTGTGGTTGCTAAAGGTTGGAGCAGCTGTGGCAGTTTCTTAAATAAGACAACAATGAAGTTAGCCACTTGGATTGACTCTTCCTTACACAAATGATTTCCCAGTAGCATGCAGTGCTGTTTGATAGCATTTTGACAACAGAACTTCTTTCAAAATTGGAGTCAATCTTCTCAAACCTGCCAGGGCTTTATCAACTAAGTTGATGTAATATTCCAAATCCTTTGTTGTCATTTCAGCAGTCTTCAGAGCCTTTTCACCAGGAGTGGATTCAATCTAAAGAAACCGCTTTAGTTTCCTCACGCACATGAAGCCACTCCTCATTTGTTAAAGTTTTATCACAAGATTATAGCAAACCAGTCACATCTTCAGGCTCCACTTCTAATTCTAGTTCTCTTGGTATTTCCACCACATCTACCATTACTTCCTCCACTGAAGTCTTGAACCCCTAAAAGTTTTCCATGAGAGTTGGTGTCTAATGCTTCCAAAGTACTCTAATGTTGAGATTTTGACTCTTCTCATGAATCAAAAATATTTTAATGGAATCTAGAATGGTGAATGATTTCCAGGAGGTTTCAATTTACTTTGCCCAGATCCATCAGAGGAATCACTAACTATGGCAACTACAGCCTTATGAAATTTATTTCTTAAAGAATGACTTGAAAGTCAAAATTACACCTTGATCCATGGTCTGCAGAATGAATGCTGTGTTAGCAGGCATGAATACAACATTAATCTTTGTTGTCCATCTCCATCAGAGCTCTTAGACAACTAGGAGTATTGTCCATGAGCAGTAATACTTCGAAAGGAATCTTTTTTTTTCTGAGCAGTAAAGCAGTGGGCTTAAAAATATTCAGTAAGTTATGCTATAAACAGAGGTGCTGTCATTCAGGCTTTTTTATTCCATTTATAGAGCACAGGCAGAGTAGATTTAGTACAATTCTTAAGGGCCCTAGGATTTTTGGAATTGTCAATGAACACTGGCTTTGACTTGCAATCACCAGCTACATTAGCCCCTAAAAAGAGAGTCAGCCTGTCCTTTGAAGTCAGGCATTGACTTCTCTTCTCTAGCTATGAAAGTCCTATACATCTTTTTCCAACGTAAGTCTGTTTTGTCTACATTAAAAATTAGTTGTTTAATGTAGCCACCTTCATGAATTACCTTTGTTAGATCTTCTGGACAACTTGCTGCAGCTTCTACATCAGCACTTGATGCTTCACCTTGCATTTTTAATTTTCTTTTTGATTGAGGTATAGTTGATTTACAATATTATGTAAGTTGTCAAGTATTTCACCTTGCATTTTTATGTTATGGAGATGGCTTCTTTCCTTAAGCCTTATGAACCAACCTCTGCTAGCTTCTGACCTTTATTCTGCAGCTTCCTCACCTCTCTTAGCCTTTATTGACTTAAAGAGAGTTAGGGTCTTGCTCTGAATTAGGCTTTGGCTTAAAGAAAAGTTGTGGCTGGTTTGATCTTCTACCCACACCACTAAATCTTTCTCTCTATCAGCAATAAGGCTGTTTCACTTTCTTATCATTCATGTGTTTATCAGAGTAGCACTTTTAATTTCCTTCAAGAAATTTTCTTTGCATTCACGGGTTGACTAACTTGTGCAAGAGGCCTAGCTTTCGGCCTGTCTCAGCTTTCAACATGCTTTCTCACTAAGCTTAATCATTTCTAGCTTTTGATTTAAAGTGAGAGACATGAGGCTCTTCCTTTCACTTGAACACTAAGAGGTCATTGTAGGGTTATTAATTGGCCTAATTTCAACATTTTTGTATCTCAGGGAATAGGGAGGCCTGAGGAGAGGGAGAGAGATGGAGGAATGGATGGTCAGTGGAGCATTCAGAAGATGAACAATATTTATTGATTAAGCTCGTTGTCTTATATGGGTGTGGTTCACGGAGCTCCAAAACAATTACGATCATAACATCAAAGATCACTGGTCAGAGATCACCATAACAAATATAATAGTACTGAAAATTTTGATATATTGTGAGAATTACCAAAATGACAAAGATAAAGAAACTGAGCAGCTACTGCTAGAAAAATGGTGCCAACAGACTCGCTCAAGGTGGAGTTGCCACAACCTTCTATTTGTAAAAAATACAATATCTGTGAAGCACGATAAAGCAAGGCACAATGAAACGAGGTATGACTGCACATATACATTGTGAAAGACTTCTCTCTTACTTGTTTTTACTTATAAAATTCTAGACAAATTCATTGAGATCTATTGATTCTAATCTGTATTGTGCCCATACTTCACCAGAACTCTAAGTGCATAACCTCTCTGTCCTCCAAACACCTGACCAAAGTAACTTCTCAATATAGTTTGCTTAAATGTTCTCTTAATTTATATTCCCCTCCACACGCACACACCTTAGTTTTACGGAGAAGGACTTTAGGAAATTAGTGATTAAATAATTCACTCAAGATTACATAGCTGTTTATCACAAATCTAGGACCCATACTTAGGTCTTATAGTAAATCTCAGTTTTTGTAGTTTATGTGGGACCTCAGTAGAATTCAGTAGAATTTGGCAGTGAATTTGGAGAAAGTTTGTGGCTTCTTTATGTCACCTCATAGCACCTAGTAAAGCACCTTTCCATGCATCCTGGAAGTATTTGATGAATATGTTGAAAGAACATAAATCTTCACTGGAATATCAGCCTACATACACAGAACTATTCTAAAGATCTGTATTAACACTGATCTTACTAACAATTAAGGGTCTGAGAAAGCAATGAGAAGTATTAAGAGAAAAGGAATAGCTGGAGATGAATGCAAATGCATGTGTTGCTTTCCTCCAGGGATCTAAATCAAATCCTCATTGTATAATTTGATTTGGTTACTCATTGTTTCTAATTAGAAATAATCACATTTACATGATTTCCCCCTCCTTTTTAGTTTTTCACCAAAATTGCTTTGCTCAATTATGCCACTTTATGGTTTCATATAATTTATATCTCTTGACTCAACAGTTCCCCACATCATTTGGAATGTGTTTTATTTTTTTTTAAGAAATGAAAGTTTGAGAGCTATTTTCAAACTTAGCCTGAGACTTAAGTAGCTCCAGTAAGTGCAGAAGCATACTAAAAGCAAACTGAGGACTACTTGAAAGTTCAGAACTAGGATGATGCTTATTACTAACTATATGTGAAATTAATTAAAGATTTAATTATTTGAGAAGAAATAAATTGGCAGTTTCTACTTTTTGAGTCATTAAATACGTGTCTATTGCTCTAAGGGCTTTGAGTACATGTGCAAAAAATAGACTATATGTGCTTTGATGTTGCAAGATTTTTTTAACACAATTTCAACTTAAATATATGCTACAGTCTTAGCTTTTTATCCCAAATATGCCAACCTATTTTCTCTTTTTTTTAAAAAAGTATGTGTGTGTGTGTGTGTGTGTGTTTGTGTGTGTGTTTGTGTGTGTGTGTATTCACCAAGGTGCTTAAATACTATGAGATGATTTTCGCTTTTTTTAAAAATATACCATTTTTATAAAACGGCATGTAGAATTATAGAGGACTTTCAGGCTCACTTATAAATACACTGCGACTGGTGAGTATGTTATGGCTAAACATAGAACATAGCTAAACACAGAACTATTAAGGACATGGAAACTCCATAGAATAGTGCTCCTATGGCTTGCTGTCTACTGTGTGATTCAGTAGATAGCAGTAATGGGGGGACGAGGGAAGTGATAGAAATGGACATATTAAAAATTTCTTTTCTTTTATCCTATATATTTGTGTGTGTAATTATAACTTAATTGTGATATATCAGAACACTTTTTTCCTTCTGTCCCAGTTTTCTTTTTAGTAGTCCATGCTTTCGTCATTAAAACCTTAAAAATACATCAATGCAACAAAAACCCATTATACATCTCTTTTTACATCTATTCCAAGTCCTAGGGGTACAGTGAAGTACAAGATAAAACATTTACATCTTTAGTGGAAAATAAGAATATTAAACAAGTAGGGATATAAACAATATAAGTTTGTGGATGAGTGATGAAGAAACTAGATCAATGAGTGGGATCATTTGGTGGTTTTTAAGTTGATAGGGTGTTCAGGGTGCTATCTCTGAAGAAATAACCTTTTTTGTGGAAATCTGCCTGAAGAGATCAGGAACCAACCATCGGAAGACTTTGGAGACCAATGTTTCAAGAAGAAAATGTAGCAAATATATGCTAACGCTTTGAGATGAGAATGAACCTGCCATACTGAGGTCCTTATGACTCCTTATAGTTCAGTACAGCTAGAATGAAGATGTGAAAAGGGTTCCAAGATAAAGGCATAGCAGCAGGGAGTGAGGTAATGTAGGGCCCTGAAGGCCACAAAAATGCATCTGGGCATTGCACGTAAGTTTAAAAGCCGTTGGCCTTAATTTTATTTGTTTATATAGACCATAGAATTCAAAGTTAATTATCCACAATTCAGTCATATCACTCCCAACCAAGAGATCATTTGTTTTAGGGGGGGAAAGATGTAGAGGCACTATTCCCCATAAAAATCCACTGAAAGTATTATTAGTTAGTAGAGATCCATGTCTAAGATCCAGTTAACTACATTTGATTCCTTTCAAATTTAAAATAATATTGCAAGTAAGGTACAGTAAATTATCCATATGCATTCTAACAAAGTGAAGACTGAGAGTTTTCTCCTTGTTTTTTTGCAATAATTTTATTTTCAAAATTTATTTTTTATTTTCATTTAGAGAATGAGCATCCATAGGCAATACAAACTTCTAAAAATGGAGATAATTAGGATGAACAGTTCTGCAAAATGATAATCTATATTATATGGACACCAATAATGGAATTTTCCATGGAACAATTTGAGTTATTTCTTACCTATACTTTTTAGAATAATTTGGTTTCTCTTGAACCATGGGTAAAATGTGATCTGTGCGTAAAAAGAAAAGATTAGTAGTAGTAACATAATGTTATCTTACTTTTGGTATTTCCAAATTTTAAATTAATTCAGATACTGTAAGTGTAAAATATGACAGCTAACTGATTTTTTTTAACATCTTTATTGGAGTATAATTGCTTTACAATGGTGTGTTAGTTTCTGCTTTATAACAAAGTGAATCAGTTATACATATACATATGTTCCCATATCTCTTCCCTCTTGCATCTCCCTCCCTCCCACCCTCCCTATGCCACCCCTCCAGGCGGTCACAAAGCACCGAGCTGATCTCCCTGTGCTATGCGGCTGCTTCCCACTAGCTATCTATTTTACTTTTGGTAGTGTATATATGTCCATGCCACTCTCTCACTTTGTCACAGCTTACCCTTCCCCCTCCCCATATCCTCAAGTCCATTCTCTAGTAGGTCTGTGTCTTTATTCCCGTCTTGCCCCTAGGTTCTTCATGACCTTTTTTTTTTTTCTTAGATTCCATATATATGTGTTAGTATACAGTATTTGTTTTTCTCTTTCTGACTTACTTCACTCTGTATGTCAGACTCTAGGTCCATCCACCTCACTACAAATAACTCAATTTTGTTTCTTTTTATGGCTGAGTAATATTCCATTGTATATATATGTGCCACATCTTCTTTATCCATTCATCTGTTGATGGACACTTAGGTTGCTTCCATGTCCTGGCTATTGTAAATAGATGACAGCTAACTGATTTTAATTGAAATTTTATATCCACTTGTATAAAGCATTATTATTTCCTTTGAACCCCTTTCAATTCATCAATCTGCTTGGCTGCCTTGTGAGTTACAGGATAAGTATAAATGTTTACGTGGTGCCGTGCATAGGAGAGCAAAGTAATTAGGGGTGCTTTTAATACCTTGAATGAAGGGAAAACAATAATAAACTTAGGACCAAATAGTAATTTAAATAGTCCTCAGCCAAATTAGATCTGGCTATTCCAATTTTGAAATCAAACAGCCTTGATTTGAATCTCAGCTCCAGTCCCATTGACCTCAGATAAGTTCCTTAGCATCTTGAGACCATGTCTTCTCAGTTGCCAAATGGGGCTAATAATGCCCACCTCACATGGTTACTGTGAAGTTTAGATGATATAAAGTTCTTGGTAGAGTAGCTGGGATATAATATTTGTATTATACACTCATCCTGTATAACGTCAAAATACCACTGTATCATTCATTTCCACATTCGGGATGGAAAACTGTATCAGGACATGTGCATCTAGTTTTCCTTTGAACATTTTTTTTTTAGTTACTGTCCAGTGATCTTCTTTACCTGCTGCACACAAGCATCCAGGTATCTGTCACTTGACAGTTGAGATGTTTAGAGGATTAGTGCATTGAATGGCAGTTTGACTTAACATTACAGTTCTGCTCCCGTGTAGCTTGCCTTCATGTTCTTAAAACACAATATATCACAAACAAGATTGATGATGACAAAAAGGAAGAAAACAGTTCTCTTATTGTCAAGCTGAACAAACTAACATAACTTCAAAATAAAATTTGGACCGGGATCTCAATTCCTTTGTCTTTTCAAAGAGAGAGATGTTTTCTTTCTGGACTGAAAAAAGCAAAAACACATTAATCTCCCCAAAGAGGAAAAAATATGAAGTACTTTTAATAATGCTATGTTCTAGCCAGTTCATATTTATCTACACCTGAGGTAGCCAAATCTCAGTTGGCTGTTAACTCTTCAAATTAGTATTTGGTTCTAGGTTTTGTATTGTTTTTCCTACATTCAAGATGTTAAAAGCATCATCTAATTCTTTGATTAGAGAAAGTGGGCTCTATAGGGAAACTGAGTACTAGATGAGAGGTGGGGAAAAAATAGCATTTGAGCTTTTTTCTTTGTTTTCATTCAGTGCTTGGATAAAATTACATTCATATTATTGGAAAAAAATGGAATAATTATAAAATGATATATAATGAGAAAACTAAAATGTTTTCTTCCCATTCTCAGCTCCCCTACATCCATTTTTCTCAGTCCATTGAGAGGCACTATTTTTTATTTATATCCTTCCTGAGCAATTTTATGCCACACAAGAAAATATGAATATAGATTCTTCATTTAGCCTTCTTTTCTATTCCAAAGATAGGAGATCATACACGTTTTACTTCACCTTGTCTTTTTTACACAGATCATTTGACACACCTGCAAGTGTATCTGCAGGATACGTTCATAACAGTGGAATTGCTAGGTCAAAATTTACATATGTTTATAGTATTAATAACTATTGCTCAATTGCCTTATACAGATAACTGAATTAACATTCTACTTTCTGACCAGGTGTATATGAAAATCCCTGTTTCCCCTATAGCATTTCCAACAGAATATGTTATTCAGCTTGTACTTTTCACTAATATAATAGGTAAAAAATAATTCAGTGTAGTGGTAATTTTTGTTTTATTAATATTATTAAGGTTGAGCATCTTTGCTTATGTTTAAAACTGTTTTTACATTCTTTCTGTGAATTGAGTGTGCACATTTCTCACTCAGTTTTTTGTTTGGTTATTGATGTTTAGCTTTTCATTTTTCTAGTTATATACTTATATATATTAGAGATATTATTCCTTTTTATTATGCCCACACCATTAATTGATACTCTATCTTTTCCTCACTGATTGAGTTACCCCTTTATCCTGCACTAATTTCTAGAATGTATTTTTTCATATTTTTGGATCCTCTCATAATTTATCTATTAATGATCTAATAATACAGTAACTTAATTATTGATGCTTTAAAATTCAGTGTCTATTTCCTCTCATTGCAATTTTTTTTACTCTTTATGATTTAAAATTTTTCTGGCTGTAGTTACTAATTCATTTGTTCATACATACTTAGATTAAGATCATCTTGTTTAGTTTTATGAAATATTTTGATGTCTTTATTGAGATCAAGCTAAACTAATGAAGTAAGAAATGGAGAATTAGCAAGTTGATGAGTTGTACTTTGCTATCTAACTCAGCATCTCTTTTTATTTGTTCAAGTTTTCCCTGTAACTTTTAGTAGTGGTTTATAATATACTTCAAATAAGCCTTGCATATTTATTTCCATTTATTCTTATGCACTTGTCTTTGGATATTATTGTAAATGATTTGTTTCTTCATTTCTACGTTCTATTTTATGGTTGTATTTATTATTTTATATTGTCTGTCTTGAGGTTTACTTATAAAAATATGTCTTTTTTTACATATAAAATGGATATGGTATTTCCTTGTTTGTAGCTTTTTCAGTTACTTTGAGGGGTTTTTAGGTATGCAATTATATTATCTATAAATATTGAGTGTTTTACCTCATCCTTTCTCTTTCTATGCTTCTATTTTTTATCTTGTATAATCATCTAGCATCTGTAGGACAATATTATATTTTGAAGTCTCATCTTAATAGCTTTGAGTTCCTCATTAAACATGGCTCTGGCTTTGATTTGAATTAGATGACTTTTTTTGTATTGTGGAAGTACAGATAAATCTTACTTTATTAAATATTTTTAAAATTGTTTTTGAATACTGTCAATTGCCTTTCAGTATATATGGACATAATCAAATGCTTTTTTCCTCCTAAGACATATTAATATGAAGACATATTAATGTATTTAATCCCTTGGAACATTATACTCAGTAGAAAGAGTTTGAAAGATGTCAATTTCTTAATTCTCTAAAAATGTTATAATTTTGTAATTACTTACTATTTAATCATTGGGTAGAATTCCCTCAGAAAACTGCTGGGTCTGATGCTTTTCTTAGGGAGGTATATTTTAACAAAGGTCTCTTCATCAGTGGAAATTGTTCTGTTTACATTTTTTTTTTCTTCCTCTGAGCTCTAGTCTGGTAACTTATATTTCATAGAGAATATACAGATTCTTCTTAAAGTTAAACACAGTGATTTCTTGTGATTCTTATAGCATGCTCTCTTTCTGTGGTTACTTCTCCTTAATCATTTATTAATATATTTAATGTATTTTATGTTCTTTCGCCTTTTAATTTTTCTTGTTTTCTCCTTTTTTATCTTTTATGATATTCTTTGATCCTTTATATTATTATTAATAACATTATATTATTTCTTATAATATAAACGTTGTTATTTTGTATATTCCCCTATTGAACAAGCTTTTGAATTTGTATATTTTTCCCCTTTTTTTTGTTTTTAACTCACTTTTTGCTTTATATTATTATTTTTTAAAGTTTCAATCTGATATATAGTTGATTTATTTTCATCTTTTTTATGTTTCTATTGCTACTATAAAATCAGAGCATTTTCCTCATAGCACTTCATTAGATAAATAGTGTTTACCTGATCATTATTTTCTAGAAATTGTGAAGTATTACTGAGTTTCCTTTTAGATACAGGAATGTTTTAAAAGGGAGTCTTTGTCATTTACAAGGAGAGTGATCTTTTGTTTCTATTTTTGTCTTTAAACTATTAGTTTATTACATTGAGATCAGACAAAATTTTCTGCACTCTTTCTGTGTTTCGGAAGTAATTTAAAATCTGTTTTGTAACATACAGACTTTTTTAGGTGAATGTTCTATGAACACTACTGTAGAAATTCATTAGTGGGTTCTGTATTATCGTTATTTTCTCCCATTACTAGTATTTCTCCTTATATTGTCTATATTTATGACTTATAAATGTTAGGGCTGGTATAAGTCATACGCTTTATCATATGAAGCATCACTGTTTGTTTTACATAATATTATTCCATTCATTTGTTTTCATTTTACTGATATTACAACTATATTCCATATTTTCTCATTTTGTTTTCCTGATATGATTTTGCCTATTTATTTTAAAATTCCCTGAATAGCTTTGTTTAGGTTTGTCTATTGTACACAGTATAGAGTTGGGTTTTGCTTAGTGATCCAATATGAAAATCTTTTATTTTTCCTTACAGTTGATGATTTAGACTCTGAAGTTTTTTTATTTCTATATATATTCATAGTCTCCTGTAATTAAGCACAATATTTCTGAGTCAGGACAGACTATTATTACTTAACAGCAATAAAAACACAAGTTCCCCTTGCAACGATCTTTCTCCCTATTTAAAATTTCCATTTTCTTTTTCTCATTTACTCTCAATTTTTTGTTAGTCATATAGTTTCTTCCTTGTCAGGGCATATCATTTAAATTCTGTTCCATCATGTGAATTCGTACATCTATTTTCATTTTAATTCTGCACTTAAAAGTATTCAGTACTTACCAATCCTCTTTGCTGTGATTTCCCCAAAAATCTCTTATTTGGCTAAAGTCCATACACTAGTTTTCTTTATTTTTCTATATAAGGTCTCAGAGGAAAATATATTTTCTGAGGTCTTCTGTATTAAAAAAAAACATGTATAATATATTAAAATGCTATATAAATATTTGCTTGTTGACTTTTTAACATAGGGGACAGCATGGTTAAATAAAAAATTCCTTAGATCATTTTTTTTTCTTTAAGTTCTAATAGGCATTACTCTGCCTTCCATTTCATTTCATCTTTTCTGTGGTCCTCTGCTTTTGAATTTTACTATGTATAATTTAATGTCAATCTGAATATTTAGTGAAGGATTTGGTCTTTTTATGGCTCTGTTCAAAGGATTTGATCTTTATCATTAAAATCTACTGCTTCAGTAGACTATAGCCCAGGTTGACTTTGGGTCAACTTTTTCTGTCACATGGTGTATCCTTTAACTATGTAGATTCATATGTTAATTTATTCAGGAATATGTCATTGAATTGTATCTTCATTTTTTCTATTCCGGTATTGGGTTTATTTCTGTGGTGGAATCCATTAAGAATATTCTATATCTCTTTTGCCTTATATGTGCAACTATATGATTTTTGTCTCTAAATGTTTTTACCTCTTTCTTTTTATTCATTGTCTGCTCTTTGATGTTTCTTCCACTTTTTTTTTTTTTGCTGTTGTTGTTGGTAAGGGTTGTGTTTTTCTTTTCTTTTCCCCCCCTTAATTTATTCCTTAGCTTCTGCCAGTTCAATTTTTATTTTCTTCTACTTTTTTTTTTCCCCCGTGTATATCTGTTGTGTGGTTTTCTTTGATAGAGGAAATTTCCTCATACATATTCTTCTAATTCTCAGAGAAATGTTTGGTCAGAATTTTCATCTGTTATGTGGGAGTCTTTTTCATACCAAAACTTTAACAAGTTTTCTTGATTTTCCCACCTTTTTATTTGTATAATATTTTTGTGTTTATGCTGTGCTAGCTTCCTTTCTATTGCTTCATGGAATTAGTTGAATTTTCCTGGCCCAGCTCCTTACAGAATCTTCCACCCCTGAAAGTATTTTTAGATCTGTTCTCTAAGCACCTTTTTTGGTGTTGCCCATATGACTTCTATTCCATGGATTACGCAATCAGTCAGTCCAAATCTCACAGCTTTTGTTTGATGCAAGAGATATAGGATTATATAATTTCAGGATGAGCCTATGACATCTAGAAAGTACATTTTGGCTTGCATTTTCGGAAATCTACTGATACTGAGTTGCCTCGTTTTCACTTCCCTCACTATAGTTGCTGCTATATTTCATCCTACATGATGTCTATGCAGATTTTAACTGATTGTGTAGTTCTTATTTATTTTTAATTCACATTTTTGGTTTTGTATCTGTCCAATTACATAACTAACTATACTGCCAAAATATCAGTGCCTTAATAAAAGTTTATTTTTTTCTCAAATAATCCAATGCTGGCATTTCTGTTTGGGAGGCCCTACTGGGCCACCCTCCTCCAATCAGGGACTTGGGAACACAGGCTT
Source organism: Pseudorca crassidens (assembly GCF_039906515.1). Taxonomy (NCBI): domain Eukaryota; kingdom Metazoa; phylum Chordata; class Mammalia; order Artiodactyla; family Delphinidae; genus Pseudorca; species Pseudorca crassidens. Next base: position 151,183,939 of record NC_090298.1, on the reverse strand, counting down.
TTTCCATATTATGGCTCCATTCTCTTAAATGTGACTCCCAGTGTCACTTTGTGGGTAAGTACCCATTCCAGCCAGCTGAAAAGTAAACAGATGAAAAGGTCTTAAAGGATAAGGCATAGGAAGCGTGTATACAAGTCTCATATTTTATTGACTAAAATAGAGTCATGTAGTTTTACTCTCATGCAAAGGAGACTGGCATATTGTCCAGACATATGCCCAGTAGGATGAGAACATAAGTTTGATGATCAGATAATTCCCTCTACCAGAGTAGGATACTGGGAGAGAAGTCACTGGGTGTTCCATGCTACCATTCACATATTAAAAATTGTTTCTGAGGCTCTTTCTTACTTTGATATTCCAGTACCGAACCTAAGAGATAGTGGGTGTTTAATAAATCTTTGATGAATGAGTGACTGGCTGAAAGACTATATAGATAGATAGATGGTTGTTTCTCTTATTGCAGGAGCAAAGAATGAAAAGTTTAAGTGAATGGATCAGAAATGACAGGTAGTGAAGGTAGGCAAGTTGTCAGAAGTATTCTTTTATGCCATAGCGTATTCTTTTCTTAGTTTTTTCTTTCTTGTTGTCTAGTTCTAAAGGATGAATGTGAGACTTCAGGTATAGAGAAATACAAAAAAGAAAAGTTAAACTCCATGGATTCTATTCCAACTTTAGTTTCACTATTGCTCTTATTTTTTTTTTCTTTTTTTTCCTATTATATTTACATTTGTTTCTTACTCTGATTGAGACAGATTTCCACATACAATATGATAAAGATAATAGAAAACAGCTTCCAAATGCAATATTTGGTTGGATTTAGGCATAGAATTGTCAAAGTATCATCATGAAATTGTCCATAAAATTGGTGTTGAAATTGTAAAAGTTGATAAAAAGTTTGAAGTGTTTATTCTGCTTTTATCTGGCTTGTAATGAGGAAATAAATAGGAATGTGAACCAGAAGCAACTTGAGGAAGGTTCCTAAAATGCTCCAAAGTTAAACATTCATCCAGACTTTTGATAGATATGCTTCAAAGTTTATGCAGTTTGTACTAAGATTTTTGAGTATTATTCAGTGTGGTAGGCAGAATAATGGCCTTTCATGTCCTAATTGCCAGAATCCTGTGTATGTTACCTGACATGACAAAGTAAAATTAAGGTTGCAGACAATATTAAGGTTTCTGATCAGCTCAGCTTAATTTAAAATGGAGATTTTACCCTAGCTTATCCAAATGGACCTGATGTAATCAAAAGGCTCCTTAAGTGTGAAGGGGGAGGAAGGAATGTCAGTGCCAGTGATATGATGAAAGAAAGACTCAACTGGTCATTGTTGGCTTTGAATATGGAGAAGAGAAGTTATGAGCCAAGGAAAATGTATAACCTCTAGAAGCTGGAAAGGACAAGAAAACAGACTCTTCCTTAAAACCTCCAGGAAGGAATACAGCCATGCAGACACTTTAACTTTAGCCCAGAAGACCCATTTTGAACTTTTGACCTCCATGACTGTAGGATAATACTTTTGTGTTTTTTTCAGGCTATTGAGTTTGCAGTAATTTGTTGCAGCAGCAATAGGTAACCATGACACTAAGTAAACCAAAATGCTTCTAGGCTATGAACTCCACATTTTCCCAGCTCATACAGAAGAGTATAGTTGATCAACATGAGACTGGTAGTTTGGAAGTCTAAAAATATATAGTTGGGTTATGTGATCAGATTTGTTGTTCTATTTGGCTTGTTGCTCCTGACCAAATTATATTACATTTCTGCCATAACTGGCAGCAGGTATTTTATGGAACTCTTTGAAAAAAATCAGTTCATGTGAGATGTCAAGATAAATATTGGCTAATAGCAAACCTGAGAGGTCACATTGATAAGGTAAAAGAGAAATTATGTTTTGAGATTCATTTTACCGCCCATCTTTTAAAAATAATTTGGTATTTGTGTAAAATTCAAATTCACATGTATTAGTTTGTTTTCCTCTCAATTTTTAAAAAAACTCATTCTCTTCCCTGAACATATACATTGCATTTTTATTAGGATAAGAAAGGCAAATAAACTTGACTAGTAGAAAATAAAAAAGTAGGTAGGGAAAATTTTATTTGTGAATATTTTCAACAAATGTATGCGAAGAAAATACTCAGAATAAAATTATCTTCTGCACCAGGCATACATTAAAATGACTGTGAGTTCTAGGTATCTCTTTAAAGAAGTGAACTATTTTGCTCGGTAACTTAATAATGATCTAGATTTTCATATCTGAGTAGCCAACTAGGGGGTCTGTTGGTTGGAAATATAAAGTGAGCTGAAACATCACAATGATATGAAGTATCGTTTTGATAATTTTGCTAATTAAATTGTTACAGAAAAGTTGCATAGCTGTGTATGCCCCTTGGGAAGGTTTACTGCTTTTCTGAAGTATTGCAACAAGAAACCGAACTATGAGCACTTAGGAAACAACATAACGTGTAAGGCCCAAATTTAGATTAGCCGAATTGTTTTGAAGAGGCATCAAATAATTGATCAGGAAGTAAAACTGTGATTATAGAATAAAATGACAGTTGAATTGTAGCAAATAATTGCAAAAATAATTAAAGCCACAAATCTTTCCAGTAACAGTGTGAAACAATTCTCTTTAGTGCCCCACAGGGATGGAACTTGCTAGCTTTGATTGGGATTAAACCTGGAGGTAAAAGAAAAGGAAAAGTGTGATATGGAAAAAGTCATATTGAGAACATATCATCCATAAGAAAAAAAAAGTTCCTGAAAAGTGAATTTGTAAGTTATGTGATTTCCATTTCAAAGGATGCAATTTATTGTAGTTCCTTTAATGATTTTTAAAAGAGTCAGTGTAAGCTTGAGCTTTCATATATAGATAGATTTTCAGTTCTCAGTTTATTTCTTTTTCTGCTTTGGTAAAATAGAGCCAACTTATTTCACATCTCTCACTGAAAGAAGAGGAACTTAATTAAGGGGCAAATTTTGCATCCAGAAGAATTATGGTTATAATTCTTGTAAGCAAATGTTGACTCTGGAGGAGTAAAATAACTGTTCTTTTGCTTTTAGTGTTTATGTCTCTCACATATAATGCATTGTAATACTCGCCACTGCTAGCATGACACACTAGCAGTAGAATGAATGATTTCTGAAACTATGTCTTCTATCCTTTCAGAAAAATCTAGTAATAATGCAACCTGGAACACACCAACAGTTTGCTTATATTCCAGTTGGCCTTCATGGTAGCTACTCAGTCTTTCTTTTGATGTATATGTTATGATCCAAGTGTAAATATCTACCCAGTCTGTGATCTTTTAGTTTTCTTTGAGATTTACTAAATAGGATTGCCCAAGCTAAAGATACACCATAAAGAAAGCCTTCAAAGGAAAGATTGTGATATAAAACCCACTCTTGAATTTAAAGCACCTAGTTATAAACAACAAGTTCAATCTCAATTTTTAAAAGCTCCAATATTTTAAATCATATTATTTTATTAATTCTGAATTGTTTACTGAGCCTGACTATATCTTTTACACTGTGGGGATATTGAATAACTTAAGGGATTTGTAATTATATAGTAAGAACAAAGCCTCCACACGATAACACACTGGAATAATAAGATGAGTTGGTATATAGTTACAGAAATGAATGCAACAGATAAATTACTGGATTTAGTGGGTTTTTAAGCTCCAAATGAATACTACCTTTTCAACTGAGTACACTATTCTAATACATAGTCATTTCATGTTGTGGCTAGACAATCATGATCTCTCTGTATTTAATAAATAAAAACCAATTCAGCATACAGTTTGTTCAGACAGTGTGTCATGAGATCAGACTAAACTGATGAACAAGTGGGGAAAAAAAAAGACATAATGTTAGCTCTTTCAGAGCTTATGCAGTGGTGGGAGATACACAGAAGAAAATAGGTAATTGTAATACAGTGTGATAAATAATGTGAAGGAGTAAATCAGTGGCCACAAAATGCTGAGAAGGAAGCCAGTAACTCCAGCTTGGATGGTCAGGACTGAAAGATGAATAGGAATTCACCAGATAAAGAGGGGAGGCTAGGAATGTTCTGGTAGAGAAAGTAACATACAACAAATGTCCAACGGTGGAGAAATAGAGAGGAAGGGAAAGAAGGAGGGGAAGAGAGAGGAAAATTATCAGTGGCTTATTAAATAAATGAAAGAAATCAATGATGGTTATGATGGAGTCAGAGAAGAAGTGTAAAAAGAAATGAGAGTGAAAGAAAAGGCAAGAAATATACCAAGAAACACACAGACAAACACACACACACAATGTTTGATCAGGACAAAAGCATTTCCAAATGGCTGACAACCTATCTGAAATTTATGTTCACCAAAACCAACATAGCATCCTATGCTTTTTTTTTTTTTTTTTTAAAGGCAGTCTATTCTTTAGAAGAATGCTGTAGGGACAGTGAAGGGGCATAAAGGCAATGGGAATTCCTTCTGGTCACATCTACTCAAAAATAAGAGCCCTCGGTGGAGTAGTCTACAGAATGGCTGTGTCATACCTTCCCCACACCTTACTTTTGTTTCTACAACATGAGTTACAAACCTGACACTATGAACGACTCAGTTCATATGTTGCTAATAGATGTGTTTTGTTTTAACCACACAGTGATTTCTATTTTTCTTTTCCAGTGAGCATTTAAAAGTTTTGAAATTGTCATGAAAAAAAAAAATCCATATTCCCAGTGTCTTGTAAGAAACCTGAAGCTCTGGCAACACTGGGCTTTCATTTCTTGGTGACAGAAATTTCCTGGAGCCATATAACAGCATCCCCTGTAGGTAGGACAGGGAAACATTAATTTTTACCCAGCCTCTGTACATCTTTGAAATGTTAACCCAGAGTGTAACTTTCATGGCTATTAACCTTTCTACTGGCTTCCTTTGGGTCTTACTATGTCTCCTGGGATGCTAGCTTAGTATCCTTTTTCACTCTGCTTGGAACCACATTTTACTTTTTGGCTAGGTTTCTATCAGTCTGTTTTGGATTTGAATCCGTAGGCCTTCTTTTCCCATATATTGCCCCAGTGGACAGGTCCTCACATAGTCTATTACCATTTGTAGAATGTCAAATAATAAAACTCTTCTCCAAAATCTCCAAGAGCTGGCCATTTCACTGAGAATGAAAGCCAAATCTCCCACTGTCCCACAAGGATCGATGGTAACATTTCTGAACAAATCACCAAACTGTGGCCCCTCACCTAACTGTGCTCCAGCCCATTCAGTGGTTTAACAAATGTCAAAATTACAGTATCTAGATTGAAACAAAGGGAGTGAGGCAACAAATAATAGAAAAAAAGGTAAAGACTGTTTTTGGAAATTGAACATGTATCACTTCATCTAGAGCACCTCTTCCAAGCTGACCCCATGGAATGCCAGTCCACTTTACATCAAACATTCTCATTCCGTACTTACATATTTCAGTGGAAAAAAAGCGAATGAGAGATTGTCATCTGCCCCAGATTCTTGGCATTTGCATGACTTCCTACAACTAGCAGTGAGCTAGAATTGCTGTTCCCTCCACTCAGTTGCATAGTTATGTGCTAAAACAAAAAGAGGAAAGCAAAAAAAAAAAATGCAATTTGGGCAGTAGTAGTCCTCAAACCCAGCATTTTAGCCTATATTTCCCAAATGATATTCAAACAATCACAGTCATTTAACATGTTACGTTCTTGATTCTGGTGGGCAGAGAGTGATTATGAAAGAAAATAAGATATGTTGTGCTGTTTGATATTGCATTTCAGCAAAGAAGTACCACCAACTGACAGTAGTCAGGCAGGGGAGAGCAATTAGGCAGAAATTGCCCAGAATGGGCCTGAGCTTAATGAAGGTAGAAAGGTGAAGATCACTTGTGGTTTGATCAGCACAATGGAAGTTCAGAGTACAGAATGTACAGTTTAGAAAGTAGAAAGTGTTAGTGAGCCTTGCATATTAAATGATCACTTTTAAATCTAAAGAGAGATTGCTTGCGACATGGGAGAGCAGGAGACCAGTTCAAGTACTGGGGACTCTCTTCTGTGGCAAACCACACACACTGAGTGGATTGAGTGACATACAGTGAAGAAACAGGTTATGATCTGTAAGATGATGGCTTCCTTCTTAGGAAATCGTATAGAACAGGTTTAGAAGAATATGATTACTCTATATAAAGTGAAATAACTCAGGAAGCAAAGCCAGGGAATGGGAACATGTCTTGAGTGAGAAAGTGACTCCATAAGATGGAAGTTTTTTTATAAAAGGTTAAAACTGTACAAGAAAATAAGGGTTAGAAAGATAGGTGACAACAGTAGTACCTCACTTTGTATGGCACTCTGCTGCTTGAGCAGGACTTACGGATAATGAATAACCCATCTCAGTTGTTTAATGAGGTGACAAGGTGGATTGGAAGGAGAACTTGAACTCATCGGCATAGATTTTCATTAGACTTGACACTTACTAATGATGACACTTCAGTCCTACTGTTTAAAATCTCTGACTCTTGGTTTTCTTATCTTTACGACGGGGATAATACACCAAACATATGGCTCATTGAAGTGAGAAATAAATGAGATGATGTTTGAACCATGTAAACTACCTAAGGCTGTGCCTAGTATATAGTAAGTCGTCATTAAGTATTGGCTCTCTTCTTTGCTCTCTTGGCTCATAAAATAATAAATGGTCTGCTGCTAACAGATTAATTCATTTCAAGTCGAGGGAATAAACGTCAAACTGGAGGAAATAGAGATGTTGTAAAGACATAAAGCAAAAAGCTTATAATATTCTGACTGTTTATTATAGAGCATTTAACTTTTTAACGTCTTCAAATAACTTCCATTTAATTTTCACATTTTTATTTATAAAAAGCATTTTTTTTAAATATTTATTTTTATTTATTTATTTATTTGCATGGGGTCTTAGTTGCAGCACGTGGCCTCCTTAGTTGTGGCATGCAAACTATTAGTTGTGGCATGCACACTCTTAGTTGTGGCATGCACGTGGGGTCCAGTTCCCTGACCAGGGATCAAACCCAGGCCCCCTGCATTGGGAGCACGGAGTCTTAACCACTGTGCCACCAGGGAAGTCCCTAAAAAAGTATTTTTAGAGTTACATATTTTACACACTATACATTTTAAAGACTGTCCAGTAATAAAATAAAATTGCATTGCTTCAGTTAGCATTTAAATTAATTTCTTATAAACCCATTGTATTCAAATCATTTTTTCCTTACCTCTTGTTTTTTCTTACCTATTCCATTTTCTTCTTTTCTATAGTACATTTAATAATTCTGTGATATTGTGATTTTATAATAAGAAATAAATATTTGGTCTTTGTCACATTGGTTGCATAGAGCTCCTAAAACCCTTGGAATTTCCTAAGTGATAAAGGTGTCTTCATATTCATAATAAACCCCTTTTAACCACACCTGAGTTTTTGTTAAATAGATCACTTTTGGAAAGACCCTAAGGATGAAGGCTGGTTGTCATGGAACCAAACATATGATTGAGCGTTAGAACTTTCAATCCCACCTCTGTGACCTCTGGGGAGGGGAGAGGGGCTGGAGGTCGAATCAGTTGCTAATGGCCAATGATTTAAGTAATCATGCCTGTGTCATGAGGCTTCCATAACAACCCAGAAGGACAGGGTTTGGTAGAGGTTCAGGAAGAGAGGCTAGTGGAGAGAATGGGAGATCTAGGGCCCTTCCCCATACCTTGTCCTATGCACTTCTTCCGTCTGGCTTTTCCTGAGTTATATCCTTTTATAATAAATCAGTATCTAGTAAGCAAAATGTTTCTCTGAGTTCTGTGAGTTGTTCTAGCAAATTAATTGAACCCAAGGAGCGGATCATTGGAACCTCTAATCTGTAGCCAGTGGGTCAGCAGCACAGGTGACCACCTGGACTTGTGATTGATGTCTGTAGTGGGGGGTGGAAGGGGTCTTGTGGGACTGAGCCCTTAACTGGTAGGGTCTGATGCCATCTCCAGTTAAATAGTGTCAGAATCGAGTCAATTGTAGGGTACCCAGATAGTATCACAGAGTCACTTGGAGTGGGGGAAATACCTTCACATAGGACCTGGTCAGAATCAGACCTTCTCATCCTCTTTTCCCTTTACTCTTATATCATTATTGGTTTCTAAATTAGTTGTAGCATTTTTATTCACATTATCTCAATAATTTTAATGTATTATTTCTATTTTCCTTAGTATGGTGAATGTAACAATAGAAATTAAGACATATTAACTCCTATTATTGTTATCATGTTTTTGCTTTTATTTTTAAATACCTCTCTGTATTAGTTAGTTATCTACTGCTGCACAACAAATTACCCTAGTTTGGCTTGAAACACCAATCATGTATTAGATTACAGTTTCTGTGGGTAAAGAATACTGGCATGTCATAGCTTGATGCCTCTGGCTCAAGGTTTCTCATCAGGTTGCAGTTACTCTGCCATGTCAGCTTGGACTTTGGTCTCATCTGAAGGTTCAACTAGGGGTAGGAGAACCTGAGTCTAATCTCACTCTTGTGACTATTGGCAGATCATGTTCCTTTCTCACATGGGCCTCTCCCCAGGACTGGCTCACAGCATGGCAGTTGCCTTCTCTCAGGGCAAGAGTCCGAGAGAGAGCCAGAGAGGACACACAAGACAGAATTTATCCTCCTTCCATAATCTGATCTTGAAAGTGTTATCCAGTCACATCTGCGATGTTTTATGTATAGAAAGAAGCCAATAAATTCAGCCTACACTTAAGGGGACAGGATTACACAAGGGCATGGATATCCAAAGGCAGTGGTCACTGGGAGCCATCTTAGAGATTGACTCTTATCTAAAATTTCCTTTTGATATTTACAGACTGCCTTAATTCAGGTCCTCAGTGTCATTGTAAACTCACCACTCATTAGGACTGCACTCTAATTTTCTTTGAGCCACCTTCTTCACTGCAAAATATTTATATTTTAAAAGTTAAGTCTGTTTGAGTATTTCTAAATTGGGGGAGGGAGGGGTTTCTATTATCTTCAGAATCAGATCATCCTAAAGCGCTAGGGAAGAATTCAAGTTCTTTGAAAATCCATCCCGGTCTTCCTTTCCAGCTTCATGTCACTGTCAATGTCTCTACTCCCTGCCTCAGAAACTGTCCTGGGGACCTAGATGAGCTCAGGAAATGATGCTGGCTCATAAAATTGCTTTATATATTCCTGTGCTCAAATTGGACCATTGGAAATGTATAGTATAAAAATCCTGATATTCTTCAGATGACAGTTTACTAGACGATTCCTCAAATCTTGGCAAGTGAGTTTACTTCAAACATGTAGGGAAGTCAGTAACCCGGGCATAGCTGTTATTTTACATACCAACTTGTCAAATCTTCAAAATAATGCATGCTGCTTTCAAATGTCCTCAGTATTTTCCCAAATTTCCTCCATATCTTTTTTTACACAAAATAGTCTCTCTTTAATGTAACACTGGAACATTTATCATACAGTTATTTCCTAGTATCACTGCTTTTGACTGTTTATAAAATGAAACATTGAGAGACTGGCCTCACATCACACAAGTGAGTGAAAGACACAGAACCACAAAGCAAATGATCTCTTCATGTCTCAAATCCTTTCCACCACATAGCACTCTCTTATGTTGCTATAAGCTGCACCTTCTATAAAACATGCTAGGATTTGGATAAATGTTTGATTTTCCTCCAACAGTTTTTTGTTGTTTTTTTAATAAATCAGAGTACAAACACCCAAGATCATAAGTATTCCATTCATTTCTTTAAAGATAATAAGATGTCCCAGTTGTGAAATATGCTAAAGTAAAGAGGGATGTTTGAAATTATAAGGCTGAAATTAACTATCAATTTAACTTAGAGCATACTGAATTTAACTATTAATTTAGCATATAATACATTTTTAATAAGAACAAAAAAAATTTAAGAGGCAAAATTCTGATTATGTACATACGTGGAAAAAAAGCAGCTCAGATAATGAATATACTATATATTTTTAAATCTCTGGTGATTAATCCCTGTAAAATAATTGATCTCTTGTGAAATAGTGACACAGTATCACAGATGTTTTCAGTGCATGAAGGTGTGCTGGAAGGTTGTCTATTTTTTTTTTTTTTTTTTTTCAATTTGTTACTGTTTTCATTCTCCATAGGTATTTTTGGATATTTCTATTGGAAAGAAATGTTATTTGCTTGGGCCAACTTATAACTACCTTGCCAAATAGAACTAGAGAATTTTAAAAAAAAATATCTATAGTGGTCCTTCCTGTTGCAAATTTTGTCCTTTTGACAGTCTTTAGTAATGTGTAGGTGTGCTTGTGAGCCTTCATCTGAATGAATAGAAGCAAAGCTATAGGTAAGTCAGCATGTGCAAATGCTGTTTTAACAAAAGGACACATTTTTTTTTTTTTTTTTCTACTGGTTAGGCCAGAGAAGAACTGCTATCAACATAAAGATGGTAAAAATGTAATGACATGCAGAGTTATCTCAGAGGGAGTACATACAGTTTTATCTCTCTGTCTCCAGGGGAGTATATGTAAACTAAGCATAAATATTTTTATGTGTGACAGATTTTTAAAGCTAACTGTTAGTAACCCATGGCTCCACAAAAAACCTCTAAGGGGCAATAAACTGCTCCAGTATTAAGAGCATTGTAAAATAAAATTTGGCTAGTGTATGTAATGGATTCAAAGGGACTTGATGGGAAGTGTAGCACCAATAGCATGTAATATTTGGTTTGGCATGAAAATATTTTAAATATTCATTAGAGGACTAAAAACTTGGAACAAAAGACGTTCAACTAAAAATAAAAGTTGTGGGCTTCCCTGGTGGTGCAGTGGTTGAGAGTCCGCCTGCCGATGCAGGGGACACGAGTTCGTGCCCCAGTCCGGGAGGATCCCACATGCTGCGGAGCAGCTGGGCCCGTGAGCCATGGCCACTGAGCCTGTGCGTCCGGAGCCTGTGCTCCTCAACAGAAGAGGCCACAACAGTGAGAGGCCCGCGTACCGCAAAAAAAAAAAAAAGTTGTATGGTGGTCATCTTTATTAGAGGGAAAAATGAAGCGTTCCTTCATTTTGCCAGTTGATAACATATAAATATATGTGCATGTTTTTAGGGATAATGAGGACAAGATCTCAATTAGCTGAACTGGATTAAGATTAATTTTAAATGTATTGGGAAAAGAGTTTTAAAATACCCAGATAACATAATGGCCCACCTCATAAATCACCAAAAAGAATAAACCTACATTTTCTTGGACTGTGAGTCGTTTGGCTGGTAAATAGCTACTCTGAAAGAGAAAATATAAGTGTAAACAACATTTCAATTATTTTTTATTAAAAATTTTGAAAATTAAGCATTGTTAAATGTCACATAAAGAAAAATGTAACCACAGCATTTATTGGATGATACACAGAGGCCTCAATGATGTATTTTCAAAATTATTGGACAATATAGTTCATTACATAGAGCACATCATAGATTCATGGGAAATAAATCATGTCAGTCATTACTATTAAAATTTCCTGAATTTAGATAGCAAGGACATTCCCATTTTTGCCTCCCTGTTTTTTATAAATTTGAATTCTATGCAATATTCTGTACTTCTAAAATATAGGCAATTCATTGTCATTTGAAGACTCTAATTGAATTTTTCTCTGTGTATAAAACAAAAAAGCCTCCCACAGTTGAGGACTGAAGTTCAAGTGACTAATATTTGTAATAGTTACAATTAATATTTTATTTAAATAGATGTTGTCAAGTATACAGTTAGAAAGAAAGTAAATGGAGTGACTACAACAAAAAAAAATCTAGTTGTTTTGTAGAAAGTTCTTTGCTACAGGGTTCAGGGGTGGAATATGAAATTTAATGAGTGTAAATGTCAAGTCATGTGTGTGCAGGGAAAGCACAGAGCTAAGTTCAATTTAAATGGCAGTGAATTAGTTAACGGGGGTGAAGAGATAAGGATAAATAACTAGATCCGACGTTTGAATTCTCAGTGCATTATACAGGAACCAAGAAAGCTAATAAGAGGCTGACTTTTACCAAGACCAATATATTATCCCAAGGATATTGTACTCTCTTGTTTCATGGGAATTAGACCAAATCTGGGATGTATAGTGAAGCTTTACTGCTTCATTGTTTTTAGAAATATATAGTGGAGTTAAAAAGTTTTGTGTAGGCACATTAGCTAATTGAGTTTTACATATAACGAAATAATTATTTCTCAGAAATATGCAAATAATTGATTTGATAAGTATTTAAGTTGTTTTTGAAACTGAGCTAGGATAAAAAAAATATACTGTAAATACATTTTATTAAAAGAGAGATTTCTAAAAACATGAAGCTATATATCCTGGTGATAACAGTTGAGATGTGCTTAATTTCAGTTTCATACAAGCTGTTTTGGAATGTTGCATGCATAACTTTTGGCCAAATAAAAGCTGACCTCTTTGAATGTGCCTGTAATATTGATAATTCATTTGAAATCACCCTTCATATGTACTATGCTAATTAACATAGTACCAAAATTTGAATATTTTCTTTTGGTGATTGTCTGCCTTATTTTGTGTCTTCTCTAATATGACATATGCTACAAAATGTCAGAATCTTGTTTTTATCTTATTCACTGCTCTTTCTCAGACTTCTAGAACAGTACCTGGTGCCAAGCAGCTGTACAGTAACTATTTGTTGAATGAATGAGTGAATGATTGAATAAATGAATAGAGTCCTGCTTCCATATTGCCCAAGTGTTGATCAATGGTCTAGATTTTCTTTCTCTTTTTAAATTTTAACAGGACAGGTTTAATATAAAAATATTAATGATTTATAAGAAATTAGCAAAGATGGAGTATAAGAAAACACTGAACAAAATGCTAGGGCTGAGGGAGAGTAATCAAGGAAAGGACAACCTTTGGGAGAGTGAATCCCAAAAGTTAGGATTCAGACTCATTGGAGACAACGTGGTTGCAGCCCATTGTTTGGTGAAGAATTTGACTGGGTTGTCCCACATCGGAGCTGGTCCACAGTCCCTGCGTAGAGGTTGGCTGGGGTGCTGGAGAAATGCTCTGGGAAGTGCCTGCTGAGGGAACTGCTGAGCTAACTGGGAAGCAGTAAACTAGAGGTCACCAAGGAGCAAGCTGGGGAGCCACAGGATGTAGATTTTCCTGGTGACAAATTTCCATTGGTAGCACCGTGTGCAGTTATACAAAGCACGCGAGAAAGCGTGTTGCAGTCACTGTGTCCATCTAGGGAATTAGAAATTAGACTTTGGTTGCAATTTAGGTACCAGCATTTAGATAACCTCAGTTATCTAATCTCCGTTTTCTTGTCTGTACATAGAGCTCTTTTGAGGATTAAATGAAATAACATATACAATGCCTAGTATAATATCTGACCATATAGTGGGCCCTCAATTTGATTATTTCTCCCTAGTCCCCTTACATGACCTATTCACAGTTTCAACCAGTAATCAGGAAGTTAATTCATGCCCCCATACCATGCTATCTATACCCAGTAGCAAAAAAATCAAAGCAACCATTCTAATTCTAAAATAATCCCATTCCTTCTCCATCATCTGTGGGAAACACTAGTTTCTTTGACTAAGCAGACAGCAAGAAGCTGCCTGGGGTTACTATTGGGGTTACACCTACTGCTGTTTGCCACCTCTTAATTTTCCAAAACAGTCACCTCTAGCTCTGGTCTAATTTGATCTGCAAATCCGTCCTTACAGGAATCAAGTAATAAGCTATATTTCTTGTTCTCATTCAGAACATGAAGAAACTGACCCCCAGAACAGTGAATGTTGGATCAAAAAAAGTAACAATGGAGAAAAAGTCAGTGTCATCTGAGGACTGGCTCCATCACTTTGCAAAAAGAATCACCATGTACTGGAGTGATTTTTCAACCAGATTTTATTTTTTTCTATTTTTCCAGATATCTGCTTATTTGTTTTATTTTGTTACTATGAATTTTTTTTAATGAAATATTACAAAGAAGTCCAACCTTTGAAACAGAGTCAGACTGAGTTGTTGTGGTCAAGGTAGGAACATGGATAGAGAGTCCAATCCACTGGACTTTCCCTTCTCGTCTCCTAAAATGGGTCCACTAGGTGAGAGGAAGCAGCTTGCACCTTTAAATAATCCAATTTCCTTTTAAATAATAAAGCTTACTAAAATGCTGTAAAATAGATGGAACAAAAAGAACACATGGTCCAACTTCTAGGGCTCCTTGCCTTATTGGGGTTTCCTCTCTTTGAAATCTGCCTCTGTGATAAGTCATACTATCCACTGACTTCAGTATATTGTTAAAGATTGCTAATTTTTTATATTACCTGGGTAGCTAGAGTGAGAGCTACTGTCTTGTTACTGGAGATGCCAAATGCACACTATGAGTACAGCCATGTCTCATAATTTAAACCTCTTTTAAGAACAGAATTGCCCTATAACTGCTTTTGGCCTAAGATGGTATTAATTTTAAATTATTATCTTTTTTAACTTCTGTTGCTCTCCCTCTTCCTGACTGTGTCTGCCTTCTAACTCCCCAAATCAAAACTTAATCCTCTGAATGGAATGCATTACTTAAAACGAGTCTTAGCCCTTAAGTGGTTAAGTTGTACCTTTGGGATCTTACAGCACAATATGTCATCTTACGTCAAGAAAAAAATAATGTCTAATCTTTGACAGAAATGAATTACTTCATATAGGACAGCTACATTCGGTCTGATACTTGTTGTCAGCTTTCACTGGGCGACAAGGAACTAAGAAATAGATTTCATCAAATTCTGAGATGGGAGGAAATGAAATCTTAGCAAAGAAAACAAGTTATGCCTCTGAAATGAATTGTACGAGCAGGAAGATATATCGGGTGAAAAGTGAATGTTAAAATCATTTGCCAACAGATGACATAAAACATTTTGGACAGATATTTAAGGGCAGAAAGCCCTGCTATTACCAATTTATAAAATATTCATGTATTCAAGAAAACATGTATTCATGTATTTAGATCCTAGAGATCTAAATGATCTCTAGATTGGGGAATTGCTTGTAAACATTCTCTGGTTTTAGCAGTAACTTGTTTTTTTGTTCATGATACTCCTATTTCTTTCCATGAGCTGCCTATTTGATAGGGGTTGAGAAAAAAAAAAAAAAAATGTTTGCAGTGTTTTTTGCAAAGTTTTCAAGCTAATCCTTTAGCTTGAATGTAGCTAAAGGAACTTCTCAACACTTCCTTACCTAGATCACTGCAGATTTAAATAAAGGGACCACAGGGACTGTCTTGCATCAATAAAGAATGAAACATCACATTTGTCAAAAGAAAAAGGGGAGAGGGCCAGATAGCTTAGGGATTAAGGGCAGGCAATGGAATCTTTCAACTCTAAGTCACTTCTCGCCATCTGTTTGTGGTATGTTGACTGTGACAGAAATCATTACTATCTAAAGGCTGTTCAGTTGTCTCCTAGTTGTCAAAGACATGGCAGTCTTCATCTGGCTCTTGTTAGACAGATGTCCATATCACACAAAACCTGTCCTGATTAGCAGCCAGTGAATTTATCCCCTTAGGGCAATGTGAAACTTTCCTACCTCTGCCAACATGGGAGAGAAAATGCTGTTTCAGGTGCTGTCTACAGGTAAAATGTCTTTGATGCTGTATCTTCGTCTTATGCAGGAAGATCATCCCCAGAAGTATCCTGCAACTGTGTTCCATTACTGTTGGTTTGGGGGGGATTCACTAATGTAACTTAGCTCTTGATGAATTATTCTATTATAACTAGCAAAATAAAGATATGCGATATGCACATTTGAAGACGAGATTTATAACCTTGAGATTTGGATTACCTCTAGCCAAAGTTTATTATGATTTATACATTTATTTTTAATGGTTTCATCTCATATTTGTCTGTAGATGAAGGTACCAAAAGGCAGGAGGGATTAAATGCAAGGCCTCAGACCACAAGGAATAAGTTATGCAGAAACCTGCTGAAAGAAAGGTGAAGTAGAATTAGCTCTACATCAAAGGTAGTATTTTATTTCTACCACTTAATTGCATTATAACTTTAGGTGGAATATTTAACTCTTTTGGATTTCAGTTGCTTCAAATATAAATGGTAATACTAATAACAACTTTCTAAAGTCACTTTGTACTAAGACCTGTGATTCTAGGAAGATGGTCTGCAAACCATTTTTCCCCACTTTATACTCTCTTATCACCAACTCTGCTACATAGTCGGAGGATTGGGCTCTTTAGATCGTTACATAAGTGAAGGTGGTAGATGGAGACTTCTCATGATACCTGTTTCAAGCTGGGGAATAGAAGATGTAGGAAAGAATCCTTCTTTATGCCAAAGACATAGACAAAATGTCTGTTTTAACCTACCTCAAGCCATGAGGCTACACTAACTTTTTTTCATTCTCAGTAGGGTACACACCTAATCTTTCAGGTTATACAGATAAGAAGTGAAATCCCTGAGCGCGCAAGTGATTTATGAAGCAGCAGGTAAAAGTTAGAAAAAAAAAAAATTGGTCTCTTGTCTCTCCTTTCAGGATTCTTTTCAAGGATTTACTGTTGCTCCTGGACCACATACATACACACTTTTGGTAGTCAGTAGTATGAATATTGGAGAGACTGTATTCTGCTGAAGGTAGAATGTGAAAAATACAAAAGGGCCCTTTTCTTATTTAGCCCTTGATCTCTGGTGTTCCGTTTTCCCAATATTAAGTGCATGAGCAAACTACTTAATGGCAGAAATGTCACTGCCAGAACTTTAAAGAAGTTAATCAATACTGAGCCTCAATCAAAATTTTACCATTATGTTTCCAAACACTGGAGTCCTCATGGAGACTTTTACATATTCACTGAAATGCTTCTAGAGCGTAGAGGTCGGGCTCTTTAAATTGTTCAAGTGTTGCCAACCATCAGCGGGTCCCTGTAGATTATAAACAAGGAACAGAGCCACTGTCCTCCTGTCTGATACTTGTTTTCCCAGAAGAGGGCTGGAGCTGCTGGCTGAAATGTCAGAATAAAACAAGACTTGCCTATTTTTAGATTCAGCTCATACAGTTTCCCTCCTCTTTAATCATACATCAAGATTTTAAACCAGCCACCTTTTGAGAGGCCCCAAGTTAAGGAGAGCTGTAGTCAATAACTGTGGAAGACCCTTTAATGGAAATATTGTAATATATTGTAACATAATTTGTTGTTTGTTTTTGTTTGTTTATTATAGAAACATGCAGTTTTGTTGTTCTTTTGGGTTTTGTTTTTGGCTGTCCTAACCAGTGTGTGTGATTAGATCCTTGGTCATAAAAGTGAGCATAATGCCAAGGATTCCACAAGGAATTAAAACAAATAAAAATCTAATAGAAAGAAAACTGTAAGATGTCAGTGTCCTAACCAGAAACTTCAGCTCAAGAAATATCCATGCCTCCTCCATCCTATCACACAATCAGAGAAAATGTAAGGAAAGGAAGTACTACCAATTTCTAGCTCCAAAGACAAGCATGTTGAATAGTAGAGAATAAGAATTGGGATAGTTTCAATGCATTGAGGAAATAATTAAATCATAGTAATATCTCTTATATTGGGTAGATAATGATTTGGTGAAAATTTAAGCAGAGGTCAGAGTTTGAGCTAGAGGCATAGATAAAGTAGGTTCTCTGTTCATTCATTCAGCAAATATTTATCGATGCCTTCTATGTGCTAAGATCTGCTCTACATCCTGGGGAT
The DNA here is from genome assembly GCF_039906515.1 of Pseudorca crassidens. Classification (NCBI taxonomy): domain Eukaryota; kingdom Metazoa; phylum Chordata; class Mammalia; order Artiodactyla; family Delphinidae; genus Pseudorca; species Pseudorca crassidens. The sequence goes on along the minus strand of NC_090298.1, from coordinate 151,166,215 downwards.
GAAGTAGTGAGCAAATGGTTATAGAGATTGCATTCTAGTGGGCAAAAAATAGATAATAACCCCAAAAATGTATACGTCAGACAGTGTTAACTTCTATGAGGGTTAAGGGCTGATGGTAGTAGTTGTAGCTCAGAAAACATAATTACAGAAGTGCTGTCGTGTATGCAATATCTAGCAGAGACCTAAACAAAGCCAGAGAGTGAACCATGTAGATATATCTGGGAAAGTGTTGAAGGCAGTGGAATAGCACATGCAAAGGCACTGAAGTGGGGATATACTTGATGTATTTCAGGAAGAATACAGAGAGCGGTAGGCACAGTGAGTCATAAGGAAAATGGCAGGACATGATGTCAGAGGTGGGAGGGGACCCAGAACCTGCAATACTTTCGAGGTTATAACAAGTATTTTGGGTTTTACTAAGAGTAAGGTGGGAGAGTTTTACACCATTTTAAAGTTTTAAGCAAGGAGATTCGTGATCAGATTTGTCTTTCAAGAGGATCATTCTATCTATTCTGTGAGACTAGATTGCTGGGTTCCTAGGACAGAAAGCAGGGAGACCAGTACAGAAATACACTAATGTCAGCGAAAATTGTAGGTGGTTTTGACTAGGTGGTAGCAGTGAGAGTGGGTAGATGAAGCTTGATTCTGGGTATTTTTAAAAGGCGATCTGACCGGCTTGGTGATGGATTGAATGTGAGGTGTGAGAAGAAAGAATCAAGGATGATACCAAGGCTTTTGGCACAAGGAAGTGGTAAGATGGACTTGCCATTTACCAAGTTAGAGATGATAACAAAAGAAATCAGTATGGAGATAGGTTTAGGTGAACCAAGATTTCAAGTTCAGACAACTTAAATTTGAGATCCTATTAGACATCCCAGTAGAGATATCAAATCAGTGCCAGATATATGAATTGAGTTCAAAGATTGAGGCAAGGCTCGTTTTGTAAATTGGTGAGCCATCAACCGATAGGTGAATTTAAAGCTGTGAATCTGAGTGAGTTCACCTAAGCAGTAAGCAAGATGGTAGACTGAATGAAGTTATTTAATAAAAAATTCAAAAATAATAGGTTACCTTAAGGTCCTTTTATGCCCTTTGATTCTTTAAAATCTAATACAAATTAGTCTTTATCATCAGTTTGAGATCTATTTATAATACATTCTAGGCTTAAGGTCTTGAGAATCATCTCTATGGTTTATCAAACTTCAAACAGTGAGTTATAGCACTATTATCTGGACTTTACAGGAGACCTGGTTAGGACATTTTTCACTTAGTCTTGTGTACACAAATAGAACATTGTCTTCTGTCCATTGTTCTTAACCCCCCTTTCAATTGTGTGACATGTTCTTAACCCCCCTTTCAATTGTGTGACATTCTTTCATCCATTCTCATAAGATTGCTTATCAGATAGTACACTGCCTTTACAGTGAAATACTGATTAGTTTGTGAGAGTATTTTCTAAAGTTGATAAATCAATGTACAAAAAATACAGCATCTCATTTCAAAAGAAAGTTAGCTGTCTAAGCCAGTGTTTTTCAAAGCACATTCCAAATAACATTCATTCTCAAGGATTTAATTCTAGAAAACATTATGTTAAACAGGTTTCTATACTGCAGGACTTCTCAGGGCCTTTAATAAATGAATGAGCCTTGAGACTGCAGAACTTCAGAGAAGCTATATGTATTTTTGTTGTGTCTAATTTGTTTTTGAATCTTTTTTTAAAATACTGGTCATAGGTCTAGTGTCATGAGGAATAAGCTTGCTTAGTCAGTGGCCAAAACACATAACATTAACTAGTCAGTATTCTTTGATTTTGGACAATAAAATGATAAATATCTCTACAAGCAGTAGCAAAGAATGGACATTATGCTTTACATGAATTATTTCATTTATACATATAAGGTACATACCCAAATTCTCCTCATGTTACAAATGCAGGAACAGAAGTACAAGAACAAAAAGTAGCAGCTTGCCCAAGGCCAGAGCACTAACTGATGTTAAGTGCTGCAGTTTAAACCCAGAGCCTTAATTTTCAGAGCCAGGTCGCCAAATCAGTGGTTCTCAAAGTGTGGCTCCTGGACCAGAAGTATATGTATCATCTGGGAACTTATTAGAAATGCAAATTAAGGTCCATGAGTCAGCAATTCTGGAGGTGGAGTCCCATACTCTGTACTTCAGCAAACCTTCCAGGTAATTCTAATACACACAGCAGTATGAGAACCACTGGCTTAACGCAGTGCAATAAACTGAAATAATACTTGTGTATGGTAGTGAGGTTTAAGAAGGTGACTAGGTTAAAAGGAAATAATCTCCTATCTGTTCTAAACTAGAGGTCTCAGCTTTTATTATAAATCAGAAACACCCATGGTATTCCTAAAACACAAGATGACCCTGAATATCCTTAGGTAAGAGCAGGTATACAAGTTTATACCAGGTGATTTGGATGCATCTCCGGAATTGGGATGTGTAGAAATCAATGGGGGGAGGGTTATAGTTATTTGCTATTCTATATCATTGCTCCCCAAATTTGATGTGCTTAAAAAATACCCAGGGGAGGGCTTCCCTGGTGGCGCAGTGGTTGAGAGTCCGCCTGCCGATGCAGGGGACACGGGTTCGTGCCCTGGTCTGGGAGGATCCCACATGCCGCGGAGCAGCTGGGCCCGTGAGCCATGGCCGCTGAGCCTGCGCGTCCGGAGCCTGTGCTCCGCAATGGGAGAGGCCACAGCAGTGAGAGGCCCGCGTACCGCAAAAAAAAAAAAAAAAAAACAGAGGATATTGTTAACATGTAAATCCTGGTCCAGGATCTGAGAGTGGGTCCTGAGATATCCTACATTTTTTTCTATCAAGCTCCTACTTGAAGGCGATGCTGTTGGTCTGAAGAAACACATATTGAATAGCAAAGACTTAATTTACCTTTTGAATTTCCCATTTTCTCAAGCATTACTTTATATTTAATAACTATAAAATTAAAAGCTTGAATTTATTTAGAAAACCTCTTTAGAGGAATTCTGAGTACTCTGGGCACAATGCATTAGTATTTTCTTTATTGCCTTTCTCTGTTACATGATTGCTAACCAACCATCTTAGTCTGCCTGGGACAGGTTTAGAAAGTGGATGTGGGAGTTTCAGTGCTAAACTGAGTAAATCCTAAACAAACTGGATAAGTTTATCCTCCTACAAGGGATGATATAGAGGAACCCTATCCTAATCTAGAAATACATTCTAGTCAAGACTACTCCTAGCGTTACCCTTGTATGTAGGGAGACAAGGCAGTGGATTGAGTTTGCAGAAGCACATTGCCCAATGATCTTTGATGATCTTACATCAGTCTAAGATTCTCAGACTGACTGGCAGAGCCATGATTTTAACGCAAGCAACCTGTCTTTCGAACCCTCCGTCTTAACCACTGTGGTAGACCAACTACTCCTCTAATGCCCTAAACTTAAGTTTTCCCCTGCGGCTCAGATGTGCTAATAATTCAACTTTTATTTCTATTAGTTTTTCATCTTTTAAAAATTATAGTTTGGGGCTTCACTGGTGGTGCAGTGGTTGAGAGTCCGCCTTCGGTGCAGGGGACACGGGTTCGTGCCCCGGTCTGGGAGGATCCCGCATGCCGCGGAGCGGCTGGGCCCGTGAGCCATGGCTGCTGAGCCTGCGCATCCAGAGCCTGTGCTCCGCAACGGGAGAGGCCGCAACAGTGAGAGGCCTGCGTACTGCAAAAAAATATATAAATATATATATATAGTTTGGATTTTTTACATATTTTTTAAAATAAATAGAGAAAATATTTGGTTATGTGCATACACATAAAATACTATTGGGATACGTGATCCAAAAAAGTATGGAGACTATCACCTGTGGAAAATATATCTATATGTATTTGCTGGATAAAATAAAAGTATAAGAACTCCTACTATCCCATACAACCACACTGTCCTATTAAAAATGCTTTTTTTTAAGAGCAAAGTTTCTACTCATATATTCTTGAGTCCTTTTAAGATCAGTATAGCTTACTACTGAAAGACTATGCCTGGTTAAAATCCATCCTATTCCTTCTAGGGCTGTCTTTTGGAAATGCTTTTATTGGCTTTGCCTAAATTCTACAGATCACTCAAATGCCAAGTTCTTAAATTAGTGCATCTTAATATCAAACTTAAAGTATTAGAAATAGAATTAGCTCAAGGGAGTTCTAGGCTATTTTATTTTTAAATACTTAGTTAAAATGGTTTTATATTCTGATATCACATCTTCATAAGGTCTTAAGACATTCTTAAGAATTTCAGTGACACAGAATGAGTTTCAAGTCCTACTCACAGAATCAAGATTTGAAATGACCCCAATAGGAGATAAAACTCTTAAATATATAAATAAATAAATAAATATATAAAAATACATATTTCAATATGTATTTCTATATATATCATTATATATATATATTTATATATGCTAGAAACATTTTAGAAAAACAGTTTAAGTCATGAATTCCTTATTCTTCACAATCCAGATTCTATTTGTTGTTCCAGTCCTTTTCTACCAATACATCAAGGCCTTATTTGATCCATTTGAAAACACATATAGTAAATTTAAGCAAGCTAAAATATTAATTGAGAGTATCCTAAAATGGACTTTCAATTAAGTTCTCTATTTTTTTCCATGCAGATGATAAAAATTACATTATTCAGTATGGCCATTTTTTAAAGTTCCTTTAAACATTCATCACTAAACCAAATAGTAGGACAGTTCCACTAGAATAATTTTCAATGCTGGGTTAAAATGCTTTTCTAGAAAATTAGGGCTTTTCTATTCAACAACAGTGAAAACAACAATAGTACTTGTGTACTTAAAAGGCGCTATGCTGTGTGTTTGGCATGGATTTTCTTAATTGCTATTCATAACAAAGCAATGTTCCTCTCAGCTTGACCACATTCTTCTTGACACTCTTGCTGGTTTTAGCCTCTGTGATACCCGCATTCCCTGAAAGCAGCATCTTAACCTCCTTTGCAGGTTTCTTCCCTCTCCTCTACCCAAACTTGTAATTCTAGAATCCTAAAGCTTAGCCCATGTAGTTGATTGAATAGTGCCCCCAGAGTGATAGGTCCAAATCCTAACCTATGAATGTGAATTTATTCTACTTGGAAATAGGGTCTTTGGAGATGTAATTAAGTTAAGAATTTCAGATTGAGATCACCCTGAACATAGGATGGGTGCTAAGTTCAATGATGGTTGCTCTTGTAAGAGAAAGGGGAGAGATTTGAGACACAGAGAGCAAAAGATCATGTGAAGACAGAGGCACAGATTGAAGCTATTTTGCCACAAGTCAGGGAATGCCAAGAACCACCAGAAGCTGGGAGAGGCAAGCAGTGATTCTCCTTTGGAGTCTTCAGAGAGAGGACGGCCATGCCAGTACCTTGCCTTTTGATTTTTGGCCTCCAGAAGAGAATTCTGTGAGTGAATAAATGTCTCTTGTTTTAGGCTACCCAGTTTGTAGTAATTGGTTATGAGAACCTTAGGAAACTAATACACCTGTGTCTCTTCTTTTCTCACTCTTTCTTTTTTTCCCTAGCTTCTCTGACCTTATGTGCCAAACGTAGGCTGAGGAATCAGAAGTTCTACTTAGAGTATAAGCCCCTTGTATGTGCCCAAGATGTCTGTCTGCTTTGTTTCTACTCAGCTGTCTTCTTATTACTCCACAATGATATGTTCCCAAAAACACTCTTGATTATTAACCCCCCAAAAAGAAAAGTCAGGTTTTTTTCTGAGTCTTATTTATGTCAGTTTGTGTCAACATCTCCCCAAGCTTCTAGAGAAACCTAGAATCATTCTTTAATTTGTTCTGTTTTCATTGCTACCACCCCACCTCTTGTATCTAATCTATCAGCGCTCCTATGATTTGTAACTTATCCCTCAAATCAATCAATTTCTCCTAATCTCCATTATCCTACACATATGTTCACTTTCTACTGCAACTTCATTCCCTTGTTGATTTTCTGGTTCCTTGTCTTCCTTAGAAGCTCTTTTCCACACAGGAACCAAAGAAATTATTGAAACCTTATAAATCAGATTACATCTGCTTAAGATCATGAAATGGCTTTCTTTTGCACTTCTTAGAAAATAAATAATCCCTGCCATGGTCTGTGAGGGCCCAGATAGCAAGGGCCTTGCTCATATTTGTGTCCTCATTTGTATCTCCCTATCCAGGTAGGACTCTGCTTCGACCTGCTGGTTTCCACAGAGCACTTATCACAATATGCGTTCAGATGCTTCCATTTATGTATTATCATTTTCTACTCACCAAACAGTAAGCTCATGAAGGTTAACACTGTGCCTGTTTTCTTCTCCAATAAATTCTTGGGATTGAAAACAGTACCTAATACTCTATAGTAATTTCAAATGGAGGAAAGAATGAAAAAGATACATATATCCTTGATATATCTATTTCTCAGGTTCTCATACAGGCATTTAATTCCAGAAATTTAAAAAATAGCATAATGTTCTTGGAAGCTGCCTACCTACAATCATTAATCGTTATTTTTTATTAGCATTTGATACTTATTGAACACTTATTTTGTTCCAAGTACTATGCCTAGCTCTTTGTCTACATAATCCCATTTAATCCCTACAACAACTCAGTGAGGTAAGTATTCAAATCACATCCTTCTACAAATGAGAACTGTTATTCTCAGAAAGGTTAAGAGACTTGTCCACGATCACACAGCTAGTACAGGGCAAAATCAGGTCTGTGGCAGCAGAGTCTACATTCATAACAACTGTGTAATCTGCCAAGAAACTACTTCAGAGTTTCAGCAGTCCTTTCAAAGCTCTCTTGTTAATGACTGATTTTTGTAACATCCAAGGACAAACCATATTCTAAATTAGATAAGAACACAAAGTCCTAATATTATTAGAACACTTCCCTGGGAGTCTTAGGGTAAGAGCTGATGACTGTACTTTCTTGGAATTGTTTTGTTAAATGAAGTTATCCTTTGAAAATATATTATCTTGATTATCATTTAAATACAGATGTAATCATAGATTTTATTAGGTGGACATATATACATACATTTCTGAAAATTGATACGAATGAAATACTTCAAGCCCTAATAACCAAAGTAAAAATATCAAAGTTTGGATTCAGCCAAATTATTTAATTGCCATAAGTCTCAAATTGATTTTTGTTATATAATTGTGTTGATGTGATATTTACTCAGCTCATGTGTTTTGGTTAATTTTGTTTGTCAATTTGGCTAGGCTATGGTACTCATTTGTGTGGTCAAACACCAGTCTAGATGTTGCTGTGAAGGTAGATTTTAAGTGTGATTAACATTTAAATCAGTAGACTTTGGTAAAGCAGATTACTCTCCATAACACGGGTGGGCCTCATCTAATCAGTTGAAGACCTTAAGAGAAAAAAATGAGGTCCCCAAAGGAAGAAAGGATTCTGCCTGCAAACTGCCTTTGGTCTCAAAACTGCAGCATTCATTTTTCCCTGGGTTTCTAACCTGCTTGCCTGACCTGCGGATCTCAGACTCAGGTGATCCAATTCCTTAAAATAAATTTTTCTTTCTATATATCCATACATCCTGTTGGTTCTCTTTCTCTGGAGAACTCTAGCATGCCATATAACACATATATGAAGGAAAAGCTTCTAACAGTTTTAATTCTCTTTTTATTTTATTTGTTAAAGCAGTCACAATGGCGGAGTGAGTTTCAAGGAGAGGAGGAATAGAATTCACCTCTTGACAGGGAATGTCAATGTTCTGGGAGAGGATGGAAACTCCCAAACTGGCAAAATTGCCAATGTCGTTTTTGCAAAATACAACCTGATACACATCATGTGTCCTGCTTTGCGATTCTTTTTACTATTATTAAACCAAATCCTTCCATCTTTTTCTCCTCTTCAAGGAAAATTCAACTTCTTCTCTGAAGATTTCATTGATTAGTACTTTCCTTTTTTGACTTCATTTATTGTTTATCATCAGTCATTTGGCATTTAAATACCATCTATTACATTATACTTTGTAGCCAAAGGTCATAGTAGTAAAAAAAAAAAAAAAAAAAAAAAAAAATGGACTCTGGAATTAAGAATTAGGTTCAAACCCACCTCTGTTATATCTTAGTGGGACAATTGGCAAATGAATTATTCTCTCTGAGCCTTGGTTTTCTTGTCTATAAAATGGGAAAATAATAACATCTTCCCCATGCTATTAAAAATGAATGAGAGAACATTCATAAAGAGTCTTTCATGATTTTACCTAACATTTGTTAATCACTTTCTATATGTGAGGTTTGCTGCTCTATTCATTATATGATTCAAGGCACATGGCATCATATAACCATTTGAAATCTGTGTTGTTAATATGGCTTGGTCAAGATACATAATCTTTGAACAACATAAAAGCTGAACTTTGAGTTCCTAAGTTATGGTTCATTATTTTTTCACCAGATCATGATGTCTCCCTCTTTTGTGCCTACTATTATGTCTACCCATTGTAGCTGACTGACTTGTTAAATTAATGAATATTCAATTTTTTCAGCTTTACTGAGTATTATTGACAATTAAAATGGTAAGGTATTTAAATTATGCATCATGGTGATTTGATATACATATAAATTGTGAAAGGATTTCCACCATCTACTTCATTAACATATCTATCACCATATGTATATTTTATGAGAACATTAAGTTTTCCTCTCTTAGCAAATGTCAGTTATATAATACAGTATTATCAACTATAGTCACCATGTTTTACATTAGATCCTCAGACCTTATTCATCTTATAGCTAAAAGTTTTTATCCTTTTATCAAAGATAAAGGATATATATATGTGTGTGTGTGTATATATATATATATATATATATATATATATATACACATACACACACACACACACACACATATATATATATATTATTTTTTAAGTTCTACAAATAAGTGATACCATGCAGCATTCGTCTTTCTCTGTCTGGCTTATTTCACTTAGCATAATGCCCTCGAATTTCATACATATTATCACAAATATCAGGATTTTCTTTTTTCTCATGGCTGAATAATATCCCATTGTGTATATACACCACACATTCTTTATGCATTCATTCATTGATGGACACTTAGGTCATTTCCATATCTTGGCTATTGTGAATAATACTGCAGTGAACATGTGAGTGTAGATATCTCTTTGATATCCTATTTTCATTTTCTTTGGATACATATACCCAGAAGTGAAATTACTGGATCATATGGTAGTTCTGTTTTTTTAAATTTTTTCAGGAACCTCCATGTTATTTTCCATAGTGGCTGTACCAATTTACATTTCCACCAAGAGTGCACAAGTTTTCCCTTTTCTCCACATCCTTGCCAACACTTGTTATTTTTTGTCTTTTTGATGACAGCCATTCTAATAGCTATTAGGTAATATCTCATTGTGGTTTTGATTGGCATTTCCCTAATGAATAGTGATGTTGAGCACCTTTTCATGTACCTGTTGGCTGTTTGGATGTCTTCTTTGGAAAAATATCTATTAGGTTCTTCCAGTTTTTTAAATTGGATTTTGGGGGGTTTTGTTGTTGTTACTGAGTTGTGCGAGTTCTTTCAAGTCCAATTAATGAGGAATTACAATTCATATTGATTATACAGTCACACAAAGAGTATGACTTTGTATATATTTCAAATTCCAATAGGGGATTTAGAGGACTCTTAGAAACCTTGCTGATCTTAAGACTTGGTAAAGTTCATGAAATGAAACCAACTGTGTATTGTTGACATGTCTGGTGTCCCCAAGGATCTTTAGTAATGAACATCATTCACTCCAGTCTTGTCAGTTAGTAATACATGATAATCCTAGGATTATATTAGATTTATAGACTTATGGACTAAAATTTTTGTATTTGTTTTAAATAATATCTTTGCAGCAGACCTATCTATACACACTGTGGTTGTTGTGCATTTTAATTAAACAGCAAAATATGTGGTACAAACAGAAGTTTTTAAGAACATGGTGGTGATGGGAATTTTTATGCAGTTATCTCTAATTTTGCTTGCTCTGCTGAGCTGGATCCTAGAGCTTTGAAAGAAGACTGAATTAGTCAGTATTCCAAAGTGCTGAAAAGAATTTTGACATTTGAGCAAATGGTGGTATGACTTGCAATTTTTTCAACATAGCTGGACTTTAGGTATGTCATATGTGAAATGTACCCATTACACAGATGGCTTCTAAGGATCCTCAAAGTTATAAAATTTAATATTATAGATAAACAATCTTTGACTACAGTCTAAGTAAAACTCCTCATTTTCTTTGCTCAGTGTGATATTTTCAAATACCTGAAATGAGCTGTTAATGCATACAGACAGTGGGACTTATTAAAACAAAATTGTAATAAATCAAGTCTATCTTAAAAAAATAATTCGAAAACTGCCAAAATTGGTACCACATTCCCATAGCAGAAACTAACTGGAATGGAGTACTGGCTCCCCTGCTATGGAAAGGCTGTGTCTTGGCCAGGTTAATGCTAGACGAGTTGTACTCATTAACTATTTTGTCCCTGCATTAATATGAGTTTGGATCTCCAATTCTGAGCAAACCATAGTCTTTCCTTTCTCATATCATCCTATGAGATAGAAAATATATCTATCATAACATGGTGTATAATGTCATAATATTGAACTTCAGAAATATAGACCTTTTTGTTTAGCATATCCAAATGTGGGTGTAGGAAATATACTGGTAGAATTACATTGCTAGTTTAGAGCCATAGAATATCAAATAAAATTATTTCCCTAATTGGGACTTCACTGGCAGTCCAGTGGTTGAGACTTCGCCTTCCAATGCAGGGGGTGCGGGTTTGATCCCTGGTTGGAGAGCTAAGATCCCAAATGCCTCGCGGCCAAAAACCAAAACATAAAACAGAAGCAATATTGTAACAAATTCAATAAAGACTTTAAAAATGGTCCACATCAAAAAAAAAATCTTATAAAAATTATTTCCCTAATTCGGTTAAGTGAAATAATAGTAGAAAAGTAGTAGTATGGACGTCTTCGAATAATATGACAGACTAGATTATCAGAGAAGTCCTTTTATAATAAAATATCTAGATCTTACCTGGGAATGGAAATGACAACATATGTGATTAGTATATTGCTGGGCTTGCACAAAGTAATGGAAAACTTTATTGACCCTCTCTACCATACATCTACAAAAAAAATCATAAATCTTAAAACAGATTCATGAAGATATGATAGGTTTAATCTGAGGAAGCATGCCTAAAGCAGTGCAGATTTCAGAGAACAAACTCTTTGTCTTCCAGCAAGGTGGGACAGTTGAAACAGAGACTATTTCTTTAGGCAGGTATCCTCAAGGTATACTCATGGAGTACCAGGAAAATAGCACTCATTGATTTCCAGCTGAAGTAAACACAAAGCTCATCTAGAAGAAAGCATTACTTTTTAGGTCTTTAGGATTCCTGAAAATAAGCTCAAACAAATGTAAGATCACCACTTAAGACCATTAAATACCCAAAGGAGCAATGTCCATGAATGGGAGTGAATAGACATAATTAAACTACAAATTTGTATTCCTAAGGAATTATAATATTGGATTTATAAGACACAAAACCCTAAAATACTTTATATAAAATGCTTTGAAAAACAGTAGTGTCCGAAATGAGAAAACAATAAAGGTTGTCAGAAAATGAGATTCCCTTGAAAATGGAAAACATAAATAAAATACAAATCTAGATGAAAAATAAAATATTTGAAAATAAAAAGTAATGGGGTACACGAGAGATTAGACGTAAGTGAAGTGGGGTTTTAGATAATTGGAAGACAGATCTAAGGGAATTTCCCAAAATTTAGCCAGAGAGAAAAGGAGAGCAAAAATTGAAAAAGAAAAAAAAAAAAAAATATATATATATATATATATGGAGGAAAAAATGAAAGGTCTCAAAGATATCTAACCAGAATCCTATAAATAGAGAAGAAAAAAAAAGTAAAAACTCTATCTGAATAGATAATGTGTGAGAATTCTCAGGATCTTGTAAGAGATGTAAGACTATTAACAGGAAATCCATAAAACATCAAAATAAGAAGAAGATGTTTTTAAATGTCTATGGTTTACTAAATAGAAACAATTATTAGACATACCACAGATCTTTTAACAATAACTATGGAAGCCAAAGAGATAGCAAAAAAATATATTTAAAGTGCCGAGAGAAAATGACTGTCAACATACACAGGTTAAAAAAAAAAAAACCTGTCTTTCAAGAAGAAAGATAAAATAAAGATATTTAAGATAAACTGAGAAAATTTTACACCATAACACAAATAAGTAATTACTAAAGTTTGCACTTCAGAAAGAAGAAAAATAATCCTAAAGTATGAGATATAAGAAGAAATACTGACCCAGAGGAATAGATATTTAAAAGCAAATGTAAAAGAAAACACATTATTTTTATCAACCGATATGTAATATAAGCTAATCTGTGACATTAAAGTATTGAAAGTATGTAAATCAGAATGTGGTACTGAAAGAGAAATATTTTCAGGGTCATTTTATTTTTAATAGTTAAGAGTTAAGATGTTGGTTAATTTTTTTTATTTTTACTTTAAGGTAAGTGTTCCAGGAAATTACTAAAATACTAGCAATAGAATATGTAACTTACAAATCAGCAAAATAAATTGATTAAGAAACAAGCAGTTAATCCTAAAGAGCAGGAAGTGGGGAAGAGAGATGGTGGGGGGGAAAAAAAAAGTTAAACGAAAATGAGAAAGAAAGTACAAAGATGGTAGAAATAAGCCAGAACAGATTAATATTCAAATACATGTCATGGATTACATGTACTAGCTGGAAAATTAAAACTGACAGAGTGAACAACAAAACAAAAACCAGCTATATGCTACTTATAATACACATACTGAAAGGTTAGAGTAATTGTTTTCATCATATGCCATGTCAACCATTATCTTCCTTCTCCTCCTCAACATCATCTCCTCAACATCATCATGGCAAATGTTTACATAATGTTTACTTTGTCCCAGGCTTAATCTTAGCACTTTACATGCTAATGCCCATTCCCATTTCCTATTAATCTTTTTTTTTTTTTACCAGTTGTTATTATCAAAAAGTTTAAATAAGCTTTCCATACAGATATTAAATGGTAGAGCTAGAATATTAAACTAGGAAATATTCCCAGGACTTGAGAAGGACTCAGTGTGTATAATAAGGACTCATGTAATAAAAGTTTGCTTCATGATGAAGATATAGCACTTGTAAACTTATATGATTCTAATAGGATAGTCTCAAATACGGTAAGCAAATAATGACAGTTTTGGGGCAAAACCCACAAGTCTCGCAGTCTACTTGCATATTTTAACACATTTCTCCCACATATTAAGTCAAACAGACAAAAACAAAGACAAATCTTCCAAATAATTAATTACTAGGTCAAACAAGAAATCATAATCAATTTTGCCAATTTTTAGAACTAAATGATAATAAACATACTACACACCAAAATTTCAGAACAGAACATTCAGTAATTTGAAGGAGATTTATAGACTTCAGATTATCGAATTAGATAAAGAAGAAAGGACAAAAGTTAAAGAGCAAAGTAAAAAGTTATTAAAAGAACAACATATACATCTAAATAAAATTGTTGGCAAGAAATAATAAGGATAAGAGTAAAATGAATGAAAGAAAAATAAAAACACATTACAGAAGATCAAGCAGCCAAACATTGTTTTTTTGAAAAGGCTAATAAAAGTTATACAAACCTTTGCTAAGATCAATTAAAAAAAAATGATTACTTTTGTACATGACAAGGAGACATAATTACAGATACAATGCAGATTTAAGAAATAAAAAAGAATAGCCTTACATTAACAAATTTGAATACTTAAGTAAATTCTTAGAATACATACCTTATCAAAACTGAAACAAGTAAAAACATAAAGCCTATAACAAGTAAATGTATAAGACAACAAAATTATCCCACATATAAAGTCATCAGGACCAGATATTTACTGACAATTCTTCCAGAGTTAAATAGATTATTTAACTTTAATACAAATTGTAATACCAGTACAAAAAAGAGAGAGAGAGAGAGAGGGAGAGAGAATGAAGAAAGGAAGGAGGAAAGGAGTAACTGGTGTCTTAAAACAAGAGAAATTTATCCTCTCACAGTTCTGGAGGCGAGACGTCTGAAATAAAAGTGTCAGCAGGAGTGTGCTGTGTCTGAAGGCTCTAGCAAAGACTGCTTTCCTTGACTCTTCCAGCTTCTGGTGTCTCCAGTGTCTCTTGGCTTGTGGCTGCATCACTCTAATCTCTGCCCTGGGGTCACATTGCCTTCTCTCCTTCTGTCAAATCCCCCCTTTGTGTCTCTCATAAAATAAATGTTCTTATCTTTAGAGCTTATCTAGATAATCCAGGATGATCTTGACTCAAGATCCTTATATCTGCAAAGACTCTTTTTCTCAAAACAAGGACAAACTCACAATTTCTGGGAATTAGAATGTGGGCATATCGTTTTGGGGACCACCATTCAACCCACTGTAGTCTCCTTATATGCAAATTTATCCCCAAAAATGTGGTGTGAATCAGTTAAGAAAAAGAGATTATGCATGCATTCTTATTCTCATCTTTTCCTTCCTATATACAAGTTATAAAGTTGAGAGTTTAGGCCAATTCCATGAACAGGCTAGTTGAGATGTGTGAGATACAACGGAAAAGAGAAAGTAGTAGTTTAGTAGCTCCTTGGTAGCTGTCAGAGACTGCTACTGCCTATCTAACGGTCATGTTTCCCTTCATTTTTGCTCAGAGTCCCCCAGTCTTGTTCAGTACCGCAATGTACCCAGCACAAAAGACTGAATGATAATTAGACAAGCGAGGTATGACCATCCCTTTGTTGATATTCACATTCCAGCCTCATTCCTAGTTCAGGGTGCCCAGTGACGTTACGACCAATAGAATGTAAATGGCAATTTTTTGGATTTCAACAAAAGGTTTTTATCCTTTGATAAAAAGTAAATTCCTATTCTTGCCCCTTCCTCTGTGCTTAGATCACTGGTGTGACGATATGATTCTGAGATTGTAACATCTATAGTGTGACTCTGACATAAGCCCACAGTGAAAATCCAATAAGAACAAAGCAGGACACTGTCAGACCAATCCCACAATTGCCTTTTTCATATTTCTTCAAAGTGAGATAATTACAGATTACTAGAGCCAATATTAGTTAGGTTTTCTGTTACTTGAAGCCTAAACATCTCTACCTAAAATAGTAGATGATAACATTTTAGATGCTCGTCATTCCCCATATTTTTTGTCTATATATACACAGCAAGTGGCATCCTGGTCTTTTGTTGACAAACTCACTTTTACAAGGTCAGAGACTAGAGGAAACATCTGTTATTCAAAACTCTTTTCAGTAGCTACCAGTGTCTATGCACTAGCATGAGGGTAGCGCTTTGTTAGGGCCCTTCTTGTACTTCTCACTCTCCTTTGAATAATTGAATAATATCGACTGTGCTTTTATTGTGCAAAAAAACTAATCCAACAGGCATTAAAGTTTTCTCCTTTATTTTTCTTCTTCTATATTTTCTAAGGATACAATACTGCTATTCGTCCATACCTTTTTTTTTTTTTTTGAAGTATAAGACAATGCTTAGAACTATCACATTATCATATCTACTTGACAAATTTTCCTGGCAAATACAATGTTGACAGAAACAATTGATACCCAACATCTAAAATATAAACCTCTCTTCAGATTATTGACTTATGATCCTGAGAAGAACAGCCTTCAGTAGCTCTGATAATCACAGCCTTCCTCTTTAAAAAGTATCATTTTAAATGCCAGAGCTTGCTCCTGTAGAGATTTAGGAAGGTTTACCTGATGTAGATGTGTAGTTTGGAAACAGAAGGTTGTGTATCTCATGGTCCACAAAGGACCTTTCCTGTGTGATACCTATACATTTAGATCTTTCAGGGAAATCAGTCAAAAACATCTGATGATTTCATTGTTTGTTTGCTCTTTATTACCTCACAGTGTTACTGTCATTCAAAAAGGTATGGTGAGTTAGACAGTATTGTTTTTAACTCCCAGGCAATTATGTCTCAACCTGGAAACAGTGAACAGATTCGCAGAGAGAGGTATCACATTAGTAATCTGTAAATCACAATCAGTACAAGTGCTGATGGACTCAAGACTGATACTTTTTACTTAAATATTGTTTAAATTACACTCAACATTTTAGAACATTTAAATGTGCAACATTGGCCTGGCCTGGTCTCAAGCATTTAGAAAGTAACAACTTTCTAGAACTCTTAAAAAAAGAGGCCCATAATCTTTAAAAAGCAACAGATTTCTTATATCTCAAATTCAAATATGATAAGTACAATATATATTCTGAGTGTCCCGTAAAATGACTATTTGAAGGTATATATATTTACATATAAATATGAAATTGCAAATGTATTTTTAGCACATAGCATCATATCTCAGAGCTTATGTTCTTTAAAGTTCTCATATTAAATTTAGGGTAAATGCCATGTAAATAAACATTGTGTGTATTTAAATGAAGAGATTCCACTTATTAAAAAGAGAAAAAAATACCATCCTATTTATTTCTAGGATCCTTCCTCTTGGAGAACATTCCCAAAGTGATAAACAATGTTTAAATTCTGTCATTGCAACAAAGCTATCTTCAATATAGAATACACAAGCACCCACACACATACTCACACACAGTTTATTTAGGGACCAATAAATTACCCACATGTAGGTAGAGAGCCCAAAATAGGCTCTGGAATTCAAATTCCATTTCTGTTTCAGTAACTGGATCTTGATACACACACACATATATGTATGCATGTATATGTATATATATTATACACACACAGATGGCATTTGGAAAAATTACTTGACATTTCTGAGCTACAGGTTCTTCGTAAGTGATACGGAATATTGATATCACCTTTACCCTTCTCTATCCATTAGGAATCCTTCTGGTTTAAGTGTCAGATTCACGTGCACCTCAATTGACAATTCAGAATTCATGCTGTATCCCAGGATCAATCCTTCATTGCTGCTTCTTCTGGGTAAGTTCTGTTTTTCTACCTGGGTATGAGAGAGTTCCCAATTGTTTCTGTGATAACAGTCTTTCAGGTTCTCATATGGTGGGAAAAAATGGAAAGTGTTAGTTCAGTTTTCCATCCAAAATTATGTCCCCCTGGCTGTGATTTAGTCACAAGCTCATTCTGGAGACATTCTGTATAGCCAAGTGATTAAGCTGGTGTAAAGTTAACTTCAGGAGGAGAACTTGAGGAAAGGAGAGCGGCCTCTGGAGGAATACTGAAGGGTTATTAGAAGGAAAGTTGTTAATAGATGCTGGAGAGAAAAAAAAAACCCGATAGTTATTCACTATAATTATTTAGACTGGTCTTGGGAGGCTTGGATATATTACTTAGTTAACCTGATGCCTACATGTTGTCCAAAAATGGTAATGTAATCAAGTTTATTGTTGTTAACAATATTTTAACACTGTTTATGGTTTCTGAAATCATTTTATATCTTTTATCATATTCAATACTCACACACAAAACTCTTTTTGGGTTATCTTTAGAGGTTGTTTCTAAATGTTTGTGGCTCAGGGAGGCTGTGCTGCCAGACTAAGGTCATGCAGCTGGTTGATAACAGGACCCAGACAGACACCAGGTCTTGCATCTCCATCAGACCACAGGGGCCTAGTCATATATCTTATTGATGCAATCACCTTTCCTATGTCTCAGTGACTGGTAAAGCGTTTTTTGTCTGTTGCACATCTGTGAGATCAAAACTGGATCAAACAGACAATGTGTACATTTTTTTTCATAAGAGGCAATACTGTTCATCTTCTCAATTCAGCAGTTTTTCCCTCTTATTTAATTTATAAATTACATTTAACTTGTGCTTACTCCCCTTCTGAGTGAGGAACCAGATGTGACATAAACAAAGGCCTCTGTTTTCTAACCCCTATTTGACAGCACTTGGTAGAAATTAAGTCCAGGACAATTTCAAGTGACAAAATATGAAACAGAAGTTGAGAAGCAGTAAATTAGCATGGGTAAGAATAAGGGTAAATATCAACGTCTTAAGTATTTATAAAATCTTTTTAATCAGTAATCCAGTAGAATTCACATTAAATATAATGCCAGGGAATCTGGCAAAAGAAATATCTACCTAGGCTTCCCCTCATAAAATCAAAGATGACTAGAAACAGATAAGAAGTCACTTCACACCTTTGCCTTCTGATTCAAAGACTTAATATCAGCCCAACACAGAACACAGACACCTTGCAGCTATCCCATTACATGTGTCATAGATGTGGTTTGAGAGTGCTGGTATTCATCCCAACCTGGTATTTATACATTACTTTGAAACACAATACACTGGACAGAAAGACTTTCCAGGGCATGTGGGAGGGGGGTAAGTACTGAGTGTGGCATGTTGTTTCTGAGGGGCTTGAGGTTCAATAATGAAAGCATCTGGGTAGGGAAAAAGACAAGGACATTCTAGGAACAGTGTATGTTCCTGGCATTCTGCTGATTTTAAGACCAGGGAGGAGTGACTGGAAAAATCCCAACTTCAACATGGTATAGCCTTATGAGACACTGGAACCTGGCATATCAAATTGCCCTCCAAATGCAGATCTGAAAAATGTATTAAAAATTGCCCAAGTGGAAGTGTTAGCAACACTTGGGGCAAATTCACACTCTATTTTCTTATGAACATGAAGTTTGGATAATTCCACCCCATTTGTCTCTTCCTTCTTTAACAAGTAATACTCCATGACTGTCATTGGGCTTCTTTTGTACTGATGATGTCTCCACCTGGCAGAGCTCATTTAGTCCCAGGGCTGTGAATGCTTTCTGTATGCTGATAGAGAAACTCTAGTTGGAAGCTAGTTCCTGTACTAGCTTTTGCCATAAATTTTATACTCTTGTATTTGGCTGGCTCCTCAACGTTTCTATTTGAAGGTATAATAAATATTTCAAATGTAACATATACAAAGACAAGTAAGTATGTCTTCTTTCTCTCCAGTTATTCCATTTGCCTCAAAATATGTTTTGTCTGATGGTAAGAAAATTATACTGGTTTGCTTTGCTTTGTATTTACCTTACGTATGTTTTCAATCTTTTACATTTATATTTAATTATAATACACATGCAGAAAAATGCCAGTAAACATACAGCTCAATGAATTATCACAGTGAATACCATGTATCCACCATGTTGGTCAAAAGGTAGGATATTGACAGTACTCTCAAAGTTCTTCTTGATACTTGGCCCCCTTCTTCTTTAAATGTAGGCATTGCCTTGAAGTCTAACACTCTAGTTTTATTTGCTTTTGAACTTTATATAACTGGAATCATGCACATGTCACTTTTTGTGTCTGATTTCTTTGCTCAGTATTATGTTTATGTGATTTATCCATGTTATTGCATATAATTGTATTTCAGTTATTTTCCTTGAAGTCTACTTTGAAATACAAAGGAATAGTGTATGAATATATTATTTATCACTTTTACTGCAGATGGACATTTGGGTTTTCTCCAACTTTTGTTCATTGCAAGTAAAACTGAACATCCTTGTATACTCTTTTATGTGTCTTTGGGCATATGTGAGTATTTCAGTTAGGCCTGTATTAGGTATAGGAAATGTATTTGGTCAATCTTAGAAGATAACGCCCAACAGTTTTCAAAAGTGACTCTATCAATGTACAATGAATACCACCAACACTATAAGAATTCCAGGTATATCACATCCTCTCCAACACTAAGCCTTGTAAGTCTCACATTAGTTACTCTGATGGGTGTAGTGTGACATCCTATTATAATTTTAAATTTCAATTCCCTGATTGCTGATGAGGCTAAGCCCATTTGTATATGTTTATCATTTCCTGTGTGTAAAGTATCATTCAAGTCGCTTGATCTTTTTTTTTAAATTTTATTTATTTTATTTATTTATTTTGGGCTGCATTGGGTCTTCGTTGCTGTGCACAGGCTATCTCTAGTTGTGGTGAGTGGGGGCTACTCTTTGTTGCGGTGCACAGGCTTCTCATTGTGGTGGCTTCTCTTGTTGCGGAGCACGGGCTCTAGGTGCGCGGGCTTCAGTAGTTGTGACACGCGGGCTCTAGAGCGCAGGCTCAGTAGTTGTGGTGCACGGGCTTAGTTGCTCCGTGGCATGTGGGATCTTCCTGGACCAGGGCTCGAACCCAGGGCTCGAACCCATGTCCCCTGCATAGGCAGAGTGATTCTTAACCACTGCGCCACCACGGAAGCCCCAAGACACTTGATCTTTTTATTTTTCTCTTGGATTGCATGTCATTTTTGTACTGATATATTGTCAGTTTTATGCTACGGATATATTCTCCCATTCTGTAGCTTGCCTTTTATTCTTTTGGTGATATCGTCTGGTAAATAGGTTTTTCATTTAATGTAGTTTAATTTATCAATCTTTTGCTTATAGTTACTGCTTACCATTTAACAGCTAGATCCCTACTCTTCCAGACCATAAAAGTAGTGTCCTAATACTGTTTGGGAAGCATACTGTTGCACCTTTCAAATTTAGGTCTACAATCCACTTGGAATTGACTATTGTGTGTAGAGTTAAGTGGGAGTCAGATTTTATTTGACTGTCATATTTCCACATCGAGTTATAATTGGACAAACACCATTTATCGAAATAACTGTCTTTTCCTCACTATTCTGCATCGCCAACACCACCTTTGTCATAAATAGTGCCCATAAAGATATAGATTTGTTCTGAACATCTAATAATGATCCATTGGTCTATATGAAAATTAAACAAATACCAAACTCTCTTAGATATATTAGTATTATGATAAGTCTTAACATCCAGTAGAGTAAATCTTCCCTCCTTCTTGTCTCCCTCAAGACTATCTGGTCTATTATTGGCACTTTGTATTTCCATATAAATTTTAGAATTAGTTTGAAAACTCTCACACACACACATACCACACACATGCACACACAGAAGACTGTTGGGGTTTTGATTGGGGTTGCATTGAATCTGCAAATGAAATTAGTGTAATTGACATCTTTTCAATATTGAATCTTTTTAGTCCATGAACATAATATTTTTCTCCATTAATTTTATTTTGGTTTAATCTAACTCAAAATATTTTGGGGTCTTCTATTCCTTGTATATTATTTCTTAGAAACTTTCTTAGGCAATTGATATATTTGATACTATTCTAAATTTTTAGAATTTTTTATTCTACTGCATATTTCTGGTAAGAGAAACATAATCAGTTTGTGTGTGTGTGTGTATATATTGACTTTTTAATAAAAATATAAAAAATCTCACTAACTCTAATAACTTTTTTTTTTTTTTTTACTTTGCACATAGGCAAATACTATGAAATATTTTATCAAGCTAGTAGTTAATATTTAGGTACTTGGTAATATATATTTGTGTGTGTATGTCATTAGGGGGAAGGGAAACTTTTCACGGAGACATGTACTGGGGCTTTTCCAATTTTAGCATTAAGATGCTTATTGACCTTAGTCAAATAACTTAATTTCCTAGTTTTCATTTGATTACCAGTAGAGTTGGGGTGAAACCAAAACTGTCTGACCTGATCTGTCTTCACTAAGAAACTCTCAAGACCAGCCCAAAGGCCTTCTGTCTAACACTTGTAACGTGCTTCATACAAGCTGGAGATACCTAGTTACTGACAACTTCAGCTGTGATTAGCATATGATTTAATAAGAAAAATACCAGGCAATTAGCAGTTATATGTCAGTTGTTTCCTAGGGCTGCCTTAATAAATTGCCATAAACTTGGTGGCTTTATGCAGCTGAAATTTATTTTTTTATACTTGTGGGTGGGGTTCCTTTGGGAGGTTCTGAGGGAGAATCTTATTTCATACCTATCTCCTAGCGTCTTGGCACACTTCGGTATTCCTTGGCTTGTATCTGTATAATATAATTCCAATCTCTGCCTCTGTCTTCACATGGATTTTTAATGTAGCCTTCTTTTCTCTTTGTGTCTCAAATCTCACTCTCTTTCTTCTTGTAAAGATACTAGTCATTGGATACATGGACCCCTAAATACAGGATGATCTCATCTCTAGATCCTTACTGTAATTATATCTACAAGGACTCGTTTGCCAAATAAGATCACATTCACAGGTAGTGGGGATCAAGACTTGAACATATCTTTTGGGGAATACTATTCAAGCCACTACAGTTAGTAAACAAGTAAAACTTATTATACTTGATACTGTGAAAATAAATCTAAGTACTGAATGTAAAATGTTTTATTAAATTCCTTTCATTAAAAAGTGATCTAGCAAAAATGGAATTATTACAAGTATTATTTTACTGATTATATCACTATAGAATTATCAGAAATAAATATTATGTGTATGTACAAGCAACTATTCCCTTTAATTAAATTTTTGCCACATCAGTGTTTATTTAAGTAACCAATTAAATAAGCATTTAATTTTTGTCATTCAATGTTCTGGCTTTTGCTTCATGTTCTAAAGAAGAATTCCTTTAACAATTTAGATATGAAAGGGTTTTTAGAAAATAAAGTTTTGTTTTCTTCAACTTGGTCCCATTTTATTTTAGACATAACACTTGTATGGCTTTTCAGTTATTTAAGGTCAACTATTTTTGTTTTTACTTATTTCTTCTCCATTTTGTGAGATGTCCTATTTCACTTTATTGTCAACAGAAGTTTCTGTAGCACTTCCCCAGCCAACATTGGGAAGTACCTGAAATTTACTCCCTTGCTCCCATTATCAGTGGAGTTTTCCAGAGCTTCAGTCACTCTCAAAACCTCCCCACAATTCTTCTATTACAATATACTGTTGGATAAAACCATTCATATTTATGATACATGATCAATTCATTTTAATGCTTTAAATTTTGGGACTATTTCCTTTTTCACAGATTATTGGAAAGGTGAGTTTAATACATCAATACTTGTGAAATTTTGTAACTTAACAAGAGGGAAGAGTGCTTTTGAGTGATCAGATAGCTTAAATATATATAGAAAGTTGTGTACATGTCAAATAACTACAAATTCCCTTTAGATGAAAGTTTCCCAAATGATAAATAAAGATAAAAAGCTGAAAAGAGGGCAATTTAAAGATGAATTAAAATAACCAAAGCATATTTGTGGTAGAACTCAGAACTAACTCCTTGTCAATCAATTAGCAAGTGTCCATCCTCTTCCCCCTCCAGCCCTTCCCTTTAGCTCTTCCCCTGCAGGCGCTTAAGTAATATAAACTAATAATATGGCAGAGGGAGATAATCTCATTAGTGGAATCTTGGGCTATTTTAGTGTCCTCTTGACATTCACCTTAACTTAGAAGTTATACAATGGCCCAGAGTAAAGATGCATCACACATAGAAACTGTCATAAAATTTTGATAATTTCCAAATTTACAATAATCATCTAAATCCTGTCCCAGCAGTCCTATCCCACCCTAATATAATATGGTAGTCATGTCCATAAATAAGCATAATGGAATACACAGAAAGCTTTCCATGGTATTTAGAATCTCCATCTTATTTCCTAGGTACTGGATGTTCCTTTATTGTTCTAAATAGACTATGACCAGATAGGGACAAAGAGACATTCTTATCATGCCTGTTAATCTTATCTATAGAGGGTATTGACCTGGTTCAAGATTTGAAAGCGTGTTATGCAATGAAGGTATTCAAACTTAGTTGATTAATAAGAAAGGAACATAAGAAAAGTATTTTGTAGATGTCTGAGCATCGAAAACAATCCTGATCAAAAAGCTTCCTATTAGCAAATTGAGGAAAGAGTAAAGTGTTTTTCATTTTCCAAGTTCACTGCTACTTTTATTTATTATTATGTTTTTATATTAAACATTCATATGATTAATCTGTTAAGCATTCATATAAAATTTTGCCATTCAAATTTACTGTATAATGGTATAGTTCAAAACTTGACAATGATGACTAAGGATTTAGAATCTAGTTTTGAAGATAAGAAACAAGACAAAAGATAGACATATAATAATTGCATGAATTTGAATATATCTTATATATATTCATCATTATCATATTCTTATAAATATTATAATTTTACTAATGTGTTTGAGAGGAATAATTCAAGTGTTCAGGCTATATTAGGGCATTCCTGACTTTAAACATGGAAGGTATATTTAAAGATGTTGCATTGTATTTTATCTATGTTTTTCTCATTTGATAGAATATTCTGAATATGACAGTATGGACTATGACAATATTTATATGACTAACCTCTTGAAAAATATAACAACTTTTTGAATGTGAGGGTATTTGGAGTAATTTCCTAAGGCCACAAAATGTAGTGAAAAGATGAACAAATTAAAAGGGATTGAAGTAGATTAGAAATATCAATGAGAAACTTAATTACCATAATATTGGTAGCAGTTTACTAATATATAGCAGGGAATTTTTAATTACAGTGAGAAGGTGAACATTAATACATCTGACTATGAAATGGTAGTAGTAAATGTCTGAATATGAGGTGTGAAAAGAATAGAGTAGAATATACCCTACCTTCAAGCAAATTTCCACATGCAGTCATGTGGGACAGAATAGCAGAAAATTTGGTTTGAGTTCACAGGACTTTCAGAAGCAGATTCATTTGAAAGTATGAAAAATTCCATTTTTATGCACAGTTGTATTTTGCATGTGGATTGCTGCATGGATCCCATTCACAAGTCTTTTTTTTTTTTTTTTTTTGCGGTACACGGGCCTCTCACTGTTGTGGCCTCTCCCATTGTGGATAACAGGCTCCGGATGTGCAGGCTCAGCAGCCATGGCTCATGGGCCCAGCCGCTCCACGGCATGTGGGATCCTCCCGGACCGGGGCACGAACCCGTGTCCCCTGCATCAGCAGGCGAACTCTCAACCATTGTGCCACCAGGGAAGCCTGGTGTTCAAAAGACTAATGTTCAAAAGTCTTTTGAACATTAAATTCTCTGAGCATAGGGAGTGAGATAAACCTCATTAGCAAGTTGTCCAGAGGGAGAAAATACTGTTCCTACCAGTTTCCTGGCTTTTTTCATCTACTGCCAGCAGCAGAAATAACTAAACAAGTTGAAAATGTTTCACATGTTTATATTGTTCAAAGGTTTTTTAAACAATATAATGGTACCTTAGTGAGAGTGTGAGATTGTCTCATCAGGGGTCTTTGTTAGTATGCTACTTCCTACTTGCTCAGGGAGAATATCCGACTCAGATCTCGGAGCCCAGTGATTTTTAATAATGGTGTAATTCAGAATCACATGGGAAACTTTTTCCAAAATGCATGTACCCAAGCCACACACTTAGATCATCTACTTCAATTGGATTAGGTTAGAATTGGTGATTTTTTTTTTAAGTAAGTTTATAATCACAAGCTTATATGGAACACTGCTTAAGAATTACCATCCTGTTTAGGTCTTCCACCCATTTTATAATTGGATTGTTTGTTTTTTCATATTGAGCTCCACAAGCTGTTTGTATATTTTGGAGATTAATCCTTCGTCCGTTCTTTCATTTGCAAATATTTTCTCCCATTCTGAGCGTTGTCTTTTCATCTTGTTTATGGTTTCTTTTCCTGTGCAAAAGCTTTTAAGTTTAATTAGGTCCCATTGTTTATTTTTGTTTTTATTTCCATTACTCTAGGAGGTGGTCAAAAAAGTTCTTGCTGTGGTTTATGTTAAAGAGTGCTTTTCCTATGTTTTCCTCTATGAGTTTGATAGCGTCTGGCCTTACATTTAGGTCTTTAATCAATTTTGAGGTTTTATTAGTGTATGGTGTTAGGAAGTGTTCTGATTCATTCTTTTACATGTAGCTTATTGAAGAGGCTGTATTTTCACTTATTGAAGAGGCTGTATTTTCTCCATTGCATGTTCTTGCCTCCTTTGTCATAAATTAGGTGACCATATGTGTGTGGGTTTATCCCTGGGCTTTCTATCCTGTACATTACTGTAGCTTTGTAGTATAGTTTGAAGTCAGGGAGTCTGATTCCTCCAGCTCTGTTTTTCTTTCTCAAGATTGCCTTTGGCTATTCGGGGTCTTTTGTGTTTCCATACAAACTGTAAATTTTTTTGTTCTAATTCTGTGAAGAATGCCATTGGTAGTTTGATAGGGATTGCACTGAATCTGTAGATTGCTTTGGGTAGTATAGTCATTTGCACAATATTGATTCTTCCAATCCAAGAACATGGTACATTTCTCCATCTGTTTATATCATCTTTGATATCTTTCATCAGTGTTTTATAGTTTTCTGAGTACAAGTCTTTCACCTCCTTAGGTAGGTTTATTCCTAGGTATTTTATTCTTTTTGTTGCAGTGGTAAATGGTAGTGTTTCCTTAATTTCTCTTTCTAGTTTTTCATTGTTAATGTATAGGAATGCCAAGAGATTTCTGTGCATTAATTTTGTGTCCTGCAACCTTACCAAATTCATTGATTAGTTCTAGTAGTTTTCTGGTGGCATCTTTTCTATGTATAGTATCATATAATATGCAAACAGCAACAGTTTTACTTCTTCTTTTCCAATTTGTATTCCTTTTATTTCTTTTTCTTCTCTGATTGCTGTGGCTAGGACTTCCAAAACTATGTTGAATAAGAGTGGCGAGAGTAGACATCCTTGTCTTGTTTCTGATCTTAGTGGAAATGCTTTCATTTTTTCACCATTGAGTATGATGTTTGTTGTGGGTTTGTCATATATGGCCTTTATTATGTTAAGGTGGGTTCCCTCTATGCCCATTTTCTGGAGACATTTCACCAAAGAAGACATAGAGATGTCCAAGAGGCACATGAATAGATCCTCAACAACACTAATTATTAGAGAAATGCAAATCAAAACTACAATGAGGTATCACCACCAGTCAGAATGGCCATTATCAAAAAGTCTAGAAACAATAAATGCTTGAAAGGGTGTGGTGAAAAGGGAACCCTCCTGCACTGTTGGTAGGAATGTAAATTGATACAACCACTATGGAGAACAGTATGGAGGTTCCTTAAAAAACTAAAAATAGAGCTACCATTTGACCCAGCAATTCCACTACAGGGCATATACCCTGAGAAAACCATAATTCAAAAAGAGACATGTACCACAGTGTTCACTGCAGCCCTATTTACAATAGCCAGGACATGGAAGCAACCTAAGTGTCCATCGACAAATGAATGGATAAAGATGTGGCACATATATACAGTGGAATATTAGCCATAAAAATAAATGAAATTGAGTTATTTGTAGTGAGGTGGATGGACCTAGAGTCTGTCATACAGAGTGAAGTAAGTCAGAAGGAGAAAAATGAATACCATATGCTAATGCATATATATGGAATCTAAAAAATGTGATACTGATGAACCTAGTGGCAGGACAAGAATAAAGATGTAGACCTAGAGAATGGACTTGAGGACATGGGGTGGGGAGGGGGAAGCTGGGGCAAAGTGAGAGTATCATTGACATATATACACTACCAAATGTAAAACAGTTAGCTAGTGGGAAGCAGCCACATAGCACAGGGAGATCAGCTCGGTGTTTTGTGACAACCTAGAGGGGTGGGATAGGGAGGGTGGGAGGGAGTCTCAAGAGGGAGGGGGTATGGGGATATATGTATGCATATGGCTGATTCACTTTGTTGTACAACAGAAACTAACACAATATTGTGAAGCAATTATACGCCAGTAAAGATCTATTAAAAAATGCCAATAAAGATTTTAAATATCAAAAAAAGCTAGATATTTTAGATGACTATCTGATATTTTTATATAGATTTATAAGTATCATTTTCTTTTTTTTTCTTTTTTTTTTTGCCGTATGCAGGCCTCTCACTGCTGTGGCCTCACCCATTGTGGAGCGCAGGCTCAGTGGCCATGGCTCACGGGCCCAGCTGCTCCGCAGCATGTGGGATCTTCCCGGACCGAGGCACAAACCCGTGTCCCCTGCATCCGCAGGCGGACTCTCAACCACTGCGCCACCAGGGAAACCCTCTTTTCATATTCAGTAGTATCTAATAGTGTCCTAGGAGAATTTACCTCAGTAATTTTGAACCTTTGATGGCTGTTGGTAGAGATGCAATAGCCATTCTAAAACTTTGAAACATTTGCTTCCTGGATCTCTAAGGGTGAACTTGGTAATTGTCTTAGGTTCAGGTTCTTCCTTCGTTCTCATAGGGGTCACTTCAGTGAGATACTTTAGACATGCTACCTGAGTCAACAAATTATTTATATCTATTGCTGTCTTTGAGGTAACTTCATATATAGGTGAAGTAGTTCAGAGGCACAGACTTTTGCTTGGGAATGCTTCACTTTGAAAATGCAAAAGATAGTCCTTTTGAGGATATTTCACAGAAACAATTTTGAGGCTGTTGTTTCTGTTGTTATAAGTTATACTTATGTCCCCCCAAAATGACAGTTTCACTTATGGTGTAAAGTCCAAGGTTTGGAGAGGGGTTTGTAGAAGGGAGGTGGGCAGAGGGAAAAAGGAGAAGAAAGAATGAACATTTGGCCAAGGATAGAATTATAAGGTCTCATTTGTAAATGCAGACCAGTTTGGGAAACTTATTTCCAAAACCTGTACACCTCTACATGACTTGTCTATAAGTCGATGCCCTTACTCCATCTCCAGGTTTGTCACATGTATTACAATGTTAATTCGAACCTTGGATCTGAGAATATAAACCCTACTGTCCAGTTTTATTGTTGAAACTATAAAACCCAACAAAAACCAATAACATGTCTTTACCATATAACAGTTACATTTATTCATTACTTGCTTTAAATCATTTTATTTGCTGTAGAGGGTAAAAGAATATTTCATTTCAACTCTGTTGAAATCATGATTCCGATGGTCTAGTCCTTGAAAAGGGTTTTGATGAAAGGTCTGCAACCACGTGTGGGTGCTCACATTCTTTAATTGCTTTCTTTGCTTATGATCAAGGAGATACATACTACCATGCAGTATTACAAACCTTTCCTCATTTATACCTCAAAACTTTGGTATTCCTTTCCAAAACTTTCTAAAAATGTGTTTTCATACTTCTAATAATTATAACCCTTCTATATTTCCACCTTTCCTCTATATTCTTCATAACAAAAGCCCAAAGAATCCTTTGGCAATGTCAGATCCCTACCTGATAGGTAGGAATGTGTACAAAAAATCTGCAAGAATAAAGCCTGAATCCTTTTTGCTAGGTTACAAGAAAAGGCTAGCATTGCACATTACTATTTTTGTCCCATCATATAATTAACACCTAATTAAAGATGACAAGAAAATATATTTTCATATATCCATAGCACTCCAAAAATGTACCAGTTTTTGTTTGTTTGTTTTCCCCTTCTCTCTCTTTTTTTTTTTGACTGTGGGTGGGGGAGGTTCAGGGACCTGGATCAGAAGGTCTAGGCCTCTGTATCTCTTGTTTAATGGTACCATATTTACATACTAATTCTAAACTTTGAATTTTTCTCAACCCTTTAGTCACTGGCTGGTCCTATAAGTATTACCAGGTCTATACATTTGACCCTTGAATAAGGCAGGTTTGAACTGTGCAGAACTACTTATACATGGGTATTTTTCAGTAGTAAATACTACAGTATTACAATGTCCATGGTTGGTTGAATCTGTGGATGTAGAGGAACTGCAGATATTGAGAGCCTGCTATAACTTACATGTGAATTACCCCTCACATTGTTCAAGGGTCAACTGTAATTCATGACTCTCCTCTACATAATTCCAGCTTTATTGTGCAAGTCTTCATAATCTGGGAAATATGAGGAAAGGTGACTCCAATCATTGGTACTGGAATCAGGTGTACTTAAATGTGAATCCTGAATTTACTAACTACTGTGCACATAAAATTGAACAAGTTCCTTCGTCTCCCTGAACATCAACAGGTAACTGAAAATAATAATATATCATTTACAGGGATGTTATAAGGATTAAATGAAGTAATGCATAAAGAAATTTAGCATATGGTATGCATATTATAAACATTCAGTAAATAATAGTTACTACTCCCACAACTAATAATAATAGTAATAACATAATAATAATAAGAAAAGCAGTGTCACCTGGACTATAGAAATGATTTCCCTAACTATTTTTTTATTTTTCACATTTTTTTCCTTTAGACTTGCTGGATTGTATTTCTCATTACTACCAAAATGACTTTTCCAAAAATCCAAATCACTTGCTTGTTTAAATACTTTAAATGTATTCTGACTAGTTCAATATCATTGATTCTCAAATTTCCCCCTACACGCAAATATATAAATATTGTTCACAAACACACATACTTACACACCCAAACACACACACATTTACATGAAATGTAAAAATAAAAAATATATTAGCAACCATAACTGGGTTGTTCAAATATAGAATGGGTTTGGGGGTTTTCAAATAATAATATTGCCTTTGTATCCTCATTTCTTCTTTACCTCTCTGTCTCTGTCTGTCTCTGTCTTTCTCTCTCTCCCTCCCTCCCTCCCTCCTTCTCCCTATCTCTCTATCCCTCTCCCTCCTCCTCTCTCTTTCCCCTTTTATTCTCCTCCTGCAACCATCCCTGGGCCATCTCTCAGATCCATTTCTTCATTCTCTTCCTATGGTAGAGCATCCCTGGCTTCAGGACACATAAGTTTTGTTCTAGTTTTGGTTACAGTCATTCCTGTGCCAATCACTGTGCCCAGAGGAATAGCTTAGCATAATTGGCTAGACATAGTAGACATACCCTTGTGACTAGCAAGGTGGAGTAGTGTGATGAGAAGCTCCTAGAACTACGGCAGTGAGGAAGAGGCAGATCTCTGAAATGAAGGCATTTACTGCTATCAGAAGAGATCAGAAATGGGGGGAAAAAAAGCCCCAGCAGATTCCACTTTAGCATACAGCAGATGATGTGGTGATGTTTTGTGTATTCCCATTTACAATTTTCAATATAGCAGCTGAAATATCAGCTCTTTATTACTCAAAAGACAATTGGGTATAAGTGATGTAAGAAGGAAGACAGTGAGTCAGCTATAACTTACCAGAAAGAAGAGAGAGAGAGTGTTAATTGTAACACCCATCACAAAGAAAGTGTGTCATGAGACTCCAGTGTGTAACAGTTTCATGGTTGAAAACATCAGAGTTGGATGAAGTCCAAAGCCTCTTAGGTTATGTTGCAGCCTGCTAAATTTACCACTGTTTTTCATCCTGCTTGTAACCTATCCTCCACCCCAGCAATTTATGACACCATACTCATAGCCTGTACAGTGGTCCATCATGACTCTGATTTGCACATACAGTTTATATTAATTAACATTGTTTTCTAAGAACCTGGCGTAGTACCTGGCTCATGGTAAGTTAGTTCTCCATTATTGTTACTTTAATTATTTTGATGACTAGGAAACAATCCCATTTCAGTACATGCAAGATGTTAACAGATTAAATGAATATTTTGCTGTCATAGATATAGGAGACAAAGGAGAAATCCTAGCAGAACAAAAAAAGTAAGGTGAAAATACTGCAGAATGGTTAAGCTACAAACTCATTATGCTACTTTTATATTTGTGCTAACAGAATTGTATGTGGATGGGATCTGAAATGTAAACCTGACTTGAGCCAAATTCCCCTGGGATCTAAGGATTGCTGACAACTACTGATATTTATTGCCTTTTTAAACTGAGCGATGAAGGCCTGAAAATAGAGATAAGATCTGTAGATTCAGGAGTACTTTAGTACAACTCTGTTTATTAGCTGTATTTTTGTATATTTCTTCCCACTGATCACATGCACATAACCATGTACAGAAATGCAAATATCATTTCCATCAACTTTTAACATTTTTATATTGCAATTCACAAAGAGTAAAGTGAAGCTACTCTTTAATACATATTTGGGGCAGTCAGTTAAAAACTTCAGCTCTCCCTGCAGTAGTGTGATGTCAAGCTCAAGTATTCCTATTTCAGTCTAGAAGGATAATAGTCTGCTTTCATAAAAGTTCAGTTATTTACTCTTAAAATGGAAAGGTATGCATTCTCACTACTTTTAGCTTTTGCATTAAAATAAATTAATTACCCTGGAATGAACTGAAACGTTCATTGAAACCCAACTTAAGACTTGGATAATCTTCAAGGTTCTTAATTGAAAATTAATGGCTCTGTCTTAAAATCCATGTAGTAGAAGCAGCAGCCATCTCAGTAGTGCCTAATACTTGTGGCATAATCTTGTCAACCCTTTCATAGATGGTAGGATTAGAAACAGCTTTCCATTTTCAAGGATCTGAAAAGTCCAGGTTATATGGTATCATTTTGAAAATGAATATTGAGTTAGGACTCCTAAGTTTTGGTTTCAAATTCTGGATCTCCCTTTATCAACCTGCACGACAAAAGAGAAATAACTTAGTTCCTCTGCAGTGTTAATTTTTCATTTGTAACATGTAGCAAATAACCCAGGAACTATTATGTATCATATATTTTATGTTTTATATATATCAAAGTTATACATTAATGTGGTTAAAGTATTTAATAGTTCCGCAATATATTCTACCCCTACCCTCCATTCCATCTCCATAGAAACAACCATTTTCAGCTCTTTTCACTGATTTCTTTTGCTGTTTACTGCCATTTCTCTAAATGAATTATCCTGAATATTAATTTCTTAATTTCATTGTTTATTATCTTCCTCGTAGGAAGAGTATTTTGATTTACTCCTGACCCTGCCTTTACCCCCCAGCCCACAGTCACCCTTCTCTTTATTCTCCCTTATCTTCTCAGCTATGTTAGTTCACTTCCTTTTCCTTCACAATATATTGTTTACTATCTGTTTGTTGTTGTTGGCATAGTATGTTAATTTGCTAGGGCTGCTGAAACAAAGTACCACAGACTGGGTGGCCTAAACAACAGAAATATATTTTGTCACAATTCTGGAGGCTTAGAAGTCTGAGATCAAAGTGTCAACAGGGTTGGTTTGTTCTGAGGCCTCTTCTTTGCTCGTAGACTGCTGTCTTCTTCCTGTGTCTACCCATCATCTTCTCTCTGTGCATGTCTGTGTCCAAAATTCCTTTCCTTATAAGGATGTTAGTCATATTATATTAGTGCCCACCCTAATGAACTCATTTTAACTTAATTACCTCTTTTGAGACCTTGTCTTCAAATAGGGTGACATTCTGAGATACTGAGCATTAGAACTTTAACATACGAATTTTGGGTGAACACAATTCAACTATGTAATCCATAGAAAACTGCAAACTTATCACAAATTATGTAAGTCTCCTCTCCAGACATTCAAGCACATCAGCTATTCTGTCCATTTCATCTTCCTCCAAAAGTCTCACATAGAGTACAGAGCTCTGTATATTCACTACACAGATGCCAGGCAAGGATCCCTCCTAAGCACCATTTTGAGGAGTGCCTTCACCTCTTGCCTGGGATGAATAGCTTATTTCCTGTATAGACCATAGTTTCTTTCTTTTCTTTTTTTTTTCATTTTTACTGGAGTATAATTGCTTTACAATGTTGTGTTAGCTTCTGCTGTACAACAAAGTGAATCAGCTATATATATACACATATATCCCCATATCCCCTCCCTCTTGAGCCTCCCTCCCACCCTCCCTATTCCACCCCTCTAGGTGGTCACAAAGCACCGAGCAGCTATGCAGCTGCTTCCCATTCGCTATCTATTTTACATTTGGTAGTGTATATATGTCCATGCCACTCTCTCACTTCGTCCCAGCTTATCCTTCCCGCCCCCCAACCCCGCGTGTCCTCAAGTCTGTTCTCTACATCTGTGTCTTTACTCCTGCCCTGACACTAGGTTCATCAGTACTATTTTTCTAGATTCCATATGTATACGCATCAGCATACGATATTTGTTTCTTTCTTGATTTAATTCCTCATTTTAGAGGAGCACAACTTCTGATAACTTCCTTAAAATAGGTATATGAGAATTTAAAATTTTGAGATTACACAAGTCTGAAAATGTTTATCCTACCCAGGGAAGTAAGTTAAAGTTTGGCTAGGAATAAAATTGTTGGTTCAAGTAATTTTTGTTCTGAATTTTAGAGGCATTACCCCATTGCCTTTTAGTTTTCAGATGATATTACAAAATATGAAAAAAAATAAGTTTTTAGTTTATATGTTAACATATTTTTATTCTCCTTCTTTCTCTGAAAATTCTCAAAAACTTTTCTTTGAGCCCAGTGCTTTAAAAAGTTATGACTAAGAGCCTCACTGAGGAGCCAACTATTACCTTCACTGTGATATGATCGTTATCTATCAAAAAGTTAAGGATCTTCAACTGCAGTTTCTTAATTCTTTCCTTTCATGGTAGTCAGATTCCCCAGAGAAATCTCTAAAATCCTTCTGCTTGGCAGGGGAGGGCCTGGTTGCTACAATTCTAGATTTCTGGGAGAAGAAGGCCATTTATATTACCATCTGGTATGCACATGTTCATTAATCCTTCTTTTTTCAGCACCCTCAATTGTGGCTGATGTTACAAAAGCCAGATACCCTCAATTGTATCTCTATCAGAGACTAAACTCACAGGTTTTGCCAGGAGGAGCAAAATGAAGGAGGAGCTGGGAATTCAAATTCCTTAAAACAACCTTTCAAATCATCCTTCAATTTTTAATGTTTTTTATTGTGGCAAAGTATACATAAGATAATATTTATTGTTTAGCCATTTTTAAGTGACTAGTTCAATGGTGGTAGGTATATTCACATTGTTGTACAATCGTCACTGCTAATCACCCCCAGAGGTTTTTTTATTTCTTTTTTTTTTTTTCCCATCTTTCCAAACTGGAACTCTATAGCTGTTAAACAATGTAATCCCTATTCCCCACTATCCCAAGTCCCTGGCAACCACCATTCTATTTTTTACCTCAATAAATTTCACTACTCAAGCTAACTCATGTAAGTGGAATCAGGCAACATTTGTTCTTTTGTAACTTGCATATTCACTTAGCACAATGCCTACAAGATTCATCCATGTTATGTTGTAGCATGTGTAGAATTTCCTTCCTTTTTAAGGCTGAGTAATATTCCATTATGTGTATATACGACGTTTTGTTTATCCATTCATCCACTGATGGATATGTACATTGCTCTGACCTTTTGGCTGTTATGAATAATGCTTCACTAAACATGGTGTATAAAAATCTGTTCAAGTCCCTGCTTTCAACTCTTTTGGTGTATATCCAGAAGCAGTATTGCTAGATCATATGGTAATTCTATTTTCAATTTCTTTCTAATTTAATTTAATTTATTTATTTTGGCTGCATTGGGTCTTCGTTGCTGCGTGCGGGCTTTCTCTAGTTGCAGCAAGCAGGGGCTACTCTTCATTGCGGTGCGTGGGCTTCTCATTGCGGTGGCTTCTCTTGTTGCGGAGCATGGGCTCTAGGTGTGTGGGCTTCAGTAGTTGTGGCATGCAGGCTCAGTAGTTGTGGCTCAAGGCCTCTAGAATGCAGGCTCAGTAGTTGTGGTGCACGGGGTAAGCTCCCTGGCATGTGGGATCTTTCCCAGACCAGGGCTCGAACCCATGTCCTCTGCATTGACAGGTGGATTCCCAACCACTGTACTGCCAGGGAAGCCATCTATTTTCAATTTTTTAAGGAACTACCATACTGTTTTCTGTAGTGCCTGTTTGATTTTATTGATACATTATCCATGAGCAATGCACATGTGTTTTCGATTTTCCTGCATCCTTGTCAATACTTCTTGTTTTCTTTTTCTTTTCTTCTTTATTTTTAGTGTTAGCCATCCTAATGGTTGTTAGGTGATATCTCATGATGGTTTTAATTAGTATTTCACTAATGTTTAGTGATTTTGAGCACCTTTCATTATGCTTACTGACTACTTGCATATCTTCTTTGAAGAAATATCTACACAAGATGTTTGCCAATGTTTAAATTGCTTTGTTGTGTTGTTATTGAGTTATAGGAGTTCTTTATATATACTGGACATTAAGTCACTTACCGTATATATATAATTTTCAAATACATTGTGCCATTCTGTGGGTTATTTTTTCCTCTGATAATAGTATTCCTGATGCACAAAAGTCTTTAATTTTGATAAGCTCAGTTTATCTATTTTTCTTTGTTTTGTCCTCTGTGCTAGGTGTCATATCCAAGAAATTATTGGCAAATCCAGTGTCATGAAGCCTTTGTCCTATTTTTTTCTGAGACTTTGATTGTTTTAGCCATTACATATAGGTCTTTGATCCATTCAAGTTAAATTTTATATATGGTATAAAATAAATGTCCAACTTTAGTTCTTTAAATGCGCATATCCAGTTTTCCCAACACAGTTTGCTAAAATGACTATCCTTTTCCCCAGTGAATAGTCTTTGTACCCTTGTCAAAAATCATTTGATCTTGTATGTGAGGGTTTATTTCTGGGCTTTTTCTTCTATTCTATTTGTTGATATACCTGTCTTTGTCTGTACCCTGACACACTTTTGATTACTGTAGCTTTGTAGTAAATTTTGAAATCAAAATGTGAGACATCCACCTTTGGTCTTTTTTTAGATGTATGGCTCTTTGAGGTCTCCTGAGATTCTGTATGAATTTTAGGATGAAATATTTTTTTCATTCAAAACACTGTTGAGATTTTGGAACATATCACATTGAATCTATAGATTGATTTGAGTAGTGTTGACATCTTAACAATATTAAGTTTTCTAATCCATGAATGCTTGGTGTCTTTATACTTGTGTCTTCTGTAATTTCTTTCAGCTTGTTTTTGTAGTTTTCAGTTTACAAGTTTTTGGATCACTTGGTTAAGTTTATTCCTAAGTGTTTTATACTTAGGTGTTGCCTACAAGTATCCCTTTTTATGTTGTGAGTTTCTTACCAAATCGACTTAGCTCTAGTTATTTTTTCTGCTTTTTTCCCCCCTTTTAACCTTTATGCTATAATAAAGTGTTTAAAAGCCTTCACTGATAAATATTTGAAATTTTCTGATTTTGTATGTCTATTTATCACCTTACTAAAAGTTTTGTGTTTGTTTGCCTTTTTGGTTTTGGTAGAATCACTCATTTCACCATTTCTTATAAAGCAGGTCTAGTGTTGATGAACTCCCTCTGCTTTTGTTTTTCTGGGAAAGTTTTTATGTCTCCTTCATATTTGAATGATAACTTTGCTGGATAGAGTATTCTTGGGTGACAGTTTTTATCTTTCAGTATTTTGAGAATGTCATTCCATTCCCTCCTGGTCTGTAGAGTTGTTGAGAAATCTGCTGATAGCCTAATGGGGGTTCCTTTGTAATTTATCATCCTTTTTACCCTGGCTGCCTTTGAAATCCTTTTCTTTTTTTTTTTTGGTCATGACTTTTGCCACTTTTAATATAATGTGTCTTGGAGAAGGTCTTTTTGCATTGAGGTAATTAGGTGTTCCCTTAGCATCATGGACTTGTAATACAGTTTCTTCCCCACGTTTAGGAAGTTCTCAGCTATTATTTCTTTAAATAAACTCTCTGCTCCCTTCTCCCTCTCTTCTACTTCTGGGATATCCATTACCCTAATGTTGCCCTTTCTGAAAGAATCCAATAGCTCTTGTACAATTTTCTATTTTTTAAATGTCTTGTTTCTCTTTCCTGTTCTACTTGTATCATTTCTAGATTTCTATCCTCCAGCTTGCTAATTCTCTCTTCCATATGGTCTGCTCGATTTCCAGTATTTCTAGTGCATTCTTCATCTCACTGATTGAGTTCTACAGCTCCAGGAATTCTGTTTGGTTCTTTATTAGAGTTTCAATCCCTTTGGTAAAATATTCCTTCTGTTCATTAGTTTTATTCTTGAGTTCACTGAACTGCCTTTCTGAGTTTCGCTGTAGCTCTTTTGACTTTCTACGTGACAGCTATTTTGAATTCTCTATCAATTAGATTACAATATTTTATGGATTTAAGTTTGATTTCTGGGGAATTGTCATTTGTGTGTGTGTGTGTGTGTGTGTGGTATGATGTTGCTGTAGTTCTTCATGGTGCTTGATGAGTTGTTCCTCTGCCGACACATTTGAAGTAGTGAAAACCTTTCCACTTGATGTTAATGATTCAATGGGTTAGAAATTAGAGGCCTTTCTTTTGTTTCCCAGTGGTGGTGTTATAGCAAAAGTTTTAGGTTACTTTTACCTGAGCTGCCTCTTGGTCATATTGGAGAGTTGACACTTTCCATCCTGTACCACCTCTGCCAAGGGTATCACCCTGTACTCTCTTTGTTGCTTCTTGTGCCTCTGGGGTCATGGATGCTTTGTTGGTGCCAAAGTCTCTGGTGTTGCCACCTGGGACACTTCATTGTTTCTCTGGTCCTCTGAGTCACATGCTCTGCTGCCTCAAAGATTGGGACAAGGTTTGCAGGGATCTGGGGTCACATGAGCACCTTTGCCATGTCCAGTGTTATAAGGTTTACGGGCCCTGCCACTGTCGGTAAGGGGAGTTTGGGGTCAGAGTTATGGGCACCTCAGCATTTGTTGCTCATTTACCTGTGCCCATGGGTGTCAATGCTGCCAAGAGTCTGGAGTCATATGTTACTGCTTCCCCTGCTACTACTGGCTTCTCTGGGGTTATGAGCTAAGCTGTCACAGCCTGAGAACTAGGATTGCAGGCACCATCTTTCTTGTTCCCCTGGTTCTGCCTCCTCTATGTGTTCTAATTCATCCACCTTTAGTGTGGAATTCTCTGGATCCAGGTATGTTGGGCAGAGATACTTCTGTTGCCTCGTGAATGCTTCCTGCTTGTAGATTGAGGAGGAGAAAGAGGTAAGGGAAGCATTTCACTCTACCATTTTGCTGACCTCACTCTCCTCTAAAAGTTTTTGACTTAAAGTCTATTTTGTCCGTTATTAGTTTGGATACTCCTGCTTTCTTTTGGTGACTGTCTGCATGGAATGTATCTTTGCATCTTTCCACTTTCAACCTATGCATGTTTTCAGGTCTAAACTGAGTCTGTTGTAGACAGCACATAGTTGCATACAGTTTATTCATTCTGCCAATCTATATATTTTGATTAGGAAGTTTAATCCATTTACATTTAAAGTAATTACTAATAGGGAAGAGTTTATTATTTCCATTTTGTTATTTGTTTTCTGTATGTCTTATAGAATTTCAGTCCCCATTTCCTCCATTTTTGTCTTCCTTTTGTGTTTAGTTGATTTTGTGTTTTCATTCCTTTCTCATTTGCTTTTGTGTATATGCTATAAATTACTATGGGGTTACAAATAAGAGCCTAAAGTTACAAAAATCTGTTTCAAACTTATGCCAACCTAATTTCAA
The DNA here is from genome assembly GCF_039906515.1 of Pseudorca crassidens. Lineage (NCBI taxonomy): Eukaryota > Metazoa > Chordata > Mammalia > Artiodactyla > Delphinidae > Pseudorca > Pseudorca crassidens. Next base: position 151,126,956 of record NC_090298.1, on the reverse strand, counting down.
TTGCATATAAAAGCTCTAGTCCTTAAAACCTTTGTCCTCTTTTATGTTATTGATGTTACAAATTATACCGTTATATATTGTATATCCATTAACATAAAGTTATAAATACCTTATGATTTTGTCTTTTAAATCCTGTAGAAGTATAAAAAGTGAAGCTACAAACAAAACTTGTAATAGTACTGGTTTTACATTTGTCCATGTATTTATCTATAACAGAGAACTTTTTCCCCCTATGCTTCAAGTTACTGTGTAGTGTTGTTTCATTTTAACTCTAAGGGCTTCCTTTAGTATTTCTTGTAGAACAACTTAACAGGTAATAAACTCCCTCAATTTTTCTCTGTTTTGGAATGTCTTAATTCCTCCCTGATTTTTTTTTTTTTTTTTTTTTTTTTTTTTGCGGTACGCGGGCCTCTCATTGCTGTGGCCTCTCCCGTTGCGGAGCACAGGCTCTGGACGCGCAGGCTCAGCGGCCATGGCTCACGGGCCCAGCCGCTCCGCGGCATGTGGGATCTTCCCGGACCGGGGCATGAACCCGTGTCCCCTGCATCGGCAGGCGGACTCTCAACCACTGGGCCACCAGGGAAGCCCCCTCCCTGATTTTTGAATGAATGTTTTTCCGGATGCAGAATTCTTGAGATTTTTTTTCAGCACTTAAAATACAGGCAGACTTTGGAGTTATTGTGGGTTCTGTTGCAGACCCCTACAGTAAAGCAAATATAAAAATTAGGCAAGGGCTTCCCTGGTGGTGCAGTGGTTGAGAGTCCGCCTGCCGATGCAGGGGACACGGGTTCGTGCCCCGGTCCGGGAAGATCCCACATGCCGCAGAGCGGCTGGGCCTATGAGCCGTGGCCGCTGAGCCTGTGCTCTGCAATGGGAGAGGCCAAAACAGTGAGAGGCCCACATACCGCAAAAAAAAAAAAAAGGCAAATATCACAATAAAGTGAGTCACACAATTATTATTTTTTTATTTCTTAGTGCATTTAAAAGTTATGTTTACACTATACTGTAGTACATTAAGTGTGTAAAGCTATATGTCTAAAAAAAACAATGTACATACCTTAACTTTAAAATGCTTTATTGTTAAAAAATGCTAACCATCATCTGAGTCATCACTGAGTCATAATTATTTTTTGCTGGTAGAGGGTCTTACCTTGATGCCAATGACTGCTGACTAATCAGGGTTGTGGTTGATGAAGGTTGGGTGACTGTGGCAATTTCTGAAAATAAGACAACAGTGAAGTTTGACGCTTGGATTGGCTCTTTCTTTCACAAACAAACTCTCTGTAGCATGCAATGCTGTTTGACAGCATTTTACCCACAGAACTTCTTTCAAAATTGAAATCAGTCCTCTCAAACTCTGCTACTGCTTTGTCAACTAAGTTGATGTAATATTCTGAATACTTTGTTGTCATTTTAACAATCTTCAGAGCCTTTTCACCAGCAGTAGATTCAATCTCAAGAAACTACTTTCTTTCCTCATCCATAAGAAGCCACTTCTCATCTGGTAAAGTTTGACCACAAGATTATAACAAACCAGTCACATCTTCAGGCTCCACTTCTAATTCTAGTTCTCTTCCTGTTTCCACCACATCTCCAGTTGCTTCCTCCACTGAAGTCTTGAACTGTCCTAAGTTTTCCATGAGAGATAGAATCTAATGCTTCCAAACTCCTATTAATGTTCAGATTTTGACTTTTCCCATGAATCAAAATTGTTTTTAATGCAATCTAGAATGGCAAATACTTTCCAGAAGGATTACATTTACTATGCCCAGATCCATCAGAGGAATCACTGTCTATGGCAACTATAGCTTTACGAAATATCTCTCTTAAAGAATGAGTTGAAAGTCAAAATTACTCCTTGATCCCTGGGTTGCAGAATGAATGTTGTGTTAGCAAGCATGAAGAGAATCTCGTTGAACATCTCCATCAGACCTCTTAGACGACCAGGTGCATTGTCAAGAAACAGTAATATTTTGAAAGAAATCTTTTCTTCTGAGCAGTACGTCTCAACACTGGCCTTAAAATATTCAGCAAAACATCTTGTAAACAGATGTGCTATCATCCAGGCTTTGTTGCTTAATTTATAGAGCACAGACAGAGTAGATTTAGCATAATTCTTAGCAACCCTAAAATTTTCAAAATAGTCGGTAAGCATTGACTTCAACTTCAAGTGACCAGCTGCCTTAGCCCCTAACTAGAGAATCAGCCTCTCCTTTAAGCTTTGAAGTCAAAGGCATTGACTTCTTCTCTCCAGCTATGAAAGTTCTAGATGGCATCTTGCAATTTTAGACTGTTTCATCTACACTGAAAATCTTCAGTGTAGCCACCTTCATGAATTACCTTAGCTAGATCTTCTGGGCAACTTACCACAGCTTCAACATCATTACTTGTTGTTTCACCTTCACTTTCATATTATGGAGATGACTTCATTCCTTAAACTGCATGCCCCAACCACTGCCAGATTCATACTTCTGGAGTTTCCTCAACTCTCTCAACCTTCATTGAATTGAAGAATAGTTGGGGCCTTGCTCTGGATTAGGTTTTGGCTTAAGGGAATATTGTGGCTGGTTTGATCTTCTAGCTAGACTGCTAAAACTTTCTCCATATCAGCAGTAAGGCTGTTTCACTTTCTTATTCATGTTTTCCCTGGAGTAGCACTTTTAATTTCATTCAAGAGTTTTCCTTTGCATTCACAACTTATCTAACTGTGCAAGAGGCCCAGCTTTTGCCCTATCTTGGCTTCAGGTATGCCTCTCTCACTAAACTTAACGTCTAGCTTTTGATTTAAAGTGAGAGACATGTGGCTTTTCCTTTCACTTGAACACTTAGAGGTCATTATAGGGTTATTAATTGGCCTAATTTCAATATTATTGTGTCTCAGGGAATAGGGAGGCCAAGGAGTGAGAGCAATGGGGGGAATGGCTGGTTGGTGGAACAGTCAGAACACACACAACATTTATTAAGTTTGCCATCTTATATGGTTTGTGGCATTCCAAAACAATTACAATAGTAACATCAAAGATCACTGATCATAAAACACTATAACAAATATAAGAATAATGAAAAAAGTTTGAAATAGTGTGAGAATTACCAATATGTGACAGAGAAATGAAGGAAAAACTGCTGTTGGAAAAATGGCTCCAACAGACTTGCTTGATGTGTTTGCCGCCAAACTTCAGTTTGTAAAAAACAGGGTATCTGTGAAGCACAAAAAAATGAGATATACCTATATGTCATATTCTTTTGGCTTGCTAAATTTCTGCTGAGTAATCTGCTTAGAATCTATTGAGGATGCCTTATATGTGATGGTCACTTTTCTCTAGATACCTTCAAGATTCTCTTTTTGTTTTTCAAAATTTTGATTATAATATGTATCAGTGTGCATTTCTTTGTCTTTCTCCTCTGTAGAGTTCATTGACCTTCTTGGACTTGTGCATCCATGTATTTTCTCAAATTTGGAAATTTTAGTCCATTATTTCTTTAAACAATCTCATTGTTCCTTTTCTTTCTTCTTCTGCGACTCCCTTAATATATATTGGTCCCCTTGATGGTGTCTTATAAGATCCTGAGGCTTACTTTTCTTCATTCTTTTTTCTTTTTTTCCTCATAATTGAGAATTTCAAATGACCTGTCTTCAAGTTCACTGATTCTATATTCTGCCTGTTTGAAACTCATGTTGCACACTTGTAGTGAGCATTTCAGTTCAATTATTGCATTTTTTAAGCTCCAGAAATTCTGCTTTTTTATAGTATCTATCTTTGTTGATACTTTTATTTCCTTCATATTTAATTTCCTCATTTCCTTTAGTTCTTTGTTTTCCTCTAAGACATATTTAAGACAATTGTTTAAAATTTTTTTTTCTAATAAATCCAATGCCTGTATTTCTTCAGTGACTGTTTCTGGTGATTTATTTTGTTCCTTTGAATAGGCCATGTTTTCCTATTTATTTGTACACATTGCAGTATTTTGTTGAAAATTGCAACAGATTTTGCAGAAAGGAAATTGTGAAAATTTTGAAAAGTCAGCTCTTATTTCAGTTTTCAGACTTACTCCTGCCATAGAACATCTTCACTAATCAGCCTATTGTGAAGTCTTAAGGGCTTCTTGGGTAATTTGGAGGCATATTTTTTCCCCTGGTCTTTTGATTATGATATTTTTCCCCAGCTCCCCTGTATACATGGCTGCTTTTAAATGTCTTGGATTTCCTAAGAGTCTTATCCTGACTTCTCTTGGGGCCTTAGCTATTCTGTGGTATTCCTTAATCAGTAGTCACAGGCATCTGAGGTCTTGTTGTGTGCTTGTGGTTTTCACAAACCATGACCACTGCTTCCCACAGTTTCCCCTTGCCTGAGATTTGAGCTTTGCTGTTTTGATATATGCTCTCTGAGTTGGCTGACACAGAGACCAATTAGGCAACCCCTAGACAAGTTATAATATTGCTCATTAGATTTGCTCTGCACCTGCTGGCTCACAGAATAGAACTGGGATGAGACCACTGCTTTTCCCAAAGCACACTGAGCCATGGATAGAAGGTAGGAAAATTACAAATAAAAATGCCACAAAATTTCCTACCATTTTGAATGTGACTTTTTCTTCTCTGGATATTCATTTGTTTGCTGTACATCCTTGACTGAATACCAGAGCTCCTATAAAGCTATTTTTACCAGTCTCTAGTTGTATACTTAATATTTCCATAGGGAAAAATGGCCTGGAACTTTGTAGGCCACCATTTTGCTGATGTTCTCATTTCTTTAGTTTTTGGTCTTTTCACTCCTACTTCTCAAAAGTACCAGATTTTTTGACATTAATCTGGTGAATTATCAGCCTTCCTGGTACGGCTTAGCATTAGGGTCTTTTGTAGATCTTCTAAACATTTACCATTAAGCCACTTGTTTTCTATCCTTACTTTTATTGCTGTTATTGCAATATCTGATCTACCCATTGTTATGTGTTTATATATTTTTAAATTACATTTCTATTGTATTCATGACATTTCAAGTGGGAAGATATGTAGAAGTCTGTGTGTAAAATTATTTTCTACCTGGATATCTACTAAATAGCATCATTAAAAAAATTGTCAAGACTGTTGCTATACAGAAATGGTTTTGGTCTTATTTAAAAAGCTAGAAGCACACTGTATAATATTATAAATTGTAGGGTTTTTTATATCACATTGACATTTGATTCTGTCAATAAATTCAGAAAAAGACAGCATCATTTAAGCACTTAGAACTCAACACGTAAGTGCCAACATCTGAGTAAGAGAGTGGGAATGGTTGAACCAAGAGAAATGAATGCTGGAAAGTGGGGATAGGAAAAAAATAACAATTAGAGAAGGTAGAAAAATATCAAATACCAAAGTGGTTGAAAACACAAGAAAGGTGGAGAACTGAAAGCATGAGAAGAGGTACATTGTCGGGAGAGTGACTTGGATTATGATCACTAATTATCTTAGTCTCTTTCTAAGTCTCTCTAAGCAGGAGAATATATTAAAAGTGAGAATTAGGGTTTCCCTGGTGGCACAGTGGTTGAGAGTCCGCCTGCCGATGCAGGGGACACGGGTTCGTGCCCCGGTCCGGGAAGATCCCACATGCCGCAGAGCGGCTGGGCCCGTGAGCCATGGCCGCTGAGCCTGCGCGTCCGGAGCCTGTTGCTCCGCAACAGGAGAGGCCACAGCAGTGAGAGGCCCGCGTACAAAAAAAAAAAAAAAAAAAGTGAGAATTAGCTAAGTATAACTGAAATTGCAGAAATAATATTTCATAAGAAATGCATCATCCTTCAATTCCCTTACACAATGACTCAATGGAGATTTTTAAATGCCTTTTAAAAAGTAAAACCTTGTTTTTTAACTTAAATTTCTATACCATAAGAAATGGTAGCCTTATACATAGTAAAGGTAGGAGATAAAATGTTTATGTTAAAGCATCTTTAAAAATGAGACAATCTATATCCTTTAATCATATGGTGATTCAAAACTGGAGAATACTTTTCGGAGAAGTCAAAATAAAATGCTAGCTACAGTATGCTTCTTGAATAATAATTATTTTTATTTATTAGCACAGTAGTAATTACCCAGGTATGTTCAATTCTGTTAAATATACTGCATATTGTAAAAATCTGAAAGTGATAGTAATTAGTATTCAGACAGTGTTAAAGTAAGTTAACACACATTGGTATTACTGTAGTAACTTGATTAGATGGCATGCTACCTATTACCTTAATTATTCTGCTTATTGATGTAATGCCAAAATTTCTGCTCTTTTATCAATTGGAGCACCTAAACCACAATTACTCTATACAATACCTAAAACTGTTATCTTTCCTTATTGGTACAATGCCTCTTGACAGTGTGATAACATGCCTCTGTGAGTTTTGGCAATCTGCCATAAAGCAGTGCTATTTGCAAAAGGAGAAATCTTGTCTCTCTGTGTGTCTTTGTATACTTTATGCTCAGGAGCAGAAAATCATTTACATATTCCTATGCCGGGCTGATACACTTGCAGGCTGTTTTGAGGTTTGAAACTGAAAACAATGCTATTCAACATAGAAGGGACAAATATTTCAAAACATCACGTTTTGAAGTATTTCTGGAAGTGGAACTGTTTTTTCCTGAATGTTACACACCCCAACCAGCCTTGACAGAATCTTCCATCTGACACATGAGCAGGTAATGCCTTCCTCATCATAAACTTGTACCTTTGGGATTCCTGTCTTTGGTTGTATCACATTTCAATTAATGTGGAAATGTTTGCTCAAGCAAATGTTTCTAATATTTTCAAACCTTTAAGTAAAATATAGTCTGTTAAACTCAGACCCTTTTCTTTTCCTTCATCAGGGAAGTATGAGACATTGCTCTCTAAAATTGTTTTTCACTTATAAATCACAATGAGCAGAGCAGTAGTAACAATACTTTTCCAAATATGTTCTGGAATGAGACAGGGAAAAGGAGGGGGAGTGGAAGGAGGAGAGAGGAGAGGGAGAGAGAGAGGGAGGGAGGGGGAGAGAGGGAGAGAGAGAAGGAGATGATAATTTAAAATAATCTGTTGTAACTAGGACTTGAAAACTTTTCTTCATATCTGGGTCACACTATTATTGATGCCCTGCAGGGAACCAGTTCTGGCAAAGTATGTATTTTTTTAATTTCTTGTTTTTTTATTACATTTCATTATGAAAATTTTCAAACATGTATAAAATTAGAGAGAACAGCATAATCAACTTTACAAACATATCACCTGAATTCAGTTGCTCTTAACATTTTGCCATATTTGCGTCAATGTTTTTTGTCCTAATGTAATCTAAAGCAAATACCAGATCATCATGACACATTACCCCTAAAAACTTTAATACACCTATTTAAAATGTGAGAAAATTTGGACATAGCAGTGACTTGTTTATATATCCAAAATATATTTTTGGCCCTTATTTTTAACAACCTCTTCATAGCATTTGACCTCATGACTATATTCTCCTTCTTAAAAACCTGCCCATGTCTCTTTTCTGGTTTTTCTCCTTCCTTCCTCCTGGGTACATTTCTTTCAGTCTTATTCTTACATTCTTTTCGCCCTACCCTTACCTATGGACACACATTTTAATTATGTGATAAATCTGGGTTTCAACCTACAACATCTGTTCATTTTATATCAGGGATTTGTAACTACCAGTTGGAGCAGGGAGGGAGAAAGGGAGTGAAGGGCAATAAACAGTTTTAAAAATATAACAAATGATATTATGGAATTATCCCTTCTAAAAACCATGCATGTAAAGAATGCTTCCACATAAACCCATGTGCTGTCATTTTCCTCATGTACGTGTACTACCCCAAGTATATTCTAATATCCCCATAATTCTAACCTTCAGTCTCTGTGCAACTTTTGTGGAATATTGTTACCAAGCTTAAACTGCCATCATCCAAGAAAAGAAATAGGACAGGATCCGTGGTCATTCATAAAAGTTGCCATACAATAAGAAGGTCATTTTGTTTAAGTCTAAAATATCATCTGATCACCATGATTAAATCAAAATTTGGAAGCCAGCAGCCAGTGTCTAACTGAAGCCTGAGGTTGTACACCTGGAATCTCAGAATGTGACATTATTTGGAACAAGGGTCTTTGCAGATGTAATTATGAGATCAAGATAAGATCATCCTGGATTTAAGGTGTACCCTAAATCCAGTAACTATCGTCCTTATGAGAGAAAACCAAAGAGGGATTTGAGATCCAGAAGCAGCAAAGAAAGAAGGAAATGTAAAGACAGAGACAGGGACTGGATTACGTCACAAGCCCAAGAAGACCTGGAGCCACCAAAACCTGAATGAGATGAGGAAGGATTCTTCCTAGAGCCTTCAGCTGGAGCATGGCCCTGCCACCACCTTGAATTCTGACTTCTGGCCTCCAGAACCATGAGAGAATAAATTTATGTAGTTTTAAGCCACGCAGTTTATAGTAATTTGTTACAGAAACCATAGGAAACTAATACACAACTGAAAATACTAAAAAGATTGCTGCAACACAAATACTGTCAATGTGTACAGTACACCTGACTCATAAAAATATGACAGCAATAGGAAACAGGAAAAGAATGGAAAATTGCAGCACTGCTTGAAAGAGTATTTTAAACATCTGGTTAGAAATTAAGAACAATTTACTAAAATCGATGTGCATTTAGGGAATAAATGAAATTGTTTTGAAATTGTTTTGTGATATATATTTTTTTTCCTAACACAAGGGGGTAGTCATAAGGCTTGATGGGATTCCCGGGGGAGGAGAGGCCTCTTCCTATGTACAGTCTTTTTTTTTTTTTTTCTCGATAAAACTGTTGCACACCCAAATCAGAAGTGATAATTTAAATGGTGAACACCAGGGAGGGAGATATGCCAGGTAGGAAAAGAAGCTATTGATGAAAATTGCTTGTGCTGCTGAAGAGAGGGAAAGCTGCTTAGAATATGTTGTGCACCAGAGATGAGACTTAAAAATGAAATACACCTTTAAGCATAATTTAAAATGAATAGTTTGTGTTCTTGCTGAAGGACTCTGGAAGAATATTACTGTAACAAATTGCTATATTTAATTCTTGGCTAGCAGCCAGGTGTAGGTCAGACATGAAATTCTTCTATTAAAATAACCACTACCAAGGGGAAAACAGAACCTCATGCTTAGAGACACACAAATACACGTATCATACTGTATGTAACTCGATGGTCATTATTTCATGGTGACCAGACAACACAACATGTGACAAAAAGTGTCCAGGGTCTCTTGACTAGTGAGTGATAACAATGGGATACCTACGATTACTGACACTTCTCTAACAGATATTTCACCATGAACTATTCACTGCTGTCTTTGGGCTGTAGTATTTCTGAGCATTCAGGAGAATTTAGCAGCTCAGGGAGTACAACCAGACACAGCATGCTGATGCCCAGGAAACCAAAGGAATCCAATCCTGGGCAGGCAACCCTGCCTCCCAGCAACCCTCTGATGACATGTGGGAAGTCTCTCTGCTGAGAGTTAATGTGTAATAGACATTATTGTTTGAAAATGGAAATCAGAGTGATTCAACAGCCACCTTTCTTTTCATAGCTTTTTTTCCCTTTTAAACTGAGATGTTTTTGATTTTGTTCAATTAAATAGTATAGGAAGAAATCTGCTGCTGTCACCTGCAGTGCTTTTGTTAGATTAATGATATCAACAGGTTGTATAGACTGGTGTTCATTAGAGTAATGTTAGGCATTACAAATAAAAGAGTATTAAGCATTAAAATATATCCTACTGGCATCAGTCTCTGTCTAGAAAAGTATCATTTAGCTGACTAACTGATATTGGTTTTTATATAAAACTTACTAACATGTTAGAAAGGATTTGCAATTCCCAGAGCTTTTATAACGTCAGTGATGGGGCACATTATTAGATGCAGAACCTTTGTGGAATATTGTTACCAACCTTAAACTAACATCATGCAAGAAACAAAATAGGTCAGGCTACCCAGTTATTCATCAAAGTTGCTATACAATAAGATGGTCCTTTTGTTTATGTCTGAAATATCATCTGAGCCCTTTGATTAAATCAAGTTTGGAAACCAACAGCCAGTGGGTTAATGGAGGCCTGAAGTTGTGTTTTGTTTGATCTGAGTGTTTTTTAGTACCTTGCCAACATCTATTGATAAAATGATCATATGAGTTCATCTCCAAATCCCAAATTCCAGCTTCTTATGAATGAATTAGAATATCTGGGCACACTCGGGCCACATGCCCACTTGAATATTATTGGCTGGAACTCCATGGTGGCTTACACTTTTAGAAAGGGCACATTATTTTTCCACTTTGCCACCATCCCCTTACTGCTTGTCACATCACATGTGTTGGTTCCTCTTCATCATTTGACTAGCAAGATAACCTGACCATTTGACTTGTTTATGTTATCTGTATGGCCTCTACAACAATGACATTCTAAGGGCCTGGTCTAAATTCTTATTTGGGGATATGTCACCTCCACAAGGCTGTGCTTTTTCAGGCCACATGATTGTGTTCAGTGGATTAGGTATCCCAAGTCCTAAAGAAAGATTCTAAATGGGTAACTTACGCTCTCAGACAAGTCAGACACCTTTAATCCCAACTCCTAATGTTCTCACTCTAGACATGCTACTAGCTTGTTGGTCTCAATAATTCTGTCAATTAGAATTGAGAGTGTTAAGCAATTTGAGAAGAAATTTGCCTGCTGAAGTGATAATGCCAATTTGATGACTAGTGGATTACAGAAGAAGGTGGTTTGGTGGCCTTTCCTAGTGCAGACCCTGGACCCTCTTTGTCCCCTATACCCCAGTCCTGCCAAGCCCTTTCCTATTCATCTGACATGTCAAGCTCATCCCACCTTAGGGTGGGAAAACACTAACTGTTTTTGTTTTTCTGCTGAAAACAGCTCTTTCTCTACCTTTCCTCTGGATGATTTCTCTTCATTCTTCACTTCTCAGCTCAAAGGCTCATTCTATATCAGCGCACATATGCCACTCTTTCCTCCCAGGTTTAATTGCATCATCCTGTTTTGTTTTCTTCAAAGCATTTAAGATCTTCTTAATATACTTAGTTTATATATTTGTTTATTATTTGGTATTGTCTCTCAGAAGAATGTAAACTCCCTGAGAACAAGTATTAAACACAGGATGAATGTGTGAAAGAGTGAGTGAATGACATGGTGAACTGTGACATTGAACGGGAGAGGAGGACTATTCTAATGCTCTAGAGCTATAGATTTATCAAGTCCACAGATGTTTGAACCAGATCGGGCATAAGACCCATTAGACGTATGTAGTTTTGTCACTCAAAGTGCTGTTCCTTGAACTGCTTATTAATGGCCCATGACAAGACATGGAATATACAACAGACAGTATATCCACACACTACTTCCTTTGTTGAGAAATTTCTTTCTGAAAAAAAAAAAGAAAGCTCAGTTGAACACAACAGTGTGCCTAGTGATGTAATTAATTTACATCCTAACACAATCTTATCACACTGCAAGGTAGTAACTGAAGACTAACATCTACCCAAAGACAACTCTTTATGTAGCACTGGTTTACACATATTTTTTTTTTTAAATCCAATTTTAAAAGAACACTTGAATCATGAAGTAGGTTTTAAGAGAGAAAATATCTTCACTATAAGGGAAAGGATATTTGCATGACAGTAAGTTTCTTTGTGAATCTATTATACTTTCTGTGGAAATAAGCCCTTCATTAAAAGGGACGGTAAATTAAAGAGGGCAGAAAAGGGGTGTGAATAGGAGGGTCAGGAAAGAGAACACACTTAGGAAACACTAAAGAGCATACTCACTTAAAACAGATAATACAATGAAACAAATTGATTTGAGCTGTAATAATTTTCAGAAGCCACATAATCAGTAAACTTGTAGCTTAAAAAAATAAGTTGAGAGCTGAATCTGAAATATATTTTCCATACAAGCTTTTGAGAGAGTAATCAGTTGAATTATTTTATCTATTTCTAAGAGTGTCAGAGAAGACAATTTTAATTTTAACTTCAATAAAAACCCAAAATTTATTAGTAGAATCATAACAAAGCTGAATATGTTATTCTTCTTTGGCCAGCTCTGATCTCTTAAAGTCACTTGACAATTTCTATGGCAGATTAAATACGTGTATAGGTAAGGCTTGCATAACTCAATCATATTCTTTTTCTAACCTAGCCATTTTTTCATTTGAAAATTCTTCAGGATAGCCTACCAAAGTGGCAGTGGCCTAAAAATAAAGTTTTCTCTCCTTTCTGTTTGGTATTTTCTCTGGTTTTCTGGATAATTGTGAGAATGTTTCCAACTGGTAAATGTTCTCAGAAGTCAGAGAACCAGTAGAGAGGAATTAGGGGCTTGAGAATCTAGCTATATAGGACATTTCCAAATACAAGTAATAAATGAATGAGGGTACAATCAAATAGACTTTTTAAAGTCAATTCCTTTTTGAGAAATAGATTATCTGTCTAAGTGAATTCCCCTTTTAACATTAAAAGCCAGCTTCCAGATAGGTCTGATCCATTCATTCACTGGCCACTAAATGGCATTGACGAATTACACTTTCTAATCACCAGCATTGGCAATGATAAATCTCTTCGACTTCTTGCTTTGCAAAGAGATTGGATTTGGTAAAGTAACTGCTGCCCCAACCATATCTTTAGCGATGCAAGCAATCTAACTCTCTACCTTTGAAATACTAGTTTCTCTTTATTCAAAGTCCTGATGAAACAAAACGCACTGTTTTGATTTATGAGAAAGTATATTTAATTATGGCCCCTGAGTGTACCAGACCTCAGTTGGTCACCTTAAAAAATGCAGTCAACTAGTTGCAGAGTATTGAAAGTGTGGATTCTCCAGGACAAATCCTATTGATTTGTCGGAAAAAAAAAATTAATGAAAGCCTCCCTGTGCTACTTTTCTATTAGTATTTTACAAATGTCGTCAACTCCTTGAGTCAAGAATAGAATACAAACACAGTAAATTTGCACGTGTCTTTTCCTTGCTTTCTTTGAAGTACCTTTATTGCATGTTTTCTGATTCATTCCATTTCCGACTTATGAAAGAGAGACAATCTGTAGTGGCCTAAATGAGGCAGAGTAACTATCCCTTGATTTACATGAAGAGATGAGTTCTCAGACAAAACAATTAAAGCAACAATTTTCTTCTTGCCGTGACCAGCAATAATAACTGATGCAAGATATTTGATTGGTTTTCAAGTTCTGCTGGTTTTCTTTGTCTCCTTTGTGGATTGATTTCATGTGTAGTGGCTGAATATAGAATTCAGACCTAACAGTAGTATGATAAATTGCTATACCAGGGAGTCATTATCTTTCTCCACTGGAACTAATGGGCAATAGCCACAGGGACTCAAAACAACACTCGACCAACCTTTACCATGGTCACAGTATGCATAGGAAATACGAATTGCTTTCCTCTTATAAAATTAAGATAGTATAGAGCACCTCTGACATAAGCAGGAATTCCAGAATAACTTTAGGATTATGGCAAGGTTCAGGTTCAGGAATTTGTATTTCAGGGGGTAGAATTAAAATAGATGTTTCTTAACTACATAAATGGTCTGTTAATATTTTTTCTACTTGACACAGTCATAATTTTTAGAAAAAAATGACAGATACGTGAATCCCCATTATTTATGTAAGTTTTTTCATATTTAACAGATTGAGATTGTAAAAGCAAAAATAACTTTTGCATTCCTTTCCTATTCTTGAATAAATGTGTAGTGTCTTTATTTTCTTTAGAAAAAGAAGAAAAAATACTGTTTATGTTGTTTTAGAGAATTAGATGGCGATGTATGTTTTGAGTAATCTTAAGAAATGGTTGCGACTCATTAAATGGTCAGTTAAATAGGTTCCAGACTTAGGTGACGCCATCAGAAGTCTGGACTGCTTTCCCATTACACTTTTTTAAGAAGGACACTATAGGTAAAGGTGAGAGACAGTATTTTGCTTTGACTGACTGTGGGACTGCCTCTGTTTCTGCAGAAGACATTTATTATGTTTGCCTTTTCTTACCTCTGAGTGTGTGGATGTGTGAGGGCGAGAGTGTGTTAGCTCTGTAGTTTTGATTTAAAGCACGGTGGGCAACAGCAGGCTTGGTTTCATATCTGAGTGGCCCCAGCAGGTGATGAATTGTTCTTGACTTTCATCATTTGTCAGTAAATAAGAAAAGTGAGAGATTTATCATGTATGTAAAAAACTCTGGCAACATTCTCTATCATGTAAAATAAAATTTAATAAAACAGCATTTTAAAAAATGCATGCAATCGCTTGCCTCACTTTCACAGGCAGTGAATTCCAGAATTCTATAGTCTTTCCAAAGTGGGGACTGGCAGTCGGGGGGAGATGGATCTACTTGTCCAGCATAGTGCAGTGACCATTTTGCACAGCTGGTGAAGGGCTCCTGCTATTTGCAGAGCTGAGTGGCCATCCTTGTGTGTGCCTCCCCGTGACCCTTTTATTAAGCACCTAGCTGTGCTCAGTAGCAAAGTAGATTCTAATTGCGTCACAGCAGGTTAAGTGATTTAACCCGAAGCAAAGCAGTAGTTTTTATTTGAAACTGCTAGCACCTTTGCATTGACTCCCTTCTACCTCAGAAAACAAACAAACAAAAAAAACCACATAAAAACATTAAAAACACCACCCTGAAAATAGAAAAACAATACCAAAACTAATATACTGATTTTTTTCTCTCCAGACATAAAAAAGAGGAACATGTAAAGATATGTCCAGAGATAGGAAAATGTTAATATTGGAAAGGGTCTTGGCAACTACCCAGTTCACTGTTTTAATTCTGCAAGTGTAACAATGATTTGTACTTATTTATATTTATTCATTGGTGATCTAGAGTCTTCCGGAGCTGTGTGGCAGCAAGTGACTAATTTTGAATGGAAGCAAAGCTTTGTTTAAGATAAACACAGGGCTAATTATTTTGGATTTCTCTCTTCAAATATGTTTTGAGCCCCTTCTAAGCACTAGTCCCTGGGATAAATCCCGTGGGGTGCAGAGAAATAAACCAGACATGGTGTCTGTCTCAAGGAGCTTACAGTCTTATTAATGTCATGCTAGGGACCAAATGTCTGACTGGCACAGGGGCAGGAGGAAATCATATTAAATATTAATACGTGTCTTATTTTAGATCAATTTGATATTCTCTAACCTTGAACTTCCAAAGGAATTATCATGTTTAGAAATAATGTTCTTTGGCTCTCTGCTTGAGTTCCCATGATTTTTCCATTTTTCCCCCCTCTCCTTTCTCTTTTCCTAGTATTTGTTTAAAGGAACCAAGATAAATTGGCAAAATACCTGATTATAAGAAATGGGATTAGTTCCCTACTCAGACACAGGATCATGTGATGAACTGAGACTATTCTGTCTCCACTGTGTGTATATCTGTAGAAAATCCTGTCCTTAGTTAGGTGATGAGAACCTGTCCTCATTTCTTATCCTTTTCCACCATCTGCCACCAAATGAATTTTTTGAATATTCTGAGCACAGTTTTGGAAGTATCAGATTAGCAAACCTAGATTCATTTTTCAACAGGATGAATCCTTGTCTATATCATTCATAATAAGAAAACATTTAATTAGAAGTACAGAAGTACTGTAGAAGTATTAGAGATCTTTGATTTTAAAAACACAGATATTTGAGAATACCGTCCCTCACCCACAAGCACAGTCCTACTACTGAGTTCTAGCTAGAATCCTCCAGAAACACACACTTTGACAGAGCCCACACATGAATTAACTGCTGTATACAATTGTAATGTTTTTGCTTTTCTCCCAGGCCATTTTCTACTCCTGGCTGATACGAATCTCTAATGTGCTGCTGTAAATGCTCCACTTCTATACTTAGTCTAAATAAGAAATAACATTTATGTCTATTAGCATCCACAGAAACGTTTGTCAACAGCAAGTTGGAGAATGGCATAACTTTTTTAAGTGCACCCATCTGGGAAACTTTCCAAGTTGGGAGCTACCCAAATTGGCAGAGATTCTAAGAAACCCATTCATATACACTATACATGACAAAAACTTCTGGACTTCTTTTATATTTCCAGCTATTAGATTTGGAAGTGCAGGAGCGTAAACAAAAATAAATAAATAAATAAAACAAAACAAAACACAACCATAAAATAAAATAAAAGCAGATCTATAAAAGTTCTAATAGGATAGATATGGTATGTTCAGAGCAAGGGAGAGGTCAAGTTCACCCTTTCTTGTTAGTCATCTCTGAGCCTGGCCCATTTTATTCAAGGATGGAAAGAAACTATTACAAAACCATTTGGATTCTACCTCAAAAACCGATCCTTTTCTATCAAGGACTCTCCAGAAATGCCATCTTGTTCTCTCCATTTCTACAATATCAGAAAATATACATAAGATTTTCTTTTTCTTTTTAAAATTTGAAATCCTTCTGAGTTTTCTTTTTTGTCCTCTGATAACATATTTTACTATTTTAAGTGCAACTTGCTACTGATGAACTGTTTTGTAGCTTTTTTCCTAGTTCACACAACTAATGTCATCTTTGTGTATGTAAGAAAGTCCCAAGATTTTTTCTACATTTTCAACTTTGCTTTTAGTAAATACATGTTAGAATGTAGAAAGTCTTCATTTAATTAGTAAATGCTGACCTCTTTTGTCTCATTGGTTCTGAGAGGTCTATAGCTTAGACCTGCATTTATTTAACATATTTGATAAATCCTTTAGATGATGTTATTGAAAAATTCTAGGTAAGAATAGTTTTATTTACAAACAATTAAATGAAATAAAATTCATTCAGTAAAATTGTTAATAATTATCAAGTGAACTGAAATTGGCATTTTGTCAAGCCGATCATTCAGAATGAATATATGCAAAGAGAAATATTTATCCTGAATATTCATTGCTTCAAAATTTAAATTGGCAGGGTCATTTTATCTAAAATGACTCATTTTTTTTCTTAGAATTTTAACGAATTACATTGTTCTCACTCTAGGCACCAGGAAATTATATAATCTTTAGTTACCCTAATATCCATTTCTAATTCCAAGCACCTATTCTGTAATAACCAAATTGTAAGGTAATCTTTAAGGTAAACTCAACTTTTTTATTTTTATTTTGTAATTGATCACTGGTTAATATATTTTAGTATTTTTCATGGATATATATATTAAATATATATATATATAAAACATATTAATATTGTCATCATTAGTCTACTGATTAAGAGCATGGCATTTGGAACTGAATGCATTGGATCAAATTCCAGCTCTGCACTTACTAGCTGTATGACTAAGGCAAGTTCCTTATCCTTAGTTTGCTCATCTGCAAAATGGGAATAACAACAGCCTCATAGAGTTGCTATTAGAATTAAATGAGTTAAGATTTGTAAAGCATTTTGAATACGGTCCAGTAAGGCTAGATAAGCATTTGTTATCAACATCATTATCATTATTGCCATACCAATGGAGATGTCTAGCAAAGAGTTTTTATAAAATTGGGAATTAATTTAAAAATAAGTTTTACTCAACTTGAAATAGAATTACTGTATTATAATTGCAACAGTACATATTTAAAATATATACAAAATATTTTAAAGCCTATGATTCCACCAAGTAAAATATAGCAGTAGCTCCACTAGTAATTTGAAAATAAATTTTAGTACCTTAGAAAGAGAAGAAAATGAAGACAACTTTTTCATTCTCAAGTTTTTTCTATATTGCTCCAAAATTGTCCATAAATGCAAATGTTAAAATATAAGTAACCTTTTCAAATGTAGTGAGTACTGTATATGTGTGTGTGTTCATTTTTAATGTGAAATACCCAAGTTAAGAAAGATATATTCTTCATCTGAGATGTTTAAATATTTGGCATGTTTATTTTTTAAATTTAATTTAATTAATTTATTTTTTATAGAGCAGGTTCTTATTAGTTATCTATTTTATACATATTAGTGTATATATGTCAATCCCAATCTCCCAATTCATCCCACCACCACCGCTGCCACTTTCCCCTCTTGGTGTCCATACGTTTGTTCTCTACATCTGTGTCTCTATTTCTGCCTTGCAAATCTGTGTCTCTATTTCTGCCTTGCAAACCAGTTCATCTGTACCATTTTTCTAGATTCCACATACATGTGTCAATATACAATATTTGTTTTTCTCTTTCTGACTTACTTCACTCTGTATGACAGTCTCTAGGTCCTTCCACATCTCTACAAATGACCCAATATGTACCACATCTTCTTTATAAAACTAGATTTCGTCTGTCGATGGGCATCTAAGTTGCTTCCATGACCTGGCTATTGTAAACAGGGCTGCAATGAACATTGGAGCGCATGTGTCTTTTTGAATTATGGTTTCCTCTGTGTATATGCCCAGTAGTGGGATTGCTGGGTCATATGGTAATTCTATTTTTAGTTTTTTAAGGAACCTCCATACTGTTCTCCATAGTGGCTGTATCCATTTACATTCCCACCAACAGTGCAAGAGTGTTCCATTTTCTCCACACCCTCTCCAGCATTTGTTGTTTGTAGATTTTCTGATGATGCCCATTCTTAAGTGGTATGAGGTGATACCTCATTGTAGTTTTGATTTGCATTTCTCTAATAATTAGTGATGTTGAGCAGCTTTTCATGTGCCTCTTGGCCATCTGTATGTCTTCTTTGAAGAAATCTCTATTTAGGTCTTCTGATATTTGGCATGTTATTGCCATCAAATAACTAGACGTATAATTTCAGAGTTGGTGGTCAAACTACCATAGATGTGATCAATTCAGAGTTATTTTGATAGTAGAAATTATACTGAAGCTGAAGTGTCCTTATTTTAGTGTCCATTTGACTAATTTCAGTGTGACAAATATGTAGCTCATACTGAATCATGTACCAGCATTGTGCTGGATGATAAAGAATGAAAGATGAATAACCTATGGTAAGGGAAGTTATATATAGTGTAGTAGTCCTGAGGTTATTCAGTACAACATGATACCTTCTATCTGATCCTTCTTGAAAATTACTGTTGCTTCCCCAGCCTCCCAGGTTCTGATTTGGAAAACTAGATTAAGGTTAGTGTTCCCATCTAGAAATTAGGATTCACAGTTCATTACCAAATATGTGATGTTACTTTGAAGAAGATGAAAGCATCTTGACTCTTGGCTACTCTGTATAAGTCTAGCAAAGTGAGTTTGGAACTTCCTGATGTGAAAGTTTCTCTTAGATGATTTTGGTTCTTAGTCACATATTTTCATATCCCTGTCCCATTTTACTGTTTTTATACTGAAAGACAGGATATGTGTTTAAATTCAAAGCAGAGTTACCAAATCAAATCTATTGGTAGTCACCAGAGAAAATGTGAAATAAATATAAATAAAAAATAAATGAATTAATTAAAAAACTATCAATATATTATCATTTCTGCATAAAAATCTTTCATACTTCTTCCATTATTTTCACTAGAGAATGTATTGTATACGCTACTTTTCAATATCAAGAAGAAAATTCAGACTTTTAGCATAAATTATATAATGTGTTCTACTATATTTTAAATTTATTAATAAACATTTTGTCTTCTGTTAGAAAATCTTGTTAAATCTTATTAATTATTAATAACAAGATTAAATTTTGCTGTTTATCCAAAATCAAAATATTCCAACCCACCCTCTCATTCATACATTTTCATATTCTCATGATAATCAACAGTTTACAAAATTATATAGGACTTATCTCACCTGAGAGAACTAAAATTAAAATTCATGGTGTTATATAATTTTTTATTCTAAGATAACATTTTCATATTTTTATAAGATAAATACCCAGAAGATACAGAAATATATCTGCGTTAATAACAGATTAATAGCAAGGTAGACACTGACAATTATCCAAAGGTTTTAATTAAAAACAAATTTAGTTAAATAGTCATTTATCATCCCTCCCACCTCCCACAATTTGTAACATTTTTCTGAATAATTTAGATATTTTCATCACTTTTATTTTTTTATAGTAAATGTTCCCATCATGTTGTACAAATACCAGAATCTGGAGAATGTCATAATATTAATTATAATGACGATGATGATAGTGGGCTTAAGTAAAAATTATGGATTTCAGAGGGAGAAAGCTTACAGACTATTTGCAGTGCTGTGCCCAAAATATTCCTGGTAGACCATTTTATCTCCCTCTGAGAAATATGAATGTGGGTTAGAGGAAGAGACCTTAGAAGTCATCAAATACAATCATAGGATTTTTTGTGAACAAAATGAAATTAGAGATTAATATATTAGCCCATCTCATTTATTTTACAAAACACAGAAATTTTTTCCAGAGAAAGAAAATGACTTGGCCAAAGGCAAAGGACAAATAAAATACAGGTAGAGTCAGAAGGAGATCTGAACTATACTGACACCCTAGTCAAGAGTTATCATTTCGTGTGAGTGCTTCCATCTGTCTTTACCAGTAGACTCTTCCCATGATAGTTAAGATTGGTCTTACTTTCCCCACTGCATCCTAAGACTAGACTGCAGTTTTGGGAATGTTACAGATGCTTAATAAATAGTTGTTGAATTAAGGTAAGAAATTTTAAAAAACGAATAAGTATTCAATATATAATAGGAGAAAGTTCAGGTCGTTAAGCAGCCACTATTATTTCACCATATTTGCATGCAAACTTGAGTTTGAATTTCTGATTGCTACCTGCAAGGCTTATTCGTAGCCCATAGGTTAGAATTTATTTTTATTTAGTATTACAGTATTTGATACACTTTGCCTAGCATCATCAAACTCGAATATTCAGTTGCTGCTTTCCTGTTTCCAACTCTATTGTGTCCATTTGAAATGACACCCTGTGTGGCAGCCTTTCTTTCTAGGGCTACCACTACCTGGCTTTTATCAATTGAGCTGTAGATTTATTGGAATTTTAATTGATCCTACAGGTATTTTTTCCCCCTACATGTAAGGCAGAAATGTTAATAGAAGAAGATATGTTCCCTGGAAAATTATTTGTTGATGTTTCACAACTAATCAGAAATACTTGCCAAGCTTTAAATTAAAAAAAAAAAAAAAAATTGGGAAGGCTTTACGGATGATGTGGCAGCATATTGGGAGGAAGGGAACCACACTTTAGCTTTCAGAGGCACTTGTTATATTTTTCAGTGGCTCTGTTTTATCTACATAACTTGGGTCTTCTGATTCTCTTTCTTTTTTGTGTGGATAATTGCTTTGTTGTTAGTGCTTTGACACTGAGTGACAGTGCTTTTGGGTGGTTGACAGCCAAATCTATTGGCAGATGATAGTCCTTACACAGAGAGGTGCTTTCTTTCTGCTTAGTGACAGTAAGAGCTTCTGAGTTGACAGAGGAGGTCTCATCCCTCTCAGAAAAGAGACAAAAGCAAAAGCGGGGGGAGTGAGATTTCTGCCAGAATAAAAACATCTATTTAATTCTGCTATAGAGAGAAATACAACAGGCAGTGCCTATAATGACTTGGAGTTAAAACAAATCATTTTATTTTTGTGTGTTGCCTATAGAAAATTGTATCACTTAGTAAGCTATCGAGGTCTGCATATCTTGCCTTTTGGAAACACCGCAAACCAAAAACAAATGCATTTTCTCTCAGCAGAGTTCGTTAAAAGGAGACAATCAGGAACAGAGTATAGAGAGGATGTAAATGCAATTTTGTTATATTTCATATCACTGATTTAAAGTCATGTGGGTAAAAATATCCCTAACAATGGTTAGCAGAATTATGTTTCTGAATTGTGAAAAATATTTTTTGCCAAATGATTTGAAAGTATAAACCAGTGGATATGATTTACTATTGATAATTCACAGTTGAAAATAGAGCAGTTTGACATAAAAAAGCATTTTCCTGTCCTCCTTGAGAAAGATGTTCATCATTTAGGTTCTAAACTACCATATGGGCAACAGAATGCAATTGTGAAGCAAAGAGAAAAGAAAACATAGGGAAGGCTATTGCCCATCTTTAGAGAGGGGGCACCTTGAGGATTGGGATTATATCTTGAAACATCTTATTTATCATTTAGGATCTACATAGATTTGGGGATATTTGTGATTCTCCTAAAATTGTATTTAAACTTTTGCTTGTGTGTATAATTTTCTGATGAGCAGATTTGTGTCTTCATGGAATTCACGACACTTGAGTCCATAGACTCAAGGAAGATGAGAATCACTACTCTGGTGACATGATAAATATTGTGTCTCAACCACCATTTCAATTATTAAACTTTTGTATTGTTGTTAAAAATACAAATGTCTTGGTGTCTAGGAGGGAGTGATAAAGGATTCCAGCTCAGCAACTTGTTGATTGACTCAGGTTGAGTCTTTAAATATTGGAATAATCAACTTTAAGATAGAGTAGCCTTGTTAGGGGAGGCTGACAAGTCATAGGAGCTCCAAAACTAAAAAGGCTTTCAAACAGAGGCCTCTAGGAATAGAGTGGACTGCCTTGGAAAATAATAACTGTGGTTTTTAAATAATGCTTAGTTTAATTCAGTAACATGCAGTGCATATCAGTAGAATTTCTGCCATATGCCTGAAACTGTTCTAGATAACTAAGATACATCAGTGAACAATCTACACAAGGTCCTCATTATTTTGGCTATTACATTCTATTGGTTAGAGAGCAGCAATAAACAAAGAAACTCATAAATAAATGATACATTGTACAACACTAAGCATGATGAATAAAATAAAAGAGAACAATGTTATATTAAATTACTCCAAAGGAGCTCTGATTTAGAAAGCCTGATCAGGGAAGTCCTTAGGTGATATCTGAGGAGAAATCTGAATAACAAAATGTACCCGTCATTTGACTCCCTGGAGGTTAGCAAGGACCTGCCTAGGACTTTGCAAAAGAGACTCTTTCTGTAGGAAGGAAACAGAAACAAATGGCCCTCTAAGGTCCCTTACAACTCTATAGTATAATATTGAATATGATCTCAACATCTAGATTTAATCATCCCATTGGCTCTTGTATGTCTCCTTAGTGAGACAGAATTTATGAATAATTGAGTTGAAATGCATACATAAATTGGTTCCTTCAACTGAACACTACCACCTACTGTTAAAATTCACTGGGAATGATGAATAATGATAATGCTGGCTATCTTAATTGTCAATATAGGATCCAGATTCACTTATCCGGTACTTCTAAAATGTCCTTCTTTGTTATTGTTGTTGCTCCAGCTGGCTGTATCACAGCTAGTTATCAATTTTTCATCCATATTTGCCTCATCAGTGAATTGCTGGAGGTTTATAAGCCTCATTTTTGAAATGTTGCCCCAAATCAGAACATAGATCATACTAATGTGTTTTTTAAATTAAATTAGCATTGGGTCCATGGTTAGGGTCCTGCCATCTGTTGGTGTCCTAGAGTGCTTCTGACATGGACCCATGCCCACCAAAACACTGAAAAGAACAGTAAAAAAGAAGACATTGCAATATTTTTAAAAAGTAAAACTTCCAAAATGAAAAACACATTCTCACTTATGATTTCAGTCTAAGGTTTTGCTAGTAAGACATTTTCAGTGTTCTAAGCTTTTTCTAGAAAGTGTCCTATAAATATATTGTGTAATTCTCATTCTTTCATTTGTTTATCCACTTGTTTCTGTCACAGATATCTATTCTTAAAAGGAGTTGGATACCATGCTACCTATGTAGGTCTTAAAAATGAGTGAGAGTCATTCCCGGCTCACAAGTACCCAACTATCTAGTGTGTGAAGGTGAGGGATGGACAGTGGGTGAAGGGTGATCTAAGTCTGGGCATATAGCAAAAGGCAAAATATTGGAAGCAGGGAAACATCATGAGAGAAGTAAAGCCAAATCATAGCAGTGTAGGATCTGACAGCCTGGTGGACAGAATGGGACAAGCTTTCTTTAAAGCAATAGCGTTTAAACAGAGCCTTCAAGGAAGAACTGCAATTTCAACAGATGGAGATGAAAAAGTAATACCCAAGCAAAGATCTGGGGTATTGAGGAGTCCAGAGCAAATAATATAGTTTCCATTTAAAGTAGACTGCATGTGGAGGAGTGAAGCCAGAAATATGCTACTTATGGCTATTTTGGTTGTAGGGTTCAGAAACACCTTGAAACTGGTAGGAGTAATGCTCTTTTTGTAATGACAGAATTAGCAATCTCGTTGACATCAAGGACAGGAAATGAAATACAGCTGAGCTCATGGGTCCAGAACGGCAAAGTCCGGAGCAACAGAGGCTGCCCCATGCCTTTTCATAACTGATAGGCATGGAACACAAAAGAGAGGTGGGAGTCAAAGATAACACAGAGCTTTTGAGGTGGGTGAGGGAATTCAATATCCTGGCAGAGAGAGCACTCAATAAAATTACCTACTCTTAACTGACTCACATACTGGGAGATTTCTTTCAGAAGGAAGAACATCATGCAGACTTTTGACATCAGATTTTGATATTTGATCCCAGGTTGTAGGAGTCAACTTTTCAGCTTCTTTGTAAGGATTTTAATGAAAAAGACTGCATTGCTTTTCCTGATGAATTTTAAGTTTGGGCATTATAACAATGTTTACAATTGTGTTTACTAAGAACTTTGATGTACTTTTTTTTAAAAAATTTATTCATTTACTTATTTTTGGCTGCATTGGGTCTTCATTGCTGCATGCGGGCTTTTCTCTAGTTGCAGTGAGCGGGGGCTATTCTTCGTTGCCGTGGGTGGGCTTCTTATTGCAGCGGCTTCTCTTGTTGCAAAGCATGGGCTCTAGGTGCACGGGCTTTGGTGGTTGTCGTACGCGGGCTCAGTAGTTGTGGCACGTGAGCTCAGTAGTTGTGGCACATGAGCTCTAGAGCGCAGGTTCAGTATTTGTGGTGCACGGTCTTAGTTGCTCCACGGCATGTGGGATCTTCCCGGACCAGGGCTCGAACCCGTGTCCCCTGCATTGGCAGGTGTATTCTCAACCACTGTGCCACCAGGGGAGCCCCCAGAACTTTGATGTACTTTTATATAGGTACACATACATTCGATTCTCAAGCAGTTTACAGATGAGGATACCGTGGCTGAATTATTTATCCAAAGTGAAAATGTTTGCTTTAAGCAGAGAAAAGAATTAACCTAAGAGTCTTAGACTGTATATTTCCTGATTGTTCTGAATTTAATAGCACATCAAATAGCACTGGTATAAAGCACAAATCTCTTTCAATTTAGTATTACTTTTTCATAATGCTTCTTTGCTTCAAGTTTTCTCCAATTTAGTAATTCACACTCCAGCTAATTCTGTGTGAATTATAAAACACACAGTTGAACCAGCCCACAAGATGGGATTGTGTTCTGATGGTTGGAAACATCTCCTATTCGTGACAAATATAGATCATTTTAATTCCCTGTACTGGCAATTAATGAGCCTTAAATGGAGTAGGTCTTATAAAAACCCAAACAAAACAAAACTAAAACCAAGCAAAACCTAGAAACTTCTAATGCATATTAGACATTCAGTTTAGCTCCAAGCCTTGTAATATTGGATCAGACCTTAGGTTCACAAATTGACTATAGGAGCATATGCCTAAATTTAAATTACTTAATAACCAGAACTGAAGTTCAGCCAATGTAGATAATAGACAGCTTCCTGTTTTATTTGAGTTGTCGTCCCTTCTGGCTTGGTGATGCCCCAGCTTTTTTATTTAATATTTTTAATATATCCTTTAGTTATTAATGATAACTAATAGGTATGTTAAGGCATAATATCACAAGTTTCCCCCAAAGTAACTACGTTACCAAACTGTCATCTATGTATGTTTACTTAAAATGTATGCTTTTGGAAAACTGCCTACTTTGGTTCCCACACAATTGAAACCCAGGTAAACTGAAATCTTTAGTTTCTTTATGAATACATTCCACTTCTGCCTTCATTTATTCATATATGCTTTTAGGCAATTAACTTGACTAGAATCATAGAGGCAAAACTATACATGTAAGGTGGTAGGAAAATAACCAGAAAATTGTACGAAGATAGATAAATATGCTTACTAAAGCGTTGTTCATAAAAACAAAAAAAGAAAGTCCTAGAAGGAATGGATTACAAAAAGTAGTAATGCAATTTACAGTGAGATACACACATTCACTAACAGTATGAGGCAAATCTAAATTTGTTAATATGGAAAGATTGTGTGTGTGCACGTGTGTGTACATTTTAAAAAATCCAATTATGAAAGATACTATTTAGAAAATCCCATGTTAAACATCGTATGTACTCACACATATGCTCACCGAAAGAGTCAGAAGAATATATGCTATTGTACTAGTGTTCTGTCTCAGTGGTATGAATTCGGGGACTTTTTCCCCTTTTTTCCAAATTTGTATTCTTAAATATCTTATACAGATTTTGTGAGAATAATAAAAGTTACATTTAAAAAGGGAAAAATGTAGGGGTTTTTTAATACATATCTGAAAACAATTTCAGGTGGTTTATTTCAGGATTTAAAAATATGTACTGTTGTTATTAATATTATTAATATTATTATTATTATTTTACAAAGTAACTTACTTATTGAACCAATGAATTTAGAATGCATAAATAACCCACTTAATAAATATTTATTGAATTGATATTCATGATAACAAGTTGTTCAAATTCTGTTTCAACTCTGTAGTGCTGATTCTGATTCAGTGTTTTCCATTCCCTCCCCAAAATGTAAGGCATAGTTACTACCTCTACTTCCAATTTTCTTCTCACTTCATTTTTATTATTCTCACAGTCTTAGAACCGATGTAGTTACTAAGTGCCCAAACTTAATCTTTGCATGTTTAGAAAGCAGCCTCGATAGAGATTTTGTCAGTGCTTAAAATATACAGTAGTCAGAGGTTGGAAAATATTATCTTTAGGTGGATAAATGTAAAAGTTACAATTCTGCTCCAATTTCATCAATTTTACAGTACCTAGAGTATTGTTGGGGTTATATAAATATTAAATACTTACCATGTTGACAGTACTTACCTAAAAGAATTCTTTCCAGATAGGTTATATCAATAATAATTCATTTGGGCAAATGAAATAAATGTGGATGTAAATACTATAGACTCATTGAACTCTTTGCTGGGAATTAGTGCTCTACTGAACAAGTCTTCAGAGCTATATACATATGCTTGTACATATACACGTATATGTATACACATGTGTGCATACACATGTATATATATATACAAATATACATGCATGTGTGTGTATATAGATATTATGTATATGTTTTACCATCCAGTTGTTTATTTTACTTCTTATCTGCCATATTTTACCTTGTCATTATATCCCTTAATAGTTTCAAGTTCCTTCTTTCTCCCAACCTGCTCTGGATACTCTCCTTGTGTTGCCCTCAGATGTCCCTATAATTACATCTTCATAGCAGTCATGAGAATACCACGTGGAGATTTCTGAAAGATTTATTGGTAGAGATCAAATTGCAGGAACCCCCTGTACAAGGTTAATCCCTACAAAGTAATGATGTTGTTTAAAAACACTGAATCTCTTCATACCTATCACTTTGACATATACCACATTTCACTTAGTTAAAGCCTCCTTAAAGGGACTGCTGGAAGCAATGTCAGTACTGGTATGGGCATACTTGTAGGTGGCAAGACAATTCCTCTGCAAAGCCCTTAGGTTCTAAATGAAATTATTTTGAGGATTTTAGCAAATACCAAACTACTTACTGTATGAATCCCTGTTTCTGTAAAATCTTCCAAGTTCTCAAGCACTCAAATAGGATCTGGGCAGAATGGCAGGCAGATGAGATTAAATGAAAATGTATAAATTTACTTATGCTTTGTATTGGTTTTCATTTATCAAAGATAATTTTCTTTTTAAGATGCTCTGGAAAGGCCAATCATTCTATGAAATGCAAATTAGAAAAAAACAAAAGAAAACAAAAGAACAGAAGAAAATGGACAAAGGATTATGATCATGCAAGCCATAAAAGAGAAAGCTAAATAGCATATTAATTTTGGAAGCAACTCAGAGCATTACTAATGATCAGAGACATATGAAACATCCACAGAAATAAATGAATAAAATAAGATACTGTTTTCCACCCATCAAATAGGTGACCATTTTAAAGTCTGACAGTATCAAGTATTGGCAATGACTTTGAACTTTCATCTCTGCTTGTAGGAGGGTGAATTGGAATAACCACTTTGGAGAACAATTTGGCATTATCAGTAAAACTGAAAATGACATAACCAGAAATTCCACTTCTGTGTTTACACTCTAAAAAACATTTACACAAGTTCACAAAAGGGAGATATACTTGTATGTGTATTTTTACATGGTTTGAAATAACAAAGAAAAGTACATAATGTCCATAATTTGCACAATAGATAAGTTAAAAGTATATGTGTTTATGTATAAATGGGAAAGTGTGTTAGTTAATAGGAAGAGAATATACATGAAAACACACATATTGATAGATTACAGAACCATAATTTTGATTAAAACACAAGTGTACACATACTGATGGATTCTAGAACTATAATGTTGTTACAAACTGTAGAATAATGTATACAGTAGAATACTATTTATGTAAAATGTTACAAAATATATTTACAGAATAGATCTATCATGTATAAATGTATGTATGATAATTTGTAAAAATAGACTCAGCTAAATTCATGATAATAATTGCCTCTGAGGGAAGGGCACAGAAGGATATGACTTTATCTCAATAATATTTTATTTTTTAATGAAAAATTTGTGACCACCTAGAGGGGTGGGATAGGGAGGGTGGGAGGGAGACACAAGAGGGAGGGGATGTGGAGATATATGTATACATATAGCTGATTCACTTTGTTGTACAGCAGAAACTAACAACATTGTAAAGCAATTATACTCCAGTAAAGATGTTAAAAAATAAAAAAAATAAAAAAAGATGAAGCTAATATAAAAATGTTCTAGGCATCAAGTATATGTATTTTTATACTAACTTTTGATCTCTTATTAGTTCTAAAATTTTCTCAGTACCACAAAAAATAATTTTCTGAATACCTCAAAAAATAATTTATTTTACTATTGACATTTTCAGTGTTCTGCACTAGTTGATAACCTGGACAAATATTTTCTTTTCAGCAGCAAGGTGTTATATCTGTATATCTAGTACCATTTCAGAAAACAAAAAAAGGTTTTTTCCTATAAGGTTATGTTTATTCAGTGTGATTTTAAATAAGACATTTAATTCTTCTGCTGTTATTGTGAGACACTAATTTGAAGGTTCTTTGATTTGAAATGTCTTACATAATTTACCTACACAAAATTATGGTTTAATTTTAATTGCATTTAAGATATAAGTTTTCCTAAAGCAACACTCAGTATGTACCATCAATTATCTTAGAAAAAGAAACACACAAAATATATTAATTATAGGTCAAGACCCAGCAAATTATGAATTTCCAACCAGAAGTAAATTATTGCTAATTAGCTTTCTTGTTTGCCAGACTGGGTTAAAGTCTTCATTGCATTAGTCATTTCATAAATCACTTTCTCAACATGCAAATCTGGAAGGAAGGAGAATTTGAAAATATGGTAAGAGTTTACTAATATTCAGGCACAGGGTTTTGTTGTAGAGTTCCTACTGATTTCAAGAATATTTGATCAGTTCAGTGTGGAATATTTGAGAGAAAAGACACTTTATTTTCTTTACTGATATAGATTGTTTAAGATGTCATTTATTATTTGTCTCTCCAGTCCATTAAGTCTGGACAAGTTGAGTCTCTATTAAGTGAAAAGAGTGTAGTATTTTGAATGTGTTCCAGCTTCAGAAACTTTTAGCAAAAGTGTGCTATTAGTAGGATTGGATTTGCCTCCAACCCTCAAAACTTAAACTGATGATTCCAGATGTTCAACGTTTTTAACTGCCATAAATGATAGAAAATGATCTGATCTCTTTGTTCAGTCATTTTTCCAATCTTTTCCAAAATTCTGCGCACCCCTGCCTCCAAAACTTATCTGTCCCTCTTCGCATTTCCATTGGCTCCCAGGTTCTGATGTTTCAACTAGATAATCTGACAACGAAATAGTACTAATGAGTTAATAAACATTAATGAATTATGGGCAACTACACGTACTCATTTACACTCACAGAGTAACATTTGGGGGATATGCATGATTCATTTTTTTCTGAAATAATATTTTAACCTTGTTCCCCCTAGAATATAAGCAACATGAGAGTAGGCTATTTTGTCTCTTTGGTTGATGTCCCTAGCACTTGACCAGTGCATGACAGATAACAGATTGTTCTTCAGAAATAAAGAATAACAGTAACAGTGAAATATTTCAAAAGGAGGAAAATAGGTAGGAGAGATTTTTGAACTGTTTTTTTTTTCTGTTTTTTTGTCTGTTTTTCCACTGCTTTTCACTTTTGGGCACAAGGACTGCCCCTAAGGCAGGGCATGTGGACTTGATTTCATCAGTATTTTGACGGTACCCATACCATGTAGAAATCAAATCAGCATACTTTGCACTCCATAAAAAAGGAAAATGCTATTTTGCTGATTAGCTATTTTCCCTGAGGAATCAAACTTTTAAAGAAGCTTTGTCTTGTTTGATTCCTATAATAAAGGTATTTCAACAGTAGCATGAAATGAGACGTATTTTAGCCATTATGAAAACTTCAGGAAACTAAAACCAAGTCAGTCCCTTGGCCAAAATATAGCAAGATTTTGTCTTTAGACCCACCAGTCCATTTTAGCCCTTCCTTCTACCTCTGACCCCAGTTCCACCTTCCGCCAGCTAGACATCTAAAAGCTCTCCTTTGAGTCCTTAGTGCTCTTATGGTCCTTTAGATTATCATAGTTTTCTTTTTTCTTTCTTTTTTTTTTTTTTTTTTTTTTTTGGCGGTACGCGGGCCTCTCACTGTTGTGGCCTCTCCCGCTGCGGAGCACAGGAGGCTCCGGACGCGCAGGCTCAGCGGCCATGGCTCACGGGCCCAGCTGCTCCGCGGCATGTGAGATCTTCCCGGACCGGGGCACGAACCCGCGTCCCCTGCATCGGCAGGTGGACTCTCAACCACTGCACCACCAGGGAAGCCCCGGTTTTCTATTATTTTTTTAACCAAAATTAACCATAGATAAAAGCAGTTTAAAGGGTATAGTGTCAGAAAGATGGAGTTTCCCATATCAGTAACAAGGTGGCTGAACAATGGTTTTTATGTTCCTCTTCCCCATTTCATCAATACTTTTCTCTCTAAGGTCACCAGAAGCTTCCACTACCTTATCCAAAGACCCCTTTTCAGTCCACTCTTTACCTGACCCTTCTGAAGCTTTCACTTCAGTAGGAATGACCTCAGTGGCATTGAACTCTACTGATTTTTCTCCTGCCTCTTTGCCTTTATGTTCTGTCACTTTTTCTGGCTCCTCCTCCTTCCCTAATCTTGAAATGTTGGAATTTCTCAGAGTTCTGGTCTACATGTTCTGTATCTCTAACTCTCTCCCCAGATCTTCTCATCCTGTCCTATGGACTTTGAATAAAATATAAAGGCATAAGTTTCCCATATTTCCCTCTCTAGCCCACCTTCTCTTCTGAACCATGGAACTTTATATCAATTTGTCTTTCTGGATAGTCGATGTCAATTGATACAACACATATTAACAAGTCCAAAACTGCCCTCAGTCTCACCTCCCCCATAAACATACTCCTCCTCTTCCTCCTATGATTTTATGACATAGACCTGGAAGTCGACCTTCATGTTTGCCTCTCCCATAAATGCAGTATCTGACATATGAGAGTGCAGTCATTAAATGTGTATGTTGAATGACTAAGTGAGGAAGGAGCTGAAGTGGTGTTTTGAGCATCCGTGGAGTCACATTACGTAGGCGATCTCTGGTTCCAACAACACACATTTAATTGCACATTCTTCTTAGACATTTAATTTAGTAGGGAATGCAAAGTTCTACTTTGTTTTAAGCTAATAATTTCAACCTGCATTAGGAGAGTTCTATACTTAAATCATTTCATTTTATCCGACATAACCTTGAGAGATAGGTATTGTTTTTCTTATTTCTAGATGATGAAGATGAGGCTTAGAGAGTTTATGTGAATCTTTAAAAGGTACCCAGCTAGTAATTGACAGAGCTGTGATAGAAATTGAGATTTTTTTTCCCTTCTTTTTAAACATATGATTCCAGGCCATTGTAGGATTATGTATTTTTTTCATTATGTAAAACGAGGTCAATGGGAGATTAGCCTCAGTTTCTTCATCCATAGAATAAGGGTAATAATATCTACCTCAATGTGATAATTAAATGAGATAATGCACGTAAAGCACTTAGTTACAGTGACTGGGCCATGGTAAGCCCTTGTGATGGGCTAGAATTTATTAATATGAGATTTTAAATCTCTTCCTCTATGAAATGCAAAGCAATTAAAGGCTTTCGAGCAAGACAGTGATACAATGAAAGCTACTCTAGGGGAAGATTAACCTGTTACTTGTGGGAAGCTTATATTAAAGTTAGAGAGAAACTGAAGACAAAGTGAATGGTTTGAGGACTAGTAGACGAGCTCAAGCACAAAGCACTGCCTACCTAACTAAAATGGTAGTGGTAAGGGGGTTCTATCACCAGGCTGACGTGAGCCTGCAGGAGGGCAGCCCAAAAGGAGGAGAGCCAAGGTGGGGGATCTCTGGGTTCATGCGGAGCCAGCAAGGGAGACAGAAGAAACCTTCGAGCAAAGTGCAAGAGGGGTGTCCCAACTGCAATGGAGGTGGAGGGGCTGCATGTCAGGAAGGGGAAAGCCATGCTTGCTTCCCATCTCAGACCAAATCTGGTCCAAAGAAGTGTTTCTAAATGTATTAGTTATTAATTTTTCAAGACACTGGAGTTCTGGCCTTCTTCATACATTAGAAACTGTAGCAGCTCGAAATCTACATTCACACATGACAATAAGTTCCATTAGCCACCATTGCCATTAAATAGCCAAAATCTCTACCAGTGCCAGCTGTGTTATGCTAGGCCTGCTTTACTCATCCACAGGATCTGCCTACCCTTGGAACTACTTTACCAACAGAGGACCAAAAGCCAGGGTGAATCTCAGGAAGGTCAGGCTGCAGCAGCCCTGATGGTTCAAGAGAAATATTTCAGATGCGAGCCCTCCACAGTGACAGGGTTCTTACCTCTGTTTAAATGAAATAGAACTGAATGTCTTGATCCATGGTGGAAGTATGAGCTGGTTGAGAAGTCCTTACTGGGTTAAACACTAGCATTGATCAATATAAAAATAAAGGATGAAGTGGAGAGATTTTTTTAAAGAATTAATCATGTGGTTTTCTGGCTATTAGGATTGAAGGGCAAGAAAATTAATAGTACTTCTGAAAATTAAAAAAAAATACCTTCAATATAGGCAACGTTATGTTTATTTGATATATTCTCATGCCTGGAAAAACTAATAGAAGCTAAAATACTAAGTGCTATGGTTTAAAAATTAAGCTTTCTGGAATGAGAAATAAACATCAGGAAACAACAGCATGTACTTGATATGTTGCCAGGAAAGAATTGTTAATAAACTCATCTCTCAGTAAAAATGTAAGAATTTGATATTTTAAAAAAATCAGTAATGTACTATTTTAAATTCCTTTATTGAAATACCTCACCAAACAATAACAAAACTCATGGAGCATTATGACTGCTCAGTGAAGTAATAACCACTTGGATTAGATTCTCTGCTTCAGCAGAATCTAGGTACATGTACAAGAGTGATATATAGCCAGGCCAGATATACTGTAGAATGTCTTCACAGCAGACTGAACATTGGAACTGACACTAAACCTTGTGTCAAGATACACACAAAGACTTCCAGACACACAGCGCACCTGAGGTTATAATCTGTCAAGATTAACAAAGAGTGAATATCTGCTAAGGCAAATAGACTGTGATATAATTGTCATCTCCAAACTGGTGAAAGATTTTTCTTCCCAATTAACATTCAAGTACATGAGAATGAAAGCCATTTACTCATTTTCTGATAATTTATGCAGCAATGTACAGAAGTAATAGTCATGGTTACATGGCACATTTATACAATACTTTTCATCCCTAAGGATCCTAAAGCTCTTTATAATTATAGCTAATGTTTGTTAAAGTACTTTTAAGGGGGAGAGCACCAGAGACGTTCCAAATATTATGATTCTCAAAAGCATAATACAGTATGTACAGGAACACTTCACTCTCACAAAATCATTGCCAGTTCTAGTGTAGGAAATGGAATTCCTTTTGAGACTGATGAGCCAGTGTTTATACAACCTTTTCTTCAAGAAGCTTAAAGTCAACCTCTTCTCTACTATAACTACCTTGGAAATCACATGTAATTTGGTCTAAAATTACTTATTTTCAGAATTTTAAGGAAGGAATATCCTTAATAGGAAAAAAGTCTATCTTTCAGTCAATAAATAGGGTCATTATTTCCAAATGACAGAATGATAGCATAGGAAGAATAATAAGGTTGTAAGACCCTTCAGCTCAGGAACAGTAGAGAAAATGTTTCATTATATTGTAAGCCCCAGCTTTGGAAGCACCTTTCCAAATATGAATAAATGAGTCAAAGAGTCAAGAGATGCCAGGGTAGAAAAATCAGATTTCTAAATTAATAGATCATGTTGTATATTATGGGGTTTTAAATACATATGTCTAGTTAAATTTTTATTAATAGATGCTTTGAAACATTTTATTTAGAGTTTTTATTTTTAAAGACAGGAATCATTTATGCCATGAACTGAATGGGAGTACTGATGAGTGTTTTCCAGCCTGATACACAGCCACACAGGCCTCCTGCACAGGCCCCTAGATGTCTGCCATCACTGGGGGTGGTCCCTGCCTGAGGAATGATGTGGTCTGATTTGCAGAGGTGACAGCAAAGCCTAGGCCAGGATCCCAGGTGGGAGAAGGCTCCTTCACAGCCCTGGTTGTAATGTGTCCACCAGGGAGGCCATGGAGCAGACTGGGAACCACCACAAGTTATATTTATACACTAAATATTTGAGTAAACCAAAATTGAATTAGTATGCCTTCAAAGTTTAAACAGACATTCCTTTTTGCTCAATAATCCTCCTAAAATTTTTAAGGACAGTCTTATGTGGTGTCTAATAATCTAGGCTTTGGCCCAGACAAACCTGGGTTCAAAGCATGCTTCTCTTGAAGACTAATTGTGGGGCATGGAAAAATTATATTTCCCAGCCTCCAATTTGTCATCTGAAACAAACAGTTATAGCACTTGCCTCAAAGAATTGCTAAGAAGACAGGAACCTAAAACATTTAGCATAGTGCCTAGTGCATAGTAAGCATGTAAAAATGTCAGCTATTGCAACGATCACTATTATTATTATTGTTGTTGCTGTTATCATCTTGCCATACAAATATTTATGCAAGTGTTTGACATTACATAAATGTCCATCAATAGACAAAGCATTAAATAATTGATTTCACCAAGCGACATCACCAAGATGGTGACGTAGGTTATTCTCAACTTTGCTACCCCTCGTAAGAAGAACAAGTAACAACTAATCAAGAATAAGACACTACTGAGAAAATCCTAGAACACAGGGGTGAGGCTGAAGCATCCCCCTGCACCACAGAGACCAAGACAGGCTTCACTGAAAGAGTAAGAGAAGCGGCTACACATTCCCCACATTGCCCCTCCCCCAGGCCAGTGCAACACCATGCAGAGAAGTCTTCTCTGAGCCTCCAGTTCCTCCAATGGAAAAAGAGAACCCAGGGATGAAAACCAGCAACTCCAGAACTGTGAATAGCTTTACAGGAGACCCTCCTTTGATCTTGCATGACTGCATCACGGGGACTCTAGGGGAATCTATGGGGCTCAACCACCAGGAATCTAATTGTGACAGAGAAGGGGGGAGGGGCTTGCAATAGCCAGCACACAGATCTTGACAGACTGAGTACATACCTGAAGAGCCCAAGTGGTGATCCCAACCAGAGGCTTTGCTCATTTGCAGAACCAAGTCAGGGAAGCACTGGTCAGGGAACTTGGCAGGATGAAGATCAGCCTAATGTGGATCCTCAAACCAAGAGTTTTGCTGGTCCCAGATACTGGTTTACCCACACCCAGGCAAGGAGCTGAATCACAGCCCCACCCACTGTAGAGAACATCTTCCAGACCATCTGACCAGAAGGGCTGGCAATAACTCTTGGAAGTAATGTGACCCAGCAGTGCTCCAGTGGAGAAGTGGTCAATCAGAGTTCATTTCCCTCAGAGCAAAGCCAGTATTGAACACAGAGAATTCCCATGCTCACACAGGCAAGGGGATTAATTCATACAAAACAATAAAAAAAACAATTAACAAAATGTCAAAAGTAAGTTCTTATCAATAATTACTTTAAACATAAATGGATTAAATTCTCCAATTAAAAGACATAGAATTGCTGAATGGATAAAACATACAAACAACAATAACAACAAAAAAAAAAACAATATCCACCAATATGCTACCTATAAGAGGTTATCTTTAGCCTTAAAGGCGTACATAGACTGAGAGTAAAAGGGTGGGAAAAAACATGTCAAGCAAATGGAAGCCAAAGAAAGCAGGGGTAGCTATACTTATATCAGAAAAAATAAATTTTAAACTAAAAATGGTAAAAAAAAAAAAAAAAAAAAAAAAACAAAGAAGGTCATCGTATAATGATAAAGGGATCAATATATCAAGAAGATATAACAATTGTAAATATGTATGCACCCAAGATTGGAGCATCTAAATATATAAAGTAAAAACTAACAGAGCTAAAAAGAGAAATAAAGAGTAATACAGTAATAGTTGGGGAGTTTAATATTCCACTCTTGACAGTGGATGGATCATCTAGACAGAGAATCAGTAAGGAAACAGCAGATTTGAACAGCACTTTAGGCCAAATAGACATATAGAACATATGTCTATATATGTTCAGACATATATAGAACATTACAGACATATATAGAACATTCTATCTAAAAAGAGCAGAATACACAAAATGGCATGAAACTAGAAATTGATAACAAGAGGGAAACTGGAAAATTCATGAATCCATGGAAATTAAGCAACACTCTCCTGAACACCAATAGGTTAAAGAAGACGTTAAAGGGTGAACAGCTTCTTAAGATAAAACATGGAAACACAATATTTCAGAACTTGTGCAATGCAGCCAGAGGAGTTCATAGCAATAACTGCCTACGTTAAGAACCAAAAAAGGGTCCAAAGAAACAACCTAACTCTATACCTTAAGGAATTAGAAAAAGAAGAGCACACTGAGACCAAAGTTAGCAGAAGAAAGGAAATAATAAAGATTAGAGCAGAAATAAATGAAATAGAAAAGAGGAAAACAGTAGAAAAGATTATCCAAATTAAGAGTTGACTCTTTGAAAAGATAAACAAAACTGGCATGCCCTTAGCTGGTTAAACCAAGGAAAAAAAGAGAAAAGACCCAAATCAACAAAATTATAAGTAAAAACCCAAGAGACATTACCAATGATACCACAGAAACTCAAAGGATCATAAGCGGCTACTATGAACAACTATATGCAAAAAACTGGACAATCTAGAGGAAATGCAAAAATTCCTAGAAACATACAACTTCTCATGACTGAACTGGAAAGAAATAGAAAATTTGAATAGACTTATTACTAGCAAGGAGATTAAATTGGTAATAAAAAATTCTCCTAGTGAAGTGAAGCCCAGATGATCACACTGGTGAATTTTATGAAACTTTTTAAAGGAGAGTTAACACCAGTACTTCCCAAACTACTCCAAAAAATTGAAGAGGAGGGTACAGTCCTAAAGTCATTGTATGAGGTCAGCAATATCCTGATACCAAAAGACAAAAGGACATTACTAAAAAGGAAAACTACAGGTCAATATCCCTGATGAACAGAAATGCAAAATTCTTAGTAAAATACTGGCAAACCAAATTCAGCAGCACATTAAAAGGATCATTCACTAGGGTCAAGTGGGATTTATCCCTGGTATGCAAGGATAGTTCAACATAAGAAAATCAATATGATACATCACATTAATAGAATGAAAGAAAAGAATCATATGATCATCTCAATAGATGCAAAGAAAGCATTTGACAAAATTTAACATCCATTTGTGATAAAAACTCTTAACAAATCAGACATAGAAAGAACATATTTCAACATAATAAAAGCTATATATGACAAGCCCACAGCTAGCATAATACTTAATGGTGAAAGGTTGAAAGCTTTTCCTCTAAAATCAAGAACAAGGTTGTCCACTCTCACCAGTCCAGTTCAACATAGTACTAAGCCCTAGCTGGAGCAATCAGACAAGAAAAATAAATAAAATTATCATAATTGAAAAGGAAGAAGTAAAATTGTCTCTATATGCAGATGACATGATTTTATATATAGAAAATTCACCCCAAAACTGTTAGATCTAATCAGTGAATTCAGTAAAGTTGCAGGATACAAAATAAACTTGGAAAAATCAGTAGCATTTTTATACACTAACAACAAAATTTCTGCAAAAGAAATGAAAGAATTCCATTTACAACAGCTTCAAAACAATACGCTACTTAGGAATAAATTTAGCTAAGGAAGTGACAGATCTCTACTCTGAAAATTACAAAACATTGATGAAATTAATCAAAGAAGATACAAGTAAATGGAAAGGTATCTTGTGTTCATGGATTGGAAGAATTAATATTATTAAAATGTCCGTACTAGCAAAAGTCATCTGTAGATTCAGTGCAATCCTCATCAACATTCCAATGACAGTTTTTATAGAAGTAGGAAAAAAAACTCCTAATATTTACATGGAACTGTAAAAGATCCCAAATAGCCAAACAAATCCTGAGAAAGAAGAAAAAAATGGGAGACATCATACTTCCTGATTTCAAGTTATACAGTAAAGCTACAGTCATGAAAACAGCATGGTACTGGCATAAGAACAGACTAACAGACTAATGGAACAGAATCAAGAGCCCAGAAATAAACCCAAGCATATACAGTAAACTAATATTTGATAAGGGAACCAAAAATACTCAATGGAGAAAAGGCAGTTTCTTCAATAAGTAGTGACAGATAATTGGATATTCACATGTAAAAGAAGGAAACTGGACCTATATCCTACACCAGTCACAAAAATTAACTCAAGATGGATTAAATAGTTAAATGTAATACCTGAAACCATGAAACTCCTACAAGGAAACATAGGAATAAAACTCCTTGATGTGAATCTTGGTAATGAGTTTTTGGATATGATTCCTAATGCGTAAGCCACAAAATAAAAAATAAACAAGGGGCACTACAACAAATTAACAGGCTCCTACACAGAAAAGTAAATCATCAACAAAATGAAAAGACAGGCTATTGAATGGGAAAAATATTTGCAAACCATATATCTGATAAGTAGTTAATATTCAAAAATATAAAGAACTCATATAACTCAATAGCAAAAAGAAAAAGAAAAAAAAAATCCAAAAAGAAACACACACAAAAAACACGCAAATAACCCAGTTAAAAATGGGCAGGGGACCTGAATAGAAATTTCTCTACAGAAGGTATATGAAAGGCCAACAGGTAAATGAAAAGAGATTCAACATCACTAGTCATTAGGGAAATACAAATCAAAACCACAATGAAATATCACCTCATGTCAGAATGATCATCATCAAAAAGACGAGAGATAACAAATGCTTGTGAGGATGTGGAGAAAAAGAAACCCTTGCACACTGTTGGGAGGATTGTGAACTGATACAGCCACTATACAAAACATTATGGATGTTCCTCAAAAAATTAAAAGTAAAACTTTCTTATGATCCAGCAATTCCACTTCTGGGAATGTATCCAAAGGAAGCAAAAACACTAATTTGAAAAGATATCTGCACCCCCATGTTCATAGCAGCACTATTTATAATAGCCAAGACATGGAAATAACCTAAGTGCCCATCTATGGATGAATCAATAAAGAAGTTGTGGTGTATAAACACAGTGGAGTATTATCCAGCAATAAAAAATGAGGAAAATTTACCATGGATGGACCTTGAAGGCCTTATGCTAAATGAAATGTCAGAGAAAGACATACTGTATGATGTCACTTATATGTAGAATCTATAAAACAAAAACCAAACTCATAGAAAAAGAGGACGGACTTAAGGTTATCAGAGGGAGAGAGAGGGAGGAAAACTTGGAGGAAAGTGATCAAATGTCCAAACGTCCAGTTTTAAGATAAATAAGTATTACAGATGTAATGTACCTCATGATGACTATAGCCAACACTGCTGTATGATACATAGGAAAGTTGTTAAGAGAGTATATCCTAAAAGTTCTCAGCACAGGAGAAATTTTTCTACTTTTTAAAAATTGTTTCTACAAGAGAAGATCTATGTTAGTTGAACCTATTTTGGTAATCATTTCACAACAGATGTAAATCAAACCATCATGTGGTATGCCTTAAACTTATACAGTGATGTATGTTAATTATTGCTCAATAAAACTGGAAGAAAATGAAGAAATACACCAATAAGCATAAAAAATAAAAATAATTGATTTCACCTATTCTTTGGAATAAAAACAAACCAATTAAGAAATGAGTTATCTCTGTATGCCCTGACAGTGAAGAAAGTCCAATTAATGTCACTATTGATGAGTATAAAAAGCAAGTTGAAGAACCATATGTATCTTATAACGCCACTTTTAAAAACCTGTCTATATAGATATTTGTGTACATGTGTTTATACATGTGTGTCTGAAAAATTATATACCTGCTAACATTAATTATCTCTGGGGAGAGAGAATGTGAGTTGGGAGCAGATAGGAGAAGCATTTCACTGTTATTTTACAGATTTTTCTTCTGTGTGATTATATATGCATTTGTTTACAACAAGTATGTGTTACTTCTATGCTGAATAATTAAAATTAGTAATCCTTTATGTCCTTTTTATTCAATAGTGCCCTCCCAAGTTTCACACCAGTATTAGTGCCAATTTCTACCCATAAGTTATGCCTAGGTACAAGCATATTCCTTCTTTATATGCCCAGAATACTGTAATATTAGCAGATGTTGGTCATGTATAAAGAAGTGTCTCTCATACCTCCCTTTTCTTGGCATTTCTCCAACTGACAATTTATTTTGGGAAGTTTATGACTTTACTGTGCACTATTCCTCCTGAAGCCGTGTTTTAGACAATTGGATGCCTTTTCATTTGAAACAATACATTACATTCTGGCCTTGCTCAACTTGGTTTCATTTTTCTTCTTTTACCTGGGATGAATAATCAACCCTTCATTTTCTCTCAAAATCGATAGGCAATGGATTGATGGAGTTCATGTGTTTGCACTACAGCTATTTATTGCATGTCAACGCTGTGGAAGAAATTACCTCACCTGCAACACAACAACTCACTTGTAGCTCATGGATGGTTGGCAACAGATTGAACTGAAGCCTTCTGTCCATATATAGTTCATTTATTTGGGGCAGAGAAATAAGAGCTCAATGTAATACTGTCCTCTGCCCACCAGTTATAGTCTGAAGTCACCAAACCAGGTAGCCTTTAAGCAATGGGTTAATAACACATGCTGCTCTGTGCAGATTTAGATCATGGATGACTGGAATTTGAAGTAACTGGACAGCTGTCTGAACAGACTATTTCATTATATGTGAAGGGATGCCATTTCTAACTATGATGATAATTAGAGTAGATGAAATGCATAAATCAGTGGAGTTTTTTATAGCTTTGGTTTTGGGGAACGATTTTTTACTCTCCTTATGGGCTCAATGCATTGGATTAGAATCCAATGCATGTTTCTATATTGGAAGGATATGACATTCTTGTTTCAAGTGCTATATGATGTGTTTGCTCATATCTGTATTCATACAGTAACACACAGTGCAATAAGAATGTCCTGTTGTAATCAAGGGATTAAATAAAATATGCCTGATAATATCATTATTGGTATTATTTTTGTTCTTGTAATTATTATTACTTTGGTCAAGTTATTTCTGTTCTTCAGAGTAATCCCTTCTTTTCTAATATCTCACAGACCTATAATATCCCCTCTTTTAATAATCTATTATCTATCAAAATTTTCCAAAACTTAAAAAAATTAAAACAACTACCATTAATTATCTCTCATTATTCTATGTTGTCTGTGATCAGTTAGGCAGTTCTTCCGCTGATCTTTGTTGAGATCTCCCATGTTGTTTAAGGAGGATGATAGATGGGGCAGAATTCATCTAGAGGCTTGCCTTGGATTCTGGGAAGGCTGGGCCTCTTTTTTTCTTCTTGTAGTCTGAAGGGTTCTCCTTTCCAGATTATCTTTCCATGTGCCCTCTCCATGTGTAATCTTCACCTTGTAGT
This sequence comes from Pseudorca crassidens, assembly GCF_039906515.1. Lineage (NCBI taxonomy): Eukaryota > Metazoa > Chordata > Mammalia > Artiodactyla > Delphinidae > Pseudorca > Pseudorca crassidens. Next base: position 151,084,639 of record NC_090298.1, on the reverse strand, counting down.
GAGAGTTCTTACATGACATCTTGAGATGAGAGATAGAAGCCAGCTGTCTTCTTAAAGGCTAGGCACATGCAAGCATAGCTTGAATTTGCCGTATTCTGTTGGTTAACCCTAGTTCCAGGCTAGCCCAAATTCAATGGAACAAAGGAACCACAAAAAAATTAAAACATAAATCCTAGAAGGATTAATTCATTGGGGACCATCTTTAAAAACCAGTTACCAAAAAATAAATGAGAATGACTTTATGTACTCAAAATCTTCAAATTATTTTGAATAAATCTATGATTATGCTTTCTCCTAATAGTGGTATTGCAACCATATTCAATTCTGTCCAGTTATTGCTTCCCATTTTTTTCTTCTAAAAATATTTGATTCATTTATGAATTTTGACAAACTGATTCAGCCAGTGTTTCTCAAACCATCCATGTGTGTATTCTCATGTCTTTTTCCCTTCTTTTCTTTTTTCCTCTGCCTGGAATTCCTCAGTCCTGCCCCACTGCCCCAGCTAAATGAAACTTAAATGATTTGGTTCCAGAAAGTTTTCAAGAATATTATATTCAAGAATCTGCTTATATGGTATTGTGAGCACACACTGAGATACCTGCATGACTCATGTATTAGAGTAGCTAACTATTTGGTGTAAAAAATAGATCTCAAAATTGCAGAGGCTAGACACATCTTACGTTTTTTTTTTTTTTTTTTATCCTTATAACAGATCAGAGTAGGTGTTCAGAACATCCAGGCATGGAAGACTATGGAGAGTGGACCAGGTCTGGAAGTGGCTCACTTTACCTCCACTCACACTGCACTGGGGGAAACTCAATCACATGCCCCAGGTGCAATGAAAGCTGAGAAATAAAAGCTAGCATTCGGCCCAAAGGGGACAATACATTTGGATGGAGAGTTAGTTTCTAACAGGACATTCACATTAAATAAGTGACACAATCCAGATGTTAGAAAATAGGGAGTTGTGAGGTCTGTGACAAACTAGGAAACTCTTGATCCAGATACATAGGGTAACGTTAGTCAGTCAAGTCAACTTTTCTGATGGAGGAATGATTATCTACTTCTACCAGATCTTTGAATTTTTAAAGGAAACGAAAAAACAAATTTGTACATGAAATCTTCGTTTAAAAAATATCAGCAAAGGATGTGCCACATCACTAATCATTAGAGAAATTCAAATCTAAACTACAATGAGGTATCACCTCACACCGGTCAGAATGGCTATCATCAGAAAGTCTACAAACAACAAATGCTGGAGAGGGTGTGGAGAAAAGGGAACCCTCTTGCACTGTTGGTGGGAATGTAAATGGATACAGCCACTATGGAGAACAGTATGGAGGTTCCTTAAAAAGCTAAAAATAAAAAAAAAATTAAAAAAATAAAAGCTAAAAATAGAGCTACCATATGACCCAGCAATCCCACTACTGGGCATTTACCCTGAAAAAAACATAATTCAAAAAGAGTCCTGCACCACAGTGTTCACTGCAGCTCTATTTACAATAGCCAGGGCATGGAAGCAACCTAAATGTCCATCGACAGATGAATGGATAACGAAGATGTGGTACATATATACAGTGGAGTGTTACTCAGCCATTACTCAGTAATTGAGTTATTTGTAGTGAGGTGGATGAACCTAGAGTCTGTCATACAGAGTGAAGTAAGTCAGAAAGAGAAAAACAAATACCATATGCTAACACATATATATGGAATCTAAAAAAAAAAAGATCTGACCCTGAAGAACCTAGGGTCAGAAGAGGAATAAAGATGCAGATGTAGAGAATGGACTTGAGGACATGGGGAGGGAGAAGGGTAAGCTGGGATGAAGTGAGAGAGTGGCATGGACATATATACACTACCAAATGTAAAATAGGTAGCTAGTGGGAAGCAGCCGCATAGCACAGGGAGATCAGCTCGGTGCTTTGTGACCACCTAGAGGGCTGGGATAGGTAGGGTGGGAGGGAGGCTCAAGAGGGAGGGGATATGGGGATATATGTATATGTATAGCTGATTCACCATGTTATAAAGCAGAAACTAACACACCATTGTAAAGCAATTATACTCCAATAAAGATGTTAAAAAATTTTTCAGCAACTAATTGATTTTTTTTTTTTTTTTAATTACTATACCTCTATGTGAGCCAAATAACCCATCTACTGACTGAATCTAGCCAGCAGGCTACTGCTATGTGAAATCTGCTTTAGGTGTTGACTGATAAATTTTGACTTGTATACCTTTTTTGTCCCTGAATCTTTGATGTATGTCAGAGTCTGAGACAAATTATAAGAGAATTGGACTTTATAAATCTGACTCTGAAGAACATTCCCTAAATTCTCTGCCTATTTTAGGGAATAAACTTAAATTTTCCATGTTCTTCACTTGCTAAATGTGCTATGGTATTCATTATTTATATTCATTTAAATATGTCACATTCTCTGGGCATATGGTAGGATTTAACTTCCCCATCTCCTGTGGAGTTAGATGTGGCCACGTGACTTGCTTAGCCAATGAGATGGGACAAAATGACTTGTCAATTGCAGGAGATAGTTTAAGACCCACAATGTGCTTTGCTCCTTTCTCTCCCTCTCCCTCATGCTGAGTGGCAAAGATGCAGATATTGGCTGTTTTGTCAGTCTGGAACCTACTGACAATAATACAGAGCAGAGCTACCAGCAATCCACAGCAGACGTGAAGCAGGAATGAAAAAAAAATAATGTTAAACCAACAAGATTTGGAAGTTGTTTGCACAGCAGTACCTGATCTCTCTTGATTAATGTGTTTGTTAATGGCCATGTTCCAGAAAATGTTAATTTTTTGGAGGAGGAATTATAAGGATTTGGATTAGGAATTACAAGACTTAAAGTCCCTTGAAGGGGGAACTAATAAGCTGTGTGAACCTTGGTCACATTACTTAATCTCTCTGACCCTCTATTTTGTGAGGGTTTGGTACTGGGTAATATTAAAGGTGTTTTTCATTTAAAATTCACCTAAAGTGTACTCTCACCTTTTTAAAATGATGAGTCCTTATTTATCTACTAACTGACTTGAACCCTACACTAAGCTATAGTAATTTTTTTCCATTATATTTCTTATCACAGTTTTTGTATATGCTTAAAATTTGTGTGTACAAGATGGGTTCGACTAGACATAATTCATAAGCAAGGCACCAAAATTCAAAAAGAATAAGTGACTTGCTCCAAATCACAAAAATACTTGGTGCAAAAATCTAGAACCTAAACCTAGTGCTTTCTGAGCATATGTTCTCTCTCTGTTACCATATTTGCAATCTAAATTAGATTTTCTGTGGAAAGCTTTATTTATTTTATCTATGTTTGATTTTTGCCCTGCCAACATATATAGTGCAATTAAGATGTGTCTCAAAGACCATAGGTCACTTAACACCACCCACTGAAAGAAATATGGAAGAACACTTGGAGAAAGTGCTTTCCTTTGGGAAAAAAATAACATTTCAATATGTCTTTTCATGGAGGAAAAAATGAGAGAAGCAAGTTCAAGATGAGAAATTACTAGCCCGCAAGCATATTGTGATAAATCAGCCATAACATGATTATAGCAACTTCCTTGGGAAAGAAATCAATGCTGAATCAGACTTAGATAGACCAGGGGGATCAAATAGAGGTCAAAGGTACTTCTCCATCTTGAAATTGGATAATTATTACTGTTATTATTGTCAGTTGCTATAATATAATACCAGGCGAAATACATGGAGTCCCAAGGCTGCTTTTATTGGCTGGCTAGACAAGTCAATCCATTACAAGGAAATACATTCAAGTATATTAATTCATCTAAATACCAAGTGAATTAGGGTAATTCGAAGGCTACCTGTGAGTCTCCATGAGATTTTTTTTTTTTTTTTGGAAAAATAAGCAGAAAACAAAAATCAAAAAAGCAATTTTGAAAGAACAAGTTGCATGCATTCCTCTTGTTTTGAAAATTGGACAATAAGGCTTTAATAGAAAGTGTGCTGGGTTGGAAACCTGAAAAGATGGATTTGTTGCCTGCTTTGCCACTTTGCTACCTTGCCCCCCAAGCAGAAACCAGGAAGCAACAGAGAGGCCTCTTTTTCTCTTATTTACAACATTTGCTCTGTCGCCACGTGTCTTATCACGCTGCTTTAAATCTTTCCCCTCCCCTCCATTCTACTGCCACTGCCTGCATCTGTTCTTTAGCCCTCCTGCCTGTTTTTCTGCACAAGCCTCCCCTCTCATCTCCCTACCTTCAGCTTCACATGGTCCTAGAATATTCTCGTTCAATTCACCCAAGCTATCTTCCTAAAATGCAAATCTAATCATAACCCTTGACTCCTTTAAATCGTTACTGAATCATTCGGTAGCTCCCTCTCATAGGTAATTATTGTACAAAGATTAGGGCTGTCTGTCTTCTTCTTGCCAGACATCTGTCAAGCTTATTACCAAACAAATCCACTAGGCATTTTCTACTTAATATTTAGTAAAAATTCTTGACTGCCCTTATTGGACTCTTAGCCCTCTGCTGGTGGAGTATCGTTTTTTTTGTTTTTTTTTTTTTTCAATTTCAAAATTTCATCTTGGGTTATGGGTGGAGGATGGCAAGGAAAGTTCTGAGCACAACCTGATCATTGCTGCCCCAGGGAGATACATGAACCCTCTTTTATAGGATCAACTAAAGTATTTCTGTTTCATTTTGAAGTGTTGAGAGGAGCTTCTTGTATGCTTCAATATAAATGTCAGAAAATAGATGCATAGATCCACAGGAATACATATATACTGTATATATATGTGGATGGGTTTTGGGGGGGGGTGTTTCTAGAGCATGGTAATCATTCCATTCTCGAAAAATAATCTATGAGTTATAATGATGAAAGGAAATAAACCATGTTTACAAGTGGAAGGGCCCAGTCCTGTGATTCTATGCTCCAGTAACCCTATTAACAGGTTACAAATCCCATTCTTTTAAATAACCAAAAGTCTTGATCTACATGAATTTTCTTTAGTCTCTCTTGATCAACCCAAGTGTAGATATAACACAAATTTAAGGGAGTTAATGCCCTAAGGGCACCCTTAAACCAATGGAATAAGTAAGTCAGTGGAGGAATGATGGTGCCTTCCATCCTTTGGTAGGGCATCCATGCACTCTACAAGTAACTCAAAGGGTTTATAGTGGGATTGAGTGCAGTTTTTCCGTAATGGTACCTAGCTCAATAATGTTCACTCTAGTGGTTTTCCCTCTGTCCCTTTCTTATTCTGGCTGTGTGATCACCTTCCTGATATGCTAGCAGAATACAAAGTCTTGCCTCAGAGTCTCCTTTCAGGAGAACTTAGTCTAAGGCAAACTTAGACTTATCAATCAGTCAAACTTATCAATGATCTTTTCTATGTAACAACACATTATTGATTCTGTTGCCAGATATGTAAGATGTTTTCATTTGGTGAAATCTTAGTTATTCCACAGTAAAAAAGAAAAAAAAAAAGGTGGAGCAGTTGATATGAAAAGGAATTCCAGGCAATTTCCTTAAGTGGTACTTAATTAATGGTTGATATCATCTTAATTTGCTCTTTGGAATAATTTTAGCATAGGACTATATTTATATATTAATTATTCATATGTATTATTTTATTTTTATTATGACTTTTCCCTAGATTCAAAACTTGTTTGGAATAAAAGAACCCTCTATTGTGAAGAGGGTATAGAGGTTGAAGGTTAAGGCTACATGTCTCTATTTATATACGTGCAGATGAGGAACAATAAACACGTAAGGATTTTCTGTTTCCTAGATACCAAGGGCTTTTGATTTTATCACCATGCAAAAGTTTCTACTCTACTTCTGAAAACAGCCACACTTTTTTGTAGCAATGTTTCATCCTCAAGGATTAACAAGAAAGGACATTTTGCTATCTCTATAGAAAGAAAGGTAGGTAGATTTATATAATTCATAACTGCAAGCGGTATGTTCCCTTTTACACGTAAAACATCGATTCTAGTGCAATGGTAACTATTTCTTATATAAAACACATTTTATGTAACAAAGGTTAAATATCAACATATGTAAATTAAGTGTGGGTTAAGTAGGTTTAGTTTGGTTTGCCTGAAATAACCATTCTTTGTTCTTATTATATATGCACAAACATTTTTTTAAAAAACTGAGGGTTTTTTTGCTTCAGTGTCTGTGATTCAGTGACAGATCCCTGAAAGTCATATCTTATTTATTAGGATAATGAAGCAAAACAAATAAGCACTGGCTTCTGCTCCTAGCTTGTGAGTTTCTGCTGGGGAGAAGGAAAGAATGCAGATTTCATTTACTAAGCTACCAGCGTTCTTCCTAGGGGTATGGCAGCAAAGGGGAGAAGAGAAATACAAATGTTTTGACTTATTTGCTAGTCTGTGATAATTAAGATTTAGTTGGCTTCCATCTCTTGTTTTTCAAATATTACTCATCTTGATATATGTGTTTGTGTGTGTGTATTCAATTCAGCAAATATATTGAGCATCCCCTACTTGAAAGTTCAGTGATGAGTTCTCGAGTACCTACAAAGGTAAATCAATTCTAAGTCTCATTCTCAAGAAGCTTATGGATGAGTTGATAACTATAAAATAGCCTCGTGTTAGATCAAGCCAGGCTTGCCACCAAATGTGAGTTCAGCTTAGCTTAGGTTAAGTTTTGCCTGAACATAAATTACAAGAAAATTTTCCATTTTTAGTCTAACTTGATCTCACCTTTGGAGGCAAACCTACCCTGATCTGACGTAGGCTCTTTATAGTTTTTATTCATCTTTGATTATGTGACTATTCACACCTTTCTGAAGAAATATTAATGTGTTTCATTATGGGATTTTACCCCTAACCCTGCCACATATACGAAAATATGCCCCTAATTACCTTTCTAACATCTAAATTCTGAAACACGTCTGGCCCCAAAACAGGCTGATAAAGAAACTGGCCTGCTGGGCTTGGTTTAGGAGGAAGTGGGAATCACAGTCCAGCCCACTTTGCTTCCTCTTTGGGAGCTCTGTTGGCCTGGAGAAAGCAGCCTTTTACAAATTTGCACAAATAAGTTCTTTTCTGACCAAGCCCTGCCTGGGAAGGCCAGCATGGGCCCAGTGGGAGATACCTTTTTGTAATATGTTTCATGAAGACTATTGAGGCTTTGTAGGAGATGAGGTTTTGTGTAGGTATGGTCACAAAATGGACAGGGTTCAGGGTGTGTGCAAAAAAAATCTTAAAAATGTATGAAGAATGCCCCTGTAAGTATAATGTTCTCTGAAAGCATCTCTTTAATGGCAATGGCAAAAAAAAAAAGAAAGAAAAGTGAGAGCCAGAATGATCATGGCAGAACATTTCGATTGAAGTTCTCAGAAACCTTCTGTAAGTGTCACCAGTATGAAGTCTTCCCTGGGGGCAAAAAATGCAAAAAGGGCTGAAAGAGGAGAGTGGAGTCAGGCTGAGAAAGGACATACACACTAAAAATGTGGTGCTATTGAAGGCTGTGAGCAGGAGAATGACGTGATTGTAGTCTTTCCTCCCAGCCCCCATTACGTGTACAACTATAATAAAAAGAAAACATAGCCTCCCAATAAGCATTATTGTTATTATTTATTTTATGTTCACAGTGTAACTATTGACTGCTTTATTAATTGAGTATCAACATGATGCATATTTGTCACTGGGACTTGAGAATATAACCACTAAATGCTTCCCGATACATATATATTTTTAACCCTGTTGTCAACCTCTCTCTATTCCCCCCACTCCCACTCCTGCACCCCCAGCTTCTGGCAACCGCTTGTCTACTCTTTCTGTTTCTGAGTCTGACCTTTTTGGTTTTTTGATCCTACATCTAAGTGACACTATGCAGGATTTGTCTTTCTCTGTCTGGCTTACCTCACTTAGTATAATACCCTTCAGATTCATTTGTGTTGTCGCAAATGACAGGATTTCTTTCTTTTTAAAGGTGAATAATATTTCATTGTATATATATACCACCTTTTCTTGTTCCGTTCATCTGTTGACAGATACTTTGGTTGTTTCCATATCTCAGCTATGGTGAATAATACTGCAGTGAACATGGGAGTTCCTGTTTGAGATAATGATTTTATTTCCCTCGGATATATAACCTAAAGTGGGATTGATGACTCATGTGTAGGCCTACTTTCAGGATGTTGTAGACAGCACTGTTGGGATGTCCATGCCAATAAATCCTATGCAGAGAGGCTACAAGGCATGGTGTGGTATCCTTAGAGCCATTTTTTTATGAGCTGTGTCATCACCTCCCCTGCCAGGCCATGGGCTATTCACTTTCTCTACACTATTTCATGTACTCCTTACAACAAGAGTATGAATTAGGTACTCTTATTATTCCCATGTTACAGATAGAAGATTAATATTTAGAGAATAAATAGTTCAATTGCCACACAACTGTAGCTTGCACAGCAGGAATCTAAAAGGTTCATATCACTTCACAGCTAATACTCTCATTACTATACTACATTGGAATACTAGCCTGGAAATATAGTAAATCTGAGTTGTGTTGCTAACTCTGCCACCTCCCCAGGGAAGTCATTGTACCTGAGGGTTGCAGAGCAGCTGGGGCCAAACAAAAACAAACAAATAAAAACCCCCAACAACTACAAAAGTAAAGTTGTAGGGAATAACTTTAAAATGTGTGTGTGTGTGTGTGTGTGTGCGTGTGTGTGTGCGTGCGCGTGTGTGTGTGCACGCTTTGTGATGGAGAACCCAGTTCTGGTTATCCCAATTCTAAGTGCAATTCCCTGCTTGGTTTCTCTACATCTCAATATTATGAGTAAGTCAGTTAAATTTCCTGACCTCTGACTCCTCATTTTTCTAGGAAGGAATTGAAATGATGGCATTGTGGTGCTTCCAGTTCTTTAAGTGTATAAGTCTCTCACTTAGGAGGGCTTAGGATAGGTTGGTTTGAGGTTCTTATAAACAGTTTACTCTCATCTTTTCTCACATCTTAACACTTTTGGCAATTTCCCCTGTACATTTTATTTGAAACTGTTAGCTCTATTCCTTGTTGCAGAAATTTTCTTCTTCTGAACTACCCTAGTTTTGCCATTAGTGTTGATATACAAACTAGTCACATGATAAAAATTTTATTTTTTTAAAATTTCCACCATTGAACTAAATTTCACTTGTCATTGTATTCCAATGTCAGTTTGATTTCCTGGATTTTCACTATTGCTTTAAAAATATTGATTCCATTCATTCACTCAATTTAATCAAAATATATTGAGCTGCTACAGTGTTGTAGAAGCTCTATGAAATACTCAAGATGTAGAGATAAATTAATCATGATCTTTAGAAGCTAATAGTTCAGTAGGGTGTAGAAGTTAACAATTGCTAAAACAAGTAGGTTTTAGTATATGTATAAAATATCAAAGACACGGGCTTCCCTGGTGGCGCAGTGGTTGAGAGCCTGCCTGCCGATGCAGGGGACACGGGTTCGTGCCCCAGTCCGGGAAGATCCCACATGCCGCGGAGCGGCTGGGCCCGTGAGCCATGGCCGCTGAGCCTGCGCGTCCGGAGCCTGTGCTCTGCAACGGGAGAGGCCAGCCACGGCAGTGAGAGGCCCGCGTACCGCAAAAAAAAAAAAAAAAAAAAAAAAAATCAAAGACACAAGAAAGAGCATTTTTTAGCTCTCTTTCAGTGGATCTTAAAAAGTCATCCCAGAGCTGATAATAACTAAAGTACATCTAGAAAGGTGACTGAGATAGTCTTGGTAAATAAGGACAGAAAGGGTATTCCACGTAGAAAGAACATTGTGTCTTTTTGCCATTTTATGTCCTAAAATTACAGGCATCCTCATTTTTCTTATTACAAATATAGGAAGACAGTTCAAAGTAGTGAATTGATCTTTGGTTTTCTTTTTTTCCATAAAAATTAATTGCAGAGATTATGCTGAAATGGCTACCATTTGTAAGCCATTCAGTTAATTCATGTTCCCTTGAATTTTATATGTTGTGGAAACTAAGTAAGAAATGGATGGTATGTGTTGGTTATATAAATGCTATGAATTGATGTCAATAAAATAAATTTCCACTTTTAAAACAACTATACCACCAATACAAATTCCTACTAATATACCTTATTTAAGCCTGTTAATTGAAAGCAACAGAAGTTCACTGACTGATTACCGTGTTATTAAAATAAGTCTATCTCAAAGGATTTCTAGAAAAAAAAATGTAGAATTAAAGTAAGTTCAAGACTGAACTTTTAGAAGCAATGCCACAAATCCCACCATAGAATATTTCAGATGAGAAAAAACTCTCTGCTGTTGACATAGAGTTCTAGCCATTATAATTATAACTTGAACTGTTGCCATTTTGGTTCCTGAAATTTAACTTTACAACTGAAATTGCCAGAAATAATATCACTGTGGCTTTTGCTTAACCATCCCCTGTATCTGTAATAATCACCTGCATGTTCCTCAATCCCTGAATTCATTCTGCAGAGGCCAGAGTAATTGCTTATTTTTTTTTTTTTCCTTTCAGAATCTCCTAGGCAGAGATAAGTATTTCCTTGTTTATTCAATATATGCTTATTGAACACTTACTATCACCATGTCAATGTTATTTTTTTTGACCAAACTATGCAGGTGATTTACCATACCTGTTCTCATCTAAGTTTATATCAAAAGTGATCTGTACAAGGTACAATGGTTGGTCAAAGAGGTGAGGAATCTTCCTATGGATAGTCAGGGTAAGCGTCATTGAGGACAAGATTCTTGAAGAAGGAGATTCTTTTTTTTTTTTTTGAATTTTTGAATTTATTTTATATATTTTTTTATACAGCAGGTTCTTATTAGTCATTGGTTTATACATGTCAGTTCTTATACACATCAGTTTATACATGTCAGTCCCAATTTCCCAATTCATCACACCACCATCCCCACCCACCTGCCACTTTCCCCCCTTGGTGTCCATACGTTTTTCCCTCTACTTATGTGTCTCAATTTCTGCCCTGCAAACCGGTTCGTCTGTACCATTTTTCTAGGTTCCGCATATTTGTGTTAATATACGATATTTGTTTTTCTCTTTCTGACTTACTTCATTCTGTATGACAGTCACAAGATCCATCCACGTCTCAACAAATGACCCAATTTCGTTACTTTTTATAGCTGAGTAATATTCCATTGTATATATGTACCACATCTTCTTTATCTATCCATCTGTCGATGGGCATTTATGTTGCTTCCATGACCTGACTATTGTAAATAGTGCTGCAGTGAACATTGGGGTGCATGTGTCTTCTTGACTTATGATTTTCTCTGGGTATATGCCCAGTAGTGGGATTGCTGGATCATAAGGTAATTCTATTTTTGTTTTTTTAAGAAACCTCCATACTGTTCTCCATAGTGGCTGTATCCATTTACATTCCCACCAACACTGCAAGAGAGTACCCTGTTCTCCACATCCTCTCCAGCATTTGTTGTTTATAGATTTTCTGATGGTGCCCATTCTAACTACTGTGAAGTGATACCTCGTTGTAGTTTTGATTTGCATTTCTCTAATAATTAGTGATGTTGAGCAGCTTTTCATGTGCTTCTTGGCTATCTGTAGGTTTTCTTTGGAGAAATGTCTATTTAGGTCTTCTGCCCATTTTTGGATTGGGTTGTTTGTTTTTTTTAATATTGAGCTGCATGAGCTGTTTATATATTTGGGAGATTAATCCTTTGTCCATTGATTCGTTTGCAAATATTTTCTCCCATTCTGAGGGTTGTCTTTTCATCTTGTTTATGGTTTCCTTTGCTGTGTAAAAGCTTTTAAGTTTCATTATGTTCAATTTATTTATTTTTCTTTTTATTTCCATTTCTCTAGGAGGTGGATCAAAAAGGATCTTGCTGTGATTTATGTCAAAGAGTGTTCTGCCTATGTTTTCCTCTAAGAGTTTTATAGTGTCCAGTCTTACATTTAGGTCTCTAATCCATTTTGAGATTATTTTTGTGTATGGTGTTAGGGAGTGTTCTTATTTCATTCTTTTGCATGTAGCTGTCCAGTTTTCCCAGCACCACTTATTGAAGAGACTGTCTTTTCTCCATTGTATATCCTTGCCTCCTTTATCAGAGATTAGTTGACCATAGGTGAGTGGGTTTATCTCTGGACTTTCTATCTTGTTCCATTGATCTATATTTCTGTTTTTGTGCCAGTACCATACTATATTGATTACTGTAGCTTTGTAGTACAGTCTGAAGTCACGGAGTCTGATTCTTCCAGCTCGGCTTTTTTCCCTCAAGACTGCTTTGGCTATTTGGGGTCTTTTGTGTCTCCATACAAATTTTAAGATTTTTTATTCTAGTTCTGTAAAAAATGCCATTTTATTGGCATAGAGTTGCTGTAGTAGTCTCTTAGGATGCTTTGTATTTCTGCGGTGTCTTATAACTTCTCCTTTTTCATTTCTAATTTTATTGATTTGAGTCCTCTCCTTCTTTTGCTTGACGAGTCTGGTTAATGGTTTATCAATTTTGTTTATCTTCTCAAAGAAGCAGCTTTTAGTTTGATTGATATTTGCTCTAATTTTCTTTGTTTCTATTTCATTTATTTCTGCTCTGATATTTATGATTTCTTTCTTTCTGCTAACTTTGGGTTTTGTTTGTTCTTCTTTCTCTAGTTCCTTTAGTTGTAAGGTTAGATTGTTTATTTGAGATTTTTCTTGTTTCTTGAGGTAGGCTTTTACAGCTATAAACTTCCCTCTTAGAACTGCTTTTGCTGTATCCCGTAGGTTTTGGATAGTTGTGTTTTCATTGTCATGTCTCTCTAGGTATTTTTGGATTTCCTCTTTGATTTCTTCAGTGATCTCTAGGTTATTTAGTAATGTATTGTTTAACCTCCATGTGTTTCTGTTTTTTACGTTTTTTCCCCTGTAATTCATTTCTAATCTCATAGCATTGTGGTCAGAAAAGATGCTTCATATGATTTCAGTTTTCTTAAGTTTACTGAGGCTTGATTTGTGACCCAAGATGTGATCTATCCTGGAGAATATTCTATGTGCACTTGAGAAGAAAGTGTAATCTGCTGTTTTTGGATGGACTGTCCTATAAGTATCAATTAAATCCATCTGGTCTATTGTGTCATTTAAAGCTTCTGTTTCCCTATTTATTTTCATTGTCGATGATCTGTCCATTTGTGTAAGTGAGGTGTGAAATTCCCCCACTATGATTGTGTAACTGTCGATTTCCTCTTTTATAGCTGTTAGCAGTTGCCTTATGTATTGAGGTGCTCCTATGTTGGGTGCATATATATTTATAATTGTTATATCTTCTTCTTGGATTGCTCCCTTGATCATTATGTAGTGTCCTTCCTTGTCTCTTGTAACATTCTTTATTTTAAAGTCTATTTTATCTGATATGAGTATTGCTACTCTAGCTTTCTTTTGATTTCCGTTTGCACGGAATATCTTTTTCCATCCCCTCACTTTCAGTCTCTATGTGTCCCTAGGTCTCAAGTGGGTCTCTTGTAGACAGCATATATATGGGTCTTGTTTTTGTATCCATTCAGCAAGCCTGTTTCTTTTGGTTGGAGCATTTAATCTGTTCACATTTAAGGTAATTATCGATATGTATGTTCCTATGACCATTTTCTTAATTGTTTTGGGTTTGTTTTTGTAGGTCCTTTTCTTCTCTTGTGTTTCCCACTTAGAGAAGTTCCTTTAGCATTTGTTGTAGAGTTGGTTTGGTGGTGCTGAATTCTCTTAGCTTTTGCTTGTCTGTAAAGGTTTTGATTTCTCCATCGAATCTGAATGAGATCCTTGCCGGGCAGAGTAATTTTGGTTGTAGGTTCTTCCCTTTTATCACCTTAAGTATATCATGCCACTCCCTTCTGGCTTGTAGAGTTTCTGCTGAGAAATCCGCTGTTAACCTTATGGGAGTTCCCTTGTATGTTATTTGTCGTTTTTCCCTTGGTGCTTTCAATAATTTTTCTTTGTCTTTATTTTTTGCCAATTTGATGATTATATTGTCTCGTCATGTTTCTCCTTGGGTTTATCCTGCATGGGACTCTCTACGCTTCCTGGACTTGGGTGGCTATTTCCTTTCCCATGTTAGTGAAGTTTTCAACTATAATCTCTTCAAATATTTTCTCAGGTCCTTTCTCTCTCTCTTCTCCTTCTGGGACCCCTATAATGCAAATGTTATTGCATTTAATGTTGTCCCAGAGGTCTCTTAGACTGTCTTCATTTTCTTTCTTTTTTTTTGTTTTCTGTTCCACAGCAGTGAATTCCACCATTCTGTCTTCCAGGTCACTTATCCGTTCTTCTGCCTCAGTTATTCTGCTATTGATTCCTTCTAGCGTAGTTTTCATTTCAGTTATTGTATTGTTCATCTCTGTTTGTTTCTTCTTTAATTCTTCTAGGTCTTTGTTAAACATTTCTTGCATCTTCTCGATCTTTGCCTCCATTCTTGTTCCGAGTTCCCCGATCATCTTCACTATCATTATTCTGAATTCTTTTTCTGGAAGGTTGCCTATCTCCACTTTATTTAGTTGTTTTTATGGGGTTTTATCTTGTTCCTTCATCCGGTACATAGCCCTCTGCCTTTTCATCTTGTCTATCTTTCTGTGAATGTGTTTTTTGTTCCACAGGCTGCAGGATTGTAGTTCTTCTTCCTTCTGCTGTCTGCCCTCTGGTGGATGAGGCTATCTAAGAGGCTTCTGTAAGTTTCCTGATGGGAGGGACTGGTGGTGGGTAGAGCTGGCTTTTGCTCTGAAGAAGGAAATTCTTGTAAGATGAATAAGAAATTGGACCCTGGCCAAGGAGGAGGAGGGCATTAAAAGCTAAGGTACTGAAGGCAGAAAGATAATAGTAATAGTATGTTCAGGATTCTAAAAGTTACATTTTGTTTGTGTCTCAGTATTAATATTTACTATGTTGTGTCGTAAGTACTTATTTTAGTGTATTTCTCCTTCAACATATTGTAAAGACTATTAAAACAATTTTGTGAATATTAATATCCTAGTGTTCATTAAAAAAAGCAAAATATCCCTTTGAAAATCCAAAGGTAGTAAATTATATAATTGTTTTTTTAAACAATTGAATTTTCTTCTGCTACAACATGTTTCTGTAATGTAAATTAGCTTATAAATTGTTGGTAAATAGACAAATTCTGTCCTTTTCTTTTCAGCTTTATTGAAAGCTTTATTGTATAATTTACAAATAATTATAATAATTACAATATATTTAAAGTGTACAACATTGATGATTTGATATATGTATACATTGTGAAAGGATTCCCACCATCAAGTTAATCCCATCTATCACCTTGAATATCGTTTTTTTTGTGTGTGAGAATACTTAAATTGTACTATCTCAGCAAATTTCAATTCTATAATACAGTATTATCAACTATGGCCATCATGTTATACATTCAGTCCTCAAAAGTTATTCATCTTATAACTGGAAGTTTGTACCCATTTACCAAACACCTCTTGTTTTCCCCAACCCCTGGCAATCGCCATTCTACTCTCTGATCTATGAGTTTGACTCCTTTTTTTTTTTTTTAGATTACACATATAAGTGATACCATGCAGTATTTCTTTCTCTGGCTTATTTCACTTAAGGAATGCCATCATCTTCATGTGGAAGTCACAGCGGTCCATAAACAATTCTTCTGGCAAATTGTGGCATTTTTACCACCACGTAAAAGCAGCACAGTGCAAAGCATACTAACAAAGCTGAATGAAGCAAGGAGCAGAGGAATTGAACACTGTTCACATGCCCATAGCTCCTTTTGGTTCAGTTTTGCTACAGGCAGTTTTTTCAGAAATGTTGCTGTGATTTCCCCTTTCTTTGTACATTTCTGCCTAATCTTCACTGTTACCAGCTTCAACCCTTCATTATGATCCCCTTTCATCAAATTACCTACATCTTTTTATTTTTTAAATAATTTCCTTTATTTACAATAGTATTTCTTCACATTTTAGGAATTCAGCAGTTTCTTTTTAAAAGTGCAATATTTTAAATACATCTTATTATTATTCTCTAATATTCTGGTTGTGTTTTGAAAGGTCTGTTCAACTTTGTCTTGCTTACAGTATATGCTTTGTAATTTTAATGTGTGACTTTTAATATAAAAGGACTTTTCCCAAATTCCTATGCTTTGCATTTTTTTGTAAACTATTTTTAGGAAAAGTCAATGAAATCATTCATGAAATATTGCAGCATCATGTTAAAAAATACCTTCTTTCCCCTATTTAAACAAAAGTCTATGAAAAAATTAGAAAATCTACTTACCTTCATTCCCCAGACAGTTCAGTTAATCTACTATTCACACAAATATCCCCTTTTCTCCACCAGTAAGACTATAACCAATGCCAAAAAATAGAGTACAAAAACACATAAATGTTAGAATATTGAATAGTAGTGTAGCCCATTAATTTGTTTTGGTAATTGACATATCCATGCTGTAAATTCCTGGCACCATTCAAATTCAGCTGTTATTCTTATGTATCATTTTCTCCTGTGCTATCTGTTGCCTTTTGTCTTTCCAACTAGGTTGAAAACTACTTAAGGGAAGAAACGTTTTTTATCTACCTTTCTTAATACCCAGCAAAGTGTCAGGCAGAGTGTAGGTACCTGATAATTGTTTTCTCATAATTGACTCATAATAATTTGGGTTATTGCTGAGTTCCATTAAACTTTGAGAAAAAAATCTTGAAAGAATTGACTTCTAACATTTGAATTAAAAATGACAAGGTAAAGAGAAGGAACATGATCCATCCTTTCCTCCTGTATAAGATATTTTGTGATTATCTCTTTGGAAAAGTAGAGAAAATTAATATGTATTAAGTACCTACTCTATGAAATGCCCTGTAACACTATTTCAGCAAGTATTGTTTTCTTTTAAAATTGTAGTAAATTATTCCATATAATATGGAAACTAATAATATTGCAAAATAATTTTAATGGCCTGATATAATCTGAAATATCTGCTCTCTCAGCTGCTTTAGTTGAGCAGTTTTAACAAACAGTGAGTTTTGTAACCTCAAGAGATGGTTTCTTTTTAGGAAAGATCAGTTTCCTATTTTGTTTCTATTTTGGGGTGCCTATCCTTGCTAAATTTCTCCTTGGTTAGAAAGGCTTAGACTTTCAGTCCCCTTAGTAGAAGAAAAGAATGCTTTTCCTTGATGTCTGTATATTTTTATCAAGCCAAGAATGTCAGCTTTAGAAAATAATTTCTGCAGCAATTATGGCTTCTTTAGGTGATTAAATTGCTGAAAACTCAGATATTGACATTTTGCATCAGTCTTTTCAGAGCTCAGATGTGAACTACTGTCATTCTCCACATCCTTCCTCTACGTGGTTACATTTATTATTTTTGCCTAAGCAAAAATAAGAAACTTTCATATTATACACACAGTATGTACATTTATACTATGTATATATACACATAATATATATAGATGCAAAATAAGTGTGTGTGTGTGTGTTTCAGACACAAAGTTGATGTCTCTCCATTTTTATCTCTAAGAATACCTGGAAAGCCCAGTCACATTTATTTTGAATTGCATCCATATAAATGGAGAGAATATACCTGGTGAGAATATACCTGGATGTGGTAATGTGAGATTTCTCCAATTATCTCAAGACACATTTCAAACCTTTGATACCTTTTGTTAAAATGTTTGAAAAGAGATTATTGATGGATTTAAGTCTGTTTAGCATGTCCTTGAGAAAGCCAGATGTTCTCCACTGGACAACTATAAGACACCATATGATTAGTTTCATCAGCATGTGTACTGGAAGAAGGACCCTTACAATCTAGTGATGCATACATAGTTACAAAGAAGGAGAAGAGGGAGTGAAATAAACATGCTTCTTCATAGTTGAATTTCATTCCTTGACACGTAAAGTAAAATTCCCAGCTAGGTAATAAATGTAGAATTATGTATTTTTATAGTAGCATTTTTTAACTGTGAAATGTGCTAAGCACCACTTTTTCTTGGCATATTCCATACGTCAGAATTTTCTAAGAACCCCCTAAATTAGAAGAACTTAGAAGAGACGAGTTACTAATATTTCTTTTTTGATTGTTAAGGCTATAACACTGTGATGCTTTGGAATTGACACACAAATGAGTCATTGTGTAAAATTATCTACCATCATCTCTATATTCTTCTCTTTTAGTTTTAAAAGTTATAGGGAAGGAAAAAGCAAGGTAGCTTTAGGAGAATTCTTTATGTCTTTTTATCTCAAATTACACAGGTATCACTCAATCTCAGATTAGAATGCAATAAATCACAGTCACCAAAGAAGTACAGACTCCATAATGCTGGGTGGGTCTCTGAACCTTCCTGTCAACTCCAGCTTTCCACCTGGCCTGTGATAGATGCCCCAAATTTAAATATTATATAACTTGATTTAGTTAATTTGCCATTCCTCGCCATTTCATTTTAAAGTGAAAGTTATGCCCAATAACCATAAATGTCTTATTTCTTCGAACTTTATTCACCATTTTTATTTCCAAATCATAGAGTTTGGGGCAGGATGAATAAGTGGAAGAAATAGTGACACTAAATGACCTGAGACAGATGGAGCCCAAAAGCAAAAAAGTAGGAAAAGGGAGCCAACTTTACCTAAAGCTACCTTTGCTCTCTAACCTGAACTTGCTTTTTATCAGTCATGATGTTTGGAAGATTGGCTGCCTAGTTCAAAGGTTTAGATCAAAGGGCACTGTACTGGGAAGCAGAAGATTTAAATACAGGACCTAATCATGGTTGTATGATCAACTTAATTTCTTGGGCATCTCCGTGTCTTTTTTTTTTTTTTTTTTTCTGTCATTAAAAAGGAAGTGATAAAAATTCCTCACTTAATGTACTACAGGTGAGATAAATTAAGAAAGGTATTTTTATGTCACAGGTTGTGAACTGACATCCCATAGATAACTTTGGGTCAGAAGGTGGGTTCTCTAGCTTGCACGCTAACTAAATTTTTTTGAACCTTTATTTTCAACATCAAAGAGTTTACATTAAAATGCAGATATTTTTGCCTCTTATGAAGATGCAGAAGTTCTGTAGGTACCATGCCAGGCAGCAGTAGGTGCCTTCTGCCCTTATATAGAGAGTATGCTCTCCAAGTCACATCCTTACCACCACCCTTTATTATGTACTTCTAGACTCCTTTGCTTATTTATGTTACCTACATGACCCTACAGGCTTTTGAGTTTGTGATACCTATTGAAACCTTTATAACTTATCAGGGTATTAATATAAAATATGACAAAGTAGGGTGTGAATGCCTTAGTTATGCAGAGAAATATAAAACAGGGTCATGGGATGTAATTCCTTCCCCCTCTTGTTGCTAGTACCTTCTTGAATTCAAAATAGGGAATGAGAATTTTTAATAATTTCGGCATTTGTTCTTTGCATTTTCCCCTGAATCTGAAACATATATATAAACATCAAAGAAGTTGTGGTATTTCTGATAGGGTTTAGGGTTGTAAGATAGATGGAAATGCCCACCAGGCAGGAAAATACATAACCCTGTCTTGTAAGTTTCCAAAGGAGAAAAGTGTCCACATTGTCAAATTTGAATTTTCTTTTAAACAAAAAACTAACATGTGCTACTTTATTATTGTTATTATTAAATTCACTTATATGAAATAATGCCTTTGCAAAATGAAATATTTGACACTAATGTTACAGCCAACACTTCTGAGAGAAAATGGGTCTGATTCCTAATCTTACTTCATTAACATTTTTGAGCAAAAATAGAAATTTTATTAATTTTACTAAAAGAAAAATGTGATATGATATCTTTGATTTGTAAACAAACAATATTTCTCTGACATCATAT
Source organism: Pseudorca crassidens (assembly GCF_039906515.1). Classification (NCBI taxonomy): domain Eukaryota; kingdom Metazoa; phylum Chordata; class Mammalia; order Artiodactyla; family Delphinidae; genus Pseudorca; species Pseudorca crassidens. Next base: position 151,064,839 of record NC_090298.1, on the reverse strand, counting down.
TTTTAAAGTAAAACAATCTTATTTTTGAGATACAGTAAATTTTTGTGCTTTCCTTTCAATTTTAAATGTTAAATATCAACTGGTATACTGGCTGGCAAAGAACATGTAAAAATAAATAAGAATCAGTGCTGTCCATTTACAGCTGTCTATTTAAAACATTATTTATGAGATAAACAGAATTTAACAGAATATAGAAAAAACTTCAAATGCAAAATTTTTATTAAGTGACAGGAAAAATCAAAATATTGAAAATGCTAATTTTCACACATCTCACAAATTATCATTACCATGTTTTCCTCTCTTGTACTTAAAAATGATTACTTTCTTTGGATAATGTATTAATAATAGTTGCAAGAATTTGTTTGAGTATGTTTGTGTATTTGTATAAAGTGAGCACGAAGGTGTGCAAATAACTAATTTTATTGTTCTGCAGCTGAACTTAAATTTCTCTCAAAGCCCATTTCATAACATGACAGAATATATTTTTTTTACTGAGGTAAAACTTACATGTAGTAACTTCAGAGATCTTAAGTATGTGATTAGATAAATTTTGATAAATTCATGCATCTGTGTAACGGCCATCCTGATCTAGACATAGAATATTTCCACTGTCCCAGAATGTTCCCTAGTGCTTCCTTAAAGTCACTTTTTGTCTCTATAGACAACTACTGATTTGATTTCTATCATTCTATCAAATCTTTTCTTGAAATTCATTTAAATAAAATGATATAGTATGTAGTATTTCTATTTGGTCTGTCACTTACTGTAATGTTTTGGAAATTCATCCATGTAGTTAACTGTGCAACTCAGAAAGTTTTTTCCCTGAGTACTGTTGTATGAATGTATCACAATTTAATTTAGCCATTCTTCTGATTATGGCATTTGTATTGCTTTTAGGTTTTGCCTCTTGTGGACCAGACTATGAAATTCTTATCAAATTCTCCCCATGTGCATATTTGTCCATTTTGTTTTTTAGGTGAAATCCTAAGAGTAAAATAGCTGGATCATAGAGTAAATACATTTTTAACTTTAGAAGAAACTGCCGAACAGTTTTCAGAAGTGGTTCTGTCATTTTACACTCCCACCAGCAATGTATGAGAGTAATAATCCATATCCTTACCAAGATTTGGTGACATCAGCCTTTTTAATTTTAGCTGTTCAAGTGTGAATGTTTTAATTTGTATTTCCCCGATAGCTAATAATGCTGAGCCTCTTTTCATGTGTTTATTGTCTTGAATATATATATATATATATATATATATATATATATATATATATATTATATCTTCTTTTGTGAAAGACCTGTTCAGCAGTTTTGCCCATGGTTTTAATTGGGGCTTTTGCTGTTATTGCTGTTCTTGTTATTGTTTTATGTAAAAATTCTTTTTACATTCTGTCTGCAAGTCCTTTGTCAGGTACATGTATTACAGATACGTATTCTGTGTCTATTGAATGCCTTCTGTTTCTCAGTTTTGGTGCCTTTGATGAATAGCACCTTATCATTTTAATGAAATCCAATTTATCACTTTAAAAAAAAAATACTTAGTATTTTCTGTGTCCTAAGAAATTGTTGCTTGTCCCAGAGGCACCAAAAAAAGTGACAGTTTTCTAAGTCACTTAGTTTTCTAGAAGTCTTAGTTTACTTCTAGAAGCTTTATCATTTGAAATTTTACAGTTTGGTTTGTGAGGCAACTCCAGTTAATTTTTGTCTGTGATGTAACATAAAGATTGAGGCTCATTTCTCCCCATCTATTTATGCTTTTTCCAGTATGATTTGTATGAAGTGTCCTTTCCCCATTGAATTGAAATGGTGTTTTTGTCAAAAATTAATGGATTATATAAAAATGAGTCTTTTCTCAGAACACTCTCATTTGTTTCTTTGATTTATAAGTCTATATTTGTATTATGCTTACTGTTTTGATTGCTGTGGCTCTATGGTCATTTCTACAGCAGTGTGTTTTGTTTGGCTTTAGATTGTTTTGGCTCTTTTACATTATTTGAAGTTTTGTATTAATTTTAGACTAAACTTGTCAATTTTTCCAGAAAAATAACTATTGGGATTCAAATGGAGTTATATTGAATTTATAGATAAATATGTTGAAAATCAATAACAATATTGATTTTTCTAATTTGTGAAAATGTTATATCTTTTCATCTATTTAGGTCTTTTAACATTCCTCATTGTAATGTTTTGTATTTTTCAGGGTCGAATCTTTGAATTCTTTCTTAAATATATTATTAACCAGTTAAGTTATTTGATGATATTGTAAATAGTATTGATTCATTTTTTAATCTTATTTTTTAGTTCTTTATTGGTGGTATATAGCACTACAGTTAATTTTGTATACTGATATTTTACCTGTGACAATGTTAAATTGGTTATTCATTAGGTCTATTGTTTGCTTTGTAGAATTCCTTAGGATTTTTTTACCAAAATAATCATGTTATCTGTGAATAACCCTCGTTTTATTTTTTATTTCCAATATTTATGCCTTTCATTATTTTTTCTTGCCTTATTGCACTGACTAGGGCCAGAATATTGAATAGAAATCATGGAAGTGGACACCCTTTTTGATTTAGGTGGCATTTTCCTCCTTTTTCTTGTTAATGTGGTAAATTTTATGGATTGATTTTTCAGTGTTAAACAGAGTTTGCTTTTCTGGGATAAACTCCATTTGGTGATGGTGTATTATTTTTTATATATTGCTGGATTCTACATGCTAATATTTTGTTAAGGATTTTTGTATCTATGTTCATGAGTGATTTTGGTCTCTAATTTCCTTTACACAATATCTTTGTCAGGTTTTGGAATCAAGCTATGATAGCCACATAAAGTGAGTTTGTCTAGGATTTCTATTTTTTTCTTATTTAAGTGTTTGGCAAATTCACAGTCAAACCATATTGACAGGCCCCTTTCTTTGTGAGAAGATTTTTTTCTTCATTACAAATTTAATTTATTTAATAGTTATAGGGTCCTTTGGGCTTTCTGTGTTTTTCTTATGTCAATTTTTATAAGTTGTAATTTCCAAGGAGTCTGTTCATTTCATCTAGACTGTCTAATTTATGGTACAAAGTTGTTTATAATATATTCCTTTTTATGATTTTCATATCTATAGAATCTCTTATAACAAAATTATTTTATTCCTGATACTGATATATTGTATTTTATCTCTTTTCTTTTGAGCAGTCTTGGAAGGAGATTATTATTTTATATAATTTCCAAGGAGCCATTGTTTGGCTTTATTTTCTCTTTTTTTCTTTTTCTACTTCATTGATTTCTCCCTTACATTTACTATTTCTCTCTTTCTACTTATTTGCATTTAATTATTAAGGAGGAAACTTAGATAACCGATTTTAAACTTCTTTTTTTCTTTTATATTATAAGAATTTAAAGCTGTAAATATTCCCTTAAGCAACAATGTAGGCATTTCCCAAAATTAAAAAAAAAAAGTTATTTTCATACACTTCATAATTTTTTCTTCTGATATTCTTGTAATTTTTTGGAACCATGATTATTTATGTGTGTTGATTAATTTTTGTATTTTAGGAAAATTTTCTAGGTATCTTACCACTATTGATTTCTAACTTAATTGTGTTGTGGTAATTCTGTTGTGAAATTTGTTGATAGTTGATTATATGTCTTTATGAACTTTCCATGTGCACTTTAAAATAATATGATTTCTGCAGTTGTTGGGTGTGAGGTTCTATAAATTGTAGTTAGCTTAAGCTTCTTTATAGGGTTGTTCATGTTTTCTCTTATCTCACTGATTTTTGTTTCTTATGATTTTTGCTTTATCATTTATTGAGATTAAGAGGAGTTGTAAAATATCCAACAGGTTGTCTATTTATCTATTTCTACCTTTAATTCTGTCTGGTTTTGTTTCATATATTTAGAAAATCTGCTGTTAGCACATACATATTTATGGTTTTTATATTTTCCTGATGAATTGATATTTTATCATTGTGAAATGGCATTCATTATCTCTTGTAATACTCCCAGCTTCGAATATCTAATACAGTGTAGCCACACCAGCTTTCTCATATTTACTGTGAATAGTAGACGTATTCTTTTCTTTAACGTGCAAACAATCTGTGCTTTATTTTTAAATGTCTGACCCTTCTGTACTTTTAATGTTAAGTTTAGTGTTTTTATCCAGCTTTTCTAATTAAATGTATTCCAATCTCAGTATCACCTGTGGTCAGTAGCAGCTGAAATATTGGCTTAGATTTCTTAGCCTTCAAACTTTTTGCTTTCCACTGGGCTTTCTGGAGTATTTCCTATTCATATGTAGTTCATGAATCTGTCAAGTATTTGATAATAGTTTAAACTCAAACGAGGTATTCCCTCTTTTGAGGGTTTGTCCTTCTGAGATTTTTTTCCTGATTTATCTCCAGCCTTTCTGGGAGAAGCTCCTTCCTCTGATACTCAAACCACTGAAGACGACAACTTCCTGCTTGAGTTGTAGTAGCCTTGAACCTCATGCAGTGAGGTTGCCCTCAGGATGTGTAAATTTATGTAGGTGAATCTTACATGGTTCCTTTCTTTCAAGAGTTATTAAGAAGGTTGGGAGGTGCTGCTCTAAGATATTTCTGTCAACAGTTCATTTCATCTATATGAATTCTTCACAGCATCAGCAGGTCAGATTGTCTTCTCTTTCAGACTGAAGAATGTTTCAATCAAAAAATGAACATATGATTCCTTATAAATAGATATACAAGTTTCCTAATCTAGGGTTCTTTCTTCTCCATTAAGTAGATTATGTTCATTTACCAAAATCTCTGGACATACGTGATTGTTAACAGTCTGTTTCTGTCTCTTTTCAAGAAGAATTTGAACTCAGATATAGGCATATGTAAGAACTTTGTATTAAAAGTTAACTGTTTTTAAAATACTAAATTCTCTCATAATGTCTATTTTGTATTCAGTATTTTTTGCATTTGACTATTGCACAGATTTTATTTTCCCCTTCCACATAAATCAAACAATCTTTATATTCTTCCTAATGGTGGCGGAAGCTCCAGAAGGCCCAGACAATTTGAAAGCAGTTTAAATGTGTTGCTCTTTCAGAAGAAATATTCTTTGTGTGTGTGTTGCAAAGTTTATTAGGTGAGGCTTATTTTTACTGTAATGAGGAAAATTACTTCTTCCTTAAAACTGAACAGTACATCTTTTCTGCAACTTGAGGGAACTTTAATCCATAGCATTTGTTAAATATAAAAACTGGTTATGAAATTCCCACTTATATGTTATATTCATCTTCTCCCAGTAGACATAAACTAAGAGTTTCCCCTTTATTCAAGTTACCTATGACTGTCCCAATTCTCTTGCTGACAATGAACTAAGAAATACCCTTTGAGTTTAGAAGGAATTGACATAATTTGACTTGTACTCACTATCTGCAGGCAAACACACCTGTAGTCACCTGCCCTGAGGCGGATCTGGGTTTTAGTAGAGCAATGGTAGATCTCTCTCTTCCATATATGGAAATATTTATTGTAATCCACAGTTTCAATGTCTAGGCTTTGACATGTTTTTCCAGTATTTCCAGTTTTTCACAACCAATTTTCTGATTATCTACTATGGACCAGACATCATGTTAGGTTTTGAAGATTTTTTTTAGAAAGTCCATTCTCTTTCTGAATTTATTAGAAGGAGGATAAATGGATTCAGTCACAACATATAACAATAATAATCTTTAATAGATTTGTATAGCTAAACAATATAAAATAGTATTATAAAAGTTCAGAGGTTCTATCTGAAATGAAAATGGTACTGGGAAAGCATCCAGAGATGTGGACACATGAGTTGTTTCTTGAGAGTTGAGTGTGTTTTGTCAGGTGGAGAAGTAGTTTGGATTTACTGTAGGTTTAGAAAATAGGGTGAGAAACCATGGATACCCAGTGCTTCCAAAGGACATTGGTATGCTTAGAAAAGAGATGGGAAGGAAAGGTTTAAGCCATATTTTCAAAGTCATCAAATGCCATACTAAAGAGTTTAGAACTTCTGCAATCATGGAAAGCAGATGAAGGTTTTCGAATTAATGGGAAATAATATCAAGGGCTGTAGTTTTAGTGGTAACTCTGACAGCACACCTGAAATACCTACTAATGGGGTGAGAGACTCAACTTGGGGTATCCAGTTGGATGGCTACAGATAAAAGGTGTGACACTTTCAAAGTTTGTTCTGTGGCATGTAAGTCTCACTTGATTAGAAAGGGATTTCAAATAAAATTGTAAAGGCTTACATATTTGTTTCTTTCCTCAAAGTTTATGATACATCCTTGGAAACTGAAATATCTCAGAAGACTTACAGTCAAGATATAGGTCCTATGTTCTTTAACTTATTATTTCCTAAGCTTATTTCACCATGGCTCTTAGTGAGGACTTTCGTAAATGTTGAGGCTGCTGTGAAAATACCACTGTATCCAACACAATGATAGAACTCACTGATTAATGCAGCACGTGCCAGACACATGTCAGACTTGATCAACATGCATTGTGTCCTTTATTCCTCACAATAACCCAAGTCGTTTATAAAGCACACACTACTGTGTTTCAACATGTAATCCGTGAGGAAACTGAGGCTTCTAGAGAGGAGATAGTTTGCAAGGGTATAGAATTAACAAGCAGTGGGGCCTGGATGTGAACCCAACCTTAACCACAGTTCTCTTAATAGATATATGATTCTGTCCCCTTCTCCTTTTACCCCAACTTGTGCTCTTCTTGGGGGGAAAAAATAAGTGGAAAGATTTTCTTTTAGAAAGAAAGGATCTGAAACCTGTTCATCTACAGTGAAAACACCACTAGAAAGTAACAGGATCCTAAACATTTTTTCCAATTACTTTGCCATTTTTTTTATCACCTAAAGAACACTTTGGAACATTTCTTTGACTAGGTAAAATAATTTGTCTTCTTCCTTAACTACTACTATATTGAAGTGTCATATTGAAACCATCTTAATGACCAATATCTCTCTATTTGCTTTCAATGTTGGGAATGTCGCAAATTTGATATTTATTATTTTATGCTATGCTTATACTTCCAGGCAAATTTTAGTAGCTATAGGCTCAGTGAAGTAACTATGTGACTATTTGTTTATTTTCGAAGTTTTTGACATCCCTATAGTCTTTTCCATAGAATAAGTCTAAAACGATATAAGAGTATTTAGCAATAACTTATTGGATAAATTATCTTCATGATTGGGAAGTTATCGTGGAGAAACAGGAAACTAAGGATTCAAAACTCACTGTTATCAGTCCAGAAACACAGAATAGTTGTTAAATATGATTACATTTTGAACTCTACGGTTTTACCATTTATGGTTACCAGGAACTGTTAGAAAAACACCACAACACTAATTGTTGAAATGTATCCTGTGATTTTCACAACAACATTAAGCAAAATGTTAAATCATTTTTCTTTCACATCTCATAGAGAGCTCATCGGGAATCAAAGCGAGAGATGTGCATTAAGTATAGATATATTACAGCATGAGGCAGCCAAACCTGAGAGTTCTGTTGGGTGATGTTTCCAATGTCAGGATATCTCAAGGATCCTTCTTTTGTCAGTAAATATATCAGAAACATTGATGTCTGTGCTGAAAGATGATCAGGTTTGGTGGGGGTCTGGGTACAGGCTTAAGACATCTTGGTGCATCTTGGCAGTTTCCACGTTTAACGAGGCCTGGTGCATTTGTCCAGAAATGTGTTCTGCCTGCATCTTGCACTGCTCATCACTTGCCTCGCCCCAGGGGATTTCTGTCAGTAACAGTTAAACCACTGGCAGTTAAGTATTCCCCATCAACCTGAAGCTATTTTGGGGTAGGTCCTCGACACATTATTGCAGAATTCCCACTAATAATCATTTCTTTTTCCATTAATTATGACATTTTCTCTCAGTATTCCCTGTACTCTTCTCTAGCATACACACATGCGCACGCATACACACATGCGCACACATACACACCGTATTCAAAGGAAAGATGGTAACGGCAGTAGACGAGGCTTTATTCTTTAGGTTGAAAATAAGAATGCAAGTTTTTTCTTAACTGAAATTGAAGATGTTACTTAAAAATAACACAACTAAATTAATAATCTAAATCTTCTCTAAATAGTCAATTCTTCTCTAAAAGCTTGAGTTCCTGCTTTGGCCCTCACCCCAGATTCTGAGCGAATATGCTTGAAAACATTTCAACCTTTCTCCATTCTCTCATAGATATTCCCAAACTCGTATTATAAGTAAGGTAGTTTATAAGTTCTTTTTTCCTTTTCATTTCAAAGAGGAGAATTTTAGCTATGCCAATAATTTTCAAAAATTTGTTAGGCTCAGTGCATTCCAGTGTGATCAAAATCACAATTAAGGGGGCTTCCCTGGTGGCGCAGTGGTTGAGAGTCCGCCTGCCGATGCAGGGGACACGGGTCCGTGCCCCAGTCCAGGAAGATCCCACATGCCGCGGAGCGGCTGGGCCCGTGAGCCATTGCCGCTGAGCCTGCGCGTCCGGAGCCTGTGCTCCGCAACAGGAGAGGCCACGACAGTAAGAGGACCGCGTACCGCAAAAAAAAAAAAAAAAAAAAAAAAAAAAAAAAAAAAAAATCACAATTAAGTTAGTGACTAAAAAGGAGTAGATGCTTTATCATTTTCTACTCAGCATAGTAAAAATATGCCCTTAGTCATCTGCATTTCTCCAGCCCTAGAAGTATGAGGGATTATATCTGAGTAAAATGTGAAAAAAGTCTAACTTGTGTCTTCAGATGTTCATTAGGCCAATCTTGTACCTCTGAGTTATTAAGCATTAAATGAAGAGATGTCTCTTCTATAGTCATACTTATCCAGGGATTTCAAGGAGAAAACAATTTTAGTGTATAGAATAGAATTGTATTACTTCTTCAAATCTAAACCCAATGCTTAAAATATCATTCCTTTTGTTACCCTGTGAAACAAAACACTCTATTTTGTGGAAAGACTAAAACTAGCTGAATGGATTGAATAAAAAGACAAAAATAGTTAAAAATACCTCAGACTCAAATAAATGTAATATAAATGGACTCCAATCAGAATATTTCTAAGATGACCATTAACAAAACATATCATTGGGATATCACCTGCTATGGGCATATATACTTCAAATAAATTGGTGAAAAATATTGTTGTCTCACTGCTGGTGAAATTGCATGTGATATCTTGCAAGGAAAACTTCTTTTAGTAGCACTCCCCTTTCTGCTTTGGAATCCATTTACCTTCTGCCCATTCTTAGAGAAAGAAAAATCAGTAGCTGTGTTTTAAAGCATTTGGTTAAGGTAGTAGAAGCCAAGTCCAGAGTCAAATTGCCTCATGAGATAAGGATTTAGTTCATGAGGTCTCCTCTTTTATTTAGAAGGTAATTGGCAGGGTTTTACAATGAAAAATAACTCATTAGCAAAGTGATGTGGAACTTCAAATTCAAGAGCTAATTGTTTGAGAATTTAAGTCAGATGAGATGATATGACTTTTTTTGCATCCTCTTTTGGTCAGTAGACATTTAACAGTTGTTTGTATTATTATTTTTAACAATCTTTACTTCTCAGTGGAAATTAACCTATTGTCTGGTTAAGAGAGGAGCATCTCAATTTTGCTGATTTTGTATTCATTCAGCCAACATTCGGTACCATAGATCCTTTCAGTTTCACACTCACGTATTACATCAGTGACTGATATGAACATCTGTGTAACTCCAAAGCAGAGAGTTTCTTTTCTTTTTCTTTTTTTTGGCCAGGTCTTACAGACTGGCCATTGCTATGTTTCTTTTTGTTTCTGTATTATAGTAGCCCAGGTGTGCTGCTTAAGGGCAGGTACTGTGTGTTTATATCTGTATCTTCAGTGATTGTCCAGTGCCTGGCCATGGCATGAAGAAAAGAAGGGAAGGAGGGGGGAGAAAAGGGAAGAAGGAAAGGAAGGAAGGGAGAGGAGGAAGGGGCAGGAGGGAGAGAGGAAGGAAGGAGGGAGGAAGAGAGAGAAGGAAAAAGTAACTTTTTTCTTTTCTTTTTTCCAGTTTTACTGATATATAATTGAGATATAACATTATATATCACCTGAAACAGTTATATAACATAATGGTTTCATAAACATGTGTATTGCAAAATGCTCACCCCAATGTCTTTTGTTAGCAGTCACCTCACATAGTTATAACAGTCTTGTTAGCTATTGTCACCATGTAGGAGACTTTTTTTTTTTTTTTTGCGGTACGCAGGCCTCTCACTGTTGTGGCCTCTCCCGTTGTGCAGCACAGGCTCTGGACTCGCAGGCTCAGCGGCCATGGCTCACGGGCCCAGCCGCTCCACGGCATGTGGGATCTTCCCGGACCGGGGCACGAACCCGTGTACCCTGCATCGGCAGGCGGACTCTCAACCACTGCACCACCAGGGAAGCCCAGGAGCCATTTTTATTGATTCTTATTTATCTCAAATATTTATGGAAGTCCAAAATCGAAAATACAAGTAGCAAGTTTTAAGGATAATCTTGCTAAATCTTCACAAGAGTAGAAATATTATTAAGATATAACTTTAAGCCAAGCACTTCTGATTTTGGCAAAACTCTCCCCGATTTTTCAGAGTACAAGGGCTAGTCATAAGGATCCCCTTTTTACTCCATCATTCTTATCCCCTTACCCTTTCACCACTTTCATATTCTCGACCACTTCATTTTCAGAAGAGTCCGACGGGAGTAATAGCTTCTGTCACAAGAAGTGGGAGGAATATGATGTAATGCTCTGTGTAATTTTGTTAAACCCACTTAGCACCTAATCCACTCAAGTCAAAGCTGGTATTGGAGTTATCACTCACTAGACTGGCTTTGTGCACGGAGCAATTCAATACCCACACATCTTCACAAATTACTGGTACGCATCCTCAGACATTGGGCTGTGACAGCTGAAACAGATACCTCTTCAACTCCTAATTTTCTATATTTTTATTTCATTCTTAACACCTCTTTGCAGACAATTAGTTTTTTTCTCTCTTTTTCTTTCTCGGACTATTTTAAATTAGCCCATTTCAGGCTGATGAATGAGCCAAGTTACAGCCCATAAAGGAATCACTAGCTGAATGCTAAAATGGTGCTCATTGCTAGAATGCAGTGCAACACATTTTATTCTCAGAGGCAAGCATTTGGAATACTCACTTTTACACATTTTCAAACCAATTTATTTGAGTAAATGTGGGCTATATATTGCACATTACTTAAGAACTGTCTAAAGACCTAGAAGGTGACTGGAAAACCTTCTGGGTAAGTTTCTCACTTTTAAAAATATGTTTAACCTTTTTTAACGGGTCTTATCACTTTGTACTTTTGCTTTCTCTAGTGCAGAATGTGATTCTTACCAAGATTCACAGTGAAAAATAATTAATAAAACTTTGAATGCAAAGGGAAAAAAAAATTATATTGGTAAAACATTTGTTTACCTGCCTCACGAGATACTTTTGCTCTCTCCAATGAAATAACCTCTCTTCCTTGACTGCTGACCCTGCTGGTTAAAACAAGTACAGGCATGCTATTTCTAGGCATTGTTTTAGAATAGTGAGATCTCCTATACCCAGCATAGTCTGCAAAGTTGTTCACATATTCAAATATTCCAGACACCTAAAGCACCTCTCCTTAGCAGCAGAGCTAGGCATTTTGATGGAAATCCTTCTGAACTGTGTCAAACATTACATTGGTTTATTATTATTATTATTTTAAACAGAGAGTGCTAAGATAAGTGCCTCTTTTCTTGACTCAGAGCCATTATTATGACCAGCCATCATTATATTCTGCAACATTAGAGTAATGCCTTCATACGTTTTTGAGACCCTTTGTCCTTTTCCTAAGCTATAATCATGGCAATAGTTCTTCATGCTCCCCATTTTTCCTGTCAATGGCTATCTTCTAATCTGCTAACAGTATTTTAAGTACACCAGCCTGAACTGCTGCTTTTCCTTCTTGCCTTTGTCATAAAACTCATGGACTTTGTGATAGATATTTTCTCTTCACCAATAATTTTTGTCTATTTTAGTTCTGTGACCACGTCCTGGAAGGGATTTATTACCACTAGTAATATACCTGTTGAAGTGGGCAATTTGGGGATGTCCACTCTGAAAAAAGAGAAATATCAAAGAGTCCACTCCAAACCAGAAACTTTGAGGTTCCAAAGAATATCTAACAGGAGCAATATCCTAATTTGAGCAGAAGTAAACATGAAGTCAATTTTGCTTCTACAAGGTTTCACAGCATGTCATTCCCATAAATTTAAACATCATTCTAAAGTCCTTGTATAATAATCTAAGAATTTACCCATGTGAAATGTTATGGATGTTTATTTATGGTATGAGATTTTTGTTTTGTGATCTCAAAATGTAATAAAAATAATAATTTCTGATTCATATACTTATTTCTCTATTCATCTGTCTTGAGTATCCAGAGTTCTAAAGAACATTGAGTGATTTTATTTAACAAAGTGACTTCATGTTGAACAGTATTATCACATGTTACACACATACAAAACCTATACTGTACAGCAGGGGTCCACAATTTTTTTTTTCACTAAAGGGCCAAAAAGCAAATATTTTTGTCTTTGTGGGACATACACTCTCTGTTGCAACTACTCAAATCTTTAGTTGTAGCCATAGATAATAAGTAAATTATCTAAAACTTTGTAGATCCTGAAATTTGAATTTTGTGTAATTTTTATGTGTCATGAAATATTCTTCTTCTTTTTACTCTTTTCAACCACTAAGAATGCTAATCTTTTTTAGCTCACAGACCATATAAAAATTAGTCTACAAGCCTGATTTGGCCCGAGGACGAGTTTCTGTACCCCTACCAGAGAGGGCTTTCACAGTAGTGGAAATGGCAATATGAACATTTCAAGGATTTGAGAAGTTTGCCAGTAACATCAAGCTTCTAGTGAAAGGCTGAAAGGTTTGGTAATTGGTTATGTCTACCTATATTGATAATTTTTAAATTGAAAATCCTAGGATATTTTACAGCGTTTTTTGCTTATTTGTTTTTGTTCTGAGGATAGCTTATACTAGAACTTCTCAGAATTTAATGTTGCCTGGGACATTAAACGTTGGCATCCTGTTAAGAGGTAAAAGGCAATTCTGATGTGGGGCCTGAGCCATTTCCAAAAGGCTCATACACGCTGCCAATGTTGCTGGTCCTCTAGCCACACTTTGAGTAGCTAGGCCATAGGCAACAGTCAAGAAAGCCCATTTTGACCTGATAAGTGATAATGAGTCTGCATGGAGGACTTGAAATGAAATGCATAGCTCTTGAAAAATAAAAGCCAAAAGGTATGAAAAAAATTTAATAACATGTTAAAATTATATGAATGGCTTTAAGAATTGCCTTAAAAGCTCAGGCTACTTAACTTGCTAAGTACCAAATATCCTGGGCACTACCAAAAATATCACTTTCAGGCAGACCACATTCATCTTAACTCTTCAAATATTTTTCACCTCTTGGTAGATTATGTAACACTTACCAAAGTAATGAGCAATTCAGTAACAACTATAAAGTAGAAGGATTATTAAAAATTGATATGTGCTCTGTAGACTTACATGTTGCACTTACTGTGTTCACACATAAATATGCAAATATGCATCATGTTTAAAATGCATTTGGTTAGAGGATTTCTAATGTCAAGTTTCAATCCCATGCAAATGAAAGGGGCTGAGTATATAAACCTGTCAAAATCATGATTTTAATGGAAATGTCAAGATACTTCTGAAAGCCAATATAATAATCCCTTTTATGCAATGCTAGGAAGGAGGCTGTGATCCTAAAAGAACTAACCTGTCACCCTGCACTACACGTTTCATCCTATTACCATCCTTAGCTCCATTATCTAAATGACCAAGCATTCCTTCAGTTCTAGGGCAAATGATGTCATGACATGACTATCATCATATTTATACCTCATAAAATTAGAAAGGTTATTAAACATAATTTGACCTTTGGCATACTCTGACAGAATCCTGATCTTTGCTGTTTTCTTTCTTTTCCTCCTTTCCCCTCCTTCATTCACTCCCATCTCTCATTTCAGTTCTTTATACTCTCTGCTTTTTCCCTTCTGAAATAAGCTGTTTCCTGACATCAAGTTGCATGACTAAATCTAGGATTTTGTAAAATGCAGTTTTTATTCCAGTGCTTCCTAATTATTCTTCAAAGCTACCACTCAGGAGAGGGAAGTTACCTACATTCAAACTTCAGTTACCTGAAGTTACCTACATTCAAACCTACATTCAATGTTAAGTACATTTGCCCTTGAAAATTTTCTAAAGCAATGGGTGATGTGAAGTCTGAGGTGTCTCACTGTTTCACAGTTATTATTGTCTTTAACTAGCTGGTACTGCAGAACAGAAGGTTATTAGCTATGTTTATATTTGTTAGTTGGCTCTGATCGAAACATATTCAAGGAACAGATGCTTTGAGACGGACAAAGGTCATGCATTTGGTGTGTTGGACAATTGAGAAGGAAAGATTATTTGTCAGAACCTTTATAGACTTCTACACTGTATAACGACCTACTCTCTAGCATTTTAAGATTCTTTTAAATAGATTAAGCAGAAGCAATTATGTTTTGCAAATGCTTTTATATATATATATATATATTCCTGTCTTTAGAGTTCAGTGTTAATTTATCTTGTCCTGCATGTATATGGTTCTATAAAACCTTTTCTGTTCCAAAGCTTTTTCAATATAGAATCTTCACTTTCAGTCTCCTCTAGCATGTTTGTTAGTTTTTAGCATTCTCTGAGCTTCCTTTTTAAGGTCCCTGATGACAGTGGCTCCCAACTGCGGAGACATTTTCACAATTAATTTCCCATTCAACAAAGTAGTCTCTTAACCCAACTCACAGCTTCCTGTTTTCAGTTTGATGTATTATGTCATTTATTTACACTCAGTATCTGTGTATTGAATACCTACTGCATGGTGTAAAAGCACAGTTCCCCCTTCAAGAAATGTGTAGTTTGGTAGGTATATGGGCCAGAGAATAGATAATAAAAATATGACGTGATATGCTAGTTTTTAAATCCATGAATCAATCAATACATATTTTTGAAATGAAAACTAGGGACAATCATCAAGCCTTTATTAGACATAGATACAGATGTGGATATAAATACAGACACAGGTAGAGTTATTGGCCCCAAAGAGATGGGAAACTAGTAGGAGAAAAATAATAATGTAAAGGGAAAAACTTGTTCTATTATATGATAACTGTCATCTATTCTTAATAGAGGCAGAAAGTCCATCAGAAATTAATCCTTTTCTAGTAAGAATTCTTTTCATATCTTGTGTTCAATATTGGTAATACTGTTTTATTCTTTGTCCCATATTTGCTTGATCACAGAATAAATAATTTATCTCCTTATGTGTTTTAAGAATTGACCACAAAAATCAATTCTTATTTCTTTGGTCTTTCTTTATATACTTTCTTTAATTTGCCTCTATTTTTGTGAAGAATGATTGTGTTGGTCTGTTCAGGCTACCAATACAAAATACCATAGACTTCATGTTTTAAAAAAATAGAAACTTATTTTCTCTCTGTTCTGGAGGCTACAAGCCTCAGATCAAGGTGCCAGCTGATTCACTTCCTGGTGAGGACACCCCTCCTGGTTTGTAGGTAGCTGACTTCTCACTATGTCCTCACGTGGCCATTCCTCCTTGGTGTGTGAATGCAGAGAGAGAGAGAGAGCTCTGTGTTTGTTGTTATGCAGACACTAATCCTATGAAATCAGGACCCTACCCTATGGCCTCATTTAAACTTAATTACTTCCTTAGAGGCTTGTCTCCAAATACAGCCACCAGCCATACTGGGGATTACAGCTTCAACATATGGATTTTTGAGGGATACAAATATACAGTCCATCATAGTGATCAAAATATTTCAACTCTTTGCTTAATATTTATAGTCTCAATAATTAAACTTCCCAGAATCAAAACAAAATGTCATATTCCAGTTCTGTGTTTCCATTACGCATAGGCCTGTTGCTAACAATTAATCCACATTCTGGTAGATAAAAATACTAATTATTAATAGCAAAGCATACACCATGCAGCAACGTCCAAAGAATATGAATCTCTGAGTCAATAGAGATCACAGTTGTATGTTATGTCACTTTACCAATTAGACAAACTAAGCAAGAAATTTATCATCTGTATTGACAGAAACTAAAATACATATTTTCATTCATACATGTTCATTAAATATATTGTGTTTTGCCTCATTCTACATATTTTGCACTAAGTATATTCTTATTAAAGTTCATACTTGGATTAGTGTCTGATGGATGAAGTTACCAAATTCATATTCAGTCATTTCACAGCTTTGTAGTTCTAATCAAATAAAAATGGTCTTATGTAGGCTAAGATAATCACTATTACTCACAAAAGAACTAGAAACACACTTCATATCAAGATGGTACTAATTATCTTTCTGTGTTTGGTCATAGTCTCTTATTTTAACTTTAGCCATAAGAGACAGACACACACACACACACACACACACACACACACACACTCCTTGCCAAAGGGTTGATTTATTATTGAACTTCTAAAATTTATCTAATCTTGATATGCTGGGAAGACAACAACCAAAAAAACAAAAAATGAGAGTGTAAGTACACTATTTCTTCTATAAAGAAAAGCATGAGTGTTTTGGGCTACCCAATTAGTCTTTCTGCCTCCTGTCTCTCTGCTTAGTAATTTACTCACTGTCTTTCTTTCAAAGTAGTCATCCTATATCCCTGCTCTTTTTTTCCCCTATTTTTATTTTTTTATTGTGTTAAAATACACATAACAAAATTTATCATCTTAACCATTTTTAAGTGTCCAGTCAGTGATGTTAAACACATTCACATTGTTGTACCTCCATCACTACAATCCAACCCCATAACTCTTTTCATCTTGTAAAACTGAAAAATATACTATTAAACAATAACTCCATATTCTCACATACCCCCAGAAAACACCATTCCACTTTCTATCTCTATGATTCTGTGTACTCGAAGTACCTCATATAATTGGAATTATATAGTAGTTGACTTTTTGTGAGTAGCTCATTTCACTTAGCATAATGTTCTCAAGCTTCAACCACATTGTAGCATATTACAGAATTTCCTTCCTTTTTAAGGCAAATTAATATTCCATTGTATGTATGTACCACATTTTGCTTATCCATTCATCCATCGATGGACACTCAGGTTGCTTCCATGCTTTAGCTTCATTGTGAATAATTCTGCTATGAACATGGGTGTACAAATATCTCTTCGAGACCCTGCTTTCAATTCTTTTGGATATACAGTTTTTCTTTGATATCCACTAGGAATTGGCTCCAGGACCCCCTTGGATACCCAAATCCTCGAACAGTTAAGTATAGTCAGCCCTCAGTATCCACAGAGTCAGAAACCATGGGTATGGAGGGCTGGCTAGATACCTAGAAGAGGAATTGCTGGGTCATATGGAAATTGTATTTTTTTTTTCGAGGAACCTCCATACTGTTTCCCACAATGACTATACCATTTTACACCCTCATCAACAGTGTACAAGTGTACTGGTTTCTCCATAACCTTGCCAACACTTGTTTTCTCTTTCTGTTTTTGTTTTTTGTATTTTGTTTCTTTTTTTTTTTTTTTTGATAGTAGCCATTATAAAGGGTGTGAGGTGGTTATAACACAGCTTTGTATCATGTTATTGTATTGCTCAAAATGCTTCTGTGGCTCTGCATTACCTTGAGATACAAATGCATAATTTTATATTCTGTCAACAAGAAAGCTTTTAGAGTTGCACTCCCCACTGCTATATGTAAAGCCCCTTGCAATTTTATCGGTATCTGCCTTATCTCCTAAACTTTTTTACATATATCTTCTCTTATATGCATGCTGTTTATTGCAAGATTTCTTCCAAGTGACACATCTCTTTCCACCTAACCCAGTGTTTCTCTAGGGAGCAATACTGGCATTTGGGGCAGAACAATTTTTTTTTTCCTCTGCAGAATTTTCCTGCGGCTTTACAGAACATTAAGTATCCCTGGTCCTTGCCCATCAAATGCCAAGAGAACTATTATATTATAGTGACAACCAAAAATGTCTCCACAGATTTCCAAGCACCACTGTTCAGGACTGTTTAGGTCATAAGTAGCAGAGAATTTCAATTTGACTTAAGCAAATAAGTGAGTGTATTAGCCAATGGAATTGGAAAAAGCATGGGAAGGTTTATGACTTCAGGTGCATATGGACTTCACTACTGTCTAAAATATTTGTTCTCACTCTGTATAACTGTTCTACAGTCCAGTTTGTTTGGAGATGGGCCTTCCTCTTAGGTCAGCTTAAAGTAATATCACATTTATATCTTCATAGCTCTACTTCAAGCAGAGGAGAACTTGTCCCGTTCCCAATCATTCAAGCAAATGTTCTGTTTAGGTTCTGAGTTATACTGGTTGGGGTTTTGATCTTTTATAAGGGTATCACCTTGGCCAGAGAAGCATAGCATTTTTTTTTTTTTTCACATTCCTAGGGCCTAGGGTAGAATATGAAATACGATTTGGAGACAGATAGTCCACCAAAAATATATAAGATACTATTACCAGAAGAAAGACTTATGGATTTTGGGGTGGCAAAATAACAAGAAAAGACCTATCAAAAATATTAGTTACTTAATCTTAGTCAAAGAATTTCAATTCTGAGCCTCTTCTCCAAATCACTAAAATGTAAATAATGACAACTACCTTGTAGGTAGATAGTGTGAGATTCAACAAGGAAAGTATCTCACATAAGATCTGGAACATCGGTGCTTAAAACATGTCTCATTCCCTTGGAATTGCCCTCTAATGTGCTAGTCAGGAATGGTTTTTAATACAATTAATGATTAATAGGCATAAGAATCACCCATTCAGGTCAGGGAACATGACCTGTCAAAATGGATCTAAGCCAGTACACCACACCATTGTATACAGCTGCTTATCAGATTTGGTACCAGTAAAATCCTTCAGGATTAATTCTATCTGCACTCATCTCTCTCTTTGGTGGAACTTCTAGTGATTTCTGTCCAAAATCTTTTATCACCAAAGACTACTTTTATTATCCCTACCCCTCTGCATTCATCATTTTAACTATTTTGTCTACATGATACTTGCATTTGTTGTGTAAAACCTGTTTTTAATCATTCAGTTTCTTGTTTTAAATAATGAAAGACATATGCTTGTTAGAGCTGTATGAACACCTATTTCATATAATTTCTGCCTAAAACAGTGGCATGCACAGAAGATAGCCTGCACTCATTATACATCATAAACCAGATAGACACTGGGGACTCTGGTTGAAAATGGTTGGGTGCGTAGAGCTGCACACACTAAACCCATCCGCTCCTCAAAATTCCAATGGGCTCTGTGCACATGGATGAAAAAACACTGACACTGGATAAAGATTATGGTTTTTACAGTTAGATACCTAGCTTTGAACTAAATGAGATGGGTCACCTTGAATACGTTTTTTCGCCTCACTGATCATTAGTTTCTTCATCTATAAAATAGACATTATAATCCTGAGTTTTCAGGGAGAATATGAAAATTGGAAATCTGTCTACCAAAATTCCTGACAAGTAGCCATTCAGAAAATGAATCTTCTCATTTTATGAAGATGATGGTTTCTGTGACATCTGTGCTACCTTTGTTGATCAGTTAGCCATTACCTTTGTGTCTTTCTTGCCACTCAGTTTTTTCTTTTTGTGTCCATGAGCTCTTGTTCTCTGCTTTGTCTCCCACAGTTCTGTACAGGCATTAAAGTATGGATGAATGAATGCATGAACAAAGGAGGTTTGTTAAGTAGACCTTTGAAAATGAGAATGGAAATGCTTTGGGGAATCTTACATGAGACAGATACAGCTTTAGGAAATTTTGTATACCTAAGCTTAAGGTTTCTTCTCTACACAACAAAGAAAAACTTCAGATTTTTTTTCCAGAAATTCAAAAAATAAGTTACATCTAATTTTCAAAATTTTGATAATTTTAGACAAAGTTGATATTTTTGCTAAAGCCTGTTTAATGCTAAATCTTCATAACAGATTCTGGTATGTTGGAGAAAGGTTTGAAATAAGAGCCAGAAATGCATGTCTGAGTCTGCCACTTCAATTCAGCATTTTCAGCTTTAAAACAAAGTGGTTGGACTAGGTAATCTTTTGGATTCCATTATTCATAGATTCTATGATTCTTTGCCAAGATATTGAAAGTACTTTCCAATGCATTTCCAAGTGGACATGCTCAGTGGAAAACAGAACATTCTCAAAATATATCAGGATCAGAGCAACTTTTTTTGTTTTGTTTTTTTTTATGATCCAAACAAAGGTATGAAAGGGCTACTATTCTTTGGAGCTCAAATTCTATTGAAATAAAAATAAGCAAAATATATAATATGATATAAAGAACATAAATCAGAGCCGTGTGATAGAGTGAGTGACAATGGCCAAACTGGTTGAGTGGCCCAGGAAAGTCTTCCTGAGGATGAGAAATCTGAGCTATGCTTGGAAGGAAGAAAAGGGTCCAACCATGCAAGGATTGATGGTGGGAAGGAACATTGCAGGAGAAGGACCTACAAACAGCAAGTCCTGGAGGCTCCCTGGGCCTGGCATGTTAGAGCCAGAGAACAAGAAGGCTATTTGGAGTATAGTAAGGCAAGGAGAGTGGTGGGAAAATAACTTAGATGAGTTAGATAGTATCTAGCTCCTAGAGAGTTTTATAGATCACAGAGCTGCAAGAGTTTAGATTTTTGGATTTTATTCTAAGTGCTTTGGGGAGTGATCATATCAGATTTATGTTATAAAGCCCTGCTGTGTGAAAAATTCACATTCCTAAAAGCTAGAATATTTTTTTAAGATGGTGAGGTCCTGATTCAAATAAAAAGAAACTGTTGTAAAAAAATGATTTGGTATTAAACATCTCTTCCAAGTATCTGCAGCTATTTTATTTGCACACCCTAATCAGTACTCAAGGAACAGGTTATAACGTCATTTAAGGAGTCGGTTCCTGGCTGGCATAGCAATTGTCGACATGTTTGTGCGTTCCCATTGTTTTTCAAATTACGTTTTATACCAGGGGAGATTGCACACAGTAAATGTCAAGGATTCACTAGGGACATTACAGTTGCTGAGGCATGAAGCTAATAGGTATTTGTCTCATTACTGTCAGCCGGTCAACTTTATTCCATGGATGGCAAGGGCTCATAGCTCTTAGAAGATGTAGTTACAAATGACCTTTGAGAAGTCATGGGGACCACAACCTCCAAAATTCACAGTAGTGTCATGTCATTAACAAGTAACTAGAGAAATGATGTTCACAGACTTTTTGATACTTGACTTCCTCATAGAAGCATGTGTGTTTGTGGGGGGGGGGGGGCGCAGCTTTTTTCAGCTCTGCTTCTTTAAACCTTAGGTTGAAGACAACATAGAGCACTTGCGTGGGCAGTTTAATCCACTCCTGTGGTTTCCATATTGCCCAGGAGTTTTCCTGAGGTAAACGTGTTTTGCAGGATCATCAGGCTGTTAATGGTCTTTTGCTTCAATAGTTCCAAGAAACAGAACTCAAAGTCTTTTCTCAGTTTTGAGTCAATTCTGAAAGAATTTTCCCCAAGGGCTTTAGCATTTAAAAGCATGTATAGGTGACTTTTCTTAATTTTGGTAGGACATATTCATAATCATAGGGCTTAGTATATCATAAGCCTTCAAAGAATAATCATTGGTGATGAGTATTAGACTTGTAAATAGTGTGAGGGATATCTTCAAATGCTTCTGCTTACTTCCATCCTGTTTAAATGCAGTGCTAAGGGACTTCTCTATTCCATGCCCTCCTCTTTGGCCGTGGCCTCACCACCTATACTGGGGAGATTATAGGCCGAGGTATTTGTAGCATTTGCCAGTGTTCTTGGTATAAATATTGACTGATAACACATAGCTGGCAAGATTCCTAAAAATTTTACCATCATAAGGTAGGCAGAAGAGATAAGAAAAAAATCTGGCAGGATTACTCCTCAGGAAATTTCCAGAACAAAGTATAGGCAACTGTGGAGGAGAATGCTCCCAAAGAATGCATAAAGGGAAGGGCAACTAATATAACCCGAGCAGGCAGAATGAGGGTGGTCCCTTCAATGGTAAAAGATTCACACAGGGCATTGGTTAGGTTCCTTTGTAGCTTCCTGTTGGTAACTCTGGTGACTCTGCCCACTCAGGCAGGGACTGGGCATTCTCTCAAAGCCAGCTCCGCTGTGGTCTCTCCAAAGCTGGGTGACTGCATTGGCCTCCCTTCTCATGCCCCCTCTGTCTTCCGGTATCATAACCATTTAGTCTTTTGCCAGTTAATGTTTATAGTTAAGTTTTTGCGTTTTTCTTTCATAATGAGACTCCAACTACTCTCATATCCCCCCAAAACAATACCCAAGTGCTTGCAAATTAAAATATTCATTTTTTCACAAGTACTTTCCCTGATAAAGATTGAAAGAGCCTACTTTCAGAAGCCAAAACCTCATTATTGACTCATCTTTCTCTTTACTTTCCTTCTATGTCAATTCTTTTCTTCCCTGAGGTAAAAGATGATTGTGACCAAATAAGAGAAATGTGTGGGAGACCACATCATTTGATACTCCCAGATAGTATCTTGCTACCAGTAAAAAGTTGGTAACCCAGATATTTTCCGTATTTTACATGTGGTGTTTTGGCACACTGTCAGAGAAAAATTGACGTAAATCTTGCATAACTAGATATCAGAATAACCATGCCACTCAATGAATAGCTAACTTACCTCAACCAAAATTTAGGTTACTATTTACAGGAAACATGGCTCCTTGACATGTTATCAATCATGGTTCCAGAACTCACAATCATCATCACTAATCAATGCCAACATTACTTCTTACTGAGCTAGGACTCAGCCTCAGACTTTTTCTCAACACATTAGTTACAAAAAACCTCATGAATTTGGCACTGGATATGAAAGTATTTGGCAAGTCTAAATTAACATATGTACATATACTTTTCTTATAGTAGAAACTTAGTCCTCTCTTAATGTCCATAAGAAGGCATTTCACTTCGTGTGACATTTGGTGATCCACATCAAAAATCTACAGTATGTAGATATATATATGTCATGTGTATATTCAGATACCTAAGTCTAGATTCCCAAACAGAAGAAATAAATACCCAGTGATTTCAGTAGATATTCACAGTGAGATAAATAATGGAATTGTTTTTTACGTGTGTGTAACTTTATTTTTCCCTAGAACTCTAATACTCAGAGTTATTACCATATGTTCTTTTGAGCAGTTCAAAATCTTATCAAAGAGATGCCTGTCTGTGAATCAATAAATTTAATGCTTGCTAATGAACAGTTTTAGCCCGAGAACCAGTGATTGGTATTGGGATTATAGTATTTAATGGTTTTCAGATAAATACTGGTTAAATTAATTGTTTTTTAAAAAGTTGTAGCTAATCGAGAAGCCAATCTTATATCTATCCCTTTAGCAATAACTATAAGAGGTTAAACATATGAAAGTCAATAAAAATATTGAAAGGTATTACATATTTTAATTCAGTGGGCTTTCACCACTCTGATATATAGGTCCCATTTTGATTTTTATCTCAACTCAGTTTCTTTGAAGTTTATTCTCGTGATTAGTAATCAAGTTATACACAACCCAAGGAAAGTGGTTTCCATGAAATCCCTCTAGTAATTAATGTGAAAGTGGCAAAAACAATGATGATTGGATGTGGACATTTCCCAGAACTTCAATGCATATGATGTCCAACCAATAACAAACTATATAGTATGCATAAGTTAAAAAATCCAGATATGTACCTGCATAATGCTAAGAATGTGCCTCTTTCTTAAAGTTTTAATTAAGTAACATTATTTAGATTTTTTAAAAATTGCGTGTATAATAGAGGGGAGACAGCCAAGGGTATGGGAAGGAGGTTCAGGATGGTAGTTTTAATTTAGCAGAGAAAGTTTGCTCTCTGCTCCTTGGACTCATTGTAGGACCCAAGATGTCAGCAGTTCTGCCATTTCCAAAAGATGGCTTCTCAGATAACTCTAGTTTGTTGTCGTATAGTCAGCAGGAAGTGTGAGAGCTTAGGGAGGAGTGCTCAGGGGAAGGTTTATGGGCCAGGACATTAACTAATATACATCATATTAATGCATATTCCACTGGAGAAAACCTTAGTCATATGGCCACACCTAACCGCAAGGAAGGCTGGGAAATGTGATATAACTTGAGCCTTATACCCAACTCCTAAGAAATAAAGAGATGACAGATCGTGGTTAATAGTAACTCTGCCATTGGGTAGTAGAGTAACTAGATGCGATATTAGGTAAAATTTGCTTAACTTTGTTAACCTAGTGTTTTCCAAACTTAGTTCATCATGAAATCTGCTTTATAAGATACCTATTAAAACATTTTTTGAGAAACGCTGACCTAGGGCAAAAATTTTACTCTATATCTTGCCCTTAATGTAGTTGCAATTTCTCATAAAATTTATGTGGTAAAGCAAAACACCTGCCGTTATGGTGTTACGATCCCTGCATCTTTGTATTGCTCTGCCTGAGTGTCAGTTTCACCCCTGTGGTTTGGACAAGCCTGGCATTAAGTTGTTGGAGGGCTTCACCTATGTTAGAAATCACTCACTCCCTTATTTTCATCCAAAGATTTTATACAACATAGATAGACATTTTTTCTTAGTATCCGCCAAAAATAACAGCAGTGAAAAAATGACAGAACACATTTTATGAAGGCATAATATGACCCACTGCTGGGAACATGTCACTCGAGGCAAAAGCAGTTAGATCTGCCGGCTGGATGCTCTTCTGATGTTTCTCCTTAAATAACTTCATTATTCAATGAGAAGTGCTTTAATTATTTAAGTGACATGAAAGATGAGGTTGTAGTATTTATATCTAGGTTGTGTTTACTGATTTTAAGTCTTTCTTTCTATTTATATTGGAGTTGTAAGCACTTACCAAACCCCATCTGCCAGGGAATTTCTCTTCGCATTTAGAGAAACAAAAGATTTCTATGCCCTGAAAGTTTCTGTGTTTTCCCAACAGGGTCCCTGTGATAGCTCTTTGGCTGTCACATGTGCTCCTGGCTTTATTAAAAGAACTTTGCCCCCTTACTTTTGCAAAACGGCCTACATTTCTAATATTTCTATCGCTCATACTTGGTGCAATGATATTTACTGATAATGGATTTTTCCTCCACCAATGCAATACACTATCATTAGGGATTGCTCTCACCACAATAAATAAGTACCAGTATTAATCAACATCATTCTCATTACCTCTACTAACTAATTGTACCTTATGTATTAGGTCCTAGAGAGTTTCATTTACATAATTTCACAGCACCCCTGAAATAGGAATTATAATCTCAAAATCATAGCTGAGGAAACTGAGGAAATATGCCCAGTATTAAAATAACAGCAGCAACAATAGAAATGAAAGCAGAATTTTTTTTAACGTTTTGAGTCAGGATTCTAACAGAGGTCTGATTAACTTCAAGTCACCTGCTTTGTTTTGGCATTACCCGTGCTCCTCCTAATGCACAGATGATAGATGTAAAAACACATCCATGCCCTTCCTTCCTCACAACTACAATCTATATGTAAAGGTTTTGATTCTTGCAGTTGTATCTTGATCTGAGACTATGAAGTAGTAAAGTCTTGAACTCATATTAGCACTTCGTATATAACTTGGAAAACAGCATAGAGGAGAAGCCAGGAGTGAGAATGTTCACCATAACCTGAGTGATAGATCTGAAAGATATCAGTGTTATCTTTAGCATACACAGTCACTGAAGAGCTCTCAGCAAGAACCTTACCCTCAGGGACAGCAAGTGGGTTATGCAGGCTACACTCAAGGGTCTCCAGGTACCTTATATGCCCTAGAGTTGTGGGTAGCAGAACCCACACAACTGGATGCAGATATTCTGTTTACAATTGATCGATGGGCCAAGGATATAGCTTAGAATTGTGTCAGGAAAAATAGAAAAAAAAAAGGTAAAAGAAGAAAAAAGAAAAGTTAATAAAAAGAAAAAAAAACAAAATTAAGAAAGCTCTATTAAAAATATAATTAAAATCTGTGTGTACTGACCAATAGATATGTAGATAATTAGTTGAGAGATATGGGAAGAATAAAAGGAAGGAGGAAAAAGAGGGAGGGAAATTATAGGACAGGATACGATAAGATAGGATGGGATGGAATATACTTCTATGGTTTCCCTGTCCTTTATTATACATATAAAAATGAATTGAGTTCCCATCTTACATGTACCCATTATGGTTCTTTTATTGCAAGCAGCAAAGTGTGAATCATGGTTAATGTAAGAAAAAATAATAAAGTAGGTGACAAAGGAAGGCAATGGGGTAGCTTGGTAACTCAGCAAACAGAATGAACTCAAGAGCTACATTTCATAAGACATCTGGAGCTAAAAGAGCGCCTGGACTCTGCCAAGTGAAGACTAATGAATAGTCTCTTCAAACTGCTGACATTCGGATGAATTTGCTTCAACCGTTTTCTGTCCTGAGGCATTCAATTAAAGACTCAAATACCCTTGAGTGTTTCATAATTCCAGCTCCCCCATCCCAGTCACAGGTCCATCACTTGGCAAGGAATGGGGAGAGGAGGCAATGCATGTTGATTGACAGTTCACACAAAGCTCTTTGCAGCAGAGCTTTTAAAAGTGAAATCCTGGTGGTGGTATAAGAAAAAAAGTGAGTAGATGCTGGGCAGGAAGTGCCAAGTAAGGTCTACCATACCATGCACTGTATCACATCCAAAGATCTCCTCAGTTTCAAATAATTCCTGCAGTATTTGATTGATATTCACCAATATCAAAGAGAAGTTACACTGGACACTTACTAAAAATAACAAGGAAGATTTTTTTTTTTTTTTTTTGCTGTACACAGGCCTCTCACTGCTATGGCCTCGCCCCTTGCGGAGCACAGGCTCCAGACGCGCAGGCTCAGCGGCCATGGCTCACGGGCCCAGCCACTCCGCGGCACGTGGGATCTTCCCGTACCAGGGCACGAACCCGTGTCCCCTGCATCAGCAGGCGGACTCTCAACCACTGTGCCACCAGGGAAGCCCAACAAGGAAGATTTTATTCAGGACTGCAGTAGGGAGGAGAGACTGAATTCAACTCCTCTGAAATGAAAGTGGAGGACTTCTCAAGCACTGGGGTAAACTTACAGGAGCGTAATGGAGGGCATTAGGTTTGAGGTTATTCAGTGTGATTAGGCCATCTGTGTTTGCTGATTGGCATTCATCCAAGTTAGTTAGGCTTCTTCCCTCCCACAGAGACTGGGAGGTAGGGGCACCCTG
The DNA here is from genome assembly GCF_039906515.1 of Pseudorca crassidens. Classification (NCBI taxonomy): domain Eukaryota; kingdom Metazoa; phylum Chordata; class Mammalia; order Artiodactyla; family Delphinidae; genus Pseudorca; species Pseudorca crassidens. Next base: position 151,037,466 of record NC_090298.1, on the reverse strand, counting down.
TTTCTTGGTGGTTACATTTCAAAGGGATACATCCCAAGCCTTAAGAAATAATTCCTGGGTTGTAAAGCTGACGAGGGGCTGGGAGGAGATTTACACCTCAAAGGGGCAGAGAAGAATTTACACTTAAAGTTTTCTCAAGTAAATGCTCTAAGAAAAGTGAGGTCTGGGACCTGGAGTCAGAAGGATACCTGTCTAAAGTTTAATCAAGGTGAGGAAAATGTTAAGGTCTTCTTGGTCAGTAAATGTACATTCTCTTAATGAAAATGTATCACTGTTGCTTCAAACGCCTGCTTCTGCTCTTCTCCAGTTATCTTACTGCCTCTGCAGGCTGCTGCAGCTCACTCTGGTCATCTTCTCTCAAGACAGAACAGGAGCCTCCTGTTTCTCATTCTCCAAAGCACCAATAACACACATGCTGGTGCATGTAACTCTCAAGGAAGACCTGTAGATAAAGGCAGGGAATTATAGCACACCAGAGGGGACAGCTTAAAATTGGATATCAGACAGCCATGCTTTTGAGGTTACGCCCTGATTACCCTTTCAAGGAACTTCTCAGAAGCTCTCTTACTTTAGATCCCACTCTGCTATGTCATTTTTCAGCACACACCCATCTCCTCAAAACTTCCCTCTTTCCCTTCCTTCTTTGAATCTCAAGCCTCTTCTTTCTCACAGCATCCTTCTTCTCAAGCCTTCAGGGAAAGTAGAAAATTCCCATTACATGTTTATGCAAAGCAAATTGCCTTTTCTTTGTTTCAAACTCTCCAAGGCTGGCTAAGCCTTAGGACTTATTCATATGCATATTCAAGTAAGAAGTTTCAAATAAGAAATTTCCTAAACAAAAGAGCTTTCCAGACTGGTCTTCACATTTCAAAAGACTAGGAGAAGTTTCTGAGCCATATTTCTTTTACATGCCAAATCAAATCAAATTGCTATGCAGGGTTCGAAATCAGAGTACTGGTGCTTTCATCTGAGGGTATACAAGAGGAAAGGGGAAGAAAAAAGGCAATAAAAGATTTAGTTTCTCCTTCTGCGTAGGAAAAGGTGGAGGGTTGATTGATTGATAATCTGAAAGAAGGAGGGAGAAAGTGAGACAGAGAGAAAAACTCTTCAGACCAAAATGACTACAATGGACATAACTACTGTGATTGTGAGGGGTTTTTTTAATATTTGATTTTTCTACTTATCTGTATATTTTAAAGTTTTATATTTAATTTTATAAATGAAAGTAACATAAATCAAATCAAGATAGACTGCAAAGTAAAGATAGAAATAAGGTGCTCAAAAATAATACTATCATTGGTTAATAGATAGACAGGTAGACATAAATATAGAATTGCCAATTAATCATATGTGGCATCAAGATCATAGAATGTCTGGGCATTAAATAGTCTGGGAAGATTATTGACTGAACAAGTGACTGAATAATGACCTGAAAAGATCTATTTAAAAAGTATATTTTAGAGGGTACTAAAAAGCATGTTTCTACCTTTACAAAGTGGAAAAAATTTTAAACCAAAAAAAAAAAAAAAAAATTACACCACAGCAATCATTCCTAATAAAGAACATAGCTGAGATATGGGTATAAAAGACCTTACTGGTTGTGGTATTGCTGATACCAAAGGGCAGAGAGTGTTGCTCCATGGGGCGTATCTGGCCTTTAAGCATATTTAATTTGATATACAATTAATAAAAACTGTTAAATTATATTCTTTATTTAAGAGTAAAGACATTTATAAGATAAAGATTCAGATTTTTTAAATTTGGAAAATATGGCAGTAGGCTTTTATTTCTATTACATAGTAATGTTACTGGAGAGTAGGTTCTTATCTCATCACAGAAAGAATTCAGAGATGAGACACAGAGGTAAGGAAAGCAAACTGAGGATTTACTAAGTGAAGTACACTTTCAAGGGGAGAGTGGGCAGACTCAGGTGAGTGGCTGCCCTGAGTTTCTTTGGCAAGCTGGTTATATGGGCTGTGAAAATGAATGCGAGGAATATGCATTGAGGAGGGAGATGTTTGGGGTCATGTTTCCTAATTTTCAGCCCAACTCACCTTCCACAAGGGAGGAGGGATTTTGGTCCTTATTTAGCCTTGATCAGAAGTGTTATGGCATTGATTCATGATGGGAACATCTTATCTGCAAGGCCAATTTTATTGTAATGAGAGCATAATGAGCAAAAGTTACATTCAGAAGCTGGAGATTCTCCCCTTTTCCCATCTTTCTTTGTCTGCCTCCAGAACCCTTGTCACTCAAAATGTGTGGTTTCCTATCAGTCCAGAGGTTCCTGCTTTTCTTTGTCTGCCCAAGAAACTCCATTCTTTACAAGATGTATGGTTTCCTGCCACATAAGCCACCCCCCCTTTCCTTTGATCATATCTAGCTGTCTACCTGTCCTAACAGTAACAACAGGCTAAATAACATTCCTCCCAACATAGACAAAGCAGGGATGTTCCAGTTAAGTGATCAAGTTGGCAGGTGGCAGAGCTGGAGTGTGGCATTGATGACTCTGGGTAGGGCAGATGTTCAAAGGACAATTCTTTCTTTTTTTTTCTTTGTTTTCCCTTTACCCTGGGCAGGTGTGTTCCTAGCCTTTTTGGAGTATCCTCTACTGGAGAACTCTGTGCACCTTGGCTCAGGCTTTCTCCTCCATTTGCCCTCTTACAATTCTCCCTAAGTCATACAAAGTGGTCCACCTCTGTTGGGGTCACTTATCAGGTGATTTTTGTTGGGCAACATCCCTTTCAAGACACTAAAATTGTCTCCCTTTCTCAGAGTCCACATTTGGCCTTTCCTCTACCAATGGTAGAAGGACAGACAGGTTGCTTCCACTATAGCCCCTTCTCCTGGTACCTATTGTTTCTGGTCTTTGGGCCTCTGTAGATACTCTTAAACAATAGAAAAGGCCACATTTACCTCCCTCTTCATTGGCAGAGATTGGATATCTTTTACAGTACATATAGTCATCTGCTTCCCTGTATTTATCATAGCACACATATAGTGACTTGATCAAAGTACTTATATTTGGTTCCTCCTTTGCTCTCTAGCTCTTGACCCATGGATCAGCTGATCTCTTAATATTCTGGTAATTGCTTCAGAGTCCACTGGATCCAGGAGGCACAGAGAGTCAGAGGAATTAAGTCTATTTCCCCTGTGTATCTGAGCCACAAGGGTCTAGCACAAACTTCCTAATGGATGAACAGAGACCCTAGTGCAATTCATTTAAGAATACAGGGAACATGGAGAGGACTTGTTTGCAGAAATGATGAGCTGTGCCTGGTTGACCACCTAAGCCACTTGTGTTGCTACATAATGATGCTCTACTTCTCTGTTGAGTAAAATGTTGAGTTGAGCTTGCAGGGGAAAATGTGCCATAGCAAATTGACCATGAATAAAACAAATTTACAAGTTTCTCCTGGGTGTCTGATTATCTAAAAATCTGCCAGGAAATTGAATTGCCTGTCAGCCACCCAAATTATTTTACTAGCTGCTATTGAAATTCTTGGTGGAGTAGGGTTTTTAAAAGGAAAAACAGGAAATGAGTTGGAAATGATTGATCAAACTTGAAAATAACAGTATATAGAGTTGCTTCTTTCATGCAACAAGGACCCCTTCCATTGCCTTCATCTCTCATCTATCCAAAGAAGGGAGAATCAAAGTCAGAAGACCCATTTTAAATGGTACAACTGTTTTTACCTGAGGTTTGTTTTTTTTTTTTAATTTTTCTTTTAATGGAGAATTAAGAATTGCAATCATTTTAAAATCTGGCTATATTTTTCTCCTATTTAAATTAATTGAGTGAAATTAATCCATCAATGAAATATGAATTAATGTAAAGAGGAGTAACACAGGGACTTCCCTGGTGGTCCAGTGGGTAAGACTCCATGCTTCCAGTACAGGTGGCATGGGTTCGATCCCTGGCCGGGGAATTAAGATCCGACAAGTCTTGTGTCACGGCCAAAAAATGAAAAAAAAAAAAAAAAAGGAAAAAGAAAAAGGAGTAACACAGAAGGCACAACTGTTCTAATGTACACTAAATTTGTATTATGATGTTCAAATTCTACCAAGAAGCTTTTTTTTTTTTTTTCCTTTAGATGATTCCATTACCTACTTGTGTTACCTGGCTCTGCCCTAAGGACACTATTGCCCCTCATGGTTGCATTTTCTCCTCATTTGCCTGGTCACACAGACCAGATAAATGTCCTTCTTGTTCCTTAATACTGCTTTCAGACTAGTCTCCCTCACATTTCCCTAAAACCACCAACGTTGAAACTCAAGGTATCAGATTATATCACCAGTATCCCTTATTGTTGCTATCAACTACAGAACCCCATGTAATTTCTTCTCACCTCTAGATGACCTTATCCCATGGTGCACTGTCACTCTCTCCAACACTACTCCTGTTTTAATTTATAGTGAGAGATGTTCCTTCTAACACCTTAGATCCACATTTTTGAAACTAATCTTTTTCAAAGATTTTTATCCCCACCCTACTTTAGTTACTCACTCCCAAAGTCAGAACTTGAGAGTATGTCCTAATCATAATTCATCAACACCAATAACTACAACCCTTTAATAATATTATGTCCACTCCACTCTCTGAATTCCACCTTCAATCTCCCTCTAGGATGCAGCTTCTTTAAGACAGTAGCACCTCTAATCAATGGATTCTGTCAACTTCTCACTGTTCCTCATCATTTAATGTCCTTACCTCCCTTCTTACAAATAGTAATTTTATGGTCAATTGTTGTAAACACTTGCTAATATTTTGACTTCCACTCCTCTCTCACTTCATACTCAATTGGTAAAACCAAGGTCCTATAAAAACGAACCTTCCACCTATTCCATGCTTGCAGCTTAAATGCAATAGAGAACACACAACCACTCTGACTGGTCTCTTTTAAGTTTCACAAACAAAAATCTCACTTGGAATTGTAACGATGCCAGGCATTCCCACTTTAACTTTTTAATCATGTTCCCATTTTCTTAGTTAGCAATTTCACAGCTTCTCTCTCAAATCCTCCAATAAAGCTTTTCCATCCTCATTCCCAGCTGTTGATATTGCTTCTTACCTTTCAGAGAAAATTGAACCCACCAGAAGAGTATCTCCAAACCACTCCCTCCAACTTACCTATCCACCTACTAGTATTTGTACCCTTTTATTCTGTCTTGCTGCCCTTTACCATAGCTTTATCTAAAACCAGTCCTTGTCTAGTGTGTTAGATAGAGCCTACTGCTGCCTTCTGCATTCTCTGTCTCCTCTTATGCCCATATACTCACATCCTTTGGGAAAATCTCCTGTCTCTACTCCAAAATATATATATAGTATTCCATGATTTCTGATCACCTCCAGCACCAACCATCAATGTCTCTAATCTGAATTATTAGCCTCCCAGCTGGATGCCTTGCTTCTAACTTTGCCTGTTCCCCACCCCCTACCCCCCCACTATTCTCAGAGAAAGTCCATTACAATTCAAGTCTGATCACATCACGTGACTCCTCTGCTTAACTCTGCAGTGGCTTCCTATTTTGCTTAAGTGCCTCCATTCCAGAATGGCCTCAGTGACTGCTTCACTTTCTGACCTTATCTTCCACACACCCCAGTCCAGCACTGGAGATGCTCCCCAACCTTCTTTTAGAGCTTATGTCTGGAAGCCCCTCACCTGAATAGCTACACAGCAAATTCCCTCACCTATTTCACAGCTTGCTTCAGATTTTGACCTTCTCAATGACCACGTATCATGGTCACTCTGTTTTGCCTCAGCTGACCACTCATCTCTGTCCCTCTGCTTCTGTTGTTCCTTATTTTACTCTATTTAAATGTTTTTCATAATATGCAGCACCTTCTAAAGTATCAAATATGTTACTTTTTTGTTTAGTTTGTCATTTATTTACTATTTTCCACTCCAGAATATAAATTTCTCAAGGTCAGGGATTTTTATCTGGTTTTCTCACTGATGTGTCCCAAAAGGTCTAAGACATAGATCCATAAAGGCCTCCTGGCATAAAGCAGATCAATAAATATTTGTGGAATCTGTAAACACTTTCTTATAACTGGTGTTCTGTACTGCTGCATGTGTAACTTTGCTTGGTTTGATTGTTTTGCACTATAAACATGAAGGTATTCATATTCTTCATCATTTAGTAAATTTAAAGGTATTTCTTTTTCTTAGTATGTTTATGCTTTACTTTATATTCCAGTTTATATTTTCTTCAATTATGACAATTATTTTTTGTTTCAATTATTTTTCAATTATTCTTTTTGTCTTCACTCTTTTGCTTAAAATTTTTACCTCCCATTTAACTTATTTTGTTTTGAAATCCCACGTTGGTCAGGGCTTCTTTGGCCCACCTTACAGACGATCCAGATAGAAGGGATCTTTGAGATAATACACTCTTAATTTCTTTATTCATAGGTAAGAAAGGTACAGAAAGGTAACAATTTTCTGTTTAACAATATAGCGGCTTCAATTCTCCTGGTTCTGTTGCTCGTCCAAGATGGTGTATACATAGCTTATTCCATCTTCCCTCTTCCATGAGACTGGCATTGCTTATCCAGCACAGCAATCTTTCACAGGCAGACTGGAGGAAATGGGTCATAGAAATAGAGACCAAAGCATACATTCAGACTTTTTTTTAATAACACAGTGGGAGTTCAGACAATAAACTCAAGACTACTTTCCCTGATATCAGCTCAGAAGAATAGTGAGGGACTGAGCTGAGACTGAGGGGACAGTGGTGAGCTCCAATTACCTCTTTAATACAAAAACATTGCTTTCCAGGCAACATTTAAAGAACTTAAGTTATAGGACACAAGATGTATTATACCTACTGAGCAGCACAGTCTTATAGGCTACTCTTGACTGATATTTATTTCCCTTAAACTACCATTTACTCAGCCCTTACTCTGTGTCAGGGATTGTTTGCTTCACACTCCTCAGCGCCTTTGCATTAGGTACCACTATTATCCTCATTTTACAGATGAGAAAACGGAGATCTAAATAATTTAGTGAGTTGTCAATTGTTAGAGATGTAGTAAGGGTGAGCTGAGCCTAAATTTGAAAACAAACCACTCTGCCACAGTGCGCTTCTTACATTTAAGAAGGAGGTGAGATTAAGCCTGCTTTAATATTTCTAGCTTCAAGTTTTGGTTGGATTGAGGATTGGGACAGGATCACTTAGAGACAGAAGCACATGAACGTACTGATGAGGAAAAACTAAAGTAAGCCGGGTTAGACGTCATGTAAGATGCTAATAAAAATCGTTTATTTTAAAATTTTGTGCAAGCTGTACAAATTTGAATTTTTAATATTATTCGATTGGAAGACTCTTCATGAGATGAGACCTCAGTGATATTAAAAATAACATTTTTCACAAATACCATTTTTCACAAATACCATTAGTGACAGGCAATTCTTAGGACTGCTAATACATAAATAAATACATTTTGGAATATTAGAGAACTTTGGGGAATGACATGTGTCTCCTAAAATCATTGTCCTTTGTCCCATCTAATGAGAGGTACTGTGTTCCCACCAGAAAAAGCAGTTGGTTGTGCATCAAACCGAATGTGGAATGATCAGGATCGCTGAAAATTTGCCGGCCTGGCAGTGAATTAGTTTTTCCGTGTCCTCAGGGATAGACTGCCCTGTGAGAATTTGAACCTATCAGTTAGCTGTCAAATTTCATTTGACACCTCATCCAGAATTTAAAAAGGGCTGCCATCTGAAGCGGAGATGTCCTTGGAGGAAAGGAAAAGGCTATTTCTTTATAGGCCAGCAGGGTCGAAGCTGCCAAGTGCTTCTACTGAGGACAGCAAGCTGGCACCCCTGCTCCGAGCAAACTTCACAGATATTACGGCTTCCTAATGTAAGCAATTCTTTCTCAGCCCCTAAACTCATTTATTTTTCCGTCTCTCTTTTATAGACAGAGGGCCCCCACAGGCATGAAATCCCTAAGGGGACATTTAGCACACCTTGCAGAAGTGCTGCTGGAGTGTCAGTCAACAGAGGTTACAACTTGTAACTCTGCTGTTTCTGATCCACAATTGAGTTTTCTATTCTCTCCTTGTCTTCTTCTGGACATTTTTTATTATTATTATTGTTTTTACCCAGAATGTCTTGCAGGCCTGCCCCATCTTGCCAAATGAGAGGTTTCCCATTTATTTATTTATTTACGGATGAAGTTCATGGTCAGGTCCTTTCTGCACACCCTGCGGAAGTGTTCCTCCCTGGACGTGTTCTCACACTTTGTTAACAGGTCGCCCCTGAAGCTGATGTTTTCTAGTGCCCCCCCCCCCCATATAGCCCTACTCTGGCTAACTGCTTTAAACAGCTTGTTTGAGAGAGGGCTTCAACAGTTTGGAAACTTCCCTGAGACAAGGACCCCTTGATGGATTCATGATTGACCTCTTGATTATCCGTGGCCATTCGAAGAATATTAAAAGGGCAAGGCAGGAGAGGTACATTAGCCGCAATCAATCTGCTGCCCCCCTCTCCACTCCCTCTCTCCTTCACACAGACTGATTCATCAAAGGACATTTGCAATGCCTCATTTCAGAGATCCTGGCTTCAAAGCCAGTCTTTATTTTACAAAGAGAAAAATACTAAAGTCTCTCCCTAGATCCCTTCAGGGCCAAAGTGGGGGGAAAAATCATCCTCTAATTGTCACTTCTATGCTAGCTCTGGGAAGGAAAAAAAAAAAAAAAAAAAGGTAAGTGCCTCTGTAAGAGCAATCATTTGAAAAGAGTAAAAGTAAAATCACTCACTTTTGTTTTATCCCACTATAATTTCTGTGTTAGTTTCTCTGGGCTAGTCATTGGTACAAAATTTGGACTCTTAGGAAAACACAGAGGGCATATAAAGTTTTTAATTTAAACATTGGCTTCTTAAGTAAATGAAGTTCCTGCCTTTACAATCTAATTCACACAGGGCCAATTTTATTCTTGTTCCATTATTTCATTGAACTTCTGTGATCCTAAGTCTCCCTTTGAAGTTGGTTGGAACTCTGAGCACAGATAGATTCCCTGGGTCTTGGAGTAAAATAAGTAATAGATCTGTAACCTCACAGTTCGTAAGGCTTGCTCACTTTCTCTCTCTTTCCCTGAGGTCCTTGTTTCATGCTCTGGAAATGGCTGGAATTTGTATAACTTGTGAGGTTTGATATGCCATGCTAACTAGTTAAATGATAGGAATTTCAGTGAACAAAACAATGTACATGCAAAACAGAAATTAAACTGAAGTTTTATTATTTATGTTCAGGTTATCTTTTTAGACAGATTAAAACTATTTAACTATAACTCTCTCGAAGAGAGAGAGGGAGAGAAACATTACACCAAGTAAGCATATGTAATCTCCCAATATGTGACACTCTTGAGGAAGCAATTGGTTAAGGGGTCACAGAAGCTAAATTTCCACACCAAAGCTAATCATTCAGTCTACGTGACTGCTGGTTCCCATTTCCCATTTCGTTTTAGCTCTGCCTTGGTGAGAAATGCCATAGCTGATGTTCAGTAGCCACCATTGGGACCTTGGCTTCCCCATCCCTATGTAGAGTTACGAGGGCCACAAGCTCATTATGTGTTCTTATGATAGAGATGAAGAACACATCAGGGTGTGGTGAAAAAAAAAAATCACTGAGACAAGAGTCTAGATTAGGATAACACATTGTTCCAGTTTGCCGTGATCAGAATGGTTTCCTGGGATGTGAAACTTCAGTGCTAAAACTAGAAGTATCTTTGGAAAACAAGGACAGTTTGTCATCGTGGTCTTGAAGCTTGGATTCCAGCACCAGTTCTAATGCTTCTTCTTTATTGACCTCCCATTCCTTTTTTCTATATTGAGTGGGTAAGACTAGATCAGAGACTTTAAAATTTATGGTCAGAAGCCAAATCCAATTCACACATCAGTTTTGTTTGGGCTACACCATGATGCAAAAACAGCATGAGATTTTTCATATTTATCTTGATTTTTATTTTATTTTTTGAAGCTTGTCTTGAAAAGTAAGAAGGTGTGGTAACAAGAGGTCTACATGTGTACCAGGCAACAGTAATCATCTGGAGTTGAATAGCATCTACTCATATGATATGGACAGAATGTGCTTCCTCACTCTTTTGCATTAACCACTCAGCTCCTGTAGGCACTAGAATATATAGCCTCTGGACTAGATCAGTGATTTGCAATCAATCTGCATGAGACCCACCTAGCTTGGAATAATGGCCCTTGAGCAGATTTTAGGAAAAAAGATTGCTTCTGTCTGATTCTCAGTGGCGCCTAGGTATTAATGTCATAATAGCCTGCAAAACAAAAATGCCTGTCTTATTGGGATCCCCAAGGAGACTTAATAAAGCTTAGGGGATCTCGAAGATCTCCTGTAGCTCTAAGACCCTGTAACTAAAAGGTGGAAATTGCCTAGTTTTCACCTCTCATTGAAAATACTTGTTGTTTTATCCTTTTAATCACTGAAATACTTCCTACTTAAAATATGTCAGAAGTGTAAGCCTAACCAGTTTACGCTGATTGCAAATCAAGTGTTTCCTCCAATATGCTTTTCTGAATTGGGAAAAATGGGGCTCTTGGAGATCAATATGTGGCATTCTGCATGTTGTTATCAATTGGTGATTAAGTGAAAACGGTTTAGCTTAATTTGCTTTGAAAAGCTGTGCTTGCGCTGATAAAGTGTAGAAGTGTTTCTGAGATGAGATACAAGGAACAGATGTTTAGTATAAAATATTGATAGCACAGAGCAGAGATAAGCTTGGTATTTAATTTGTCTTAATATTTCCATTGCTACAAATTCAACAGCTTTTATCTTACTGGGTAATTACAACCCCCACCCTGGCATAAGATAAGATAGACTTTTTACAGTTTTCTGTCACATTTAAACTCTCCATGCCCCGCTTCTCTCTACGTTCTTTTTTCTTCCCTTAGGTTCTGGTTTCTTTAATTTCAATTGCAATCTTCAGTTAAAAGATTAGAGAACTTGTTTTTGCAGAAATTGACATCTTCCTTCCCTTAAAGTATTTAGGGTATCTGGTCATGCTATCCCTAAAAAGGATATACATATGTTAGGATGTAGGTTGGCTGCTTTAGGAGACCACAGAATGTAGAGGTGCAAACAGTAGAGGAGTTTGTTTGGCTCTTTCTTTTCATGTGACATTCAGACCATCTAGGGGGTCTCTACTCCACATGGTCATGTAGGGATCCAGGCTGGCCAGTAGGTTCTGACCTCCTCGGCACCTGGCTTCCTTCACTGCATGAACAGCTGGTGCTCCATTTGTTATTGTTTTTCAGACAGGAGGAAGGAGGTCGGGGACTGAGTGGGTAAGAAGTCCAAAGCAAGCAACTTGTCTTTAAGAAGGTACCCGCAAGGTGTACATATAAATTCTGCTCATTTACTATTGGCTTTTCGTAAAAATGTTCACGTCCAACTGGAAGGGAGAACAGAGAACCCTTTTACCAGTGGAAAAAAAAAATAATCTTTCTTGTCTAGCAATATGGCAAAACAGATATCCTGAGAGGCCCTCCTGAAAAACACCAAGATGAGCATCATAAAATAATATCATGATTGTGTTGCTGGGATCAAGGTCATGAAGGGAATCACCAAAGGACAAAGGAAAGAGGAATAGAAATTAAACAATGAGTGGAAACAAAGTCTGTGAACAGTGAGCACACATCTTGGTCCTCTTGGGTGGATATGAGCCTTTGGCCCACCTGTCATAAATTTTCAGGAGGAAGCCAGAATAGGACTGGAGTAGATCCACGTCAATAGTGACCCTTGGTTCGTGAAAAAAAAAAAAAAAAACAAAACACTACATGTAAAGAAAAACACCATGAATTTAAGCATTCAGATATTGCACAGATAAGGACAAATATGAGCTTCCATTCAAGTATACCAAATGTGCCAGAAAATGAGTGGCATGCGAGTGAGCAGAAAAAATAAAGAGTTAGATCCTCAAGTACTTTAGATCTCACCGTTATGATGTAAAGAATAAAAATGCTCACACGCATTCATAAGATATATAAATATATAAAATATAAGATGGAACCACAAAATGAGAAACAAAAAAGAGACTGTAAAAAGGAGCAGACAGATCTGAAAAAGAACAAAAATTATTTAGAAATGAAGAATACAACTCTTAAAGTTATAAAAATAACTCCAAAAATACAATGACAAATCAACTCCAAAAATACAATGACAAATCATAACAGTAGCATACATACAGGAATGGGGCTGGCTTCTGGAAGGAGATAGGAAATAACAACTCTGGGTGACACTTCATTTCCTGGGGTCTAAGGGAATGCTCATTTGGGCCCCGAATATCACATATTATCTTCTGAAAAGAGTTTTCACCCTTCGACCACAGTCACTGGGGTTCAGTCAAGGAGGCTAGGCAAATTTGTTCTTAGTAAGGAGTTTTCTCCTAAGACAACCTGAGTAGACAACTTTTACATCCTTACCCGAGAAACAGTTTTTGATCTTTAGAAGTCCATCTCCAATTCAGAGGAGAGTATTTGCTTTACATTTGCATAACTAGAAGACTCAGTTAGAGGTGGTTTTCGCAGAACAAAGGTGCATTCTGCCTAAAGAAATATGGTGTTGAAGTTTCTGACACTTGGGAGGTAGAAACCGCTTGGCTGCTGTTGAGTGTCACTTTCCCTCTCCCCACCCTTGAGTTTATATCTAGTAAGGTTCAAAAAATCCTCGGGTCAGAAGCCAGCGGGACACTCCACAAGCCTTGGTTTGAAGCACTGAACACATCAATTTAGTAATTCCTTGCTCTCAGCTGCATGAAAGTCAACCAAAAAACTTAAATTTAACAGGAAGCTTTTTTCTCCATAGTCTACACTTTATAATTACAAAACAGACAAAAAGGGGCAAATCAGGGATTCATTTGTTTTAAAGGAGTAGTCAGAATAGTACTCCTTATGCAGTGTTTAGTAAATGCACTTGGAGCTGATCAGTCAGTCAGTTAGTTTATAACCATAAAATTCTCCCCTGAATGGTCCAGTGGAGATCACTGCTCTTCCTATAGCTCTTTGTATTTACAGAATACTAAAATTACATTATGTCAGGTTTTCTTATTTAATCCTCATGAACCTCGCTGCTACAGAGTTTATTATCACCCTAATTTATGGAAGAGGAAACTGAGACTCAAGCATAAGCTAATACATTTGAGAGCCATGACTTGGGTCTCCTCATTCCTCCTTTTATAAAATCTGTATAATTTATATTACACTGTGCCTTCTTCTTTACTTATAGCTGTAGTGTTTAAGTAGAATGTATTTTTTGAAAACTTGTAATTCACAGTTTATATAGTGACTCTCAGTTTTGCAGAATCAGTTAAAGTTTATGGATAGTGGATAGTTATGTGTAGGAAGTCAGGAGATCTGGTGGTTTGTAAATCTCTGCAGTTTACCAGCTGTATGATATTGAGCAATCCTATAATATCACTGGGGCCCAGGTTACTTATATGCATTTGAAGGCTTTTTCTGTTTGTTTTCGAAGAGATGGTTACTAATGGTTCTTCTGGTTAAAATAATTTTATGACGTTTGTATACTTTATTTCTAAAATACATTACTTTTTTCAGTTCAAAACAAGTTGTCTCAAGATTGCCTTTAAAAAATAATTTCAGTGTGTACCGATTTCTGTCTTAGTCCTTCCAAGTTGCTATATCAAAAAATCCACAGACTGAGTAGCTTAAACAACAAGCATTATTTCTCACAGTTCTGGAGGCTGGGAAATACAAGATCAAGGGGCTAAAGATTCAGTCTCTGGTGAGAGCCCTCTTCCTGGTTAATAGATTGCCATCTTCTCCCTGTGTCCTCACATGGTAGAAGGGGTAAGGGAGCCCTGTGTGATCTCTTTTATTAGGGCACTTATCCAATTCATTAGGAGCACACCCTCATGACCTAATCACCACCAAAGGCCCCACTTCCTATTACCATTATATTGTGGGTTAGGATTTCAACATATGAATTTCAGGGTAGGGGGACATATACATTCAATCCATAAAACAATTTTTTTCCATTTGTTTTTCAACAGATGATTACGAATAGTTCTTCCTGTTAAACAAATTATATGGCATTTATATATTTTATCCCTCAAGAAAAAGAAAAGAAAGCCCATACTTTATCTGAAGCATAGGTTGCTCCCAAGTCAAAGTTTTGTGATAAAATGGCTGCAGACCTCATTTTGTAAATTTCTTCATCTCCTCAGCAATGTCAGTGCCTCCATGTGACGTCATTATTTTCCCATCTTTCCCAAAGAATCATATTAACACCTGATTATCCCCCATTGAAGACCTGTGAAGAAAACAGGGTGAAAAGTTTGACAGTAACATTTATTTAATGTATTAGAATAAAATATTTTAATGAGTTCCCAGAAGCCAGAGATGAGGGGATTTTTCTTCCATTTATTTGCAGGTATGCTCCAAATAATTTCTCCTTGTTTCTGATTTGGTGAGAAGTTTCACGTGTGAAATTTCAACTGAGCACACCATGGTACTGTGGCAAACATCTTTGACATTGGCATTGAAAAATTGAGATTAGTTTTCAGTACTCTAAAAGAGCCCTCCTGTGACTCTGGAAATGTGCCATACAACTTTCTTCAGCAGAATGGATAGGTATCCATTAATTAGACATTATTATTAATGTCATGTTCAGCTGCACGCAAAAGGGCAGAGTACAGAAGGGAGGGCAGGCATGATGACTTTGATGATACATGGAAGCTTTCATGAATTACTTAAAGAAAATCCCTACTTCTTACCCTGTTGCATACAATAATTAAACGGTAATGAATAATTGTGAGAAAAGAAAAGAACATATATGGATTGGGTGTATTTCTTGCTTCTTTTTTTAAAAAAATATATTTTTGTTATTTTACAACATTGGTGAGAAACCACTGAAAGGTTGCAGAGGTTTAGGGAATTACATGATTTGAAATGTGTTATGACCTTTCTTTACACCTATTTGAAGACCTCCTTCCTAGATTTCTCAGGGACCATATTGATATATTTCCTAACTCTAAACTCTGACACATGATCATGATGAAAAAAAGAGAAATTATCTTTGAGTATGATAATCTCAACGTCTAAGTGTCTGTAACATACAAGGGTATATTATGAGTCTACAATGGGGATATTTCACAAAGTTAGGTGAATCACGTTGTGCTATTTGTAGTGGATTATCAAGTGGGCCTCTTTGGAACACATGTTGGGCGCCCTATATTAAGTGATCCATACAACAGACTTAACGCTGCAGTCCTTAATTTGAAAAGAGCTTTCAGAGAATGGATACATTTAAATGAAGTCTGCAGGTATGATCATACTGGCATATTACATACTGTTGTGCATTATTTCTGCACTAAAGATCAAATATAAATATAAAACCTTTGGTGAAAAACAACAGATAAAGTCTTAATGTAGATGGAAGTAGTAGACATTCCTTCCAATACTAACACCTATCTGATAAACTAAGCTTTCTAATGATACACGTGCTAGCAGAGATGGTTCAATGAAATCTACTACAAGTGACTTTTGCAATTTCACATGCATAAAGAAGTATGTGACCAATGCAGTAAAATCATGAAGGGAGTTGGTTTGCTTGTGATCAAATAATTAGGTTAAATTTTGAAAAATAAGTAATACACCAAATAAATAATTGATTACCATTAATATTTTTTATAAGGAATAAGTGGTCAAATTTACATATTTAGAACATTGCTTTAGTGAAAACATAATAATGGTTTGGGATTAACAGTCCCAATATTATGCTTTTCTGTTAATGGGTTGAGAACACTTGAAAATATGTACCTTTTTTGCACTTTTTCTGTGTATTATTGTAATAATCCTAATCTGAAAAAATCTGTATATAATATTATAAATCAACATAAATATCCATAAATATATGTGTATATTTATGTTAGAAACTTTAGAGCAATGCGTTCCCTTGAAAGAATACCTAAGGAAGGCTGAGTATCCTTCAAGAGAGGATATATGCCAGATATATAATTTTTATTAAAGATATTCAGAAATGCACACTTTGTTTCTATGTAACCGAGCATGTGCATTCTCAGGCCGTCTATTTTTTTACTTGCATTATCCCCAGGTTACACTTCAGTACTTTTATTTTTAAACTTCTATGTGAAATTCAGTGGAAAAAAAAATCTGAATCCCTACTTTTTAAAGTAATTCACAATTTATATACAATTGTCTACATTATTTTAAGGCAGATTACGATTTACTAAAAACATTTTTGTCTCTGAACTAGAGTTTACATGTTAGGTCTGTTTTGCTGGGGCATGCTTTCTGAATAATTTCTGCCTGAATCAAGGAAGCAAGAATCAGTGAGAGAAGGAATGTAAAGTTCTTCCTAGCACAGGGTGCATCCTTCATCAACATAGCTCTTACTGTGATCATCCACTAACATGCCCTTAGGCCCAGTTTTCTTTTGCCCATATGTGAAGTAGAAGGGGAAAGAAGTAGTAAAAAATGTGGTGATGGCCATTTCCTATCTCCATCCCTCAGCTTTAAAGTTTGAAGGCTTTTATTGTTATTTCAAAGACGAATTTCTATCTTACTTAAGTAAAACTTTTTTTGCAAAGCAAGGCTTAGTTCAATGACTGTTGGAGTATTTTTTAAAAATCACATTAATGAACTCCAAATGCCTGAGGTTTTGGCTTCTTTGTTTTTACGTTGTTTGTGTATGTAACTAACTCAGGGTGACTGTTATGAGCAGCAACATTGAAGGGAAGGAAGGAGACTCCAGACCTCGAGAATTCAGCTCTACTTCTAATGTGCTGTGCAACATGTACAACTTACATAGCTTCTCTGATATTTACATCTGTCAAATGAGGGCATTTCTTCAAGGTCCAATTTCTTTAAATTTCAATTTTCGAATTTGATGGTATAATCCCAGTTAGCCCTATACAGAAAAGATTTATACATTCCACAGCCTCAGTCTTCCCGATGCTGACTACTGTTAAGGAATGTGGCTAAAATCAGTAGATGATTCAAATTAAACATTAACATTAAAATAATTAATACCACTTACCTAATGATAGTGTAATCAGTAAGGGATGTCTATTCAATAATAGTCATGTTGTGGGTAATCTGATGAAAAAATTGGTAAAACAAAAATACCTAAGTTTTAAATACATGTCAGCAAATTGTGGTTTACTTTATTGGTTAAACATCACTGAGCGTCATTGCTGCAATGTAATAAGTTAATCTCAAAGGGTACACACCTCTCATTTTTACTTTCCTTGCATAGAAAAGACTTAAGGTCGTGATTGTCAATTGAAATTTACAAAACCAAACTGCTGCTTCTCTGCAAAGTTACTTTTATTCATTCTTTGCCAGAAAACTACAGTGTAGGGATAACAAAGACACAGGGATCTGTTAAATTATGCTGCTTTTTGTTTGTTTGTTTGTTTCATGGAATGAGTTATGTATATTCTGAGAATAGAAAACTCACAGCATGTAACCTTTTCAACTTTCCACAGATTAAAAAACATACTGCTTTGCTTTATTGCATTCTTGTTATTGCATCTTGTTATTGCAACAAGGGACATATTTCAGCGGAAAAGGGCAAACCAGGAAATTTACTCATGAAAACCAATTTATATAAGCATACGAATAGTATAACAATCCCCATAGTATGTCTGGTATTCATCTTGAGAACTCTTGGGAACACATAAGTAATCCTCAGTGCAACTTCAATTGGGCCTGTGTTTTAGTATAGAAAGTGAATGAGGTCAGTCCTGGATTTATTATTATTATTTTCTCTCTGGCATCAAGTCAACCAGTGTGATAGCCTGTGAACTCTTTCAGCATTCTCTCTGAAAAATCAGAGTGTAACAGGGTGTCAGCATTACAGATCAGTGTGGGAGATTGAGCAGACCTGAATTAATAAAGGTCAAAATTGTCAACAGGAAGAGTGTCTGGTGGCATGTGAGGACTTGCACTTAAACAGCATTTGAAAGGCAAAAAGTAGCTCCAGAACAGAACCCAAGGCACCTGGACAAGCCAGGGATTTCCTGAGAATCATCTCAAATAAACACCTACTCTTAAATAATTTTAGAACATTCCCATTTCTTTTCCTCTCTATCCTTAAATGCTCAAAACCATCTCAGATCCCAGAGTGACCTAAGGTGTCACAGTGAGGGAAATGGCAGTTCTGATCCAGTCCCCACGTCTGCCTGTAAGAGGCGATGTCCTTGCTTGCCCCCACTTCCCCGTTCAACTCTGCTTTTTTCTTTTTTTCACAACCAATGATGTTTTCACAGAACTTTGTAGAAGCAAACTGTTCTTCCTCGGAATTGTGTAATTTGACCACTGATTCCTTTCTACCTATACCATTATCTTATCATTTTGTGTCAGTTCCATCTCTTAAGCAAACTAAGAATCTCAGAGGGGATATCTTGTATTTATCTTACATGCTCTAGAGTGTTAATTGAGTCCACATAGGTACTCAGAACATAGGGGGATATTTTACTTTGGTTCATGAGGAAAGAAATTTAGTTATATTTCCAGGGAAAATTTAACATTTTTTAGCCTTTCCATCGATTGTATCCTTCAAAATCACAAGAGTGTCAGTGTTGTTTCAAAATAAATAAAACCATTTGGTACTTATACAGGAGTAATAAACATGTGGGATGTAAGATTTTCTGAAAGATTTGGATTTCTCTATAAAGTTTTCTTTTCCTCATTAGGGCTGTTTGCCAGATTCCTTGTCCCTTGATCTTTTATTTAAAGAGCAGATCTAGATTCCCTTATAGTTGGAAATTTACCTCTGTGTTTCCAAATTCTGTCACTCTCTGGGTTCTTAGTTTTTTGAGAGTGTGTTTGTGTGTGTGTTGCCCTACTGGCACCTACTTTGTGATGCCCAAACAACTTCCAGATTATTTGAACTGAAAATAAAAATGACTATAAAGCTACTTAAGTTTTGTTTGAGAAGCATGTCAGTACATTTTATCTCTCTCCTCCACCCTCTAACTGTCTTTGTAATATTCAGCCTAGAAGTACCCAAATTCCTTCAGCCCTCCAAAATTTCATGTTTTGTCTTATAAAGGACGATTTACTAGTTTTCTTCAGTAAGAAATAGTTTATTTGGGAAGCCTAATATAGCCTAATATAGCAAATGCCTTGTTGTCTGTTAGAGAAAAGAGTACTAATTAGCAAAAAGCATAAACTGAAATATGGTCTGTATATACTTACCAGATTGGTTTAATACTAGGGTCCTTTGCAACTTTCTTTTGTCTCAAGACTTTTATTCCTATGCGACAACATCCTGGTAAAAGTTATACAATCTCCTTTAACTGCCATTTGGAGGGGATAATTATTTTGTAAGACAGAATAGTCTGAAGATGCCATCTCAGTGACTTTAAATAAAATTGCAATCCAAAAGCTTCTTTATGATTTTCTTTTTTCTTTCTTAGCATATTAAGGTCTCAGGGGATGAAAATGTTAAAGCATGCTATCTCCCCTAACTTTTCTTTTAAGCTTTTATCTTATAGGTAATCATTATCTGAAGTTAAATGGGTTAAGTGATTTTTTTTAAATGGCATAAATTGTACTTTCTCTCATAAAGCACCTTTTGAAAGTTAGTTTCTTACAGTAAAGTCAGATAGTGTTGTTAGTAGCCAATTACTATGTGATCTGGTTTTAAAAAATGAGTAAATAATTCAACTTTGTTCTTTATAAAATCCTACTCTTAATATCCTCAAACAGTGATATATTAAAGAACATGAAATTTTTTAATAACATAAAAAACTAACACTTTCTACCATAATACAGTGCAATGTGAAGTATTAAAGAATGAAATTAGAAATTCTCTACAGCAATCTCCTCTTCTTTAAATAACATTTTTTCCTGATAAAAAATAAGATATCAGTGAGAAAATACTGAAAAACTTATGAAGAAACACCATTCACAATCCTATCAATGTCAACATTTATAAAATACTTTGTTTTTTTTATTTGCACACACAAATATGTGTTTATACTCCTGTATGTGTGTTCACACTTGTGTGTGTGTGTGTGTAAAATATTGGATTGCATTTTTTAAGATGGCAGATTACAGATTGCATATTCTGAAGCCTATTTTTATATTTAAAAAATAAGCTATGCAATTCTATTTGCATAGAATTGCAAAATTCTATGCAAATAGAATTTTGCCTAGAAATATTTTTTATAAAAACAAAATTTCTTATAAAAAATTTTAAATTTTTTACAAATTTCATCAATTTTATAAAAATAAAACTTTTTATGATTGTACAATATTTAGTATTTAATTTTTAAAATAACATATTTGAGAGTACTTTCAGGTTATGTCTATTTTGCTATTATGTATAGCTCTTTTTTTTTCTTTTTTACCCTATAGATTCCTTTTTTTGTAGATGAAATGTCAAGGTCTAAGTCAGGTACATTTTTACAATTTTTAATAAATACTGACATATTATACACCAGAAAGATTGATTCAAATCACACTGCCCCAGTGGTTTATGATTCTGTTTCATTGTTTATGTTCATATCTTTTTCTTAAGATGTACTTATTTTTATATCATACATGCCATTTATATTTTGTTTATTAATTATTGCACCCATGTTTCTGTTGAGGTATTTATTGTTTTCCCATTGAGGCATAATATTACTATTTTCTTTAAGTGTTTTATGAGTATTTTTCTCCACTTTTGCAATTTTTTTTTAGTTAACTTACTAAATTAAAAAAAAGTTAAGCTTTCTAATAATATCAATGAGTTATTAGTATAAATCTGTTTTTTAATTTTTTTTCAAAATCATTTCTACCTATTCTGGTTACCTATAATGTGTGCATATAGTGTATGTGTTTGTGCAGTACGTGTATACATAAAAAGATAGCTTTGTAGACACAGAATGCCTTTAAATCCCATTTTCTTCCCTTCTTTCACTACTTTTTCCTTGGCTAACCCCCTCTCTCTTTTTATGCCCTCATTATCATAGTTTCATGATAAAGCAAAATATAGAGGAAACTGAGAAAAAATATATTTCACATATTTTTTTACTGCCCTCATGTTATAATGGGTGTGCTCACTATAAAATTGAATTGTATTTACTTTAAGTATTGAAAACAATCTTTAATGCACCCTAGTTAAGGTTGTTACATAAAGAAAAGGTAAAAAGAAAGACATTTTAATATTAAAACATGTACCTCTCAATTTACTTAATCTAAAATACAATTATGAAATTAGAAATAAAAAGTATATAATAATCTTTTAAACTTGGTGGCTTATTCTATAAAGAAGTATTAGCAAGGATATACAAATGTTAGGAAAGATTGACCCATAGGGGTTAAAAATGAAATAATAGAGAAATTTACACAATGAAAAGTAGAAATGAAATTGACATCAATAATATAAAATTTAAAATAGTGATATAGAATGAACATATAATTAGACATTTTGTTTCTCACTTTTTGGTTTGCAAGAAAGATGGAATATTTAGTGTATCAGTTCTAAACCAACCCTCAGAACAAGCTGTCTTCCAACAGATAAAATATCCAAAAGAAATAATAAAATTAGGATTGATTATTTTAATAAATTTATTTTCACTGTTCTTTCTTTCTCCCCTTTCTAATATTTTGATCACTGAGTGTTATACTGACATAGATTCTAATTACTGAGTTGCAAGACACTGAAAAATCTTCAACTTTCTCTTTTTGTAACTAAGGAAATTGAGACATTGCATGTATAACTTGCTTAAAACCACATTGCAAGTTGTGGAAAACTTTTTTAACCATATATTAGGGGAAAAGAAAGACTTTTCAAGACAGCTCAATTAGTTGTCCAATTTTGGGCAGATATATAGCTTTTACAACAACTTGAACACAAAGTTTCCTTACATGTAAATAATACAATTAATATTATATATACTTCATTCTATACATAATTAACATAATTAACACAACATACTAACAATGTACAAAATTAACATAATAGGTTATTTATTTATTTAGAAAATATTTATGAGGCACTAATTACGTGTCAGACTTTGTGACTTATTAAAAAATTAGTCAACATGTATGTGCACAGGTATTTAGACAATCAAGTCAATGCAAACATATTTTCATCAAATTCACTATTTTTGGAAGTTACCATGTGTGTTAGTTTAGGTTCTCCAGAGAAACAGAACTAATAGGAGATATATACAGTGACCCCTCAGTATCCTCAGGGAATCGGTTCCAGTACCCCTATGGATACCAAAATCTGAGAAGGCTCAAATCCCTTATATAAAATGGTATTTGCCTATAACCTAAGCACATCCTCCTACATACTTTAAATCATCTCTAGATTACTTATAATGCCTAATACAATGTAAATGATATTTAAATAGTTGTAAATACAATGTAAATGCTATGTAAATCGTTGTCAGCACAAAGCAAATTCAAAGTTTTCTCTTTGGAACTTTCTGGAAGTTTTTTGTTTTGTTTTGTTTTGTTTTTTAACATTTTTGATCTGTGGTTAGTTGAATCCACTGATGCAGAACCTGTGGATATAGAGGGCTGACAATGATATTTACTATAAGGAATTGGCTCACACAATTATTGAGGTTGACAAGTCCAAAGATCTGCAGTCAGCAAGTTGGTGGCCTAGGAGAGCCTATGGTGTAGTTTCAGTCTGCAGGCTGGTAGGCTCGAGACCCAGGAAGAGCTGAAGTTTCAGTTCAACTATGTAGGCAGGAGAAAACCATTGTCCCAGCTTGAAGGTAGTCAGGGATGAGGAATTTCTTTTTACTCATAGCAGTATCAACCTTTTTGTTCTATTCAGGCCTTCAACTGATTGGATAGAACCCACTCACATTATGGAGGACAAATTGCTTTACTCATTCTATTGATTTAAATGCTAAACTCATCTAAAAACACCCAAAATAATGTTTGAACAAATGTCTGGGCACCCTATGACCTGATCAAGTTGATACATAAAATTAATGATTACACCGTGTTTTCCTCAACGTTTTTCATTATGTCTCCACAACCTTATACCAAGGATGCTATGAAAAGATATAAGCAAGAGTTAGATGGTGAAGCCTTGTGAAAAGGCATATTACCATTAACATCTTTTGAAACACAAAACTTGGTTATGTGATTACTGTATTACTGTAATAATTGGTTAATAAATTACTATAAAAAGTAGGAGAGTGATTGACAATAGAATGATCCCCTAATGACTGATATGGGTAGTAACAATCAAACTTATTGATTACTTGGGTCCTTAGGAAGCAAGTATGAATATGAATAAGAAACAGTTTTAAGGACACTGCACTCTATTGAAGAAATCAAAATAAGAGGGCACAACAGATGTAATTTGCTATAGTATGATGATAATCTTCAAGTCTTTAAAAGCTTCTGATCTCTGTACTTTAAGTGAAAAATTTAAAAGGACATAAACCAAAAGCTCAGTTTTGGAATGGGGCTATGAAATCTGCAGTGAGACAATATCTTTAACTGGATATTCTAGAGGGTTCCTGGAAAGGTTTCATCTTTTGCCAGGAAGCACACTCCTCTCCATCTTTATCTGAATATCTACAGAAAATTCCTCTTTCTGTACCAGGTGACCCAAGGCAACTGTGTGATAGAAAGTGTGCCTTCTTAGCCTTTAAACCAGCTTTCATTGTATTTCTCCCTACACCTTCAGGTGATCTATCCCTTCTGCATGCTCCTTTATCTTTTCCTGCTGCCAGGACAGGTTGTCATGGAATTCATTTATACTTTTCTTATTCCAGATAAATGCTACCAGCAGTTGCCAGGAACTACCTGCCATTAGAAATATCTCATTAGACTTGACAGTGAAAATCTCTCCTACGTGGCAAATGCTAGCTGGTAGACTGTATACTGATGAATCCATTTGAATCCATTTTCAGCCAGTGGGTGAACATGAATTAAGGAACTGGATAGTTCCTAAGAGCTGCCCATTGTATAACTCTCATTACTTTTTTATGGGCTAACCCAGCATGAAAATCATTCATTAGCAATGAACATATTTAATTGTTCTTTCCAGTTCATCCCTTTGTACATTTTAAATAGATTATCCTGGCTGGCTACACACCTGAAATCAAAAAGCAGATGCTGCCTCTAATTGGGAGACTCAGGCAGGGTACTTAAAAAACAAAGAAACACACTTCTTTTTATGATTTTATGTCAACTTTTGATTGTGTCTGGAACATGATGAAATGAATTAATAAATTGCACACATGCATTCATAAATAAATTAATGGATGAATGAGTAAAAAATTACACTTCAATGCCCATATTTATTACTAAAAGAAAGAGAACAAAGAAAGGTGATGATATATTTAAAAGGAGGAGTGACTTGTGACTGCAAACAAGCAATTGTGGAAAGAAAACTGGAATCTCAGATTTCTACACTTATTTGAGGCATAGTGGGCAGTCAGTGAAAAATTATAACTCATATGTTGCCCCTATCAGGAAAGAAGGAAGGAAGGAAGGAAAGAAGAAAGAGAGGAAAAGAAGGAAGGAGGAAAAGAGGAAGTGGAGGAAAGAATAAAGAATTCATGAAGATTGAAAAAGGCTGTAAAATTCTGAAAGTTCTACAAACAGAAATATAAATAGAGAGAAAGTTCTTGTAAACTCATGTAGTATTCAGTATATTGGAATGCTTTACATATTTTGCTGACAAACATTTGAATTATTGTCAGATTATTTTAGGGATATTTGAACTTCAAGTTTACAACCTTGACGTGGCTATAATGGAAAGAATTTAAACTTCTTTTGGGTTACTCATTAGTGCTTATGCATTAATTTAAAAATATCATCAGTTTCTGTTCTAATGTCAGATATGCTTCTTGAACAAGTTATCTTTAAAGGTACTATTATTTTTCTATTATCTTAATTAACAGTAAACAAACCAGAGTTCACAAACAGGAACAAAAACTACTTTTAAAAAATATTCCACATTATGAATGGAGGAAATTAATGTAATCAAATTTTATGCTCAGATACTTTGGCAGTAAAATTTTAGCTTGACAGAAAGTGTTCAAAGTACTTGAAAACCATGTAGTGATAAGTATAGCAATAATCTGCGTGACGAGTACAGTTGGGTAATCAGTGGTTAAATGAAATTTCGTCAGCTCGTATCACCAAGTTTTCTTCTCTACTGGGAAAAAAAAAGCTTCCTTTTTAACATTGGGGAAAAGACCCTGTAATAGATGAAAAATTGAATCAACTGAACCCCAAATTTATTATTTGAAGCATATAACAGAAGTTCTAATACTTAGACACAGAAGGCTGCTGGTAAAGCATCTTCTGTTAGCCTCAGGCTTGCATAAATGGCAGCTGATCAGCATATAGTGCTCTTGAGGGAGGGAATTAATATGAGCAAGATCAACAGATTTGAGGAAGTAGAGTTCCTCAAGCTGACGAACAAAAGATACACAATATTTCAATAGGTTTTCAAGTATATGTGAGGTTATTTAGCAAAAAGTAATAATCATTTTTTCATCGACTCACTTGGGTAAAATAAGAAAGAGCAGAAATGATAAAAAATAGAATTTCAATTAGATAAGGAACAAATGTCTGTAGTAACTGTTACATGCACCTTTCACTTAGCATTTATTTGAGACTCGAAGTTGTTAATTTTATTCTTGTGACAGTTTTCATTACCTCAGTTAGGTTGTAAGCTCATTAAGGCTTGAGGTATTGTTTGTGTGTGTGTTTTGCGGTCAGGGGAGAATAGTGGGTAGATGTATCTTGATTATAAAATATGTTAAGTAGAAATAACTTTTTATTTTGGCATTGAGCAATTTCAAGATTCAAAAAAATTCTGGTTTTGGATATATTTTGGATTTATTTTTTGCTTGGGGTAATTTTAAACTTAATATCACCAACATAGTACAAAAAATATCTGTAAACCTTTCATCTAAATCTGCCTATTCTTAATATTTTATTTCATTTGCTTTATCATTTATGTTCTCTCTTTCTCTGTCTCATACCCTCTTTATATATGTGTATAGAGAGAATTATTTTTTTCTGTATCATTTGAATGTAAATTTTATACATCATAAATTCTTCAGCACAGGATTTCCAGAGATTAGGGATATTCTCTTATATAACCACATTACTGTTGTCAACTTCATAGATCTACATGTATACAATACCTTTGTCTAAACTACTATCCACCTTCAATTTGGTCAGTGATCCAGTATCCTTTATAGCAATTTTTTTCTCTACCAGTACAGGATCTAGTTTAGGTTCTGGTATTACATTTACTAGTCATGTATATTTAGTCCCTCAATCTGGATCACTTACATATTCTTTCTTTGTCTTTAATGACATTGACATTTTTGGAAAAATATCCTCCCACCTTTTTAAAAATAGAATATTTCTCATTGCATGTTGGTTTGATATTTGCTTGTTGACTAGATTGTGCTTATGCATTGTCACTTGTATACTGCATAGTCGATAGATCTTGTCCTTCATTTGGAGCCACACAGTGTCCATCTGTCCTCATCAATGGTGTTAATTTTAACATCTGGTCAAGGTGTTGCCCATTTCTCCTTTCTCTGTTGTATAATTATTGTTTTTTTCTTTTCTCTTCTCTTCTTTGTACATTCAGTTATTATAAACAAAACTACTAAAAAGAATTTAGGATCTGTTTGCGTTCTGCCATTCCACCCTACAACCCACTCTGCCCAAGGGTAAGGGTATATTGCTAAATGCTCTCTTCACAAGTACTTAGATTAGTTTTTTCTCAGTTATAGGGTTCACTTGACATATGATTTTAGGGTTCACTTGACATATGATTAGACTCATTTGTTTCAGTTTGCTTGCAGTTTTTTCCCTTCCCATTCTTATTAATGTAGTTAATATTTTAAAATATGTAGGATATTAACATGCTTAAAAAGTCATAACTGTACATAATGGTATACTCAGAGGAGTGTCACTCTTTCTCTTTTCCCTTCCTCCACCTCACCCAGTGTAGTTAAACAACTTCATTTTCTCCAGTTTGTGCTTCTTGTGGTTGCTTGTAATGATAAGCAAGTGAATGTATATTTTCTCATTTTCTGTTCTTTTTTATACAATATATAGCATTACATGTATCTTGTTTTACACTCTGCTGTTTCACTTAAGAGTCTGTCTTGTTAATAGTGTCCTTCCTCATTCTTTTTCACAGCAGCATAGCACTCCACAAATTCACCCACTCTCCTATGCTTGGAGACTGAGGTAGTGTCCAATATTTTGCAATTACAAATAATGCTTCAGTGAATCACCTTATTCATATGCATATTATTACTGCATTTTTGTATTTTGGAGGTATATCTTCAGGGTAAGTTCCTGGAAATAGGACTACTAGATTGAGAGGTTAAGTGCAGTGTAGTTTGATAGAATTTTTTTTTTCTTTTTATTTTTTTTATTGGAGTAAAATTGCTGGACAATGTTGTGTTAGTTTCTGCTGCACAACAAAGTGAATCAGCTATATGTATACCTACATCCCCTCCCTCTTGGACCTCCCGCCCCTCCTTCCCCCTGCATCTAGGTCATCACAGAGCACCGAGCTGAGCTCCCTGTGCTATACAGCAGGTTCCCACTAGCTATCTATTTCACACATGGTAGCGTATTTATGTCAAACCTAATCTCCCAGTTCGTCCCATCCTCGCCTTACCCCGCTGTGTCCACATGTCCATTCTCTACGTCTATGTCTCTATTCCTGCCCTAGGGTTGTGCGTTTTACATTCCCACCAGGAATGTCTGAGATTGCTTCTCCACAGGCTCTCCAACACAGTGGGAATTGTCAAGCTTTTGAATTTTTGCCAATCTGATAGTGTAGAAATGGTATCTCAGAGCAGTTTTAATTACACTTCTGATCGAGAATGAAGATATCTTTTCATATGTTTAGAGAACCATTTCAGATCTCTTTTTTATGGATTGTCTGTGCAGGACATGTTTTTAAAAATATCAGATTATTGATTTAGGAGTGCTTCATCCCTAACTCAAGGACAAATACAGAAAATAGGCACACATTTAATAAACAAGAAGCCAGAAATTAGGATGTCAACAGGACCTCATTCCCTCAGAGACTCTAAGGAGACTCCACTTCTTCTCACTTCCAGCTTCTGGTGGTTGCTAATATTCCCTGGCTTGGGACCACATCACTACAATCTCTGACTCCATCCCAAATTGTCTGTTCCACTTCTGTGTGTGTGATCTCCCCCTGCCTCTCTCTTATAAGGACTTGTGAGAGCATTTAGGTCCCACCCGTAAAATCCAGGATAATCCTCTCCTCTAAACATTCTTAATTTAACTGCATCTTTTGTTATACAAGATAATACTTACTGTTTTGCCATATATGGTAATATTCACAGTTTCCAAGGATTAGAACATGAACATGTGTTTTGGGAGACACCAATAAGCCCAACATGTATGGATAATCTTAAATAATATAAAGAAGAAGGAGGAGATGGGGTTTTTGGTATCAAATATGCTCTGGGTATTTGGAGGGAAGGAATTGTGGGAAACAGGACACAGTTACTCTCTTGTATGTCACTCTCACCATTGTCTGGAAGAGAAGAGTACCTAGACTATCAGAGCATCCAGCTGAATGAGATTTAGTAATTGTTTCTGTGCTTTAACTGGCTTAATCTTTTTGTTGTAATGTGCCCTAATAGCAGAAACTGCATTATAAATTTATTTAAAAAAATAAAAGAATCCATCTGAGGACGTCTGGATTATACAGTAAGCACTTTTGAAAAGGAGGAACAACGCACTATAAAAACTTGAAGCTTCTAATGAGCTTAATTTGTGACCTTGGCAACAATAGCAAACGTGTGATTGTAAAGCTTTCTAGAAGGGTGAGATCACAGTACTTCAGGCTTGATGATTCAGCTGAAGACACAATTCAGAAATGATGTCATTAAGACTGAACATGTGTTTGAACCACCTTGTACTTATTGCTGTTTTTCTACACAGTTGATCTTAAAAGTCCACCTTTAAATGTCATTGTAAAGGAGAAATGTCATTTCTCCTTTGTTTGGGGATCAGGTCATACGATTGGTAAATATGATTGCCTTGAATATTTTCGTAATGCCTGTCCATCAGAAAGTTTTGTCTAGTACTACATATTGTGATTTCAACAAGATGTTGTTAGCCATATAGAGATTAATATCACATTTTACAGTATATGCTACAGGCATTTGGGATACATCGATGAATCATTGAATCTTAGAGTTGTCAGGGAATTTAGAGATAAACGAATACAACCACTCATTTGATTTGATGCTTGAATAGTTTTTCCTACACTCTACTAAGAGGGCAGCTACATATTGTTGGAATACGTCTAGTTTCAGGGAACTTACTACCTTTCAGAAGAACCCATTTTATTTTAATGGTCCTGCATTAAGAAAAAGTCATCCTACATAAAACATTAAGTTAAATATTTCCTTACATACCTTGCAGACAGATCATTTACCTTTTCTAGTCACCTCTTTTCCAAGCTGACAATCCTGAGGGGCTTCTACAGTTCCTAATGGGTCCCTGTTTCAAGTTATCATTTCAGACCTTGTCTAAACCTATGGATATTGCCAATGCCTCTAAGTCTTTAGTAACATTGACTGCAAAGAATTTGTGTTTCCATGTTAGATGAAAGTGTGAAGAAACTATAAAATAAAAGAATGGGAGGGATTTATGGGTTGGGGGCTTTGGCTGGTGCTTTGGGCTTGAAAGGTCTGTGGAATTCCTTAAGATCTTGGACTATTGGTATGTATTTTGCTTAAGTCAGACAAGGAGTCTGTATTATAGAAACTATAAAAATTCAGAAGCGTCTCACGGAAATGAAGCTTAGGAATGTAGCCAACCTTCAGAAAGGAATTAGAACAAGGATCTGTAGAGCTTTAAAACATCCATAAAGTTTGTCCATTCATCCTTTTTTTCTTTTTCTTTCTCGCTCTTTATCAGTATCCATCTTATATCTTATTTCCTCTATAGACCTTTGGTTTGCTTTATCCTTTTTCTCTCTCTGCAGACTGGCTTATGCAACATTCCTGGCTATCAGTTTTACATGTTTTCTTTAAGATTTTCTCACATCATCCAACTGTCCTTAGTTAGAATTTCGAATCTAAGAAGAGATAAGCCACCTGTCCCAACACAGTTTAGAGCAAGTATTCTCCCCCACTAACCAGTTGGAGCTGAGATCCTAGGGACGTGGGGTGATGTTATTCAACAGCACTCCTGGAAGCTCACGCCTAGATCAGAATCAGACAATTTCAGGAGAAAGCAGATGGCTCTAGACCAGGGCAGACAATCCTCCAAATGTCTACCACAGGGAAGGGCAACTTTAAGTTTCCTGGAGTTTGAGAAAACAAATTTCTGTAGGAGGTAACTATGTTAGAGACTGAGGATACAAAAGCAACCCCTGCGTTGTTTAAGGCTTATTTTAAGCTATTGAAAAAGTGAGAAAGGACATTTAACTTTCTTTTCTTGTCTACATCAGTTTGGAAAGGGATTCAGAGCAGAAAAAGTTTCCAAAAATAAGTTGTGTTTTAACTTTTATGAATCTAGTTTGGTGAACTTAGGAAAGGACAGAACCTCAACATATAAATGTCTTAATACATTCCAAGAGTAGATTTGTTTTGTAGGATATTAACAATTAGGTAATTAGGTTGCATTTTTTCCCTATATTTATCATATTTCACTAAATTTTAGGTCTTTTACTGTTAAGTTATATCACAACCTACCTATACTTACCCAGTATTCCTTTGCACAGGGCTTGACATTTATCCTGATTGAATTCATGACTCGGCATAGCATTCCAGGTTAACATGACTTTTCTGGATTCTGATTCAGTAATCCAATATGGTAGTTATCCCTTCAGCTTCATGTCAACTGAATATATGATTACATGTCATCAGGTAGTGATGAGGCATTGAAAATAAGGAAGCAACTGTAGTAAAATGATCCTTTGACAGGGTCTTAGTAATCTGTATTCTGATTTCAACTATGCCATCTATTGCATGAATTTGGGTAAGCCATTTAATTGCATGATGTTCTGTCATGCGTAAATGGGGTAATAAACAGTTTAGTAATTATACATGGAAATAGCAGCTAAGAAGTGGGCAACTGATTGAAGTTCTTTATAAATTGGTAACATCATTGAACATCTCTAGTCTTATGTATCAGGAAGTACCAGATGGGATGAATTGCTACAGTTCTTGCCGCGGGGCAGCCTCATCTGAAGGGCCAGTTGAATTTTTCTTTGCAGCTTAAAGAGGATATGAAGTTGCAGCTGTGAAGCACACCTTCACTGGAAAGGCAATTTCCTCTGTACCTAGCATCAAATGTATTTCAGGTGTCAGATGGTGCCTTTAAGGCACTAGTCAGTACATGCATCAAGCCTGTTAAAAGTGATGCCAGTTAAAGGAATTACATTACTTTGATTCTGAGACAGCTCTACTGATTGCAAGGTGGCTTCTATAGTGAATACATGCTGTTTTAACTTGTGCAGCAACCCCATATCTTTCCTTATGTTTTTTTTAAACGGTACCCTTATTTCCCTTCAGGTAACCGCTGCTTTTCCATCTCATTTCATGTAGGACCAAACTATTGTCCCAAAGGACATGACACCCTTGACCAAATAGGAACACACCCTCACTGACCACAGCCAGAAGGTGAGAGACAAGCGTACAACTCAGGTTAGTTCAACCAGACTTCTTCTCCAGATAATTTAAATATTGAGTAGAATGACAAAGACAAAACCAATTGATACCGAGTTATTAGTTCTTGCATTAGCTCCTGCATACTGTCCCTTGTTTCTCTCCTTCTCAAGGCCTAGATATTCAACTTTTCTCTTAAAATCTCCAAGCCTCTTTACCCATTTCCAATAACGTCTTGCTTAAGTAGGCTCATGCTTGTTTGTGTTGCTTGCAACTAAATAACTAAAACTGATATATTCCATGATTTTAGGAAATGAAGAAATAAGCGTTACAAAAATCAAGAGAATGCAACACCTAGATGGCCTAAGGGACTCTTGCTGAGTTGGAGTCCCCGTGAGTTCTGTGCTTTTCCCATTTATGCCAGGAACACACAGTATCAGCCCACTGCTCCCATGGTTCCTCGCCGGGGCTCGTCACATAAGCCTCACTTTGTATCCATCCACACCATACCCCCGCACATCCAGTATCAGCCCAGATCAGGCTTTCTCCTGAGCACTGGTTTAGAATTGAAATGATTTCCCTGATCCTAGCTTAGCCCCTGCTTCCTTTTGTTACCGAAAGTGGAGTCCAGCTGCTCACGGCTCAGAAGACAAGTACTTGTGAGACAAGGTTGGTGGAAAGGAAAGTTTGCTTTATTGTTGAGGTCAGCAACCTGGTGGTGGGGAGGGCAGGCTCATGTCCAAAGGCCAACTCCCCCGTTGACAGTCAGTGGGCAAGAGCTTTTATAGGCGGAGGGAGGGGGCTACATGCAGAAACAGCACAGTCAGCTCTGACAGTCATCTTGAAATTGGTCATGCAGTGGTCTGATCAGCATCCTCTTGATTGCTTTAAGTACAGTTCATCTTCAGTTCCAGAACTGGTTTGTTCCCATTTCTTTGAGGCCAGTTCTCAGAATTGTGGCAGCTTATGTCATGATTACAGTCTGTTCATCATGTAGATAACTTCTTCTACCCAGTGGGGGTTTCAGTATCAACAAGACAGTTCAAATGATATGGCTCAGAATATTATCTAGAGCCCTAGTGGAGGAACTAAAGGTCCTTGACTTTGTTTAGTGACTAAACTATTATTATTTTTGTCTGTTGACTGCTTTCCTTTGCTTCTGCATTTGCTCACTTCTCTGATTAAACTTATTTTTCGGCTAAAGTTTTTCCACACACCAAAGGCAGGTAGAAGACATGGGGTGGGGGGGAAGGACCATAGGGTCCTGCTCCGTTTCACTTTGGCCAAATTCTTTCCAAATCTCAAACTCATTATTAAAATAAAATTTGACATGTTCTCTGTGAATCTATGAGGGTTCCTAATATTATAAAGATACTTAGTATTTGTTAGAGAAATTTGAGCACAGAAAAAATTTTCTTAATGTAACTATAGCAAAAGTCCCTTAGCATTGCCTAGCCCTGTATGGCATTGAGAAATACATTAGTTATCCATCACTGCATAACATGTTACTCCAAAACTCATTGGGTTGAAACAGCAATACATCATCTCACAGTTTCTGTAGGTGTGGAATATGGCCAGAGCTTAGCTGGGTCCTATGCTTCAGAATCTCTCAAAAGCTGTAGTCAAAATGTCTGCAGTATCTGTGGTCTCATTTCAAGGCTCAACTGGGGAAGGATCTACTCCCAAAGTCATTTATATGGTTGTCTGCACGATTCAATTTCCCAAAGGACTTTGAACTGAGGGCAAGTTCCTCATTGGCTATTGGCTTCTTGACTTGTTGGCCTCTCCATATGGCATCTGGCTTCATCAGAGTAGGCAAGTCAGAGGAAGGGAGAGACAGAGGATGAGCAAGACGGAAGTTATAGTCTTTTATAAGTTAATCTTGGAAGGGATATCCCTTCACATTTTGCATGCTCTGCTTGTTAGAAGCAAGTCAAGTAGCCTGGCCCACATTCAAGAAGAGATGATTTCGCAAGGTTATGAATACCAGGAGTGAGGTCAGGTCAGAATCTGCTTCCATAGGCTTGACCATTTTTTGTTCATTTATCAATATCATACAGTAGCTTAATCACCAAATCACCTTACACTGACAGTGGTAAGGCAGGAAACAACATAGCATTCACTTTACAGTGCCCTCATAATTCTGTCTTTTACAATAGTACCTCTATGCTTGTTGAAAGAAACTTGACATACATTTCATATTGAAATCATCTCATTGCCACTTTTAGTTTCCCTGTAGTGTGTTCCTTTAAAACTCTTAGTGCTACATACTGAAGTAATCATGATACAATGTGCTTTAGACATGTTAGAGAAGAGATTTCCATTTGGTTATGGTGAGATATTGCACAAGGTTCACAGTGACAATCAGCTGATCGGTCACGGTCCTCTGTCAGGGAAGATGTAAATGCAGTTAACTTGATTCTATTGGGATGTCAGTGATTCTAGGGCTCACAGTTTTGCTAAGCAGTTGAACATACAGAAGAATTTCCACATTTTTTTCCCCATGCACTATATAGCCAGTCTTTTTCTTTTCTATCATCATTTTTTTAGGATATTATCTTAATACAACAGTTCTCAGTTCCTCTTAAATCCAATTGTTATATGTCTGATTGCAGAAAGTTAATTGATTGGGTGGTGTGACTGTGTGTGTTTCCTGAATCTTTGTCTGCTTCGTCATGCATAAATCTAAGAATTTCATATTTTGGCAGTTTTTATTTCTAATTATGCTTGTCATTGTTATCGTCAGTGGCCCAGTATATAAATATTTCACATGTACTATGCTTTTATAATGATAGAAATGGAAGAGAAAACTTAAAATTTGAACCAATATCCAACTGAGTCATATATAGAAGACAAGCATGAAAATAACTCTGTGATGGAAAAGAGAATGGGCATTCTGATTAATTGAACTTTCTAGTTAAAAGAAACCAATATTAGAAGTTATCTAGAGGATATAGTAAATGTTTTCCATTATATCTAGAATTTTCACACTATAGCAATATAAGTTATGAAGCCAGGATATTTTAGAGAAGCTGCTGACATACATATTGTAATTAACGTTTTTATTAATTCATACTTATATTATTCACTCATTTAATACACAGTTGTGGACTCTACTATCTGCAAAAGATACCATACTCAGTGCTGATGAGCGTGAATAACACATAGTCCTTGTAATTTAGAAGTTCACAGTTTATTTAGATAAAACAAATGTAAATAAACATTTATATTATCTTATACAAAATAGTGATAACAGAAGAATGTAAATGTTTTGGAAATTGTTTGGCGCCCAAGTTCTTAAACTTGTGTATTTCATTAATCACAAAACTTGTTAAAAAAAATTCCTGTGAGGCTCAAATAGACTTATTTTGGTAACTATATGCTTGGAAAAACAATATATTATCACAATCAAATCATAAAATGTAGGTCATTTTTAACACCAAAAACGTAAGAAGGACATGATGTTAGTAAGTTGAAATATATTCCGTGCAAAGAGAAGCAACTATATTAATTTTCTATTTCTCTTAGCAACGGAATTAGTTACCTATTAATATTTCTGCTTGACAAATTACTTCAAAACCTAGAGGCTTAAACAACTAAGATGTTTCAGCTAAACAACTAAGATGTTTCAACTAAACAACTAAACTCTCTCCCAAAGTTTCTGAAGGTCAGGAACCTTGATGCAGCTAAGCTGGGAACCGCAGGCTCTGGGTCTGCCCAAGGCTGTAATGGAGGTGTCACTGAGGTTGCAGTAAGTTCAAGGCTCAACTAGAGGAAGATTTGCTTCCAAGCCACTCATGTGACTGCTAGCAGGTCTTGGGTCCCAATCGGCTGGTTGGCTGGAGGCTTCCCTTCCTTCCTCCCCTTTGGTGCCTCCACTTAGTGTAGAATGCAGCATGGCAGCTGGTTTTCCTCAGAGTGAGTGAGCAAGAAGACAGGTGTCAAATGGAAGCCGGAGTCTCTCATAGCCTAATCTCAAAAGTGACAGCCCTGGGCTTCCCTGCTGGCGCAGTGGTTGAGAGTCCGCCTGCCGATGCAGGGGACACGGGTTCGTGACCCGGTCCGGGAAGATCCCACATGCCGCGGAGCGGCTGGGCCCGTGAGCCATGGCCACTGAGCCTGCGCGTCCGGAGCCTGTTGCTCCGCAATGGGAGAGGCCACAGTGGTGAGAGGCCCGCGTACCGCAAAAAAAAAAAAAAAAAAAAGTGGCAGCCCAGTACTTTTTTTAAGTACTTCCTACTTGTTGGAAGTGAGATGCTAGGTGTTCCAGCCCACACTCCAGGGAATGAGTATCAGTAAGTGGGGATCTATGGGCCATCTTAGAGGCTGCCTATCACAGAAACCATACATCAGTCTTTTTCATGTTGTATTGCACCTCGTGTTGATGAATCTCCATGATAACTAAAAGGAGAAAAAAGAAAGGAAAGGGATCCCAAACGTAATGGTTAACAGTGTATTCTTACTTTTTAAAAAGGGGTTGTTAGAGTATCTGTTAGATAGAAAAAATATGAGCAAAAGCTACTAGGTAATACAATGGCAAGAGATACCAATTGGGATGGAGGTGAAGGGGTAGATACAGAGTCAGAGCAAATAGCCCTGCACAGGTGCTGCTGACCCTTATGCACCATGCTGAGGAGCTGGGGTTTATTTTGCAAGAAGTGTTTCAGAAGACCCTAGGGTGTCTAAAGTCTTCTTGTCATCTTTATGAATATAATGTTTGTAAAATTATGAGATAATAGAAAGTTGCTTTCATAAAACAACATCAGTAGGGTTGTTTAGAAGTTGCATATGTATGTCACTCAATGGCTAGATTCCCGTAAAGACTGAATCATTTAAAATTAAGTTTCTGATTAAAAGTAAGATCAAATCAGAGCCCTTTTCTAATAATATTTTTGGAGAAAAGCAAGCATGTCTTTTGAAAAATATTTTGCCATACCACATCAATAAGAAATGTTTAAGGGGAAAAAGATGAAGCATATTAAAATAAACTTAGCCTCCTATCATTAGCAAAATTGATCTCCACCCCCTCTGTTATGAGAATTTTTTATAAGAAATCTTGGTGGCCATCAGTAAAAGTTCATTCTCAGCAAAGGCATTGTCACATATTGTTTTAATGGTGTTCTTATTAAAGGGCATCCGATATCAACAGATATCAGTGAAGTGTCACTCTTTAAAATGTCTGAGAAACTCCATTTGGTTCCACTGGTGATCCTTTTTATGGCTTCTTCAGTGATTCCGTAAAATGCACATGTGATTAACCTCTCATGCATGTGTGTGCATACACACACACACACACACACATGTGAATGTACGTGTCCACACATATACATTGAGGGAAATACAACTCCATAAAGTATAACTTTAAAATACTTCAATACATCATCAGTAGGAAGGTAGATTCTGGCCTGCAAATCGCTATATTGCGTTTTGCTATAAATATCGTCATATCATCTTCAAATGGATGCCCAGGGGCACTTTTGAATATGCTTCTTGCTTGTGATATAAAAACATGTGGCAAGCAGTTTAAATATTAATCCAAACATATAAGTGTTCCATTTAAATTTTTATTGTTTTCATCATATAACTAGTTTACTTTGTTTCATATTTTGAAGGCACAAAACTAAGATACCATTTCTTTGTAAACTCTGGATTATCAGGTATCATTCTCTCTGCTCTGGATCCCTTAGTCCTAAAAAGATCAAGAACTTCTGGGAGTATACTCAATCCAAATGGTCAGCCTTCCTGGTTACAATTGCCTTTTAATATGAAAACTAGAAAATCCAGTGTCTCTCCTGGTTGATTCTCTTCTCCACTGTTGTTACTCCTGTCCCTAACAATGAGGCATCCTTGTAGAAAACCCATAGTTCCTCATTGTTTACAGCCAACTTGAAGGACTGTGGGAGTGCCTGAGTTATGTTGCCCCTACTAAACTCTCATAGTTTCTCCAGGACAGAAGAAGATGAGGACATCTCCCTCTCTCTCCCTCCCTCCCTCCCTCTCTCTCTCTCTCTCTCTCTCTCTCTCTCTCTCTCTGTGGACGTTAGTCCGTCCAAATCTGGGCTCTCTTTATAACAGTTCAAGCATATATTCTTAGATTTCTTCCAACAGCATATGCGTAGTGCAGAGGTGCTGTCGCCACTCAGAGAAATGGATAAAGAAGATGTGGTACATATATACAGTGGAATATTACTCACCATAAAAAAGAATGAAATAATGTCACTTGCAGCAACATGGATGGGCCGAGAGATTGTCATATTAAGTGAAGTAAGTCAGATAGAGAAAGACAAATATCATATGATATCACTTTTATGTGGAACCTAAAAAAAAGTACAAATGAACTTATTTACAAAGCAGAAGTATAGTCACAGATGTAGAAAACAAGCTTATGGTTACCAGGAGGGAAGTTGGGAGATTCAGATTGACATATACACACTACTATATATAAAATAGATAATTAATAAGGACCTACTGTATAGCACAGGGAAGTCTTCTCAGTACTCTGTAATGACTTATATGGGAAAATAATCTAAAAAAGAGTGGATATATGTATATGCATAACTGATTCACTTTGCTGTACAGCAGAAACTAACACAACATTGCAAGCCAGGAGGGGTCTATGATGAATTGAAGAACAGTTGACCCAACCTAGATCATTGTTACTGTGTAAGAATAAGGGCTCAAGTATGCCATTAGATTTTTTAAAGAGGAACCAGAAATCCTGATTTTTGTGCGAAATCTTATGCCTTAAATGTTGACAGCTAACTTATATACTAAGTAACTATATGGGAGTAAACTGAAACGTATCTCTCATACAAACATGACCAACAAATTTTAAAAACATACAGCGGACTTCAGATAGGACCTACCCATTTTGAGGGTGAACCTTAAGAAGAAAGTCAGTTTTTCTATTTTTTTCTCTAAAAGTTATCCTTGAATTTTACACAAATTGATTATAACTTTTACCAACAACATCAGTGGTTATAGATAGGGGAAGCCATTGTCAAACATTGTTACATCCTCTCCTTAGAAAAATGGATTTCTATCCAGTTGGCATTTTACAGAACAGTTTTTCTACCTTTACTTATATAAGTAGCTGACAATTTGTATCTCACAGAATGCCCTGTTACAATAACTTCATTAGAAAATGCATTAAATAATCAAACATAAAACCAGAGATAG
The DNA here is from genome assembly GCF_039906515.1 of Pseudorca crassidens. NCBI lineage: Eukaryota > Metazoa > Chordata > Mammalia > Artiodactyla > Delphinidae > Pseudorca > Pseudorca crassidens. The sequence continues at coordinate 150,998,651 of NC_090298.1, read as the reverse complement.
GTATACTTCAGGCAAAGAGAAATGCTTTTGTCCTCAAAACAGATGTCTGAGACATTTTTGCTAATAAAGACCACCAGACATACATCCTTACAAAAACATAGTATGTCCTAATGTGCAAACTAGAAATAGATGAAGTTATTGCAGAATGTATTCTTCATTTATATGTATCCCCTTACTTGTAAATCATGAACCATTTCTTGGGGGTAATATTAGCAAATGGGGAAAGTTAGTAGGGTCATTTTAGAATAAAAAGGAAAATTAATATTTTCCAAATTTAAACTAGATACTAAAGTTTCAAGATAAATAACCATGTTTCTGTCAATGAAAAATAATTGTAGGTAAAAAGGGGGGAAGTTGAATTAAATTAGTAAAAATGGTATAAGTAATATTGAATAGTGAATTGAGAATTCTCTTCTGATTCTGACTCTGAGAGTAACAGATCCTATGGGTAACACTGGCTTTAAAATTAAATTATTGAATGAGGTCATCTTGATAGTTCCTCCCAGTTCTTAGTTTCTGTAATTTTTTTTTTATTTTATTATTTTTTTTGCGGTACGTGGGCCTCTCACTGCTGTGGCCTCTCCCGTTGTGGAGCACAGGCTCTGGACGCACAGGCTCAGCGGCCATGGCTCATGGGCCCAGCCGCTCCACGGCATGTGGGATCCTCCCGGACTGGGGCACGAACCCGTGTCCTCTGCATCGGCAGGCGGACTCTCAACCACTGTGCCACCAGGAAAGCTCAGTTTCTGTAATTTTTACAAGTTCCATGCCCCCACCACCCCCCAGTATAACTTTCTGTGAATTCTTAAGACTTTTTGCCAGATCTTCCTCTCTTTCTTCCATCACTGACTTCATCCTTAGAATGGTTGTTTCATATAGAGTATGTGAAACACATTTAGGGAATTGTTTAAGAGTAATTGTTTGAAAATAAGTCAAGATTTGCCTTAGAGGTGCTCTTTAATATGTAAAAGAAAATGTAACTGATTTTAAGAAAACTACCCATCTCTAGTGCTGAGAAATCTGATTTTATTAATCACCTTCTTTATCTCATGTTCAGTAATGATTTATTGAGTGTCCACTATATTCAAACATGATGCTAGGTCCTTTTGAACAAAATTAGATCTGGACATTGTAAATGAAATAGATATGAACCATAATAAAATGTACAGTCTAATGAAGGAGAGAGCTATCAAACAAATATTCACATTAATAATGGAGAAAATGTTTTAAACAGGAATATATGATTATAGGTGAAAAACACAAGGAACTGTATTCAGTGTCTTGTAATAACCTAAAATGGAAAAGAATAGATTATATATATATATATATATATATATATATATACATGCATATATGTGTGTGTATCTGAACCACATTGCTGTACACCAGAAACTGACACAACATTGTAAATAAACTATACTTCAATTAAAAAAAAAAAAAAAAAAAGAAGATGGCAGAGTAGAAGGATGTGCGCTCACTCCCTCTTGCAAGACCACCAGAATCACAACTAACTGCTGAACAATCATCGACAGGAAGACACTGGAACTCACCAAGAAAGATACCCTACATCCAAAGACAAAGGGGAAACCACAATGAGACAGTAGGAGGGGAGCAATCACAATAAAATCAAATCCCATAACCACTGGGTGGGTGACTCACAAACTGGAGAACACTTAACCACAGAAGTCCACCCACTGGAGGGAAGGTTCTGAGCCCCACGTCAGGCTTCCCAACCTGGGGGTCCGGCAATGGGAGGAAGAATTCCGAGAGAATCAGACTTTGAAGCCTAGAGGATTTGATTGCAGGACTTCGACAGGACTGGGGGAACAGCGACTCCACTCTTGGAGGGCACACACAAAGTAGTGTGCACATGAGGACCCAGGGTAAGGAGCAGTGACCCCATAGGAGACTGAACCAGATGTACCTGCTAGTTGGAGGGTCTCCAGCAGAGGCGGGGTGGTGGCTGTGGCTCACTGCAGGGACAAGGGCACTGGCAGCAGAAGTTCTGGGAAGTACTCCTTGGTGTGAGCCCTCCCAGAGTCTGCCATTAGCCCCACCAAAGAGACAGGTAGGCTCCAGTGCTGGGCTGCCTCAGGCCAAACAACCAACAGGGAGGGAACCTACCCCACCCATCAGCAGGCAAGCGGATTAAAGTTTTACTGAGCTCTGCCCACCAAAGCAACACCCAGCTCTACCCGCCACCAGTCCCTCCCATCAGGAAGCTTGCACAGCCTCTTAGATAGCCTCATCATCCAGAAGGCAGACAGCATAAGCAAAAAGAACTACAGTTCTGCAGCCTGTGGAATGAAAATCACATTCACAGGAAGATAGACAAAATAAAAAACAGAGGACTATGTACCAGATGAAGGGACAAGATAAAACCCCAGAAAAACAGCTAAACGAAGTGGAGCTAGGCAACCTTCCAAAAAACGAATTCAGAATAATAACAGTGAAGATGATCCAGGACCTTGGAAAAAGAATGGAGGCAAAGATCGAGAAGATGCAAGAAATGTTTAACAGACCTAGAAGAATTAAAGAACAAACACCTAGAAGAATTAAAGAACAAACAAACAGAGATGAACAATACAATAACTGACATGAAAAATACACTAGAAGGAATCAGTAGCAGAATAACTGAGGCAGAAGAACGGATAAGTGACCTGGAAGACAAAATGGTGGAATTCACTGCCATGGAACAAAATAAAGAAAAAAAGCATGAAAAGAAATGGAGACAGCCTAAGAGACCTCTGGGACAACATTAAACACAACAACATTCGCATTATAGAGGACCCAAAAGGAGAAGAGAGAGAGGAAAGACCGAGAAAATATTTGAAGAGATTACAGTTGAAAAATTCCCTAACATGGGAAAGGAAATAGCCACCCAAGTCCAGGAAGCGCAGAGAGTCCCATACAGGATAAACCCAAGGAGGAACATGACGAGATACATAGTAATCCAACTGACAAAAAATTAAAGATAAAGAAAAATTACTGAAAGCAACAAGGGAAAACAACAAATATCATACAAGGGAAGTCCTATAAGGTTAACAGCTGATTTCTCAGCAGAAACTCTACAAGCCAGAAGGGAGTGGCGATATATTTAAAGTGATGAAAGGGAAGAACCTACAACCAAGATTTCTCTACCTGGCAAGGATCTCCTTCAGATTTGACGGAGAAATCAAAAGCTTTACAGACAAGCAAAAGCTAAGAGAATTCAGCACCACCAAACCAGTTCTACAACAAATGCTAAAGGAACTTCTCTAAGTGGGAAACACAAGAGAAGAAAAGGACCTACAAAAACAAACCCAAAACAATTAAGAAAATGGTCATAGGGACATACATATCAATAATTACCTTAAATGTCAATGGATTAAATGCTCCAACCAGAAGACACAGAATTGCTTAATGGATACAAAAACAAGACTCATAGACCCACTTCAGACCTAGGAACACATACAGACTGTAAGTGAGGGGATGGAAAAAGATATTCCATGCAAATGGAAATCAAAAGAAAGCTGGAGTAGCAATACTCATATCAGATAAAATAGACTTTAAAATAAAGAATGTTACAAGAGACAAGGAAAGACACTAAATAATGATCAAGGGATCAATCCAAGAAGAAGATCTATATATGCACCCAACATAGGAGCACCTCAATACATAAGGCAATTGCTAACAGCTATAAAAGAGGAAATTGACAGTAACACAATAATAGTGGAGGACTTTAACACCTCACTTTCACTAATAGGCAGATCATCCGGACAGAAAATGAGGAAACACAAGCTTTAAATGACACAATACACCAGATAGATTTAATTGATATTTACAGGACATGCCATCCAAAAACAGGAGATTACACTTTCTTCTAGAGTGCACATGGAACATTCTCCAGGATAGATCACATCATGGGTCACAAATAAATCCTCGGTAAATTTAAGAAAATTGAAATCATAACAAGCATCTTTTCCGACCACAATGCTATGAGATTAGAAATCAACTACAGTGAAAAAAATGTAAAAAACACTAACACATGGAGGCTAAACAATACGCTACTAAATAACCAAAAGATCACTAAAGAGATCAAAGAGGAAATCAAAAAATACCTAGAGACAAATTATAATGAAAACACGGCAATTCAAAACCTATGGGATGCAGCAAAAGCAGTTCTAAGAGGGAAGTTTATAGCAATACATTCCTACCTCAAGAAATAGAAAAATTTCAAATAAACAATCTAACCTTACACCTAAAGAAACTAGAGAAAGAAGAACAAAGAAAACCCAAAGTTAGTAGAAGGAAATAAATCATAAAGATCAGAGCAGAAATAAATGAAATAAAAACAAATAAAACAGTAGCAAAGATCAATAAAACTAAAAGCTGGTTCTTGGATAAGATAAACAAAACTGATAAACCTTTAGCCAGACTCATGAAGAAAAAGAGGGAGAGGACTCAAATCAATAAAATTAGAAATGATAAGGAGAAGTTACAATGGACATCACAGAAATACAAACCACCCTAAGAGACTACTACAAGTAACTCTATGCCAATAAAATGGATAACCTAGAAGAAATGGACAAATTCTTAGAAAGGTATAACCTTCCAAGAATGAACCAGGAAGAAATAGAAAATACGAACAGACGAATCACAAGTAATGAAATTGAAACTGTGATTAAAAATCTTCCAACAAACAAAAGTCCAGGACCAGATGGCTTCACAGGTGAATTGTATCAAACATTTAGAGAAGAGCTAAGCCCTATCCTTCTCAAACTCTTCCAAAAAATTGCAGAGGATGGAACACTCCCAAACTCATTCTATGAGGCCACCATCACCCTGATACCAAAACCAGACAGAGGTATTACAAAAAAAGAGAAAATAACAGACCAATACTACTGATGAATATAGGTGTAAAAATCCTCAACAAAATACTAGCAAACAGAATCCAACAACACATTAAAAGGATCATACACCAATGTCAAGTGGGATTTATCCCAGGGATGCAAGAATTCTTCAATATACACAAATCAATCAGTGTGATACACCATATTAAGAAATTGAAGGAGAAAAACCATATGATCATCTCAATAGATGCAGAAAAAGCTTTTGACAAACTCAACACTGATTTGTAATAAAAAACTCTCCAGAAAATGAGCATAGAGGGAACCTACCTCAACACAATAAAGGCCATATACGACAAACCCACAACAAACTTCATTGTCAATAGTGAAAAACTGAAAGCATTTCCTCTAAGATCAGGAACAAGACAACGATAGTCCGCTGTTGCCACTATTATTCAACATAGTTTTGGAAGTTTTAGCCACAGCAATTAGAGAAGAAAGAGAAATAAAAGAAATACAAATTGGAAAAGAAGAAGTAAAACTGTCACTGTTTGCAGATGACATGTTACTATACATAGAGAATCCTAAAGATGCCACCAGAAAACTACTAGAGCTAATTAATGAATTTGGTAAAGTAGCAGGATACAAAATTAATGCACAGAAATCTCTTGCATTCCTATACACTAACAACGAAAATCAGCAAGAGAAATTAAGGAAACAGTTCCATTCACCATTGCAACAAAAACAATAAAATATCTAGGAATAAACTTACTTAAGGAGGTAAAAGACCTGTACTCAGAAAAGTATAAGACACTGATGAAAGAAATCAAAGATGACACAAACAGTTGGAGAGATATACCATGTTTTTGGATTGGAAGAATCAATGTTGTGAAAATGACTATACTACTCAAAGCAATCTTCAGATTTAATTATTCCCTATCATGGAATCCCTATCAAAGGAAGTATATTCAGAAATCAACAAATGTGTTCCTCAGAGTACGTATAAAGCTATAGGACATGTTATGATCACTTAGGGAAACTGCTCAGAGAGAAAAGAAATATGTACTCAGAACTGCCTTAAGACACGCCAACACCTAAAGTCTAGGTAGAGGGGGTTAATCCTGCAAGTGGTAAGAGGGACAACCAGACAGATAATCAGGAAACATAATGTCCAAGGGAATATATAATTCAAGGGAGTAGAGTGTTTCCAGAAGGAGGAATTGATCAACAGTGCTGAATGCTGTTGAGGCAACAAGAGACTTTAATGATAGAAAACTGGAAATTGTCAGTGTCTCTAGTAAGATTTAAGTTGGTACTAAATAAAGGCAGAGACCAAAATGGAATGAGTTGAGGAAAAGAGTGAATAAACGAAGGCAGAAATATAAACAACTCTCCCTAGAAGCTGGTAGATAGAGGGGAGGAAATAGACTGAGTTGTAGCTAGAAGTGCTTGACTGGTTGAGTTAAGATACTTTTAAAATGTGAATGACTTGACTGTGTAAAGAAACACACACACACAAACACAATCCCAGCAATTACACACACACGCACACAAAATCCCAGCAACTCCATTCCTAAGTATACATCCAAAAGAACTGAAAACTGATACTGAAACAATTTATGTACTTGCATGTCCATAACAGCACTATTCTTAACAGTTAAAAGATGGAAACAGCCCAAATGTTCATCAACACATGAATGGATAAACAAATGGTGATATATAGATATGATGGGCTATTTTTCAGCCATTAAAACAAATGAAGTGCTGATATATGCTACAACATGAATGAACCACGAAGACATTATGTTAAGTAAAAGAAGCCCAATGTAAAACACTGCAATATGTATCATTCTTTCTATATGAAGTATTCAGAATAGGTATTGCATAGATACGGAATGAATATTTGTGGTTGCCAGGAACTGTGGGAAGGGGGAATGAGGAACAACAGATTACTGGGTACAAGGTTTCCTATTGGAGTTATGAAAATGTTTTGGAACTAGATAGAGTTTGTGATTATACAATATTGTGAATGTACTAAATGCTACTGAATTGTTCACAAAATGGTTAATTTTATATTATGTTAATTTCACCTCAATTAAAAAATAATCAGTGATAAAGATCTAACTTAGCAGGAGGTATTAAGTATGCAAGCAAGAAAAGATGTATCAAAATACAAAATTCCTAAGTCAGAAGGATGAAGTTAGAGGGAAAGTACAGATTATTTTTGAAGTTATCTATATTTTTCCAAGTTCCATTTTAGCCTAGTATTACTTGGAATTTAAAATTTTCAAACTAGATAAATATAAAGGACATAAGTACCTGGATATGCTCTTGTGCATGTTTGCCAGGAAGAGTATATACACTTAATGGCAATTGCACCTCTCTTTCTCATTTTACATACTTTAGTCTTTCCAACAGTTAAGATCTATTAAATACTGTGCAGGTTTTAATCCTGGCTTTACCACTAGCTGTATCAATTTGGAAAAGCAATTTACTATCACTTTGCCTCAGTTTCCCTCTCTGTAAAATAGACATGATAAATGTACCTAACTAAGAGTGTTACCTTGAAGAATCAATGAAATAATGTCTGTAAAGGATTTAACACAAAGCCTGGCACATAGTGAATGCCCAATAAAATTAGATATTGTTATAATCATTATTATTATTAATCATACATAGTTGAAAACAGTATTATTAACCCACCATGCTTAAAATCTGTGATAACACATTTCCCCCAAAGATGTTTTCTGCAGTAAGCATTTAATCAGTTTTGTGTCTGGTAGCCCTTGAGAATTAGGTAGGACAGGGTATTTGTTTGTCTTTTGTGTCAGAGGTATGAAAAACTTGTTATCTAAGTGGAGATCTACCTCACTCTTTGAACTCATTGTTACTGTCTGGAACCAGCTAAGCTAGCACTAAACATAAATAGATTCTAAAGCTATTATGAGATGCTACATGTTAATAATATGCTGACTTATTCTCTGAGGATTACTAAACAAATAAGATGAATAACCAATGTATTATTTTAATGATTAAAATTTATAGTCTTCACCTAATCTTTTCTATAATCAGAATACAAACATGGTCCAGAAGTCAGTCAGCAAAACCTCTGCCCTTTACTTGGTCTGACCCCAGTGTAAATGTCAGTCTAGACAACTTACTGCCTGGTATGCGGTCTTCCAAACCCCAGCAGCTATTGCTCAATCCAGTAATTCAACAGAGTAAGTTACTGCAAGAAATACCATTTATTTGTGTAGTTGTAATACTCTGACCTTATGCCAGGACTACTTCAAGCCATGAAATAAAAATACATAGCACAAACTGTAAAAAAAAAAAAGAGAGAGAGGGAGTAAGAAAAAGGAAAAAATATAGTCTTCAGATGTTTGGCATTTTCTGTGAATCTCAACAAAAAAAAAGATGGATTTTTTTTTTTTTTTCTCCAGTAACCTTCAGATGAATTAACACCCATCTTTTGTTTCTGTTTGAGTTGAAAAAAAAATCTATTAGTTTAGCTTCCTGGGGATAAGCAAGTCCATCTAAATAAGTAGATTAATCTAAAAAGAAAGGAAAGCTTGAGAGAGAGAGGATCTGTTGGGTAAATTGAGAATTAGTTATTCTTTCAGTCTACATTAGCCTTTGATAAGTCAATGTTAGAAGCTGTCATCAGAAAAAGGGTTTAGATTGCAGTAGAATTTGCATCTGCATCACTTCTCATTTTGCCAAGATAGAGAATCTTAATATTATAAACTTCTTTTTTAGCATCGTTCCATGTTATGAACACATTTTACCCTTAAGAAAATTATAGTGTAGTGGTTTAGAACATAAATTCTGAAGAGATGCTACCCAGGTTCATCATGAATTCAAATTCCAACTCGTGAAATTTCTCCATGGCGTTTCTGTGAGGTTTAAGTGAATTAATACATCCAGTTAGTTATAACAGTGTCTGGCATCTAGTAAATATTCAATTACTGTTAGCTATCATTTTGTATTGTTTGCTTTTTTGAAAATTGTTGTTTAACCAGAAAGTAACGCATGATTCAAGAGAAACGGTAGAGACTGATGAATCATTTTTTACTTTGAAAAGTAAGATGAGAAATATGACCATGTAAAACCTTTCTCAACCAAGAGCTATTAAGGAAACTAGGTGGTTCTTTGGGGCTTGTATTTTGTAACTCAATTTAAAGGGAAACCAAAACAAACCACAGAACACACATATCTGCATTCCTTTTTTGAAAATTGTTTTAAATAACTCAAAATATAATTTTTTTAATTCTTTTTCTATATATTGGCATTGGACTGCCTTGATCATTAATCAGGGAGTGTAAGAAATCTGGATTGATGTCTAAGCTGACTTTGGGGAAAAAGAAAAATTAGTCCTACTTGTCACCATTATTTCCTTATTTACTTTGAGAGTAGAGATTATACTTAACAACACATAAAATTTGTCATTTATAAGTTAATATTTGATCTAGTAATTTTAATGTTAGGAATTCATCAATGTACATTAAAAAGTTCATATTTAAACATATGCACAGGATGCTTAATGCAGGATTTTTAATAGCACATCCTGGAAATGACTTAAATGTTCATCAGCAGAGATTAATTAGATCAGTTCTGGTACCTCTCTGTACAATAGAAGATTACTCTACATTAAAAGAAATGTCATAGCCCTTAATGCGTTAGCATAGAAATTGCCACAAAGTATATTATTTTAAAAAATGTAAGATGCAGAAATGTCTGTAAAGTGGTCCATCAGGCCACGCACAAGTGTGTGTATGTGTGCACACATAGAGGAAGCTCTCTGCAAAATAGCTTTATTAAAAGTGTTTGGGGATGAGAATATTGGGCTTTTCACATTATATTCCATACCTCCTGATAATTCTGATCATTTGTAATGTCAGCAATATCTGAGGGATGCCATCATGGGCCATTTAAATTTTGTATTATTTCTCTGTATTTGAAAATAGTAATTGGGCTTCCCTGGTGGTGCAGTGGCTAAGAATCTGCCTGCCAATGCAGAGGACATGGGTTTGAGCCCTGGTCTGGGAAGATCCCACATGCCGTGGAGCAACTAAGCCCATGCACCACAACTACTGAGCCTGCGCTCTAGAGCCCGTGAGCCACAACTACTGAGCCCGCATACCAAAACTACTGAAGCCTGCGTGCCTAGAGCCTGTGCTCTGCATCAAGAGAAGCCACAGCAATGAGAAGCCCACACACCGCAACGAAGAGTAGACCCTGCTTGCCACAACTAGAGGAAGCCTGCATGCAGCAACAAAAACTCAACACAGCCAAAAATAAATAAATAAAATAACTAAATTTATATTAAAAAAAGTAGTAATAAATTCTATTTTAGGGTAACATATTGAACATTAGGGTAAAATAAGACATTTCCCTTAGTACATCTGTATTACTGTGTACCCTTCCTATTTTTGTCTATTGCAGTTATGTGCCTATTAATTTTTATCCTCCTTTAAACTGTGAGCTGTGCAGGGCTATGAAAATTTAACATAGCATCTAATATTTAATAAATGTTATATGATCTAAAATACACAAAAGGGCAGACTTTAAAATAAAATAGATATGAATTTAAGTTTTAATTTCTCCCATATCTAGCTGATATTCATGGATATGTTACATGACACTGAATTTCCAGGAAAATAAAATTAAGATAACAATAATTCCTATTTTATGGAGCTTTAGTAATGATTACATGATATACCATTTTTTAAAAAGAATACCACTGTTATTGCCACATAGGAAGTCTTTGATACAATTAAGATCTCTTTCTGATTTCCCTTTTCCCAGTCATCATTTAATAATCTTCTATAAGCCACCAGGTTCTCCTTGCAAACATTTCAACACATTTATTTTTTATATCTAGTCAATTTCCTGTTGGACTGAGAAAGAAGTGAAAAAAAATCAAAAGATAAGCTGACAGAAGATGTGGAAATTTCCCTTCTATCCATAGGCAGAAGAGAGTGGGCTAAGGGAAATTAATTTTTAAAATATTTTTCATCTAGGAATTTTTATCATTTATTATGCATATAAATATATGCTTAAGCAGAAAAAAAAATATGATATACCAACTTTGCTTCCAAAGGAGATCCAAGCAGTGGCAGGCAATATGAGTAATTTGAGAGAACAGTCCAAAAAGCTTTATATAGGATAATATATAATCCAATTATAGAGATTCAAGTCATTGCTGCTAGTGTGAAAGAATTATAGTTACTTTCATAGCCACCATATTATTTACTACTTTAGATTCCCCAAGGTGAAGCATTAAGGGAACTGGCCTTCCGGAGATTTTGTTGTTGTTCATGGACATGGGGGTGAGTTTATCTTTGTTTCATTTTATTTTAAATTTATTTCTCCATTTGTTTTTAAGTTGGGTTCAGAATTTAAGCTTTAGCTACCAGCTAAGAGGTTCTTTTTTTTTCAATGTAGAATTAAATCATGAATTTAGACTAATAGCCTCTTTGCAATATTGTCATTGCCCAGTGGACTAATTACAAAGCCACAAACGGTAGGAAAGATAAGAAAATGCAGTTACTCATGTATTTGGAGTGTTCACATTTGGCATCCAGCTCCAAAGTGGATGTTTACACAGTAGCTGTCTTTAATATCCTTTTCTAATAGGTTATATATTCCTTCTGACTTGAGTATCTCATCCTATATACAGTGCACTAAACAAACAGCTGTTAACCTATGCATAATTAAACATATTTTACAAGGTACTTTAGGTATTGTTAACATATCCATTCGTTCATTTGCAGTGAATTGTGCCACTGCCTGTTATTGGATTTGAGGAGGTCATCCAATCATAGTGAAGTTTAATGAAATCTGAAGACTGGCTAGAAAAGTCTTAACCATAACCACTTGCTATCTATTGAAATATATTGGGAAGCACAGATTGTGTCATCATGAAATTTTCACACATGATGGAACTCCATTTGTTAACAGTCACAGAGGGTGATACTTGGCATTTGAAACTCCACCACAGTATTAAACTCATTATCATGTGAATTGATAATATCTAGTACATGTTTTTTTTTTTCTAATGGCTTATTGTTGGTTGTGATTTTTATTAAAGTCATCCAATTTTGATATTTTTTAATTGAATAGTCCACTTCCTCTTTTTAGGTGTGTGTTCTATAGAATGACAAATAATAGTCTGAGTCATTACTATTTCTGAGATCAGATCACATGATACCTACATATCTCAGGTTTGCTTTATACAAGGTCATGGTTGGTAGTTAGGAAGGGCTAAAATGAAGCCAGCAAGATAGAAAAACTTTTCCGATGAGTGTGCTCTAATAAGCCCAAGAATTTGCAAAGTGGCTTCAGAAGACCTGAGTTAAAATCCCTGTTCTACAACTTCTGAGCTTAATGCTTTGGGGGATAATCATTCATTCTGTCAGTCAGTAACATTTACACAGTGGTTACTGTGAGCCCAGCACTGTTCTAGACACTGGGGAAATAGCAGTGGACTAAGCAAAGTGCATTACTTAAGAGACATCGCAGACAAGTGTAAGAAACAGACAAGGACGGTTAAATAGCAAGTACAGTGAACCTCCAAAAGGAAGACCTAATCATATGGGGTTGGATGAAACATGTCTAAGAGAAGATGTCCAGGTTGAAGCCAAAGAATGAACAGGCCATTTGGGAGGGGGGAAATCAGAGAAGCAAATTTGCCAGAGTAGGGACAGCATCTGTGGATTCCTACAGACTGACCTCTTTGCTTGAGAAATTGAGGTAAAGCCTGGTTGCTCTACATAGTGGGTGGGTGGGCCGGAAGGGGCAATTATGGCCAAATCCTAAAGGGCCTTGAAAAGAATGTCAGAATTTTGGATTTTTTCCTAAGAGCATTGCTTAACCTTTCTAAATGCCAGTTCACTCAGCTATAACTTAAGATAACTTAAGCTATAACTTAAGATAATAATATATAATTTGCTTAGAAACAAGGCCTGGCACATTATAAATATTTTATAATAGTAGCTATTATTCATTTCCTTAAGTCTGTTGTTACTAGAATTCTTATTAAATAAGCCAATTTGTGGGTAGGGCAGAGTAAGGGTCAGGAGGGTATCAAGGTGGGTAGATCAGAGTTCCTTGGGAGCCAATTTGCTAATGAACAATAGCACAACTTGATAATTTCCAGGAGATATCAATTTCAGGAAGAAAGAAGCAAGCAAGGTATCATAGCTCTAAACGTGTATGACCCAGAACAGTGGTTCTCAATCAGGAGCTATTTTGCTTCCCAGAGGACATTTGGCGATCTGGAGACCATATTGCTTGACAACCTTGGAGGGAGGGTGTAATGGATAGAGACCACAGATGCTGCTAATATCCTACAATGCGCAGGACAGCCATGCACAACAAAGAACTGGCAACAGTACTGCGTCTGGGAACTCCTCACTTAGAACATGCCGGCCAAAGTGGGAACAGGGGCCATAGCTGACATAAGGTGCCAAAGATGAGTTTATGTCTGCGAAGCTATCTCCTTATTACAGGGTTGTCTCTATCCTTTGCCTTTTCTGTCCTCTGTTATACTGGAATACAAAGTAAACATCATATGGTGAATTACATGTATAGTTTGCTCTGTCTCAAAGCTGCTAAAACATATATACCTTCTCTAGCTGCTCAGTTTCAGCAAACCTCTGCAGTGGGTGGTAATTGTAGCTGACAATAGCAATCATGTGTTCCTGAAGTAGCAGTGAAGAAACACCAAGATGATGTGGGAGTGTCAAATCTGTGATTTAGGTGGGGCAGTGTCAAACAGCTGCAAGCAATATTGGTAGAACATCCAAATTAAACAAAACCAGTTTTTAAAAGAATGTAAAGTTAATACAATATGCAGAATCTGGAGAAAATTAATGTAACAAACTTTCTTATCTAGACTAAACTAAGGGCTCATAGAGTCAATACATGTTATTGATTGTACTATAGCATTCTGTTTCCAATCTGAATTTCCTTAGGGATTTCTATATTTCTATTTACTGTGATATTGCCTTAATTCAACGTCAAGTAAGAGTAGTGGCTGGAAGTGCCCATGTTTTATCATTTCTAATTTCAGTATTGAATAAGAACAAATCCTTCTGCAGTGTTTTACGTGTTAAATTTGTCGTTTATAACTTTAAAAAATAATTTTGTGTGCCAATTTGCTTAAGCAGTCCAGAATATGTTTTAAATATAAACGTTTGAAATTAGTAAATATGTTCTAATAATGTGTGTAAGAATCAGATACATGTGTATTAATTTTTGTCTGAGTGCAGTTTAATTTTGAATGAGGCATGTCCTTAAATGAGGGTTACTGGAATCTGTTGAATTCAAACTTTACTTTTCACAGTGCATAGGTGATTAGACTCTCTCCCAGATGAAAAGGGGGTTAGTATTTAACAAATTTCATAGTTCAAGTGAAAGTTAGAAAATATAAAATAATTATAGTTTTTAAAAGCTTAAAAACAATTGTGTTTTTAACCTTATAATTCAGAAGTAGTAAAAACAATAACATATATCATGTGGGGGTCTGAGATAAGCACGTTAAAGGCACAAGATCCAGGGTAGTATTTTAAAATACCAATCTGATCATGTCATTCCTCTACTTAACACCTTTCCATGATTTCTCATTACTCTTGGTGAAAAAAAAAAAAAAAAAAAAACAAATTCCCTAACATAGCCTAGTGTCTGGTATAGTCTTTTTCTACTTCTCCATGCCCCCTCACGCCAAATGCCTTACTGCCACAGGGCCTTTATACATGCTCTTCCCTTCGCCCCAGTCTCATTTCAATTGCTGCTTTATGCTACTCTTTCACTTAATCACTCAAAGTCAAATCTCTAATTAATACATGCTCAGGGAACCTTGATTTCTCTTTTATAGTCCTATCACAGTGGTCATTTTTCTATGTATTTATGTGCTAATTTCATGTATGGAGCAGCCAAGAGTTACAGCCATTTTTATAATCAATTTATCACAGATTTACAGGGTTTATCAGTCTTATTTCCCAGTCATCCCATGTGATGACACGTTTGTGGTAAAGATGAGCCCACAAGATAAATGACTAATAATTATAAATATGACTCATGTTTGTATAGAGCTTTATATCTTACTAAGCCTATTCTAAGTCTTATTCTCATTTGATCATTGCAATAATCCCATGAGGAATGTAGGAAAGTTATTTATTCAGCAAACATTTTAAACATCTATTATAATGCTGAGTGCTAGGGGTACAAATATAAAAAGAAGCAGCCTACCTTCAGGGAGATCCTCTTTTGAGAGGGGAGAGGAGATACACAAAGAACAGTAATAGAGGGTAATCAAGGCTAGGTCAGCGTAAGAAAAGATTGGTGCATGAATGAGAACAGGAAGTGGTTCATTCTGCCTGAGGACAGTAAAGAAGTGGGAAGAGCATTGCAAGCAGAGGAAACAACATGAATAAATAAACATGAAACCATGTATCATTTGTGTTGCAGAGAACTCAGATGCAGAGAGATACTGGTAGAAGATGGCATAGCTCCACCCATCTTGGTCTCCTTTGCATTTCTCTGTGTTGACTCCATTCTCAGGTAGGCTCTCCTATGCTAGTGGCAAGCAGTTCCAATCTTACATGTTGTCCCCTCAAAATTTCCAATAAGATTCTCGAAATTGTGTTTCATGGGCTCCACATGGGTAAATGAACGACTTTTCTCAGGAGTAGGCAATGTGATGTTAGGATTGACCACTTCTGATTAAAAAGTCTGTTTCAAAAGTCAGATCCAGATTAGGTGGTCCAAATCGCATGTGTTAAAGCAAGAGTTCTCAAGTATGAGCAAACATTAGACTCTGCTGGAGGACTTACTAACACACATATGCTGGACTGGACTCCCCAGAGTGTCTGATTCACCAGGTCAGGATCACATTCATAAGTGTCTAGGCAATGCTGATGCTGCCCATTCAGGGCCACACTTTGAAAACCATTACCCTTGAGAACTGGAAGGATAGTTTCCCATGAAAAATCTGTGACCTGAAGATGCACACTGGATTCCAGCCTAGCTTAAACTACATAATTAAACTGTAACTGTCTGTGTGAATTTGGAAACCCACAGCAACTGCTTGCATTTCAGCTCTTTTCCTTTCCCCTTTACCTTTTCTACTTATCAGTAGCTTCATAATTCTTTTCTGGCTACACAAGTTAGCTCACTTTCAAGCACCAGATCTTTACCATTCTGAATCAAAATGTACTTTTTTTGTTTTCCTCAGAAGAACCTGATTCAAAGTTCTGATGGTTGAAGAGCCATTAAAACCACAAAACAGATCCAGAGTTCTTCGGTTAAGGGCCCTGTTTTGCTGTTTATGTGGCCTTGGACATGTTACTTAACATCTGTGTTCCTCAATTTCCTCATACGTATAATGTTGATAATAGCATTTAATATTTAATAATAATAACTGCATCGTAAGTATTGTTCAATGAGTTCAGTTAATTCAATGAGTTAATATTTGTAAAGTACTTAGAACAGCTCCTGACATAGGTAAGGCCTGTGTAAGCCTTAGTTCTTATTAAAAAGTGTCCATCATCAAAGGCTTTAAATAATTAGAATTGATAGATTTTAGAAGAGAAAGGGTTCTGAAACACTCACAGAACTGAATCCCTTTTTTGAACATTCTATACACCTACGTACAGAAAATTAAATGATCTGGCAAAGGTAAAGAGGTGGTTAGTAAGCTCAGAACTCATGTTTCTTGGGCCCTTGCTACTATACCATGTGTCTTACTTCTTTCTAATAAAGCATGAATTCTCATGGAAAGACCATGAATTTCAGAGTCACATGTTTAGAATTCCATTTTTTCCATGTTCTATCTAAATAATCATTAGTAAATTGTTACTCTTTTGTAGCTTCTGTTTCCTTAACTTTGAAATGAGATTAAAAACAGAAACCATAAAAACAGGTTTTTTGTGAGGCCTAAATAAAGAAAAGTGTGTAAAGTGCCTGGGGAAATATCAGTTTGTTGGTAAATATTTTGTTTCTTTCCTGTCTTCTATTTCCTTAAATAATCCTATTGCATCTAAGCAGGAACTTTTGCCTCTTATGCCAATAAGATGACTAATAGTAGAAATTGTAGACTGTATGTAGACTATATGGATGTGATGGAGAAAATATTCTCCTACAGGATGGCTTTCAACACTCCACCAAGCAGAACCGCGGCTAACAGCGCGGACCCCAGAGACGGGCATGAGACGCTGAGGCTGCTGCTGCCGCCAACAAGAAGCTTGTGTGCGAGCACAGGTCACTATCCACACCCCCCTTCCGGGGAGCCTGTGCATCCTGCCACTGCCAGGGTCCCGGGATCCAGGGACAACTTCCCCGGAAGAACGCACGGCGCACCTCAGGCTGGTGCAACGTCACACCGGCCTCTGCCGCCGCAGGCTCGCCCGCATCCGTACCCCTCCCTCCTCCCGGCCTCAGTGAGCCAGAGGCCCCGAAGCAGCGGCTCCTTTAACCCCGTCCTGTCTGAGGAAAGAACAGACGCCCTCAGGTGACCTACATGCAGAGGTGGGTCCAAATCCAAAGCTGAAACCCCGGGAGCTGTGTGAACAAAGAAGACAAAGGGAAATCTCTCCCAGCAGCCTCAGGAGCAGCAGATTAAATCTCTGCAATCAACTTGATGTACCCTGCATCTGTGGAATACCTGAATAGACAACGAATCATCCCAAATTGAGGAGGTGGACTTTGGGGGCAACTATATATATATATATATATATATATATATTTTCCCTTTTCCTCTTTTTGTGAGTGTGTATGCTTCTGTGTGTGATTTTGTCTGTATAGCTTTGCTTTTACCATTTGTCCTAGGGTTCTGTCTGTCCGTTTTTTTTTTTTTTTTTAATTACTTATTTTTTTTTCTTAATAATTATTTTTTATTTTAATAACTTTATTTTTCTTTAATTTATTTTATATTCTTTCTTTTTTTTCTCCTTTTTATTCTGAGCCTTGTGGAGGACAGGCTCTTGGTTCTCCACCCTGGCGTCAGGGCTGTGCCTCTGAGGTGGGAGAGGCAAGTTCAGGACACTGGTCCACAAAAGACCTCCCAGCTCCACATAATATCAAATGGCGAAAATCTGCCAGAGACCTCCATCTCAATGCCAAGACCCAGCTCCACTCAACGACCAGCAAGCTACAGTGCTGGACACCCTATGCCAGACAACTAGCAAGACAGGAACACAACTCCACCCATTAGCACACAGGCTGCCTAAAATCATAATAAGGCCACAGACACCCCAAAACATACCACCAGACGTGGACCTGCCCACCAGAAAGACAAGATCCAGCCTCATCCACCTGAACACAGGCACTAGTCCCCTCCACCAGGAAGCCTACACAGCCCACTGAACCAGCCTTGGCAACTGGGGACAGACAACAAAAGCAATCGAAACTATGAACCTGCAGCCTGCAAAAAGGAGACCCCAAACACAGTAAAGCAAAATGAGAAGGCAGAGAAACACACAGCAGATGAAGGAACAAGGCAAAAACCCACCAGACCTAACAAATGAAGAGGAAATAGTCTGCCTGAAAAAGAATTCAGAGTAAGAATAGTAAAGATGATCCAAAATCTTGGAAATAGAATGGAGAAAATACAAGAAATGGTTAACAAGGAACTAGAAGAACTAAAGAGCAAACAAACAGAGATGAACAACACAATAAATAAAATTAAAAATTTTCTAGAAGGAATGAATAGCAGAATAACTGAGGCAGAAGAACAGATAAGTGACCTGGAAGATAAAATAGTGGAAATAACTACTGCAGAGCAGAATAAAGAAAAAAGAATGAAAAGAACTGAGGACAGTCTCAGAGACCTCTGGGACAATATTAAATGCACTAACATTCGAATTATAGGGGTTTCAGAAGAAGAAGAGAAAAATAAAGGGACTGAGAAAATATTCGAAGAATTTATAGTTGAAAACTTCCCTAATATGGGAAAGGAAATAGTTAATCAAGTCCAGGAAGCACATAGAGTCCCATACAGGATAAATCCAAGGAGAAATATGCCAAGACTCATATTAATCAAATTGTCAAAAATTAAATACAAAGAAAACATATTAAAAGCAGCAAGGGAAAAACAACAAATAACACACAAGGGACTCCCCATAAGGTTAACAGCTGATCTTTCAGCAGAAACTCTGCAGGCCAGAAGGGACTGGCAGGACATATTTAAAGTGATGAAGGAGAAAAACCTGCAACCAAGATTACTCTACCCAGCAAGGATCTCATTCAGATTTGATGGAGAAATTAAAACCTTTACAGACAAGCAAAAGCTGAGAGAATTCAGCACCACCAAACCAGTTTTACAACAAATGCTAAAGGAACTTCTCTAGGCAGGAAACACAAGAGAAGGAAAAGACCTACAATACTAAAACCAAAACAATTAAGAAAATGGTAATAGGAACATACATATTGATAATTACCTTAAATGTAAATGGATTAAATGATACAGCCAAAAGACATAGACTGGCTGAATGGATGCAAAAACAAGACCCATATATATGCTGTCTACAAGAGACCCACTTCAGACCTAGGGACACATAGAGACTGAAAGTGAGGGATGGAAAAAGATATTGCATGCAAATGGAAATCAAAAGAAAGGTAAAGTAGCAATATTCATATCAGATAAAATAGACTTTAAAATAAAGAATATTACAAGAGACAAGGAAGGACACTTCATAATGATCAAGGGATCAATCCAAGAAGAAGATATAACAATTGTAAATATTTATGCACCCAGCATAGGTGCATGCACTTCAATACATAAGGCAACTGCTAACAGCTATAAAAGAGGAAATCAACAGTAACACAGTCATAGTAGGGGACTTTAACATCCCACCTTCACCAATGGACAGATCATCCAAAATGAAAATAAATAAGGAAACACAAGCTTTAAATGATACATTAAACAAGATGGTCTTAATTGATATTTATAGGACATTCCATCCAAAAACAACAGAATACACATTCTTCTCAATTGCTAATGTGTCATTCCCCAGGATAGATCGTATCTTGGGTCACAAATCAAGCCTTGGTATTTAAGAAAATTGAAATCGTATCAAGTATCTTTTCCGAACACAACACTATGAGACTAGATATCAATTACAGGAAAAAATCTGTAAGAAATACAAACACATGGAGGTTAAACAACACACTACTTAGTAACCAAGAGATCAATGAAGAAATCAAAGAGGAAATCAAAAAATACCTAGAAACAAATGGCAATGAAAACACAACCACCCAAAACCTATGGCATGCAGCAAAAGCCTATGCCTGTGCATGCAGCAAAAGTTCTATGAGGGTAGTTTATAGCTATACAAGCCTACCTTAAGAAAAAAGAAATATCTCAAATAAACAACCTAACCTTACACCTAAAGAATTAGAGAAAGAAGAAGAAAAGAAACCCCGAAGTTAGCAGAAGGAAAGAAATCATAAAGATCAGATCAGAAATAAATGAAAAAGAAATGAAGGAAATGATAGCAAAGATCAGTAAAACTAAAAGCTGGTTCTTTGAGAAGATAAATAAAATGGATAAACCATTAGCCAGACTTATCAAAAAAAAAAAAAAAAAAGGGAGAAGACTCAATAGAAATGAAAAAGGAGAAGTAACTACTGACACTGCAGAAATACAAAGGATCTTGAGAGATTACTATAAGCAACTATATGCCAATAAAATGGACAACCTGGAAGAAATGGACAAATTTTTAGAAATGCACAACCTTCTGAGACTGAACCAGGAAGAAATAGAAAATGTGCACAGACCAATCACAAACACTAAAATTGAAACTGTGATTAAAAGTCTTCCAACAAACAAAAGCCCAGGACCGGATGGCCTCACAGGTGAATTCTATCAAACATTTAGAGAAGAGCTAACACCTATCCTTCTCAAACTCTTCCAAAATATAGCAGAGGGAGGAACACTCCCAAACTCATTCTACGAGGCCACCATCACTCTGATACCAAAACCAGACAAAGATGTCACAAAGAAAGAAAACTATAGGCCAATATCACTGATGAACATAGATGCAAAAATCCTCAACAAACTACTAGCAAACAGAATCCAAAAGCACATTAAAAGGATCATACATTATGATCAAGTGGTGTTTATCCCAGGAATGCAAGGATTCTTCAATATACACAAATCAATCAATGTGATACACCATATTAACAAATTGAAGGAGAAAAAAAAATATGATCATCTCAATAGATACAGAGAAAGCTTTTGACAAAATTCAACACCCATTTATGATAAAAACCCTGCAGAAAGTAGGCATAGAGGGAACTTTCCTCAACATAATAAAAGCCATATATGACAAACCCACAGCCGACATCATCCTCAATGGTGAAAAACTGAAACCATTTCCACTAAGATCAGGAAGAAGACAAGGTTGCCCACTCTCACCACTATTCAACGTAATTTTGGAATTTTTAGCCACAGGAATCAGAGAAGAAAAAGAAATAAAAGGAATCCAAATAGGAAAACAAGAAGTACAGCTGTCACTGTTTGCAGATGACATGATACCATACATAGAGAATCCTAAAGATGCTACCAGAAAACTACTAGAGATAATCAGTGAATTTGGTAAAGTAGCAGGATACAAAATTAATGCACAGAAGTCTCTTGCATTCCTATACACTAATGATGAAAAATCTGAAAGTGAAATTAAGAAAACACTCCTATTTACCATTGCAAAAAAAAGAATAAAATATCTAGGAATAAACCTACCTAAGGAGACAAAAGACCTGTATGCAGAAAATTATAAGACACTGAGGAAAGAAATTAAAGATGATACCAACAGATGGAGAGATATACCATGTTCTTGGATTGGAAGAATCAACATTGTGAAAATGACTCTACTTCCCAAAGCAATCTACATATTCAGTGCAATCCCTATCAAACTACCACTGGCATTTTTCACAGATCTAGAACAAAAATTTTCACAACTTGTATGGAAACACAAAAGACCCCAAATAGCCAAAGCAATCTTGAGAAAGAAAAACAGAGCTGGAGGAATCAGGCTCCCTGACTTCAGACTATACTGCAAAGCTACTGTAATCAAGACAGTATGGTACTGGCACAAAAACAGAAATATAGATCAATGGAACAGGATAGAAAGCCCAGAGATAAACCCACACACATATGGTCACCTTATCTTTGATAAAGGAAGCAAGAATATACAGTGGAGAAAAGAAAACCTCTTCAGTAAGTGGTACTGGGAAAACTGGACAGCTACATGTAAAAGAATGAAATTAGAAGACTCCCTAACACTATACACAAAAATAAACTCAAAATGGGTTAAAGACCTAAATGTAAGGCCAGACACCATCAAACTCTTAGAGGAAAACATAGGCGGATCACTCTATGACATAAATCATAACAAGACCCTTTTTGACCCACCTCCTAGAGAAATGGAAATAAAAACAAAAATAAACAAATGGGACCTAATGAAACTTAAAAGCTTTTGCACAGCAAAGGAAACCATAAACAAGACGAAAAGACAGCCCTCAGAATGGGAGAAAATATTTTCAAATGAAGCAACTGACAAAGGAATAATCTCCAAAACATAAAAGCAACCCATGCAGCTCAATAGCAAGAAAACAAACAACCCAATCCAAAAATGGGCAGAAGACCTAAATAGACATTTCTCCAAAGAAGATATACAGATTGCCAACAAACACATGAAAGACTGCTCAACATCATTCATTAATCATTAGAGAAATGCAAATCAAAACTACAATGAGATATCATCTCACACCGGTCAGAATGGCCATCATCAAAAAATGTACAAACAATATATGCTGGAGAAGGTGTGGGGAAAAGGAAACCCTTTTGCACTGTTGGTGGGAATGTAAATTGATACAGCCACTATGGAGAACAGTATGGAGGTTCCTTAAAAAACTACAAATAGAACTACCATATGACCCAGCAATCCCACTACTGGGCATATACCCTGAGAAAATCATAATTCAAAAAGAGTCATGTACCAAAATGTTCATTGCAGCTCTGTTTACCATAGCCAGGACATGGAAGCAACCTAACTGTCCATCAACAGAGGAATGGATAAAAAAGATGTGGCACATATATACAATGGAATATTACTCAGCCATAAAAAGGAATGAAACTGAGTTATTTGTAGTGAGGTGGATGGTCCTAGAGACTGTCATACAGAGTGAAGTAAGTCAGAAAGAGAAAAACAAGTATCGTATGCTAACACATATATATGGAATATTAAAAAGAAAAGAAAATGGTCTGAAGAACCTAGGGACAAGACAGGAATAAAGGTGCAGCCCTACTAGAGTATGGACTTGAGTATACGGGGAGGGGGAAGGGTAAGCTGGGACAAAGTGAGAGAGTGGCATGGACATACATACACTACCAAAAGTAAAATAGATAGCTAGTGGGAAGCAGCCGCATAGCACAGAGAGATCAGCTCGGTGCTTTGTGACCACCTAGAGGGTTGGGATAGGGAGGGTGGTAGGGAGGGAGATGCAAGAGGGAAGAGATATGGGGACATATGTATAACTCATTCACTTTGTTATAAAGCAGAAACTGACACACCCTTGTAAAGTAATTATACTCTAATAAAGATGTTAAAAAATAAAAAAGGAAGTTGTGTTCACATTTTGCATATAAGAGTATGTGTAAGAGTAAAGAAATATAAGTATATATATACATACATATGTGTATATATTTATGTGTTTGAAAATTATATTACATCTATTATCGTGTACCTTGCTCATTTGGTGAACATTATACTATAAAATAATATGTTAAAAATATGACTATTATCTTTCCATCTGTATATTTACTTGAGTCTTATTAGGTAGAAGTCCTTTATGAGGCATTCTAAAGTAATGAATAAGTAGCAAGACGTGACTAGTTTCCTGTCCACTGATTTATTATGATCTTGAGCAAATTATCCTGTTATATTTTGTGAAAAATATTTAACTTAAAGGTTTTTTTTTGAGGATTAGATGAAATAATGCAAATAAGATATGTAACATAGTGCCTGGCACATAATAAGCATTGCTAAACATTAATCATTAATATCATTCTCATTACCAATATTTATTTCTTCATTCAACATATGTCAGCTATGTGTCTAAAAATCTACTAGATCTAAGTTGTAGGAGCTTAAAATCTATTTAAGGTATGGTCCCTCAATAACAGTATTTCCACAATTGGCAGTGGGGTGTGATGGATAAGTACGTTGCAAATTAGAACAGCCAAGAGTTCAGTCTTAACAATGAGGCAGTGATACCAAAAAAATCAGAGAACAAAATTTCCTATATCTCGATGAAGATTTCACAGTGAGCTATCTTGCAACCTGAGGAATTTTTGTTTTTTTTTTTTTTAATTTTCCAGATTCTATAGTAAAAAAGCAAAAAACAGAATAGCTCTGTCATGTCTAGCCACTGTCAATTAATGCCTGGAATTGGATTAACCACCAGAAAACCAATTCAAGTAATGCAAGACTCACCAGCTGTCACGCAGGGTTAGTTTCCTTGGAGGGACCGCGTACATATCTTGTTGCAAGGGAAAACAACCTATAACATCATATTTTTTCAGGGCACGGGTAAATCCTGCCTCATCCTTACAAAACCTTCAGACTTCCAAGAGGCCAGAGGGTACAGATTAAAATTCATGCTTAGCAGAAACAGCTTCAGTGCTCCTCGCCACACTCTTGTACACAGTATTCAAAAGAGGATCCCAAGAACTTAGCTATTGTCAGCTCTGCATTTGAACTCTGTTCATGTACAAGCATAGAGCAGCTAGTGTTTTACAAAGGGCAGTGGTGGTTACATTTAAAGTACTCCCCATTATCAGAAATCCTTATGTTTGTATTCGTTTTGTGAGAGCCGTAAATAAAATGTGTCTGCTCCGTTCTAAAGCCTTTGTTGTCAGGTTGGGAAAACAACGGTGGGGGGATATGTTTTGTTTTTTTTTTTTTTTTGAATTCCAAAAAAATCACTTTTTAAAAAAAACTTTTAATAGATCATTATTGGAGTATAATTTCTTCACAATACTGTGTTAGTTTCTGTTGTACAACAAAGTGAATCAGCCATCTGCATACATATATCCCCCTATCCCCTACCTCTTGAGCCTTCCTCCCTCCCTCCAACAAACAACCTTGTGTGCATCTGTGTGTGTGTGTGTGTGTGTGTGTGTGTGTATGTGTGTGTGTGTGTGTGTTTCCCAAAGACCAGAAAACCAAAGGAGACTATTAAAAGAAAATCTTAAAGCAAATCTGTGGGTTACTAGACCCATCTGGGTCTTTACTGATTGTGTTCCACTAGATTATTTGACTAGAAACACCTGTTGTTTTCTCTGCAGAGCCGCTGGGCAGAGAAGGGGTGCAGTTGGAGCATACCGATTAGAACACGTGGCTGGTGCGTGAACCCTGGTAAGTCGTCGTAAAGCAAAAGTGTAAATACTGGAGTATGACTTCTTTGTCAGTTCCGTGCTACTTTTGGAGAATATTTGGCATTTGCTTCCTTGCATTTGGCATTATAGACTATTTTAATAATGTTTACATCTTGTTCTGCTCCCTATCTCAACAAGCTGTTAAGAGAAGTCACATTTAAACAAGCATCCCTGCATCTTTTGCTGCTACTTGAAGAGGGTAGCAGGCTGTTCCCCAGAATAGTATGTAAAAGATCTTCTCCAAATAAACTACTTTAATGCTAAGCAAAATGCCACATATATAAAATAGGTAATGCCGGATTATGTAAAATGCTTTTTTAAAGGAAGAGGGAAAAGGACTTAGCATCAAGTAAATCTGTCAGCTTGGGGAGTTCCAAAAATAATCATAAAGGTAGTTTGAACTGCTTAATATTGCGATTACTATTTACTTCTTCAAATTAGTCTCCATTATCTTATGAAAGAATCTTAATAATAATTTATTTGACTCTCATGACTGGTGGCCATATCGTGAATAGATACTTAAAGAGCCTTCGAAGACCTAATTGAGTCTTTGTATCACACACTTTTACTTACTGCTTATCCACTTCCAAACACCCCCAAAATCAAGATTTCTCAAGGAAGCCTTTTCCTGCATTAGTGTTAAGGCGTTGGCCTGCAGTAGGGAAATGTCTTGAGTTACACGTATCAAGAGACAACAAAGCAAATGTGCTTTGTTCTTAGCAAGCTTGCTTAATCTTTCAGATATGTAGAGATAAATCAGAAAACAACATGAACCAGCTCATCTTCTTAATTGGAATCATAGAATGAATGCTGGAGTAAAAAAGTACTTTAGAGAATAGCCAGTCTAGACCCTTCTTTTGCTATTTGAGGAAAAAAAAGGTTCGGAATGCTAAAGCAGCTGATGTAAGACCCACAAGAAGGTATCTGATAGCAGAAAAACAATCCAACCGAGAGCTGAGTACTTGATATTTCCAGTTTCATTTTCCCATTTTACCATTCTGGCACTTATTACCTAATCATAAGAATCAACTGAGAGAATTCTTAAAAATAAAGATACCAAGAATTCTCCCTTCAAAGACCTGTGTCAATAGCAATGGAATTTGGCCCGAGAATCTGCATTTTGACACATCCCCTGAGAAATTCTTGCGATTCAGAAATAGGGAAAACTTTGCACTGTACCATTCTGTCTTCAAAGATCAAATACCATTACTTACCACTTAAGACTGTATAAAAATTTCTAAAATATATCATTATGAGTTTATTTTTAAATTGTCTATATTTATATGTGAGACTTTGGGGAAGCCTTACATTGAGACCTGTGTGGTGTTTATAAGTCAATTTATAAGTCAATTTTCCTGGAATCTGCTTTTATATTTATGGTATTTATACGTCTGTCTTCTGTAATATTGCTGTTTCTTAGAGTCCATCTAGAGCTTTGACCATTCAATCAACATTCTATTTAGTAAGATATTGAATCCAGAGAAACAGTCCCATCTGAGATGTGCTGTAGGAGCTAATGTCAGGCAGAAGCAGTTAAAATACTTGGCAACTGTCTGAACTATGCTTGCCTTGTATGAATTTCCTAGAGATAAGGCAACCTGTGCCCTGGCAAGAGTTTAGCATTTATTTACTGTTTTTTTTAATCACTTCCCCACCAAAAAACACAGGTTAAAATGTGTTGACTGCTGTCAGTGGTGCTAATAGTGAACTTTACTGGAAAATGGCAACTTTTATAGAGTCAGTTTGTGAAAAGGCTTTAACAGACACTGACTTTCATCCCTACAGTTTTGGCAGTGCCAATTATATTCAGGTACTAGATTCATTGCCCAGAAAGTTCTCCCCTAAGTCAAATGAGTTGAGGGTACCTGCAATCATTTAAATAGACAAGTTAGACTTTCAGGTAATTTTTAGGGAAAAATAACGACAAATGGAAAGAGTTGCAAATGATTCTTTTAAAAAGGCAGACTTAGCCTCCAAACTCACATGGTTTATTTTAGCAATTTCAGCTAACTTGCTGTGTACTCAACTTGTGTGAATTGTGCTTTTATACCATCTCATTTGACAATTAAAATGGAAAAACGTGGAAAAAGCTATTGTTTGTATTTTCTATAGTGCCATCAATGTACACTGCACTGAACAATAGTCAGGGCACGCCAAACAAAAGCTCTGCCCTGTGGAGCTTACAATCGAGCAGCATGATACAATGCAGAACAATACAATTCAGAACAAGCATGTGGTGATTAACAACCTTTCTAAGTGGCATTCTTTGGAGAATAGGAGGGTTTTTTTTCCCTAAACCAGTGGAGGGTGGGGTGGCGGACAGATGTGCATTAACTGAGAAGCAGTTTCATCTATAGGGACTTTGGCAGAAGACACAAATCAGCCTTGGATGAATAGACCAAGAAGGAATGAAGATTAGGAGGATGGTATAATCAGTAATTAAAGATTTCAGGGCAGGCTATCTCTGTACTGAATGGAGAAGTGGGGATCTCCTGGAAATAACAAGTGTAGCCACATTATAAAGAAGAAAATAGGAACCAAGGTATTTAATAAAGAGTCCCTTTCTAGTATTTCAGGAAAGGAGATTGGTTTGAGAGCATTCACAGAGAGCAGACAGGGACAAGAATGTGGGATGTGTGCTTCAAAACTTGACATTTTACTTGAGCTGCCCAGAGATTCTGGCCTGCATTTGATAAATGAATTCGTAGTTGGTTATAGAAGAAGAAATGGTGCTGTTTAGCTAGAATTCTATGTTGAGAGGTCGTGAATCCAGAGCAATGGCTATGTGAATTCAGACATATTTGGAACATAAATCCAGAGTTCAGTTTTGTGTGTTGTATATGTATGTAAGATAGAGAAACTACTGGAAGCAAGAAGCTATTTATTTTCACTCCAGTAATAATGGCTAATCTTTACTGAGTACCCCACTGTTCTCAATGCTACTTGTATTATCTCCTTCATTCCTCACAGCTGTTATTACTTCACAGAACTGTTATAAACTCCATTTCACAGCAGCGTACATTGAGGCACACCAAGACTAAGTAACTTCTGAAACCAGATACTCTGGCTTCAAAGCCGGTGCTCTAACCACTGTGCTGTAAATTGCTCTCAAAATTCCAGGTTCCCATTCCCAAGAAAAACCCTCCTTGATGGAATTCTCCTGTATTTTCAGGAAAGTTAGGGAGCACTAATATCTTTTGTGCTTGTGTAATCCCATATATCATTCCCATATATCATTCTCCCTATAGGGTCAGCATTCTGCTCAAATCCACTATAAGAATTGGTAAATTAGGATGAATAAGGTGATGTTGTTTGTGTCAAGTACAATACATTTAGTATCTACAAATCTAGATAAAATAATAACAGATAGAAATGAACACCATGAATCCACTCAGCCCCCATAAAAGAATAGTGTAAAACTGGGAAATAAAACGTGTAATAGATTAAAGTTTGAGCCAATGAAAAATATTAGCAGATGACAGCCTGAGTTCGACAGTATGACATCCAAATAGATTGTAGCTACATATAGAACTTAAATAGCTTTCCTATTGTTTATCCCAGATGTAGCAATACCAAAGATGTTTTTTGGTGTGCAGAGATCCTTTATCTTGCTTTCTATTTTGTGTGTTTATCTTTGTCTCACCCAAACTATTTCTTTATCCCAGGAACCTTCATACAATTCTGAAATATAAATTATTTTAGGTAATATTTTATTTTAAAACACAGTAGGTCCTAGAGCATCATTTGCTTCAGATAGGAGGTCAGGAAAACCAACCTGTGCTGTGAGAATTATTATGACAGTCCTAAAGGAGTTGAGATCACTAGTTTAAGAACTTGAGAGCAAAATTACAAGGACATTTAAGTAGCTTCTTTTCACATTAAGTGTAAACTTACATGACATCTGTGTTCCTTGAGCTCGGATAACGAAATTTCTTCAAGTCTTCTCAACCCCTAACAGATGGTTCACCAAATAAGCAAAAAATGAAGGAGAACACACTAAATTTTATTAAATGCTATATTTGCACAAGCATTTCTAAAACCCTTAAAATGATTTCAAGTAGACATGCATTTAGCTTTTAACTGTAATAATGTAGGTCAGAGCTATTATAGGGGAAAAAAAAAAAGCTAAGAAGAATTTAAGGGCCCAAAGCAGATTTTGCTTCAACTGATATGGATTCAGATGTATGAGGACTATGTTGGGTTAATCTCATTTCATAAACATTACTATCAGTTTTGGGTTCTTTCTTGATCTAACTCTTTTTATTTCTCCATCTTCTTCAACTATTCCTTCTCCTAGGCTAAAAAGTTTATCAGATCTTTACCTAAAACAGCAACAACAAAGCTACTGTGTTTCATTTCAGACAACAGTGGCATCCCTCTCTTTTCAAAGCTAAAATTCTCGAAAGAAGGGCCTGCATTTCGTTTTTTGCAATGCATTCCTTCAGTCTTTGAAATAGGGATCTGTCCTACCCCTCCACTGAAATATCCATTTCAAATATAATTAATGCTTCATTTTCACCTTGTTTTCCATAAATTGAGATATAATTTATATTCAGTGAAAAAGCAGAGAGTCCTAAATATTTTTGAAAATATGTACACTGTATAAACCACAGGCCTTTGTAGTGTGTTTGCCTCATTCCAGATCATTCCCTCATGCCACCTTGTAGGTGCGATGAAAGAAATCAGGACTGTTATTGCCTCTGGCAGGATGGAAAATGCGTTCTGATTTCTCTCATTGTAGATTATTTTTTCCTTTTGTAGAACTTAAGGTAAATGAAATTGTACAGTGTGTACTCTTTCACATCTGGCTTCGTTGATTCCATATAATATTTTGGAGTTTCATCAGCGTTGTTATATGTAACAGAAGTTCATTCTGTTTTACTATTTGGTGCTTCCTCTTAAATAATCATACCTCAACTTATTAATCACTTCTTTTGTTTTTGTATATTTGGATTGTTTCCAGTTCAGGGCCGTTATGAGTAAAGCTGTTATGAGCGTTCCTGCACATGTCTCCTTGTGAACATGTTTTCATTTCTCTTGGGTAAATGCCTAGGAATAGAATTGCCAAATCATAGGGTAGGTATATGTTTAACTTTAGGAGAAACCTCCAAACAATTTTCCAAAGTGGATGCACCATTTTGTAGCCCCACCAGCAATGAATAAAAGTTCTGATTACACCATATATTAACAACATTTAGTATTTTCGATCTTTTTAATTTTAACCATTTTAGCCTATAGGTACAATATCTGCATGTGATATTAATTTGCATTTTCCTAATGACTGAAGATCTTGAGCACTTCTTGATTTTATTGTTAATTTGTGAAGTATCTGTTCAAGAACTTTGCCCATTTTTATTGAGTTGTTTATTATTATGTTTGTTATTATTACTATTTATTTATTTGTAGGAATAAACCTCATTCCATACACAGAAATTAATTAAAAATGAAATATGGAATGAAGCATAAAAGTTACAAAAATTGCAAACTATTAGAAGAAGACGTAGGAAAATATCTTCACAACATAGACAGAAATTTCTTAGAGGGACAGAGAAAGCCCTATCCATAAAATAAAATACTGCTATATTAGATTTTATAAAAATTAAAAGCCTCTGCTCATCAAGAGTCACCATTAAGAAAATGAATAGGCGAGACACAGACTGAGAGAAAATATTCAAATTGAATATATCTGACAAGTTCTTGTACGAACAATATATAAATAACTAATGATCTTTTAATTATTAAATGTATGGCCTTTTCATTTCTTCCTCCTGTGGCTTCTTTTTTCACATCATTTGCCCCGTTTGACCAGCCACTTCTTAAAAATGGATTTGTCTTAGTTGTTGTTATTCTTCTACTTTGTTGATTTTTTATTCTCTCTAATTCATCTATTTTAATCATTTTCACTGTGTTTCTTTGAATTATTTTCTGATGTGTTATGCAGGATCATCTCCCTAGTTGTCTGCTCTTTTCAGTCTAACTTTTCCCCTGGGTGGTCTAAATTCTTGCCACTCACAGTGTGATCCATCAGCCAGCAGTATCAGTGTTTGTGAGCTCTTTAGACTTGTAGAACCCACACACAGGACCCACTGCATCAGATCTGCATTTTAACATCCCCAGGTGATTCCTATAAATACACGTTAAAGCTTAAGAAAAAGTAGTAGTAGAACTTATATCTATGGTTTCAACTGTCTCCTCTGCTGATAATTCTTAGATATTTAGTATGTGCCATTCTAATATGGTCCAGATTTACATCTTAGCAAGTAAAGTGTCTCCAGATGGCTGATATCTAAGTATGTATGTAAAACACAATATGGAGGCAAAATCAAATCATTTTCATCTAACAATATTAATGACTAATTTTTTTTTAAGTAAAGAGACCTTGCATAAAAATAAAATGGTGTTTCAATACTCAGTTTTTAATTCTATAAGGCACGGAGGGCATAGACTGAATTATTATGGGAATAATAGAAAAGAAAAATGTAAAAAATAAATAATATAGTAAAATATGATCAAGCAATAAATATGGATAACATACATTAACTCCCTAAAAGATAATTATTTATAATTTTCCATCTTAAATGAACTTAGAGTTCAAAACTCAAACAACTTTTCCTGCGTGCAACCAGCTTAGCAACTCACCTACAATAGAGGAAAATAAAATGCTATGAATTTTGCACATACCTGGTACATGATCTCAGAATATCATCAGATTTTTATTCCATCAAAAAATATTCATCAACAAAAACTAAAAGTTACATTTTTATTCAGCTGCTCCCAGTCACCACGAGAGCAAGTCATTCAACTCAGATGAGAGGAAAAGCAAAAGATTTGATTTCTATTATATAAAGACTAAAAATTACTATTGAATTGTTAGTACTGAATTACACATATCCCATAGGTACTGAGTACAATGACAGTTAAATTTTTAGTGAAAATATTTTGTTTCATCGCAAATGTCAGAACATCTTCAAAGTCATGTCACAGAAAGGACTTTTTCTCACTATTTCTCTAAGGTAAAAACCCAAATTCACACATCCCATTTTGAGAAAGGTTTTTCAGGTGAAGTTTTATGTCACTCATGTCTCCTTTGCTTCAAAAAGAAAGGACAAATTAATTGTCATACTTTAGCTTGATTC
This sequence comes from Pseudorca crassidens, assembly GCF_039906515.1. NCBI lineage: Eukaryota > Metazoa > Chordata > Mammalia > Artiodactyla > Delphinidae > Pseudorca > Pseudorca crassidens. The sequence goes on along the minus strand of NC_090298.1, from coordinate 150,966,243 downwards.
TTGGCTAAGTACATAGGATAAAATATCAATAGGCATGACTGAAATATGTTGTTGGTTCCATTGTATTTATGGTAATAATAATGTCATTAGATAACATTTATAGAGAGTTTCTATGTGCCTCACTTTATTATCATAATCCCATCAAATTTATACAACACCCTATGAGGTTTAGAGAATTATAGTGACTTACTTCAGCTCTCATAGCTATCAATAAGTGGTGCTGGGAAAACTGGACAGGTACCTGTAAAAGTATGAAATTAGAACACTCCCTAACACCATACACCAAAATAAACTCAAAATGGATTAAAGACGTAAATGTAAGGCCAGACACTATCAAACTCTTAGAGGAAAACATATGCAGAACAATCTATGACATAAATCACAGCAAGATCCTTTTTGACCCACCTCCTAGAGAAATGGAAATAAAAATAAAAATAAACAAATGGGACCTAATGAAACTTAAAAGCTTTTGCACAGCAAAGGAAACCATAAACAAGACGAAAAGACAACCTTCAGAATGGGAGAGAATATTTACAAATGAAGCAACTGACAAAGGATTAATCTCCAAAATTTACAAGCAGCTTATGCAGCTCAATATCAAGAAAACAAACAACCCAATCCAAAAATGGGCAGAAGATCTAAATAGACATTCCTCCAAGAAGATATACAGATTCCCAACAAACACATGAAAGAATGCTCAACATCATTAATCATTAGAGAAATGCAAATCAAAACTACAATGAGATATAATCTCACACTGGTCAGAATGACCATCATCAAAAAATGTACAAAGAATAAATGCTGGAGAGGGTGTGGAGAAAAGGGAACCCTCTTGCACTGTTGGTGGGAATGTAAATTGATACAGCCACTATGGAGAACAGTATGGAGGTTCCTTAAACTAAAAACAGAACTACCATACGACCCAGCAATCCCACTACTGGGCATATACCCTGAGAAAACCATAATTCAAAAAGAGTCATGTACCAAAATGTTCATTGCAGCTCTGTTTACAATAGCCAGGACATGGAAGCAACCTAAGTGTCCATCAACAGATGAATGGAAAAAGAAGGTGTGGCACATATATACAGTGGAATATTACTCAGCCTTAAAAAGAAATGAAATTGAGTTATTTGTAGTGAGGTGGATGGACCTAGAGTCTGTCATACAGAGTGAAATAAGTCAGAAAGAGAAAAACAAATACTGTATGAACATATGTATATGTATAACTGATTCACTTTGTTATAAAGCAGAAACTAGCACACCATTGTAAAGCAATTATACTCCAATAAAGATGTTAAAAAATTAAAAAAACAAGATCTCATAGCTAGAGAAATCCTACTAAGGATATCAGAAATCCTACTCAGTAATTCCGAAGTCAATGTTATTAACTACTCTAACATAGGGGTGTAGAAATTTGTCTTCTTCCCCCCCACACCCCCTGCCAGGTATCCTATGTGAAGGAATAACCAAAAAAAAAAAAAAAAAAAGGATGGGCTTGCCTGGTGGCGCAGTGGTTGAGAGTCCGCCTGCCAATGCAGGGGACACGGGTTTGTGCCCCAGTCCGGGAGGATCCCGCATGCCGCGGAGCGGCTGGGCCCGTGAGCCATGGCCGCTGAGCCTGCGCGTCCGGAGCCTGTGCTCCACAACAGGAGAGGCCACAACAGTGAGAGGCCCGTGTACCAAAAAAAAAAAAAAAAAAGGAAATCTATCTGCACCTCTGGAGAGGGTAAATTTTCTGCTCTGTGGGGTCAAAAGGAGAGAATCAGTCAGAGAAATAATAAAAATGGTGACAACTATATCAGCTCTACTGTAGAATAGAGTAAAATGAATTACTTCATGGCATCAGGGCGCATTTGGAAAGAAGGACTTCAAGGAATCCTGAAAATAAATTTTATTTCTAAGTAGTGTGTGATCCTCTTCCATGCCCCAGCGTTAGGCCAAGAAGTACCTGCTCACTCCAAATAGGGTCAGATATCCACACGTCTCTCTTTCTCTTTCTCTCAAACTTCAGCATTAATGTGGACCCCAAATTTACCACTTGTACAGCTAGACACATGAGTATTTCCAGCTGAGAAAATGAATTTTTCACATATTGCTGGAATCCTAACCCTGAGCAGACACAGCATCCTCCCAACATAGAGGCTTTCTGAGTGAAATCAGCGCTGCTGTCAGGATCCACATTTTCAATCTATATTCATGCACACGGCATCATATCTTCTTGAGGAGGGCATTGTCATACAGTCAAAGCTAATGTTCTGGCAGGCTTTTATCTTGCTAGTCTATCATTACAATCCCAACTGAACCAGAAGGCCTCGGGGGTTTTCTGTTGCTCTCAGTCAATCAGTATGGCAGATACCAACTTTTCGTAACACACGGATCCAAAGGAGGCAGTCACTGCATGGGTTTTCCACTTCTGGCATCTTTTTCTCTTCCTACATAAGAAATCTGGAATTATTAATTGGGAAAAAATGAGAAGCATTAGGTTTGCGGTATTTGACCAGGATAGAAGTTTCACTTATTGTTTATAAATTTATAGTCTTCTCTGGAGCTGCTACGTAATAAACTGCTGCTAAAATTAAAGTTCAAGAAGAGCTTGTCGAGCTGTACACTGTTAACTGAATTTCCTTCAGGAGTCAGTATTTAGATTTTGAAGGGGAAAATGACCCTAATAATGTGAAATGTATATACAGCTGGTTATATGGATGTGTGTGTGTGTGTGTGTGCGTGTGCGTGTGTGTGTGTATTACAATATGTACATTTCCCCATAACTGGAGCCTTCCCCTTCATTACTGTTTTTAAATTTTTTATGGACATTATTTTAGATATATATTTCCTGCCTTCTTAAACAAAATGTGTTGAATATAATTTAACTTTATTCTAGAGAGCTCAGACCATCATTGTGAATATCCATTATTGTGTTATGGTATAACGATGCTACGTTGGATTCTATGAAATTTATGAAGTCAGGTCTTCTTGTAGGCAAATGCATTTCTTTCATTCAGTCATTCATTCTCTGAGTTCCAATTATTTTCCAAACCCAAATAAACGTCAGTGAACCAAAACAGGCAATGTCTTTGTCTTCTTGGATTTAATCTAGTCTGAGAAGTAGGTATGGATAGAATAAATACACACACAAAATACATAATTCAAATTTAATAAATGCCAAGAAGATAAAGAACAGGATGTCATCAAAGAGAGGAACAGATTTATCTAATTCATATGAAAGAGTTAGGGAAAGACTCTGAGGAAGGGGAGTTTTCCCAGCGAGATTTTAAACACTAGGAATTAGCTAGAGGAAAGGAATAGCATGTGTAAAGGATTTAAGGTGAGAAAGACCTCAGGATGCTCAAAGATTAGGTGGATGAAAGGCTAGTGTTGCTGTAGAAAAATATGGAAGGGGGATTTCAGAAGGATATTCATGTTCTTTAAATATTTTAAGAGAAATAATTCTAATTACTTCCTATTGAGTGATTTTTAGATTTCAGGAAAATAGTCACAAAATTAAGGAAAAAAGTGATACAAAAAGAACTTGATACTCTTAAGAATGAATGAGGGTTTAGGTCAAATGCAGACATAATTCAAAAGTTACCTTTATGCTTGTTATTCATCATCAAATTTTCCCTTAAGTTATTTGAGGATTCCCCAGGGAATTTAAAATGAATCTGACCAGGGATAAAATAAACAAAATGCCAATTGAAACCCCATAGCTGCTGCTTCTCAGATTCCAACCTCATTAGACCTCAGGAGTTTCTATAAAGGGATTATTAAACAAATGAATTGTTATTTTAGTTCCTGTAGCATGTTGCTAGTGTGAAAACAGTTTATATGTAAAACCAATTAAATTATGGTAAATTACATAAAGTTCAATATTATAATATCCAGAAAATTTCAAAATAGTAGAAGTGTCTATTTGAATTCTTATTAAAATTAGAAACAAGATGAGTTTTCTCATAAAACCTCCCTGCTTTGTTATACCATAGGAAAAGAATTCTTTTGGAAAAAATAATTGAAACAAAAATATACTTGAATTATGCTTATAATTCACTTGAATTATAGATTACTACTTAAATAAGTATGCAGAAAATATTTTACTTCCTGGGAATTGATTTTCTGTTGATTTAAAAAAAAAAAGAGAGATTCATAAGATACATGGATTGCTTCTTAAATTCATCCTAAGCATTGAAATTCATTATCCAATTAATGGCACTCAGTATGTGTTATTCATAATATACCCATAAAATTGAGCATTAAAACTCAGAGCAACAGATTTTCATACTAGAATGTATGTGTACTCAAGACAAAACTAATTCTAGTGCCTGCTAATACCAGCATTATTAGAAAACCTTTTCCTTGTTTTACTTTTTGAATGTAATTAGAAATTTGCCTAAAAATCCCCACTGACATGAAATGTTAATATTGGTGCAATTAATGAAATGCTAATATTTATGAATTAATTGGCAAAAATCTTGATGAAAGGAAGCTAACAGAAATCATTTATGCAGAATCTACCAGAGGACAAGATTTGTCCTTGGTGACTTGCTTATTTTGCTTTCAGAATGTTATTTAGTAAAATAGTCAGTGATTATTTCAGTAAATTCTTGGTTGAAAGAGTTCTCTAAGACAAAGTTAACAAGCTAGCTTCTAACATAGATATGTTAATTGGAGATATAGGAGATGATATTTCTCAGTCACTCAAATATGCAGGGGAAAAAAATGTGATTCTTATTTTCTACAACTTTGCTTTGTCTCTGTCTTGAGTTTTCCTTTTTCCTGAGAGCTAGACATATAGTCTTGGTCCATTCTATGTAAACTCAGTTATTTTAGGATTAAACTACTTAATTCAGTATTTACTCCACCCCCACCATTTCTACCAGCATCTCCTCTAGGTGCATCTGATTTTCTGGACATTATGTCAGCGTTTGCTCAACCTTCTTTGTTCCAACTTATTTTCTATCCACAGTGGCATGTTGTTTTCTTCTTTGGCATCTTTGTGTCACATGTGAAATTCTTCCCTGTCATCTCTTAATGTCAATGTTAGAATGCCACCATCTTTGCTCCCACAAGAAGACAAATAGCAGTTCCCCCTGCCATGTTACGTGAGCAGAGGTTAATTTGTTTAGGCATGCTCTAGCCTCCCAAACCATCTTATTTCTAGAAGCTCTCAGCAGGGTTTGGTGCCTACTAGGGCATATAGGCAGGGCTCAGATCCTGTCTAATGTCAGTGATGTTAGACTGTCTAAGAGGGATCACAGCTGAAGTACATGTTTTGGTAAATATTCTTCACAAGTTTGTTTGTTTTTGTTTTTGTTTTGTTTTGTCCTTGATTCTACCTGATTTTCAGCCACTAAGCCACACATTTGACATCTTTTTTCTTATGGTCCCACAAAGCAACTTCCATTTGGGAAATGATAGACTCATGAGGGTTCAGGCAGCAAGTGAAAAATTTGCTGTTGCCAAAAGGGTAAATAGCTCCTTGGCCAATGCTTCACATTGTGCCACCATTATGTCCTTTCTTTACCATTCTAGAACTTGAACAGTAAGTGAAACTTGGAAATTAAGAAATTAAAAATGTATAAGAGAAAGGATGAAAGAGAAGAAGGGAGGAAGGAAGAAAGAAAGTATGCATATTAGCATGTGACCCAGAAGCCAGGCCTTTGCAAAGCCTTTAATATAAATTCCCCAAATATCAGTAACTTAGGGATAGCTAGAGGAAAACAGTAAATTGAGGAAAAAACCTCCTATCTCCTCTTACTCCTTTCCTGACAACACTCTTATCTTTTTGCACAGTCTTCCCAGGTACCCAGGGCACAGCTCCAGATGATTCCCATGGGTCTTTTAGCCCATGTGTTATATTAACATTTTATTGTTTAAAACCTTTTCCTTTAGAATCTCTCTCAGTGTAACCAACAAATATGCAATCATATGTCAGATCTGGCTTTTAACAAGGGCTACCTAGAGATAAACTCATCAAATGTACCCAAACTATTTTGAGGTACAAAGCAGGCCAACAGTGAAAACAATTTACATCAGACTGGCTACTTTGTGATCACCCAATGTACTTGGGTTGGACCACCTTCAAGTTAATACATAGGATGTGGAGAACTTGAGAGAATTGGAAAGAGAGTTGATTACTTGTACAAGGGATCACTGGGAAGGGCAGGGGTGGGGGCACACAGACAGGTCCCAGATAAAGTTGGGCCTTTATCATTGTTAGAGGGTGAGATTAGGGAATTTGCTAGGTTTGGGTTTGTGATTTGTGAGGTTGGAATATTTCAAAAGGACCATGCAGGGGACACGTATAAACTTTCTTATCAGCCTGTCCGGATGCGGAGCTAACAGGAAAGGGGAAACTGAGGCTTAAGAGAAGTCAGTGGTATGCTCGCTTAGGCAGCACATATACGGAAACTGGAACAATACAGAAAAGGTTAGCATAGCCCCTGCACAAGCATGACACACAAATTCATGAAGCATTCCATATTTTTGTTTGGGGTTAGCGGATGCAAACTATTATATATAGAATGGATAAACAACAAGGTCCTACTGTACACAGAGAACTATATTCATTTCCTGTAATAAACCATAATGGAAAAGAATATGAAAAATAATATATATATGTATAACTGAATATATATATATAACTGAATCACTTTGCTGTACAGCAGAAATTAACAAAACATTGTAAGTCAACTATACTTCAATTAAAAATAAAAAGTTGGTGGTCCATTATCCAAAAATAGGGTCAAACTCTATTACATTGGTCTTTCCCTGTAATGTGTGACTTCCCAGGGGCTCCTAACTTCAGAAACCAAGGACAGCTTCCTTACAGACTAAAAGAAGATAAAGCAAGGAGTGCTAAGAAACCAGGCTGACTAAACAAATTTGGAGAACAAATATTAAGAATGTTGGGGTCTGTTCCCTGCATTCCTTTTGTACCTATTTCCTGAGCTAAATGTGAGATCACACATAGAGGAGCAGTGGAATGATAGAACCTCATGACCCTCAGATACAGCTTTTCTAAAGGGCTGGAAATTGTAGATGGTGTAAAAGGTTCTTTCATTCTTCCAAAACTATGTGCTAGTAGAGTATTAATATTTGTAGAACAGGAGCAATTATAAAACATTCACGAGAGATTTCAAAATCAGGCCTCCATGTATATTCACTCATTCATATATTTTTTCATTCATTCTTTTTCAGTGAAAAAGAACCTATCTGTTTAGCAAGCCAGGTATTGATACTTTTCCATGTGCTGGGATACATTGGTAAGCAAGATAAATCACCTGTTCCCATGGAGTTTGTTTTTTGTGGGAGGTGACAGAATTAAAAAAAAAAAATACAAACACAGCTTCATTTCTATTAAGTGTTATAAAGAATGCCAGGGTCTAACTTAGCCTGAGCTGCAAAGGAAGGCAGCCCTTGGGGGAATTGATGGCTAGCCTGAAACCTGAAGCATCAGTCCAGAAGGTCTTTGAAGAAGTTAATGCTCAGTGCAGGCGTTCCCATTTTCTAATTTTTGTGTTTAGCCAGCACTATATTTAATTGGCCAGATAGAAATAGGGCAAAAATTGAAAATGGGTCTCTCTGCCTCTGTAATGAATTAAACAGTTTTCCATAGCATTAGCTGTAAATGACACTACTGAACTGACAATTTCTTTCTTGTTTGGACTTCATTTAAACTTCTGAATGGTATTAAGAGGTTATTAGAGATTAATCTCCAATTAGGTATTCTGATAGCCCAAGAAATTGTCAAAGGGTCCCTCTGGCCATATTTTTTAGCATTAAAGAGATATTGAATTAATAATATTTTGCCATCTCTTCAGACCTTTAAACTCCTGTGACTAATGTCCAATCATTTAGCCCACTTAAACAGAATGTCACACTCTGAGCCTTCCATTCTGAATAGGTCACCGTAGGCTAGAGCTCATTAGTGTTGAGTGTCCATTTCAGAAGCTGCAACAGTCACTCAGCCCCTATATTTTAAGAAAATAAGTAGAAAATTGTTTTCTCCCAAATGGAAGGGTTATGAAGACAGTGCCATATGTCATCATTATTGTGACTAAAAAATGTCATCTCAGCTCTATAGTGCTGTATAATGCTCGCACATAAGGCCACAAAATCATGTTGTGTTAGTAAGTAAGGCTCGTGGCACCATTCCCAGACCCATCTGGAGTGCTGTGGACAGCACAGGATAGCATCCAAAGCCCCGTTTCAAAAAGCAGGAGCGGCTGGGCAAGGCAGTTGTGGTTTATGTGGGATTCTCCTCTACCAAAGCAAGAGGTGAATGAATTAACCAAGTATTTGCAGTGAAAGTTTAAAGGGAAAGGCCAGGAAAGAGTAAGGTGAAAAGAATCTCCCTCATTTTGTTAAGCTTAAAAGTTAAGTTTCTTTTCTTTGTCTCTTACACTTATTTTTAAGCTTACATCTTGATTAGACTATGAAAAGATATTTTATCACTTAGGGATTTAGCTGTTAACTAACTTTTTCCTTTCTTTACCTGGTTTCTGTAACTGCATTGCCTACTAGGCTAATGTGCAAATAATAATAATAAGAGTTATAAAGGTGTAAATTATAGGGCTTGACTAATTGTAATTTCTAAATTGGGAATTTCTAAGGAAGAGATATATGGTAGAACTCGTTAGTCGGTTTGGATTAGATGACTTTTATAGACATCTGTTATGTTTGACTCCCACTGTTGCTTCCCTCTTCTAGTAGGAGCTCCTCGATTTGATTTTCCTTTAGGGAACTGTGGTCTTCCCTCATCCCCACTTTTCTGCAGTTTTGCTGGATCTGTCAATGGCAGTAACTCACCTTCCTGAACCAAGAGTGTGTAGATATGTGACCCAAATTACACCAATAAGACTGCCCTTCTGCTATGTTTGAATTTTAAACAAAGAGACCCAGGGATAGAAAATGGTTGGCCCTGGTTCGTCCCTATGTGGAAAATTGGAGAGAATTCCTGTGAGTTTCTTCTTTCTTACGTTGCCAAAGCTGTCCTAAAATCCTGTTATTACTGAGATCTTGTTGTAAAGGATTCCCTTATTTTCAGAGCTATTCTATTTCCTTCCAATATATTCAATTTTAAGCAAAATTACTTCTGTGTATTGTGGTCTAAGAACATCAGCTGGTATCATGGAATCAAAACCTTCATCCAATCAGATAAGCTAAAGAAATACTTGCTTAGACAAAAACATTAGGAATATAGTAGATATAGCTGGTTGTATTATAAGGATATGATGTGTGTTGGTGGGGATGGGACATTAAAAAAAGCAGTGTGGGGTTTGAATTTGGAAGGTCTTAAATTCTAGAATCTGGAATTTGCTTTTTGATAAAGTACAGAAGAACAGAAAAAAAGGCAACCCTATTTCTATACCATTCCCATGACATCCATGGCCTCGTACCATGACATCTGTGGGTTTCAGTTATCTTATCTGAAGTGATGGAGGTGGGCTGGATGATCTGAAGATCCTGTTTAGTTCTTTGGTCATGTAATTATGTATTATTACCCTGTAGGCCATGGTGAAATGTTGAAAGTTTCTGAGCAGAAGAATGACAGAATAAAAACCATGTTTTAGGATCAATTTTTTTTAAATGACACTTCTGTAGTTAAAATTGAAAGGAAATATCTAAATTCTTTACTCATTATAAATTTGAAGACAGGTTTGTGAAATATCTAGACCTTTAGAGCAAGAAGACTACTTGGGATTACTAGATAAAGTCAAAGGCAAGTTAGTAAAGGAAAAGGCTGATCTAGCATATTAGGTGAAAATTTTATTAGGGGTAAGGAAAATTCATTTAAGAAAAGAAATTCTAATGGACGTGAAAAAAAATCAACAAACTTTAACAAAATTCCTTAAGCAGATACACATACTTTAAATTAATGATTGCCTAATAAGCAAGAGTAAACTTATTTTGATTATTTGAAATGATTTTAAACTTAGCTTGTATCTGACAGTCTTGAAATGTTGAAAGGACATTTAAAAAAATTTAAACATGCAGTTGGTCTCCCAGTCTGAAAACTACGCTGTTACCAATACATTTTCTAAAATATGTCTGCCTATGAAATATCACAGAGAAAAACGCACAAAACAAAAATCAAAATGATGAATTATCATAAAGACAACATCCCTGTGACTATCACTCAAATCAATAAATAGATCAGAATGTATAGCCTAGAAGCTGCTTCCTACCTTCTCTCGTCACTACTTCTTCCTTATCTCCAAAGGAACCATCATCCTGACATTTAATATTATAATCACTCCCTTGGTTTTACCACCTAGTCATGGTCTAGTTTTTTCCTGTTCTTTTAATTTTGTCCTAACAGAAATATATGGCTTCTTTCACTTAACATTATGGTTGTGAGATTCATCATTGTTGTTGTGGGAAGCTATATTTGACTCATTTTGCATACTGTATAGTAATCCATACATGAATATGTTACAATGTATTTATCTATTACAATATTAATGAGTATGGGGGTTGTTTACACTATTGATTCTAAATCGTACCACTATTAGCATTTACATACGTATTTCTTCAAGCTCATGTACTTACATTTATAGTGGGTACTTTTTAAAGAGTGGAATTTCTGGGCTGTGGTTACACATATGTTCAACTTTAGCAGATAATGTAAAGACATTTTCTAAAGAGGTTGAAGCAATCTATACTCCAACCATCATTGTGTGAGAATTTTTATTGATCCACATATTTGACAACACTTGTGATAGTATTTTTAATTTTAGCCAGTCTTACACATGGGAAGTATTATTTCATTGTGACTTTAATCTGCATCTTGCTAATTAATAAGAGAGTATGTTTATTTTTCCACTTACATGTCTTCTTTTGTAAAGTTCCTATTCACATCTTATTTCTTGAATCTTTGGCTTGATAACTTGATAACTTTCATTAGTTCCAGAAGGTTCACAGCTGTTATCTGTTCAGATATGATGGCCGCTCTTTTCTCTCTCTAGATCTTCTCTTCTTACTGTATGTATATTTTATGGCTGATCTCCTCCTTGTACTTTCTTTCCTATGTCTCTCTCTGCTTCATTCATTATTCTAAGTTGTCATCCAATTTACTAATTATTTTGTCACTTCTATTTAACCTGCTGTTAATCCCATCCACTGCATTCCTAACTTCGATTATTGTATTTTTATGTTCTGAAATTTCCACTAGTTTTTTTTCAATTTCTAGATCTGCCAATATTCTGCCACTTTGTCATTTATCCTCTTTAACATAATAAAGTGGTTGCTTTTTAAATCTATGATGGTCACTCTAGTATCTGGACCATCAGTAGGTCTGCTTCTGTTTCTTATTATTTCTGCTGATTTGTTTCATATGGGCTTTGTCTCCTAATGTGCCTGGTTATTTTTATTTTATTGGGCCTTGTTTTGCAGAATTATTTGTAGAAATAATTTAGGTATCTGATATTGTTATCCTCTTGTACACGGGATATAGGTTTTCTTTCTAACCTGAGAAAAGCAACAATCGGATTCAGCTCTTCTGGAGATGAATTGCAAGTCCCTGAAAGGACCTGTCTGTTTCTCTTTTAAACTTAGTCCTAAGATGCAGCATTTCAGTATCCCTACCCAAAGCAAGGGAGATATGCTGGTTTTCCTCCACCTGCTAGCTTAGACACCAATATTTGTCCACTTAATCTAACAAGGTTGTAAAAACCATCATCAACCTATGGCTGCCATAGAACTGGCAAACAACTTTAAAAAAAAGTCCTTCAATTCCAAGCTTACCTCTCTGAGCCTCTATCTTCCTGGACTAGTGATTCTTTACTATTTTAATAGTAGTTCAAGCAGTTTTTAAATATATACACACATATTAAATATTATAAATATATAGGCACTTTATCCTCAGAGGGTGGCTTTTCCAAAATACTTAATAGACCATTTCTGGAAATGAAAGTCCCTTATTTGGTTCAATCCATTTTCTATTCTACTATAATTATAGTTTTAGAAGAAAGCTTTGATTGACTATTCCCCTTTTTAAATATTTTATTAAATATTTCTGTTTCATTCATTCATTCATCCCATTCCATTCCATTTATAATAACATCTAAACAACATAGCTCATAATTTGTAGCTTTTTATAATCTAACCTTAGTCTTAGTTTCCGACTTTATATAATATCATTCCCTACCACATGCACTATTATTCTAAGGCTGGGAGACTACATTGTTCCCTAGTGACAAGGGACAGTCTAATGTTCTTGTGCTTTTAACTCATGCTGTTTCTTCAGTCAGAGTGTGCTTTCATTGTTTGGTGGTAAAATCCTATTCATCTTTCTAGACAGCTTTTATGTCAACTCTTTTGTGAATGCACTACCTAAACCCAGCTCAAACATAGACACAAAAACACACAGCAGACCTGATCCTTCCCTCCTCACTTTCTAACATGAATTTCCATGTACCTTATAAGTGAACCACACTAACCTGTTTTCTGAATGCACCCTACTTCCATACCTTCATGCTTTTGCTCATAACCATCTCTTTGCCTAAAGAAGACCCAACTCATGCCTCAAAGATCCTCTATTGTTCCCTTTCTTTATTGCCCACAAGAGCTGAGTTAATACATCATTCCCATAGCACTTTGTCCATATCCCAATTATAGCAGTTTCTAGTTATTGTATTTATTTTCTGAACTATTGGTCATACCCTTTTTCTTCCTGAGATCATCTCTTGTTTTCTTTTTTTTTTTTTTTGCTCCTGATTCAAAACAATAATTGATGTACTCCTAATATGTGACAATTAATATCTGACTGATACAAGGAAAAATGCGTATAATGTGTCTCCATTTCACTAGTTATGATAGTTTTTCACAAATGGATTCAAAAATTCTGTTTATATAATGGACCCAAAGTTCAGGTCATCACATTTTTATTTTTCATAATAATAGAGGAAAAATGGCAGGAATTAATAAAAGCCAGGCACAATTCCAAAACCTCATTTAGCCAGTGTTTTCTCTTGCTTCCACCAAAGTGTGACTAACAAATAGAAGGATGCTTTATTCTCTCTATTTAGGTTTTGCTTGTTAGCCTACAGTGGAGATTTTATTGAGCTGTGAAATTGTTGAAAGCATTCATCTCCAAACATTAGTGGAATTAAGAATCAACTGGGAAAATTGTTAATATTGCAGATTTATGACCCTACGTGTCTGGTTCAATAGGGCAGTGCTGGAGCCCGGGAATAAGCATTTTGTTCAGTGCCTCATGTACTTCTACTTCAAGGATTCTGCTACCATCATTAAAAATGGTCCACTTTTCATGTAGTTATTGTCCTAGAAATAAAACAAACTATTGGGCACAGAAGTAAAGCCTAAATAATCAGATGCTGAATTCTAGAAAGCTGAATAGAAACTGTCTTAGCTCTATTACATTTGATGTAGTAAGCAAAATGAAACTCTATTTTTCTATATCTAACAGCAACCAAAGGGGCATAAATACCAGGCAGCAATAGTTGTGGGAGGGAATTTATGAATTGCCTTAGAAACCAATTAAATATTGCTTAAGAAAAACAAGTCAGAGGAAGAGACAAACTTAAATTAAGAACATATGTTATCCTGAAAGGTATTTCTCTGGGCTAACATCTACCCCAATCCCCACAAATACTTTACTTCTAATAATTCCCCTCTTGTTTTGTCTCCCTGCCATTCTTTTAAAACGATGGTACTTAACTAAGATTATAATCTGGCAACTGTCTTTGACAGACCATGAATCTGTTTGTGGAATAGATGGATGAAATACAGACTAGAGATGTTGATTGACTCATAGGAACTTATTAATTTATTTCAGAAATATTGTCCAGCCAAATAAGTACAAACTTTAGTGCCTTGAAAATGTCTGTGGTTTGGTTTGTAATGGGGTGTGTCAGCACTTTTTAACAGATGGCCTCTCAAGTTTATGACCTTGATGGACACTTTTGGACAGAACAACAGTAACAACAAAACACACACATATATTTGCAAGTGTGGACCGACCTATACAGCCCTTCTACCTAAAAAGAGAAAGTATGTCACGTTTTTACAGTTATAAGCATTAATGTCCAATAGCATTTATGCTCTCTTTTTTTTTCAGCTTTTTATAGTGTTACTTTCAAACTATACCTGCCATTTGTATTAGGAGCATATATCAGAATTTGGAAAGAGTAACATGCTAAAGTGTGGGCCCAACTCATATGCTGTATATGTGAAGTTTTTGGCATATTTTGGCTTTCTGAATTCACCAAGTTGGCCAAGATGGAAATATTAATAGGAATATGTGGGGGCATTCTGATTTTATGGTATATCCATAGAAATGGCATGATTGGCCAAGAAAGCATGTTTAGGATTCATATGTTTTAATTATGAGATACGACTCTTTTGGATCTCATTTTTGGCCCAGTTTATTATTTTAGTTCTTTAAAACTAATAATTAGCATATGTAGATGTTAAGTGTTTTAATCTGGAACGTTTATTTTTTTCTTTTTAGTGGTTTATCATAAATGCAAAAGGGGATCAAGAAAAGAAAAAAAGTTTTGTGATCGTGTTATAATTTATTGATGTAGATAGCAAACTCCTAATTTTTCATGGAAATAATCCCTCTATTTTCTTTATTTCCACCATTCATTATTTAATCAGTAAGGGGCAGAGGGACTATTTTAATTGTAATACTCTTTCCTCTGAAATCCAAGTAAGTACACTTCTAAAAGTGAAAGCTAGAGCATGTTTTTTATTTGTTTATTTCATTAAGTTTTATTTTGGGACTAAATTTATTTTTACTAACAGCAGTGAAAAATATAGTGCTAAGAGAGTGCAAGAGAGAGATTGAATATGGAACTGATGATCTAACAGAAATACTCACTTGAGAGTTTCAGAAAAGCATCAGAATCTGTGGGAACTTCTGAGAATAATTTGGTTTACATATAACGATAATTGGCTCACCTTTCAGGTGGCAAATATATGTATATTCTAAATCAGAGGTCATATTAAAAGCAAAATTAAAAGCACTGATATTTATTTAGTTATCAGAGCTGTATTAGCATGAAAAGAATGATGTTTATTGTTCCCGACTACATATCCTGAAAACCTGTCTTTATAACACGACAAGCAGCACAATCACACTTTACACAGGGCAGCCTTTAATGTGTATGGCCCTTACCTTGAAATGCAATGTTCAGTTTTTTTAAATGAGGAATATTCTGGTGGATAAGACTTATTTTTGTATTGTGTCTGTCAACTCATTCCTGCACACAAATGCTCTCTTTCTTCACGTTTATGTCTCTGCCCTACTATATTAAAGGATTGATGTAGGTAATAAACCTGACCTACTTCTTAGATTTAAAACTGCATCTGTCGGTAACTTACTAAAGAGTTTGATCTCTGATGAGCTAATCAACGCTTATACTGTCACCGCAATAGAGTATACATGGAGTCGTAAAATTGTTTCACCCTATTATGTGTAAATTGGAATAAAATGATACTAGCACACTGTCAGCACAAATGCTTCTAGAACTTTTTCCTGAAGAAACAGATCTCTTCCTAAGACACAGGACCAAAGTGAAAAGAACAGGACACCAAAAGCACCATTATCCACCTACTTTTTAAATAGAAAACATACATAGACATTTCTCAGCCCTAGTGGTAAGAATAACAGGAAAGCATATATGATTTTTTAAAAAAACAGGTACATCTGAGTATACAGTCAGCAGCTTTAAGAAAGAAAAGTAACACTTTAGTTGGCCTTTTTGGATACATGGCACACATCACTTCTTAAACAGAATAAAGGTCCCATGGAAGTGCTTTTTTATTTATTTATTTTTATCACTTATTAGATTAAATACCAGTGGACTAACTGGGATGCTGGCTAGGCTGGATCCTGAACCATGATCAAAATTAATCATGCAGTCTGGAATTTAGTGACAAGCATTCGAACGCCACATTGAAAATGCCAGCATCTGCTTAATAGCATGAACCCATTCAACATCGATGTATAACAGCACTAAGACGGAAAATGTTTTTTCCTGAAAGTGAAATAAGTATCTATGTAATTAAGTCCTGGGAGAAGAAACTCATGAGCTTTAAAACTGAAGTAGTTTGGAGATTGCTAACTTACATTATTAAAATTAAATCGTTAAATTGTTTTTTCTGTTTGAGAGAAGAATGCGAAATTGTTAACTATGGGTTTACTGGTTATGAATACCTACCTGCATTTGATTCTAACCTCTTAAGTATCCATAGAGATGTTTAAACAACAAGGTACTATTTATGTTAGGCAAGATTCAGCTAATTATTAAGAATGATGTGTCAAACTATTAACAGGGAGAGAATTGACTTTCTACTGTATTCTATACTCTACTCCTGAATACATGTACAAGTTATATCTTGGACAATGAAGTAAATGCTCACTCCACAGGCAAAATAAACTTCAGAGAGAAAAATTATCATCTTTTTCTTGTAAGCGGAAAAGTAGTTCAAAATTGGGGAATGTGTACCTTCACTATACAGTCATTTCTGCTGGAACAACATATTCATTTCTAAAAATCACTTTGCTGTGGAAAATCACACAACAGAAACCAGGGGGGCTTATGGGGGAAATGAGGGTTAGGTACGACACTGAAAAACTTTACTATTGGCATTATTTTATTATTATTATGTATTATTGATGTGAAAAATAAAGTTAGGAACCTAATATGAAAATGGTAGCACAGTTTGACAGATGTTAAATGATTAAGAAATACATGTATGCATGTAAGTATAGTACTTTATCTCAAAAAACTGCAGACGGTCACCCGTGGAAATGGGCGCCAGAAGAGTTGTGGTTTCTTTGGAAGGAGGAGGATCTTACATCCGAAGGAAAGCTGCAACACTAAATTAGGGTGGGTGTGGCTCATTTCAGAGACAGTGAACTGAGGTGCCTAGTACATGTTTGAATAGTGTGTGTTTTGTGTATTCCTATGAAGCTGGGGTCAGCTGAGTGCCGCTTTTGTGCTTACTTCCAGCATCACCCAGACTGAGCAGCCCAGGAGTAAACACACTATTCACAATAAACTCATTATTCCCTAATCTATCAGTTGAATTGGACCAACTTTGCATTTTCAAAACAAGCTGGTAGCAGAACTAACTCAACTGGAATCTGAGGAGATTTTAGTTATAAATATATGCCCATTATGTCATCAACTGGTTATGTCAAAATTCCAATATTCACAGAATACACTTCTGTTGAACATACTTTTCCTTAAGCTGAAAACTGTTACTAGGCCAAGGTTTGTTGCAATTTTGCTCTTGAGGTTTCCTCAAGTCCTCTGACAGGCTGTCCTGTTTGAAAGATTACAATGCCTGTCAAATCGTTACAAAATTACTCTCTAAGGAATTATTTAAAAAATTGAATCGGTTAAGAATTATCAAGTAATACTTATAAGGAGAAGAGATCATTTTAATTGAATTGATACTGTGTGCCAGGAACTGCTTTATACTCTAACTGCATCATCCATCTCATTTGCCATTCATTCAAGCCCCTGAAGATTGTTCTGTTAATACACCCATTTTACAGAACTGAACACTACAGGGTTTATTTTTTTAACATCTTTATTGGAGTATAATTGCTTTACCCTGGTGTGTTAGTTGCTGCTGTATAACAAGGTGAATCAGCTATATGTATACATATGTCCCCATAACCTCTGTCTCTTGTGTCTCCCTCCCCCACTCCCTGTCCCACCCCTCTAGGTGGCCACAAAGCACTGAGCTGATGTCCCTGTGCTATGCGGCTGCTTCCCACTAGCTATCTATTTTAAATTAGGTCGTGTATATATATCCACGAAGTGGCTACTCTCTCACTTTGTCGCAGCTTACCCTTCCCCTCCCGGTGTCCTCAAGTCCATTCTCTACGTCTGCGTCTTTATTCCTGTCCTGCCCCTAGGTTCTTCAGAACCTTTTTTTTTAGATTCCATATATATGTGTTAGCATACGGTATTTGTTTTTCTCTTTCTGACTTACTTCACTCTGTATGACAGACTCTAGGTTCATCCAACTCACTACAAATAACTCAATTTTGTTTATTTTTATGGCTGATTAATATTCCATTGTGTATATGTGCCACATCTTCTTTATCCATTCATCTGTTGATGGACATTTAGGTTGCTTCTGTGTCCTGGATGTTGTAAATAGAGTTGCAATGAACATTGTGGTGCATGGCTCTTTTTGAATTATGGGTTTTCTCAGGGTATATGCCTGGTAGTGGGATTGCTGGGTCGTATGGTAGTTCTATTTTTAGTTTTTTTAAGGAACCTCCATACTGTTCTCCATAGTGGCTGTATCAATTCACGTTCCCACCAACAGTGCAAGAGGGTTCCCTTTTCTTCACACCCTCTCCAGCATTTATTGTGTGTAGATTTTTTAATGATGGCCATTCTGACTGGCATAAGGTGATACCTCATTGTAGTTTTGATTTGCATTTCCCTAATGATTAGCGATGTTGAGCATCCTTTCATGTGTTTGTTGGCAGTCTGTATATCTTCTTTGGAGAAATGTCTATTTAGGTACTCTGCCCATTTTTGGATTGGGTTGTTTGTTTTTCGATATTGAGCTACATAAGCTGCTTGTATATTTTTGAGATTAATCCTTTGTCAGTTTTTTGTTTTGTTTTGTTTTTGTGGTACGTAGGCCCCTCGCTGTTGTGGCCTCTCTCGTTGCGGAGCACAGGCTCCGGACGCGCAGGCTCAGCGGCCATGGCTCACGAGCCAAGCCGCTCCACAGCATGTGGGATCTTCCCGGACCGGGACACGAACCCGTTCCCGCTGCATCAGCAGGCGGACTCTCAACCACTGCGCCACCAGGGAAGCCTCATCTCTATTCTTTTGTCTCTGTTTTTTCTTTTTTTCTTTTGCCCTACCCACGTACATGGGGATTTTCTTGCCTTTTGGAACGTCTGAGGTCTTCTGCCAGAGTTCAGTAGGTGTTCTGTAGGAGCTGTTCCACATGTAGATGATGTATTTGTGGGGAGGAAGGTGAGCTCCACATCTTACTCCTCCACCATCTTGAAGGGCCCCCTGACACTATGGTTTAAAGTGAGTAATTTCTCCAAGTTCATGTAGCTAATAGGTGGAAGTCTAATTATATTAATATTCTGATTCAGGCTCTTTGACACCACTAAGAGATAATTTTGAATTTTTGTTTCCTTTTTTTTTTTTTTTCATGTGGTAGTTCTATTTTTAATTTCATGTGGTAGTTCTATTTTTAATTTCTTAATTGAAATATAATTGAATTACAATGTCCTGTTAGTTTCAGGTGTACAGCAAAGTGATTCAGTTTTACATACATATATATATATTCTTTTATACATATATATATATTCTTTTTCACATTCTTTTCCCTTATATGTTATTACAAAATACTGACTATAGATCCCTGTACTATACAGTAGGTCCTTGTTGATTATCTATTTTATATAGTGTGTATATGTTAATCTCAACATCCTAATTGATCCCTCCCCCATCCCTTTTTCCCTTTGGTAACCATAAGTTTGTTTTCTCTGTCTGTGGGTCTACTACTGTTTTGTGGATAAGTTCATTTGTATCTTTTTTTTAAGATTCCGTGTATAAGCTATTTGAGAGGCAGGGCTCCTAAATACTCCCTTCCCTTGACTAATAGCTTCTATACTGTAAAACAGTCTGCTTATTAACATATGTATTGTCCTCTATATCTTTTTGTGTGGTTCTAGTGTGTTTTATCAGAGAACTTAAGAGACTACATATAGAGGTACTTAATCTTTATTCTTCCTTTAATTCTGAGAAAAAGATGTCCCTTAGGTCAAGAATCTAATAAGGATTGGGGTGGAGTGTGAAGAAGGGGACTGCAAAATGTAGACACTATTCCAGATTGGTAAAGTTGTGGGCAGATAGGGGATCGTTATGTATTGCTCATCCTTTAAGCTGATAAAAACCATAAATTCTCTTTTCTAAGTGGGATAGACTCCTGATTAAAGCCACTTAAAATAATGCATCACCCATTTCCCTCCTTCATTTAATAGCATCAACCTCAAATGTTGCCTGCTTAAGCTCTCAGGCGCAGCAGGAGGGAGGAAAGGAAATGTACATGTGGCCTGAGGACAGGTTGGTTCCCTGCCCAGGAAACTTACCAGGCTACCACTTAGGTTGCAAACTCCAGCCATCAGGCCTTACTTTGCTCTTGCTCTTGGTAATCTTCATTCTGCTATTATTCTAACCCTTGCTCCACCCCATCAAGTATCACTTAGTAAAAATATAGCAGGTGCTCTGAGCCTGGTTGGCAGCAAGTATAGATGTTTATATAGGGTTGCCAGATTTTTCAAATACAAATAAAATGCAGGTAAATCTGAATTTTGATACACAATAAATAATTTTACTGTGTAATTATATCCAAAATATTTATTCAACATACTTATACTAAAAACTTCATTTAAAAAAATCTGAGATTCAAATTTAATTGAGGGTCCTGTACCATGTAAGTCATCCCAACATTCATAAGCAGTGTATTCCTAGAGGCAGGTGTCCTCAGCTGGGCCCACTGACGGCCTTGCTTTAAGGATTGCCTTTTTTGGTAAGCCACTGTCATCTCTTTAAATTAATTGAAAATACAATTAATAAAATGTTTTACTTGAGCTTCAGTTTTGGGAGTCATATTGTTCTATGAGAGGGGCTGTCAGCACCTAGAATTATTGCCTAGCTTCTGTAGAGTAGATAAAGGCAGAGTTTTAAGAGCTTTTATTTCCTCTTCTCAAATTGAAGATAGATTTAAAGATTCTTTATACAGACATTTGCGAATGCCTATTTATACGTGAAATATAAAATCCCATGTTTTTTGACTCTTCTATGTTTCTGTGTTGTGAACAGCACACTCATGCTGGTATTGTTCTGAACAAATAAGGAATAAAGCCTCAGTGTACAGCAGCCTGGACAAGTGAAATTTTCAAATCAGCTCCTGTTTAGTTAAGCCCGTTGCACCTAATAAATGTCTCTTTCTGAGACTTTTCAAACTTTACCTTCCAAAAATATGCATTGAATAATGAACTTCAAAGAATCAATTCTTCCTTTATGGCATTTATTCATGTGATAAAGACCACAAAGCTATCTTTAATTATTACTGTATAGGATATCCCGTTATCTTTAATTATCACTGCCGAATGGTTGCAAAATCAAATACTGCTGGCAATCAAGAGTCATTATACAATAGCATGATCGCATCTGTTCATATTAACAGATAAGCACAGAAAATCAAAACAGTGTCTGATTTAACCAGTAAAACTGTCAGAACAAAATATTGTATCTAGAGCTCTTAATATCTTGTGGTGACTTTGATCTGATTAAAGTCCAAAGAAACATAACCACAGATGCAAATGTTCTGCTGTTTCTGAAATTAATATTGCTGAATTTCACTGGACTGAATTGCTGGAATCCTAGTGAATCCTTTATAGGCACAGTACAAACTTACGATAGGAGGATATCTAAATCTCTGAGGCCGCAGGTGCAGGATTATAGCAAAATCCCACTGAAACATTCAGTGTTCTGTCTAAATACCCCAGTACAAAATTAATTAGGCAGTTGATCACATAATAAAGCTATGATGGATGATCTAATGGAAACTAGCATTTCAGAGTCAATAGCAAACTTGATTCTCTTATTAGATGCAGCTGATTTTCAGTTCTGCCATTTACAAGATCGTGTGCATAATGGAAGATGAAAAAAGAAGGGGGTTCTATTTTGAAAATGAGAACTCAGTTACAGTATTTATCTCTGTTGGAAACTATAATATGTAAGCAATGCAGAATTTGTAGGTAGACATATCTGCAAGTAAGATACTTGGCTGAAAAACACATCAAAGAACAGGGAAATAATGAGACAGGCTCCAGCTGTTGGATTCCTACAGCTTTTGATTTGTGCTCTACTAGAAACTCCAGGTTTTGATCCTGTGTTGATTATTTCTATGGTACTGAAGTTGATTTGTACATTATTTAAAAACCGACAGTAGGCAGCAAACAAGGAAGAGTTTGCAAACTACTTCTTAAAGGATATTTTGTTTCTGTCTTGTCATTTCTTACATTCTACTTAGGGGCTCTGGTGATATGCATGGCTACCTATGGGGGCTCACGCATTAAAAATGGAGAAGGTCCAGAACGAGCTAATTAAAGATTTTAAAACGAAATCAGAATGAGATTGCAACTAAAGTGACCATGGCATTCTGGGACTAGAGGATATAGGATTGATACACATTCCACGTTGATTTTCAATTTTGTATAACTGTGCAAATGATTATAAGCAGGTAAGGACAGCTGCCCACTTTGAAAGAGGGACTATCTAAACATAGAAGTTATGTGGTTAAAAAATGCTAAAAACTCAGTCAGCACCAGGCACTCCTCTCCTTTCTGACCCAGGGCTTCAGAAAGTCCTTGCTTCAGAGGTAGCCCATTTTCCAAAAAGTTTATCATCAATTCTTTCCTTTAAAAGCCTGTTTCATTTTCTAATTGTAAAGCAATGGGGAATTTTTGCAAATTCTGGAGAACTCTGCCAAAACTGTTTTTGTGTTCTGATGATAATAATGTCAGTAAAGGAAGACATAGCTCATGATTTCTGATGCTGTTCAAGGTTTTGATGATGTGTTATTATCCCTCAATCTCCAATAAACCAAATTATGCACAGAGACCAATTTTTTTTCAGCTGGTATTTCTTTTGGTTGAATGTAGGGTTATACAAGGTGAGCTCTCACTTGGTAAGAAAAGAAGTCCATCTGGCAAGTGACTTCTTGATCTGGTTGTTTGTGAACTGCTTTCAGCCCTTCTTTGTTCCTTCCTTCCTTTCTTCCTTCTTTCCTTCCCAGTCTTGTCACTTTCCATGGGCACAGATATATAAACACAAACACATAAATACAACAAACATTTGAAACAGCTGCTTTGTGGTCCAGTGAGAGAAATTATTTAAGGCTAATTTTTAGAAAAGCCCTCACAACTGATCAACTTATTGACTCAGAGCGATATCAATAATCAGTACTCAATTCTCTGAGTCTCTTGGAGGCCACTATTTGATATAACATTGACTCAACCTTCTCCTTGTCAATGATCATTTCCTCCCTCCTCATTTGGTCCCTCTTGCTTAGGTTGTCAATATATAGTGTGTGGATACTTCCTTAATTAAATATAATGTAAGAATTATGATGAAGATTTCCATGTTCATGGGCACAAGTCATGAAAATTTTCAGAGTCACAGCTATGCTTGGTCTTACATAAAATACCAAAAATATAGGTTTCCTGTATTCAAAAAGTCCCTAATGGACCTGAAGGCAATAAAACATTGCAGAGTTTTCTAACAAAATCTGAGCTAAATGAGACATATTCTGAAACATTTAATGAAAACAATAAAGTAACATGTCATTTAATGGAAGATTATTTGTTTCAAGAAGGTAGATATAAATGCAGATTAGTACAGTTTTGAAAGATTTTAAATAATGGGACAAATGAGCTGAGATTAAATTTATGTTAAGCTAAGAGAAATATATTTGAAAAAATTCCCAAAAAGCAGTAGAGAAACTCTCCGTGAATTAAGTCTGTCTTGATTTAATAACTTCAAAAGATATCTGGGTGATTTTTAAAAATAATTTAAGTAATTACATAATAGATATCTTTTAGGAGAAAAATTATAAAAGAAAAGAAAAAGAAGAAATAAATAGCAATCTCAAAATTAAAAGAGAAGAATCTGTATTTTGGTATATATTCCCCTAGGAGTTTTGCATAGTTTGCAGACATGAAGAAATTATTAGTCAGTTTCTCTAGGTTATGGTGCAGTGATGAATTTCTAAATTTCAGGGGCTTAATAGGATAAAGGTTTTGTTTTGTTTTTCTAATTTACATTGTATGTCTAATGCAGGTTGGCAGGGCTTCTGCTTCCCATAATCACCCAGAGTCTCAGTCTGTTGGAGGCTTTAGTAGGCTATAGCTAAATTATTTGAAACACATGGCCTCCAAGCTTGCTGTGGTCAGGTAAGAGAAGACAGGAGGCTTACGCAGGATGCTTATAAGAACCAGACGTATAAGTGGTTTATATTACTTCTGCTACATGGTCTCAAATTGACTGCAAAATAAATTGACAAGTACAGACTTCCTAAATGCCCAGGAAAAGTAGAATGAAAAAACGATTTGGAACAATATAGACTTGTTTCCATCTCCTCTCACACCCTCAGTTTTGGACAAAATTTGAATCATTATGTTTTACACTTTAGCTTTACTTGAATTAATGAATTATGAATATATATTCCCAGTGTGTACAGAATATTTTAGCATGTAAATATTGTGCCCTTTTCACAATGTATTCCTTACTGTTGTACATTGAAATTCCAGATTATTTTTTTCATTTTTAAGCATAGTAGTAAGGTCCTGGCTTAAGAGTGTGGCTTTTCTGTCAGAAAGATCTATATTTAAATCTTTGATTCCTTTCCTTATCAGCTAAATGACTGAAGGACATTTCTTAATTTGTGCCTAGATTTAATGATCTTTTAGATGGAGATAATAGTGTCTATCTCATTCACTACCTTGAGGCCTAAATAAGATAATAGGCAGTACTTAGTCTATGACTTGCTTTTCAGAGTGTAAGCCCAGAATAAATGACAGTACTGGAGCCATTTATGGTGGTATTGGTGGTGGCTTGTTGTGTTGTTTTGTTCTTATTTATTTCCTTAGTCTGAAAGTACCTATTATTACGTGGGTCTCTTACATGAACGCAAGCACGGGACCTGAGGCTAAGAAATGTCCTCTAACAGAACCAGTCTGAAGCTTACATGAAATTTGCCACAATTGAATCCTGAACTGAAGGATCATCTATATTGCCAATACCACTCAACCACTGTTTTGTAGGTATCCTTCAAGACCACTTTCTATACATTTATACATATTCATCTTCATGTAAAGTAATATATTTCATGTGTGCATTTTCAAAACAAATGGTGTCATACCTTTCATATTGTTCAGAAACCTGCTTTTTCATCCATTGATATGAGAAACATTTATATTCCCATTTATAAGAGTCTACCTCATTCTTTTTAATTTTTGTAGAATTGATGACATAGAGTCTATTTAACCATTCCCACTTTGATGAAGACTTAAGTTATTTTCAGTTTTTCTCTACTGAAATTGTGTGTGCAGTGAGCAGGCTTGCACATTCCTCTTTGTACACTTGTACAAATACTTTTTTCTAAGGCGGATATGTACAAGTAGAATATGTAAGCTATGTAGTAAGCACATTTTAAAATTTCATCCTGTCAAGTTGCCCGTTAGAATATTTCACAACAAAGTTGTATAAGTCACAGAATCTCTTCCTCATTTTCCTCTAAACATTTGTTAATATATAATATTTTAAAATTTAATTAATAAGAGAAGCAAAAAATATTTAATATTTTAACTTTTTAATTTCTGTAGCTACTAGTAAGGTCAAAAGTATTTTCATATGTTAGCCATTTATATTTCCTTTCCTGTGAATTACTCTTGACATCCTTTGCTCATTTTTATAAAGACACCTATCTTTACTTATTAATTTGTGAAAGGGGTGGTGGTAGGGTGTGTGTGTGTGTGATTTTATAAACTTTTATAATCAACCAAATGTTTCATTTTGAGGGGGAAACATTTGAAAATATATTTATATATCCTTCCATTCCCACCCCACCTTTGCACCTTCCGTGAACCACCCTAACCACCACAGAGGCCAAGTCCAGGGAACTCCTCTTGTTCTAGTCATGCATATCCTTTAGTCTACATATTATCTTACTATGATGATTTTTATACTTCATACGAAACTTTAATAACAAACTAATTTTGTTTGTTTTTTCTGTAAGTGTATTTTGGATGGAAGTTAGATATTGTGTTTAATTAGGAAACTTGGATTAGTATAAGTGCTGTTTTCTGGGCACTTATTCTGGATGTGATAAACACAGCAAGCTCTGGAAACCAGATTAAATTGTGTATCTCTCCTTTGCAATGGCAAAGGTAGGGCTACAGATTATGGATACAACTTGAATAGAATTACACAGGGATCTGTTGTCTGAGACTGTGCTTCTGTGGATATAGGTCAAACTGGGTCCATTTATCAAGGAAGAAATACAAATTCTTACTTTTTAAAATTTTAATTATAACCATCAAGTATGAGTTTACATAGTATCACCTTCAGCGAGGTTGAGATAAATGTCAATATACAGTGAAAACACTTAACTGGTCAGTGCGGGTTGTTATATAGACATGTTATATAGACATGAAATCATTTATTTCTTTGAATTAACAAGGTATGTATTATATGATTCTTTCAGTGACCATTCTTTTCGCTCTGTAGAACCACTGGCCTTTTCATGTGGGTGTTTCTGGTAAGCTCCTTTTGGCATTTAGCACAGAGCCTTCCATGTCTCCAGGCATGTCATGCACAAGGAAATGTTGACTAATTTATTTTTAATTAAAGATGCTGCTAAAATTGACAATAATAGTAATAGTGATAATAATAGCTACCATTGAGTTCATGTTATATATATATATATATTTTGTGTGTGTGTCTTTTTTTTTTTTTTACATCTTTATTGGAGTATAATTGCTTTACAATGGTGTGTTAGTTTCTGCTTTATAACAAAGTGAATCAGTTATACATATACATATGTTCCCATATCTCTTCCCTCTTGCAATTTCCCTCCCTTCCACCCTCCCTATCCCACCCCTCCAGGCGGTCACAAAGCACCGAGCTGATCTCCCTGTGCTATGCGGCTGCTTCCCACTAGCTATATACCTTACGTTTGGTAGTGTATATATATGGCCATGCCTCTCTCTCGCTTTGTCACAGTTTACCCTTCCCCCTCCCCATATCCTCAGGTCCATTCTCTAGTAGGTCTGTGTCTTTATTCCTGTCTTACCCCTAGGTTCTTCATGACATTTTTTTTTCTTAAATTCCATATGTATCTGTTAGCATACGATATTTGTCTTTCTCTTTCTGACTTACTTCACTCTGCATGACAGACTCTAGGTCTATCCACCTCATTACAAATAGCTCAATTTCGTTTCTTTTTATGGCTGAGTAATATTCCATTGTATATATGTGCCACATCTTCTTTATCCATTCATCCGATGCTGGACACTTAGGTTGTTTCCATCTCTGGGCTATTGTAAATAGAGCTGCAATGAACATTTTGGTACATGACTCTTTTTGAATTATGGTTTTCTCAGGGTATATGCCCAGTAGTGGGATTGCTGGGTCATATGGTAGTTCTATTTGTAGTTTTTTTAAGGAACTTCCATACTGTTCTCCACTGTGGCTGTATCAATTTACATTCCCACCAACAATGCAACAGGGTTCCCTTTTCTCCACACCCTCTCCAGCATTTACTGTTTGTAGATTTTTTGATGATGGCCATTCTGACTGGTGTGAGATGATATCTCATTGTAGTTTTGATTTGCATTTCTCTAATGATTAATGATGTTGAGCATTCTTTCATATGTTTGTTGGCAGTCTGTATATCTTCTTTGGAGAAATGTCTATTTAGGTCTTCTGCCCATTTTTGGATTGGGTTGTTTGTTTTTTTGTTATTGAGCTGCATGAGCTGTTTATAAATTTTGGAGATTAATCCTTTGTCAGTTGCTTAATTTGCAAATATTTTCTCCCATTCTGAGGGTTGTCTTTTCATCTTGTTTATGGTTTCCTTTGATGGGCAAAAGCTTTTAAGTTTCATTAGGTCCCACTTGTTTATTTTTGTTTTCATTACCATTTCTCTAGGAGGTGGATTAAAAAAGATCTTGCTGTGATTTATGTCATAGAGTGTTCTGCCTATGTTTTCCTCTAAGAGTTTGATAGTTTCTGGCCTTACATTTAGATCTTTAATCCATTTTGAGCTTATTTTTGTGTATGGTGTTAGGGAGTGATGTAATCTCATACTTCTACATGTACCTGTCCAGTTTTCCCAGCACCACTTATTGAAGAGGCTGTCCTTTCTCCACTGTACATTCCTGCCTCCTGTATCAAAGATAAGGTGACCATATGTGCATGGGTTTATCTCTGGGCTTTCTATCCTATTCCATTGGTCTATCTTTCTGTTGCTGTGCCAGTACCATACTGTCTTGATTACTGTAGCTTTGTAGTATACTCTGAATTCAGGGAGCCTAATTCCTCCAGCTCCGTTTTTCATTCTCAAGATTGCTTTGGCTATTCAGGGTCTTTTGTGTTTCCATACAAATTGTGAAAATTTTTGTTCTAATTCTGTGAAAACTGCCAGTGGTAGTTTGATAGGGATTGCATTGAATCTGTAGATTGCTTTGGGTAGTAGAGTCATTTTCACAATGCTGATTCTTCCAATCCAAGAACATGGTATATCTCTCCATCTATTTGTATCATCTTTAATTTCTTTCATCACTGTCTTATAATTTTCTGCATATAGGTCTTTTGTTCCTTAGATAGGTTTATTCCTAGATATTTTATTCTTTTTGTTGCAACGGTAAATGGGAGTGTTTTCTTGATTTCACTTTCAGATTTTTCATCATTAGTGTATAGGAATGCCAGAGATTTCTGTGCATTAATTTTGTATCCTGCTACTTTACCAAATTCATTGATTAGCGCTAGTAGTTTTCTGGTAGCATCTTTAGGATTCTCTATGTATAGTATCAT
The DNA here is from genome assembly GCF_039906515.1 of Pseudorca crassidens. Lineage (NCBI taxonomy): Eukaryota > Metazoa > Chordata > Mammalia > Artiodactyla > Delphinidae > Pseudorca > Pseudorca crassidens. The sequence goes on along the minus strand of NC_090298.1, from coordinate 150,937,618 downwards.
GTCATCTGCAAACAGTGACAGTATTACCTCTTCTTTTCCAATTTGGATTCCTTTTATTTCCTTTTCTTCTCTGATTGCTGTGGATAAAACTTCCAAAACTATGCTGAATAAGAGTGGTGAGAGTGGGCAACCTTGTCTTGTTTCTGATATTAGTGGAAAAGCTTTCAGTTTTTCACCATTGAGGATGATGTTGGCTGTGGGTTTGTCACATATGGCCTTTATTATGTTGAGGAAAGTTCCCTCTATGCCAACTTTCTGCAGGGTTTTTATCATAAATGGGTGTTGAATTTTGTTGAATGCTTTCTCTGCATCTATTGAGATGATCATATAGTTTTTCTCCTATAGTTTGTAAATATGGTGTATCAAGTTGATTGATTTGTGTATATTGAAGAATCCTTGCATTCCTGGAATAAACCCCACTTCATCATGGTGTATGATCCTTTTAATGTGCTGTTGGATTCTGTTTGCTAGTGTTTTGTTGAGGATTTTTGCATCTATGTTCATCAGTGATATTGGCCTGTAGTTTTCTTTCTTTGTGACATCCTTGTCTGGTTTTGGTATCAGGGTGATGGTGGCCTCGTAGAATGAGTTTGGGAGTGTTCGTCCCTCTGCTATATTTTGGAAGAGTTTGAGAAGAATAGGTGTTAGCTCTTCTCTAAATGTTTGATATTATTCACCTGTGAAGCAATCTGGTCCAGGGCTTTTGTTTGTTGGAAGGTTTCTAATCACAGTTTCAATTTCAGTACTTGTGATTGGTCTGTTCATATTTGCTATTTCTTCCTGATTCAGTCTTGGCAGGTTGTGCATTTCTAAGAATTTGTCCATTTCTTCCAGGTTGTCCATTTTATTGGCATAAAGTTGCTTGTAGTAATCTCTCATGATCTTTTGTATTTCTGCAGTGTCAGTTGTTACTTCTCCTTTTTCATTTCTAATTCTATTGATTTGAGTCTTCTCCCTTTTTTTCCTGATGAGTCTGGCTAATGGTTTGTCAATTTTATTTTCTCAAAGAACCAGCTTTTAGTTTTATTGATCTTTGCTATTGTTTCCTTCATTTCTTTTTCATTTATTTCTGATCTGATTTTTATGATTTCTTTCCTCTGCTAACTTTGGGGCTTTTTGTTCTTCTTTCTCTAATTGCTTTAGGTGCAAGTTTAGGTTGTTTATTCGAGATGTTTCCTGTTTCTCAAGGTAGGATTTTCTTGCTATAAACTTCCCTCTTAGAAGTGCTTTTGCTGCATTCCATAGATTTTGGGTCATCGTGTCTCCATTGTCATTTGCTTCTAGGTATTTTTTTAAAATTTCCTCTTTGATCTCTTCAGTGATCACTTCGTTATTAAATAGTGTATTGTTTAGCCTCCATGTGTTTGTATTTTTTACAGATCTTTTCCTGTAATTGATATCTAGTCTCATAGCGTTGTGGTAGGAAAAAATCACTTAATACAATTTCAATTTTGTTAAATTTACCAAGGCTTGATTTGTGACCCAAAATATGATCTATCCTGGAGAATGTTCCATGAGCACTTGAGAAAAATGTGTATTCTGTTGTTTCTGGGTGGAATGTCCTATAAATATCAATTAAGTCCATCTTGATTAATGTATCATTTAAAGCTTGTGTTTCCTTATTTATTTTCATTTTGGATGATCTGTCCATTGGTGAAAGTGGGGTGTTAAAGTCCACTACTATGATTGTGTTACTGTCGATTTCCCCTTTTATGGCTGTTAGTATTTGTCTTATGTATTGAGCTGCTCCTATGTTGGATGCATAAATATTTACAATTGTTATACCTTCTTCTTGGATTGATCCCTTGATCATTATGTAGTGTCCTTCTTTGTCTCTTTTAACAGTCTTTATTTTAAAGTCTATTTTGTCTGATATGAGAATTGCTACTCCAGCTTTCTTTTGGTTTCCATTTGCATGAAATATCTTTTTCCATCCCCTTACTTTCAGTGTATTTGTTTCTCTAGGCCTGAAGTGGGTCTCTTGTAGACAGCAAATATATGGGTCTTATTTGTGTATCCATTCAGCCAATCTGTGTCTTTAAGTGGGAGCATTTACATTAGTCCATTTACATTTAAGGTAATTATCGATATGTATGTTCCTATTCCCATTTTCTTAATTGTTGTGGGTTTGTTATTGTAGGTCTTTTCCTTCTCTTGTGTTTCTTGCCTAGAGAAGTTCCTTTAGCAGTTGTTGTAAAGCTGGTTTGGTGGTGCTGAATTCTCTCAGCTTTTGCTTGTCTGTAAAGGTTTTAATTTCTCCATCAAATCTGAATGAGATCCTTGCTGGGTAGAGTAATCTTGGTTGCAGGTTTTTCTCCTTCATCACTTTAAATATGTCCTGCCAGTCCCTTCTGGCTTGCAGAGTTTCTGCTGAAAGATCAGCTGTTAACCTTATGGGGAGTCCCTTGTGTGTTATTTGTTGTTTTTCCCTTGCTGCTTTTAATATGTTTTCTTTGTATTTAATTTTTGACAATTTGATTAATATGAGTCTTGGCATATTTCTCCTTGGATTTATCCTGTATGGGACTCTGTGTGCTTCCTGGACTTGATTAACTATTTCCTTTCCCATATTAGGGAAGTTTTCAATTATAAATTCTTCGAATATTTTCTCAGTCCCTTTCTTTTTCTCTTCTTCTTCTGAAACCCCTATAATTTGAATGTTGGTGCATTTAATGTTGTCCCAGAGGTCTCTGAGACGGTCCTCAGTTCTTTTCATTCTTTTTTCTTTATTCTGCTCTGCAGTAGTTATTTCCACTATTTTATCTTCCAGGTTACTTATCCATTCTTCTGCCTCAGTTATCCTGCTATTGATCCCATCTAGAGTATTTTTAATTTCATTTATTTTGTTCATCATTGTTCATTTCATCTTTAGTTCTTCTAGGTCCTTGTTAAATGTTTCTTGCATTTTGTCTATTCTATTTCCAAGATTTTGGATCATCTTTACTATCATTATTCTGAATTCTTTTTTAGGTAGACTGCCTATTTCCTCTTCATTTGTTAGGTCTTGTGGGTTTTTATCTTGCTCCTTCATCTGCTGTGTGTTTTTCTGTCTTCTCATTTTGCTTATCTTACTGTGTTTGGGGTCTCCTTTTTGCAGGCTGCAGGTTTGTAGTTCCCATTGTTTTTGGTGTCTGTCCCCAGTGGCTAAAGTTGGTTCAGTGGGTTGTGTAGGCTTCCTGGTAGAGGGGACTAGTGCCTGTGTTCTGGTGGATGAGGCTGGATCTTGTTTTTCTGATTGGCAGGTCCACGTCTGGTGGTATGTTTTGGGGTGTCTGTGGACTTATTATGATTTTAGGCAGCCTCTCTGCTAATGGGTGGGGTTGTGTTCCTGTCTTGCTATTTGTTTGGCATAGGATGTCCAGCACTGTAGCTTGCTGGTCGTTGAGTGAAGCTGGGTGCTGGTGTTGAGATGGAGATCTCTGGGAGTTTTTCGCTGTTTGATATTATGTGGAGCTGGGAGGTCTCTTGTGGACCAGTGTCCTGAAGTTGGCTCTCCCACCTCAGAGGCACAGCACTGACTCCTGGCTGCACCACCAAGAGCCTTCCATCCACAAGGCTCAGAATAAAAGGGAGAAAAAGTAGAAAGAAAGAATTAGTAGAAGAAGAAAGAAAGAAAGAGAGAAAGAAAAAGGAGGGAGGGAGGGAGGAAGGAAGGAAGGAGGAAAGGAAGGAAAAAAAAGAAAGAAGATGAAGTAAAATAAAGTAAGATAAAATATAATAAAGTTATTGAAATAAAAAAAAAACTATTAAGAGAAGAAAAAGAAAAATTAAAAAAAACAAAAACAACAAAAAAAAAACGGACGGATAGAACCCTGGGACAAATGGTGGAAGCAAAGCTATACAGACAAAATCTCACACAGAAGCATACACATACACACTCACAAAAATAGGAAAAGGAGAAAAGATCATAAATCTTGCTCTCAAAGGCCACCTCCTCAATTTGGGATGATTCTTTGTCTATTCATGTATTCCACAGATGCAGGGTACATCAAATTGATTGTGCAGCTTTAATCCGCTGCTTCTGAGGCTGCTGGGAGAGATTTCCCTTTCTCTTCTTTGTTCTCACAGCTCACAGGTGCTCAGTTTTGGATTTGGCCCAGCCTCTGCATGTAGGTCGCCGGAGGGCGTCGGTTCTTCACTCAGACAGGACGGGGTTAAAGGAGCCGCTGACTCGGGAGCTCTGGCTCACTCAGACCGCGGGGAGGGAGGGGCACTGAGTGCGGGGCGGGCCTGCGTCGGCAGAGGCCGGCGTGACGTTGCACCAGCCTGAGGCGCGCCGTGCGTTCTTCTGGGGAAGTTGTCCCTGGATCCCGGGACCCTGGCAGTGGCGGGCTGCACAGGCTCCCCGGAAGCGGGGTGTGGATAGTGACCTGTGCTGGCACACAGGCTTCTTGGTGGCGGCAGCAGCAGCCTTAGCGTCTCATGCCTGTTTCTCGGGTCTGCGCTTTTAGCCGCAGCTCGCGCCCGTCTCTGGAGCGCCTTTAAGCAGCGCTCTTAATCCCCTCTCCTCGCGCACCAGGAAACAGAGGGGGAAGAAAAAGTCTCTTGCCTCTTCGGCAGGTCCAGACTTTTCCCCGGACTCCGTCCCGGCTAGCCGTGGCGCACTAACCTCTTGCAGGCTGTGCTCAGGCCGCCAACCCCAGTCCTCTCCAGGCGCTCCGACCGATGCCCAAGCCTCAACTCCCAGCCCCGCCCGCCACGAAGGGTGAGCAGCAAAGCCTGTCGGGCTGGTGAGTGCCGGTCGGCCCCGATCCTCTGTGCGGGAATCTCTCCGCTTTGCCCTCTGCACCCCTCTTGCTGCACTCTCCTCGGTGGCCCCAAAGCCTCCCCACTCCGCCACTCGCAGTCTCTGCCCGCCAAGGGGCTTCCTACTGTGTGGAAAACTTCCCTCCTTCACAGCTCCCTCCCACTGGTGCAGGGCCCGTCCCTATCCTTTTGTCTCTGTTTATTCTTTTCTCTTTTGCCCTACACAGGTACGTGGGGGGGGGGGGGGTTCTTGCCTTTTGGGAGGTCTGAGGTCTTCTGCCAGCGTTCAGTAGGTGTTCTGTAGGAGTTGTTCCACGTGTATTTCTGGTGTATCTGTGGGGAGGAAAGTGATCTCCGCGTCTTACTCTTCCGCCATCTTCGCGGAAGCCTCCATGTTATTTATTAAGCGCTGTCCTAACTGCTAATTCTCTGGCTTTTACAAGTGAGGAAACTGAGGCAAATAAAGGTGAGGGAATAAGTTGAGTCTGGATTTTGACCCAGGTACTCTGACATCATGTGCTGGACACCGAATTGCAGTGCTATGTACAATTCAGATTGATCTGCCGTGTGTATGTAATTTTATAAAGCACTGCTTTGTTTGCATGTCTGTCTCCTCCTACTGGCCCTCATGGTCATTGAGGTTAGGTATCCATCTTAATTTTTTTTTCTTTCAAGAGCAAAATCTTCCAGAGCAGTATTCATAATTTCTGTGTCTTTTGTGGCTACCCAGATTGCATATTTCTGTACACAGTGAGTACTGTATAAAGGTGTACGCTGAAATTAATTATATATTTTTCTCCTCAAAATCATAATAGTGGGTAGTTGTATTAGGCAACTATTGTTACATTAATAAACTGTCCCAAAGTTCAGTAATTTAAAATAGCAACCAGTTATTCGCTCTTACTTGCGTGTGGGTAGGCATAGAATTGCCTTTCTAGGCTGGGGTGGGCCCCAGGGTAGGGGTTGAGTCCAAATATGGCTTTGTATCTCTTGTTTTCCTTGACTCAGCATGTTTAACTGGGTGGGTGGTTTTCACAAAGATGGCAGAGGTGCAAGAGGACAAGCCCAAACATGTTAGCACATTACACATCTTGTTGGTCAAAGGAAGTCACATGACTGAGCCCACTGTCAAATTGGAATTGTATAATCAACCTCCAGTGTGAAGAACTGCAAAGTTCCATGGAAAAGGGTATGAGTTCTGGCAACAGCAAATAATGGAGTCAATAATTCAGTCTACCACATTCGTAGTGACCGAGGAAGTGATAGAGAAAAACATTTAGAAACACCAACAGCAAAATTCTGATTAAGCCCTTAAAGTAACGTAGTAGAAGTTTGAAGCAAAATCCAAGCCAATTTTTATTTAATCACAGCTTTCTTCCACCCTTCCAACAAATGGTGGATAATGAGTATTACAGTCATTTCTAGAGTAATCAACTGTGGTATCCCAAACAGAAGATTATAACTTCAGCAGGAAATTGAGTAGCAGGACAGTTGAAGGCTTAAAAACAACAACAAAAAAATCTCATTTAGCCTCAAGTAATGCTTTGCAATGAAGAGAGAAGGCAGGGGCAGGGAAATTAAGAATTAGCAACATGAACAGAATTATGTCTCAGCAGACAACTGGACTTGTCATTAGAGTCTTGCCAGAGAGAATGTGAATATCAGGAAATGACACATAAAAGGAGTTTGACTGGCCCTGTCCAGTAAACACTAAAAGATATATATAATAAAATGGGAAGGTAGTAAATCTAAGAAATTAAAACAGTCGAAGATTTCCCTTTGCATCAAACCAAGAGCATTACATTTTGCATGTTTCTCTTAGAAGCTTAAGCCTATGATGTGAGAGATGCAGAATAGTATAGGAGTAATGACACCAGCCTTTCAGTTTGGGGGCTGTTCAGAAATCAGATATTAACTATTCACCTCCAGGAGCTGTACTCCCTTGCAGGTACACAGTAGGGTATGCCTCACCTCTCTTGAGACTGCTAGAGAGCATCTGGCTGTGGCATCAACGGCTATGTCCAAGTGAGGATCTGAGAGGAAAGCCAAGATGTAAACTTGCACGTAAACAGAGCCCTGCATATTCTACTTAAAGATAAAAATAATAAGGGGTGTCTCATGAAGTAGCAATTCTTTTGCAATTTGCTGAACGTTTATCTGTAACTTTTCTGTGTTTTTCAAGCAATTTTCTTTATTTTTCCCTCATATGAAATGATACAGAGCTGTAATTTCTCACCCCTTGGTTCAAATTGTGGTGTCATTTTCTAGTGACTCACACATTAACTGTTTTATATCTGTATAGATGTGCATATATATATGCATACACATAGGGCAAAAGTATCTTGCCCATTGACAAGATATTCTTTATACAAAGTTTAACAGAAGAGACAATAGGTATGATCTTAAAATACATTTTGAAAGCATAAATATAAAAACAAGGTACAACTGTCCCACAAGAGAAAATGTTCCACAGTTCCCCACCATTACCTCACCAAAGGTAAAGTTACTCTAAATTAGAAATTAAATTTATCAAAGTGTGATGAATGTGAATAAGTCTCCCATCATTATTCCTACTTCTCAGGCCAAGAATACATTAGATATGCTCTTACATTTCTAGTAGAAAGGCAGATGCATATTTAAGTACTAGAAACCATAGGATCATAATTTAAAAAATAAACGGTGGTGTTTGTTCCTGAAAAATCTGATTATGATTGTAGAAACCCATGGCGCAGTGATACTGGGAGGTACAGAGAATCCTCTTACTTGACTGCTTTTCCAATGTTACATAGACATATTTCACACATTTCCAGTCTCTTCTCTTCATATACATAAACCATGGAAATTTCAACAAATGGGTATATACCTAGATAGTGTAGACTGACCATGAGCTAGTAAGCTCAATTAGAGATTAATACCTCCTGCCCAAATCATGTTGGAGGGGAACTTTGGCCTTGACCTAATGAAATGCATACTTCCTTTCATATTTTACTTTCTTCCTTCACCTACTCATTCATTCAAATTTGTGCTTATTTAGTAAATAGCTTGCAGGCCAGATATTCTGATAAATGTTGGGGATTAGAAGATGAATGAGGCAAGGGCACTACTGTTGAGACACTCATAGTCTAAAGTGGAAGATAGCTATAAAAATAGTTATAAGATGATGAGAAAAATACCACAACAGAGCCATGGACCAAGTACTGTGAAAATAAGTGGAAAGCAATCATTTTTGCCTGTAGTCATCCAGAAAGGCTCCACAGAAGAAGGTGGCACTTGTGCTAGATCTTGAAGGATGAGCAGAAATATGCCAAAGACAGAAATGGAAGATATGCCAGGAAAAAAGAGTCTTTGCAAATTCATTGAGGTGCTGCCCCAAATTGCCTGCTGATGGGTGAGCTGTAGCCCAGATATGATTTAAAACACTGTCCTGGGTACTTAATTGTTTTTTAATAGAAACTGTCTCCTCTCCTTTGTGCCCAAAATAAAGCTATGAAATAAGTCAAGCAGCATAGAACAGATCCTGAACTGGATTTTTTTTTTTTTTTGATCTCATGCAAATAACAAACATTTCTCTTTTTAAAAAAAATATTGTCGTTTTTCTCTTGGTTTAAGTCAGTGTGTAATCATGTAAAAAATTGTTATAATTGATACAGGTAATGACATTCTGAAGCACATATGAGTAGACAACATTTTCAAATTTGCCAATTTGGCTTTGAATTGAATCCTATATTATTGTGTAACTTTTGGGGAAGGAGAGTAGAAAGGGGAACATTCCTTTTTGTTATTAAACAAGGCATTTATTTTATTGGAAATAGTGTCAGTGGGTGCTTCCAGAGCATGAGTTCTCATTTATAGTGAGAGATCCTTTAAAAATTTTCCATATTCCCTATTTGTCATATTCTGTTATGTATCCATTAAAAATAATAGAAATAGAGGGTTATAGCCATAATTTTTGTCTATGATCTTGGCCAGTTCCCTGAAGCAGAATGAGTCATCTGTGTGCATTTTTGAAGGGCAGAAAGAAATGAACCTAGACTTGATTGTACCCTTTTTGCAGGTTCAACTTGCCTTCTTGCTCAAACATTACCCTCTTAACTAGATTAGGAATAAGTACCTCTTCCTCTTTTTTTAATCTTATCTTCCTATACCCCATCTATTGCATTTATTCAATATTTTTATCTTTCCCTGTCATATTAATACATAAGTTTTTGCCTGCCTGAACTGTGAGACCTCTTTTTTAATCAGACTTCCAATCCCAGTCTTCCTTGGCCAACTCTGTCCCTTTGACACTTGGGACCAAGCAGGTCAATTCAAGAGCATTGCAACTTTAACTCTCTGCCACTTCTTCTGAGTCATAATTGGATACCTTAATTGGCAGCCATATGTATGATTCCACTAATTACCAGCTGTATGACCTTGATCAAGACCATCATGGCAGGAATCCATCATAGAAGCCTACCATTTATACCTTGCCATTTACTTGATTGCTTCCTACTCTAACCCTTATCTTCCTTACCTTCACTCCCAGAGATATTGCTTTTCTCATGTGGACCTCTAAATCACAGCATAGTTAATTCCAACAGCCTTCTAACCAAATTTAGCCCTCCAGCCTCAAATCTCTCTCTGTCTTTTCCCCTCTCTTCCTCCTACCCACCATTTTTGCTATTTTATTTTTGTACAATACAGAGTTAAACTATAGTGTATTGAATTAGGTGATTACACACAAATTCGGGGGGGGGGTTTCTTCAATTTTTTTTTTTTTCTAAAAGGGCATTGTTTCAAGTTTGCTAGAGTTCCTACTACTCACTTCTGTCTCCCAGTACCTAGTTGCCATTTATCAACTCACTTATGCTATGATTTTCTTTTATGCCTGTCTACCTTCTTCTACTGATATGTTGCCTGGTTGATCTCAGTAGAGATTTGTGTTTATGACCCCTGGCATAGATTTATTTATAGCCACAAGCAAGATAGGATTCATTTTTAGAAAACCGAGGCCAAATAGTTAAGTAATTTTTCCAAGGTCATTTACCTAATGCCCAGTGTTTAAAAACAAAACAAAACAAAAAAACCACACACACTTATTATCTCATGGTTTTAGTGGATCAGAAATTTGAGCACAATTTAGCTGGGTCCTCTACTTCAGTGTCTCTCACGAGGCCATAGTCAGGTGTCCGCCAGTGCTGGAGTCTTATCTGAAGGCTTGACTGGGAAAGGATCTACTTCCAAGCTTACAAGGTTGTTGGCAAGATTTAGTACCTTGTGGGCTGTTGGACTGAGGGTGTCTTCCTCTCTGGCTATCCACCGGAAGCCACATTCTTTCCATATGGGCCTTTTCACAGGGCAGTTCACAGTATGACAACTTGTTTCATCAGACA